>NW_025763524.1:0-600000 GCF_020726555.1 Boeremia exigua
CTCATATTGGATAGGGCCTCTCTCGTCACCTCATATTGGATAGGGCCTCTCTCGTCACCTCATATTGGATAGGGCCCACCACCTCCCTACCCTGTTACTCTCTTGCTAATACCTTGTCACGGCTTTGCTACGCATATACACCCATTACTTCATCAATTTCCCTGCTTGCTACTCTACTCTGCTACCCTCCTCTCCTCTCCCTCTCGTCCCCCCCCTCCAACACCAGCCTAATCGCCATCGCCATTGCGTTGCTAAACATCTGTCCCCAAATCTCCGACCTGTGCAGCTTTCCCAGCCACCCAGCGTACGCCTCGTCTCCCATCTCTGCAAATCCCAGCTCGCCCATCGCCCGTATCCCGCCCCTCGTCAACCGCGCTGCAAACGCCAGCGGCACCACCACGTTCGGCCACTGGCACCGCTTGTCCATCCCTTCTCCTGTCGCGCATACTTCTGGCTTACCCAGCACCGTCGGCAGTTGTTCCTCACCGTGCGGTCCCGCATCTTCACCCGAAACTGATCTGCCTGCATCCCTGTTCCTCTACTCCATGCCGTGCACTGCATCGCCTTGTGATCCCTCCACTGCTCTTCCCTCGCCGTCTTGAACTGCTGCCCTACCACCAGCATATCGCGCACCCCTCTCGCAGCTCTCCAAACGCCTCCTCCACCACTGCCCACTCCTGCGACCACTTTTCCTGCTCTTCTATCCACACCTCTTCTCCTTCTCCGCATCGATCACAGCCCACCGCCTCTACGTCCCCACACCGCACCCCCTCACCGTCCAAGTATGAGCTCATAGCTTCCCGTCGGCATCCACTCCCAATAAGAAACTGTCCCATCGCCTGCACGTCAATGTCGCCACTTTCTCTCTCCATCCGCTTCTCCACCTCCCCCTGCCCTACCACTACCACTACGTCGACTCGCTCTCCTCCGTCCCCCGCGCCCGCTCGCCTGCGCGAAATCCGTCATGCTCCACGCATCCCCACGTGCAAGATGTACACAATCCCCGGGAAGTCTACCCCTGTCCCCAACGCCGATGTAGCTACAATCAGCCCGCCCTGCTCCACCCATCCCTGCAGCTGCTCTGCCCGATCGTCCACACCAGCGTGATAATGCGCACAGCCTAGCTGCCCAGCGATCCATTCGCACTGCCCCTTGCTCGACAGTACAACACCCCCTTCTGTTTCGTCTGCCGCAGCCTGTCTTTCCACCGCTCGCACATTGCCAGCGCTGTGTCTTCTAGCTTGCTTTGCAGACACCACGACACAAAGTACCGCCGCGCCTTCGGCCGTACTGTGCTCGCTCGGATGTATGTCGCGTTCCGGACCAGCATGCTTGCCTCCAGCTGCCCCTCCTGCACCGGCGGCAGCGTTGCCGTTAGCATAACCAACGACCCTCCAAGTAGCCGCAAGTTCTTGACCTTGAGCAGATTCTCTCGCCAGTGCCGTGATGTGTACAGCAGATGACACTCGTCTATCACCACCCCCCGCAGCAGTCCCTTGTTCTTCAGCAGTCTAGCGTACCCCAAGAAGTTGCTGTTGCTCGTGATGTCGCCCGCTACGTCTGCGCTGACAACCACCACCGACGCGGGGTTGCTGTCGCCGCGCTTCCACTCTATGCAGTCAACACCGCAGCTGCAAATCCGCTTGACCAAGTCCTCGATCAACGCCCGGTACGGCACAACGACTACAGTCACACCATCTTCAATGCAAGCTGGCACTGTAATAGCAAGCTCTTGCCCCCTCCTGTCGGAAGCACTACGACGAGCGGCGTCTGATTGTCTAGCACCGCGTACAGCGCCTGTTCCTGCTCGGCAGATCGGAAGCCAACGTCCTGCTTGCCCAGCACTTGCTGCAGCGCCTTGTGTACCGTCTCGGCCCGCGGGTCCTCTGCTGGGACGGTCTTTTCTCTCGGCAACCCCACCAGCCCTGATATGCTCTCTCGCATCCGTCTCTTTCTTCTGCTGCTCGGCTCCACCAGCTCATCTGCCAGCCCGTCTACGCCCAAGAAGCGGTGCCACGCTGTGCTGAGCGCCCGGAACGCATCTATCGACCGCACGCTGAGATGCTTGACAATATCAATCGGCACGCTGTAGTTGCCAACCCCCATCGCTGTCGTCCGCGAGTTCTGCAGCTCGACGATATCCTCTTGATCTTCATCCACCTCAGCTTCGTCTACTTCCCCAACCTCGTCTTGATAACCCCGACCAAACGACTCCCCCACTTTGACCCTGCCAATACCTACAGCTGCGTGACGGTAGCCCTGCGTGTGTAATCGAACGCCTAGTCGCTTGCCTGTCTCGCGCTTGAGCACCTTTGTTAGTTTATCTGTGCCCCACGCCCCTTGCCCGTTGCTCCAGACATAGTCGCTCAAGCCGCCACCTAGCACCTGAACTACAAGATACTCTCGAAACGGCTGCAAGTAGCTCAAGTACAGAGCCATGATCTGTCCCAACTGCGGCGGCAGAAAGCGCGGCACAACCTTCGGCTTGTCCCACTGAGACTGCGACTTGTGATAACGGACGACTGTCATGACGGCACCGTCCACGATGAAGATGTTGCGGTCCTGCAGCAGCCCGTTGCGGTGTCGCATTGTCGTGATCTCCGACCCTCGACCCGGCTGTCCATACTCAACGTGCACGCAGCCCATCAGTAGCTCCAAGAACCGGTCCACCTGCAGCAGATACTGCCGCACCTTCTTGCCTCTCCACCGACCATCCGCCGTCTGCAGCTGCATGCCGCCCTCCTTGCTTCGGGCTCTTGTGAGCATCCAAGCCAGTCCACCAGACAGGCCGTTCGCCGGATTGCTGACGAAAGACATGCCCTGTGTCGTGAACGTGACGTCGTCTGAAATCTGCGCAAGATCAATGCTGAAGCGGTCGGCAGCCGTGTCGACCCAACACAGCTGCCAGAACTGCTCCACTACCTCGGCTTGCATGCTCTGAGCCATCTGACGGAAGCGCTCGATGACAATGGGCCGCCCGTTGAGATAGAAGATCTTCTTGTCCAGTGACCAGTACGCGTTGCCAGCATTGCCTTCGTTCAGCGCAGCGTGTTTGCTGTATGCTAGAAGACTGATCATCTCACTCATCGGACTGTACGAGCCGTCGGCCAGATACTTCTTGCGCATTTCCAAGAACCTGTCCCGCGCTTCTTCTGTCTGCTCATCGCGCCCTGCTGCGGGAAGAAGCTTCTCAACTCCAACCACCCGGGTGCAATACACCATCCCTGCTAGCATATACGAGTAGTTCTTTGCAGTGCGCAAGCGTTTTGTCTCGGTGTCTATGCCTAGCACGGCAAGAAACTGCACCAATCCAGCTGACAACACCTCGTTGCCATAGCTCGTAAGTATGAACGAACTCAGCGAGTCCAGCAGAACAGTGATTTGAGCTGCTCGGTCACCGTTGTCGAGAGCAATCCACAGCCGAATCGCCAGCGCCTTCTGATCCTCCTTCCAGCTGAACACTTCACGCGCATCCTTCATTGTGTCTGTCGGCGCTTTTTGACGCGGTCGGCGCTCTGGCACAACACTGTCGTTGCCGTCGCTATCAGCATTGTTGTCGTCGTCGCTGTCGTCGTACTCGCTCTCTGTGCCAGCACCATCGCCGCTTGACTCCTCGCTGCCGTGAATAGCCTGATCTCTCTGCGATAGATACTTGTCCATCTGGCGCTCTTCGTCTGCGATGATGCGAAGATAGAAGCAGACGAATCGGACCATGTAGCCAGCGTACGTCGCCTGACTCTCGGGGTTCTGCAGTCGCGCCAGCGGTCGTTGATCGATATCTGTCTGCCGCGCACTACGAAGCCATCGCCGGGTTTCCTGTGGAAGCGTTGCTAAGCCTCTGACGCACTTCTCAATCAGCTGCTCTGTTAGCTGAGCGGCTGCCTGCAATTTCACCTCGTTGCGGTCGGGTAAGCGGGCTTGATGGGCTAGATGAACAAGATTCCGGCCTTTCAAGAACTCCAACCACCCTGTTCGCTTGAACCAGCCGGTTTTATCAGTCTTTGCAGCGTCGCCCATAACCTGTATGTCTTCTTCAAGCTGATTTCGCACCTGGCGCCATGCGTTGAGTTGTTCTTCAACGACCTGATTTGGGTCTGAATTTTGCCTGTTTTCAACAGCACCAGCCTCAACAATAAAATATTTTTGCAGCCCCCCAGTGCGAAAGAAGCTCTGCACTATTACTATATCATAGAGCAAGCTTTTCTCTCCTACCCAAGCTTGCTGGTGTTTTTTCTTGCAATGCCTGCGCATCTCATCTTTGTTGACAGTAATCCAGCTGCACGTCTTGCACTGCGCACCATCAAGCGGCTCTCCAAGCTCGTCCAGCGGCTGCGCGGGCTCGTCCGGGAGCTCAATTGCGCTTGGAGCGACAGTCTTAAATTGACTGAAGCGCTCAAGTATTTGTCGCCGTAGCGCAGCAGATGCAGCATGGTGTTTACGGAGATGCGCATCCAGACTCACTACTGCCGTGCAGTGCTGCTTGCAAACAATAACACTAAAGTCTTCAAGAAAGCTGAATACGCTGTCGCAGTTGCTGAGCGCAAGCTGCTGCGGCCACTTGCGGGAGTTCGCAGTGTTGCTGCTTGTAATGTTTGCCTGTTGGGGTGCTGTTGCTCGGCTGTCCCACACAAGCTCCATTGTGCAGAAACCCTAACCCTACTTACCAAAACAGCACTGCGTTTTACTGAAGTTACAGACCAAACGCTCAGCGTCGCTGCGCAAAGTACGTAGAAATCGAGTTTGTATGAGACGTTTTTTGATCCAAGTAAAAATTGATCGCGATTCGGGGGTGTTGGGGTTGCGCGAGGGACCACCAAAATGTGCTTCTTGATTAAGCGAAAACCCTAACGCTAAACCTGTTTCGCTGCGATTTGGTGTCCTCCACGCGCCCTTATATCGGGTAGGTCCCTATAGTGCACTTCTTTATATACGCATTAAAGTGCCTTAGCTAGTTAGAACTAAGCTAATTTATAGTCTAGCTGTTTTTAGAGACTCTAATAACCTAGTCTAGTAGTAGAGTTTAATCCTTAGTCTAGCTTAATAGGTAGTTGCGTGCCTTGAAGATAATAAAGGCTAGAATAGCCTACTCTATAGTATTAATGCCCTAGATAACTATTGCCTACTCTTAGTTGCCTAGCTAGACTTACTTAGCTTATCCTAGCTTCTCTATATCTATAATAACTACTCTAGAGGTTATCTAGCCTATTATAAAGCTAGTCTTATTAAAGTTATATATATTATTATCTAGTATACTATACTTAGCTTTAGTATTAGCTACTAGGTTAAACTAGGCCTATATAACCTCTAAATCCTTATAGAGGGCTCTCTTATAGTTATACTTGCAACTAAACCTTACTCTAAGCCTTAGTTAATAGTTAATAAATGTTTTAGGCTAGTTCTACCTAATATAGGGTATTCTATACTCTTCTTATAGTAAATTAGCTATTATAGCTATATCTAAGAGGTAGAGAGAACTTTCTTAGTTAATAAGGTTAAGAATATAATTAATAATTACCTTCTCCTTATACTTGTTTAGATTCTATTAATTAGCTATAGAATTAGCTTATAAGGACTATCTAGCGCATTGCTAGCTTAGGGTACTTTAGGGCACGTTGTAGATAGCTATAGCGCATTACTATAAGATTTTTATAGCTTATTTAATAGCCTAAAGCGTAAGCTATTGTTATAAACCTAAGATAGGACACAGTAGAAGATAAGAAAGAGAAGGATTAATAACACTTAGGGACAACCTAAAGGTCTTTAAGAAGGTTAGCATTTATAACTAATAATAACGTAACCTCTTCTATTCTAAAACCTTAGTAGAACGCTACTATAGAATATATTACGTGTTATTCTAAGAATCCTATAATATTCTAACGCATTCTAATATTAGCATATTATAGAATATTAGAATAACTATAGAATATCTTTAGTATATAGCTAGTAGGAATATAAACCTTATAGTTTATATTTAACCTAAGTATTAATCTATAATATTAGATCTTAACTTAACTTTCGAGCTAGACAGTCTATTCTATACTACTTATTATTACTTCTTACCTTTAAGATAGACAGATTATATCTATACTCCTTAGTGCAAGACCCCTTTAATTTCCCTAATAGTATTTATCTCTAAGAACTAATTAAATAGTACTTATAAGCTTTGCTTAAAGTATAACCTTAATAGCTATATCTAATGTTCTTTTAATATATCTAATTAAGGTTAGTAGAGGGGCATTTAGATAGTAATAGTGTTTTAGTATAGTCTTAGTAAAAGTAATCTATTAACCTATATAATCTATTAGCTTATAAAGTATATTAGATATCTTAAAGGTATTTAATATATTAATATTATACTTTAAGCAAAGCTTATAAGCACTTAGTTAATTAGTTTTTAGAGATAAATACTATTAGAGAAACTAAAGGAGGTTTATGCTAAGAAGTATAGATATAATCTATCTATCTGAAAAGTAAAGGGTAATAATAAGTAGTATAGAGTAGACTATCTAGCTTAAAGGTTAAGTTAAAATCTAATATTATAGATTAATACTTAGGTTAAATATAAACTATAAGGGCTATATTCCTACTAACTATATACTTAAGTAAGTATAGTGTTTTATACTTATTCTATTATTTTATTATTATACTAGACTAGAATAGCTTAAGATATTATAAGATTCTTTAGAATAGTATATAACTTATTCTATAGTATTATTCTACTAAGACTTTAGAATAGAAAAGGTTCTATTATTATTAGTTCTTAAATACTAGCCTTCTTAAAGACCTTTAGGTTATCCTAAAGTATTATTAATCCTTCTATCTCTTATCTTCTACTATACCTCTTCTAAGGTTTATAATATAATATACTAGATAGATAAGTTAATTACTCTACTAAGACCCTACTAAAACTTAACCCTCTTATATAATACTATAATAACAATATAAATTAGGACCTTTAAAGGAAGCTAGAATATAGCTTATGCTTTAGGCTATTAAATAAAACATAATAATCTCCCTATAACACGCTATATCCCTCTATAATATATTTTATGCAATACTATATAATTAATATACTAGATAACCTATATAAGCTAATTATATGCCTAAATTAAGGAACCTAGATAAGAATAAGGAGGAGGTAATTATTTAGCATATACTTAACCTAAACGTAAGAGGGTTTGCCCCCTAGCTAGTAGTAGTAGCTAATATAGCTAATTCTTTATATAAAGAGTATAATCTAAGCTATATTAGTATAAAATAGCCTAATATATTTATTAAGTACTACTCTAAGCTCTAAGTAAGGTTTAATTATAAGTATAACTATAAGTAAGCACTCTATAAGAATCTAGAGATTATATAAGGCTAGTTCTACCTTATAGAGAATACTAAAGCTAAGTATAGCATCTAGAACTAAGATATATATAACTTTAATAAGACTAGGTTTATAATAGGCTAGATATTAATAGGAGTAGTTATTATAGGCTTAGAGTATTAAGGGCGGCTAAAGGCAGTTTAATAGGGCAATTAGGAGTAGATAATAGCTATCTAGGGCGTAAATAGTATAGGATAGGCTATTCTACCCTTTATTATCTTTTAAGGCTATAACTATCTCTCTACCTAGTATAAAGAGGATATAATACCTTATAACTAGGTTATTATAGTCTCTAAGAATAGCTAGACTATAAATAAGCTTAGATTCTAGTAGCTATAGCACTTTAAAGCCTATATAGGGAGGCATGCTGTAGGAGGGTACTAACTACTAATTATTAATAGCTATAAGAGCTATAACTCTCTCTAATTCTAATAATACTATAAGGAGAGGAAGATTATTATACTCTATATACCTCTATACTTATTGCACCTCCTATAGCTACTTAATATAGGTTGTTTTACGCTATTAAAGAAGGCATATAGGCGCTAAGCTAAAGATCTTATATATAACTAGATTACCTATATCTTAAAACTTAAGTTCCTACTATGCTTTAAATGCGCATATAACGCAGTAATAACTCCTAGTAATATTTAGGGAGGGTTTAGAGGCGCTAGATTAGTTCTATTTAACCTTAAATAAGTTATAATAGGCCTTAATGTTTAACTGTGCACCCTATTACTACTTCCTATCTCTAATAAGCCCTAGCAGTTCTATATACTCTAGAACACGCTAGAATTTAGGTCTTAATTAAAGCTAGTTTAAGAGAAGATTTAAAAGTATATAGATAGCTTACCTTCCTCTATTATAAATGCGCTAGAAAAGCTCTTAAAAGGCGCTAAGATAATAGCGTATTCGCTAGTATTAGTATATAAGCAGGTTTCTAAGCTTTAAGATGCTAATAAGGCTATAATATAATATAAATTATATAAAAGAAAGCGCTTATAGTAGAAGAGGACTCTAATAGTTAAAGAGGGAGTATAATTAACTACTCTAGCGGAGTTTATAGCGCGTAGTAATAGTAAACATGTAAAGAAGATAGTATGCACTAATAAAGGTTAATAGACTATAAGACGCTATAAATAGTGCTAGGAGATAGGGCATAACTTACGCATATATTAAAAGAGATTATAGATAGCTCTTCTATACTATAACATGCTAAATTACTATTTATAGGCCTATAATAGGGTATTATAGGCTAAAAGAGAGTTAAGTTTTAGTAGGGTCTTAGCAGAGTAATTAACTTACCTATCTAGTTAACTTACCTATCTAGTATATTAGTATATTATTATAAAAAGTTTATATCTTATTTAAGAGCTTAAAGTGCAAGCTATACTTAAGCTTTCTAAAGTATATTAATATTATATTATTATTAAAGTATTAGTATAGGAAGGGTACTTTAGTAAGGGCTTAGTAAAAGTAACTAACTTACCTATTAACTAGCTTACCTATAGAGTATATTAATAATAATAATATAAAGTTATTTAAAAATAGTAAAATATAGTAAAAATAGAAAAAAGTTACTAAACTATAAAAAAAAACTTAATAGTATAGTAAAAGACTTATTAAGCTATTAAAGAAAAAGACTTAAATATATATATATAAATCTATAAATATAAAATAGTAAAAAGAATATAAGTTAATATAATTGCTTACTTTATAATTAAGTTAAAACTTAGTAAGTAACGTACCCCACGGGCGAGCGGATCAACGGGCGAGCGAATCACTTTTGCCAAGCCCCCACCAAAACTTGACCCATCATGGCCCAAAACACCACACTTTGGTCCTGCACGGTACAGTACAGGCTGGAATATCATTCAGAGACCTCTTCTACATCAATCTTGCACGTTCGCGCGTTGTGTCCTGTCTGATTGCACCTTCCACAGCGCCGTTGGGTTGGCTCGCCCTCTTGAGTGCGCACCTGCTTCTTCGCCCTCTTCCCATCACCACGCGCCCCAAACTCCTTTAGAGCTGCCAGCCGCTGCCCATCTTCAACTATTAGGGTCCCTTCCTTCTGAACTCGCTTTCTTTTATGTGATTTTCGTCGCATGGCGGCCTCGTTAGCCGCTCGAAGCTCCTTGATTTCCTGTTGAGCTAAAACCAGCTTGTGGGATAAGATTGCTCCCCCCTTTGCGTAGTGCTCAAGCGCGCTTAGAACAGAATTTGGTGAGCTGCCCTGCTGCCTCTTATACTTCTCTCGAATCAGAGTTGATTGCGACCCAAATTCCAGGGTGTTGCTGGGGGTTTGCGACTGCCAGGGTACGTTGTTGGTGGGGAGTGGTGGTGATGGAGTCCGAAGCTTCACATTAAGGGCTGATATGACCCGTTCTGGGTCAAAGGGGACCAATCCAGCACCTCGAAACCCTCCTTGGATATTGCTAGAGGTAAACACCGCATTATAGGCTGCTTTGAAGCATGGCAGGAACTCAGTCTTTGTGATGTGGCTGATTCGGTTGCGCATAAGCAATTCGGCTTGGCGCCCGTACGCTGTCTTCAAAGGGGCAAAACAGCCCACATCAAGTGGCTGCAGAAGGTGCGATGAGTGCGGAGGCATACATAGAGTAACAATCTTGTTATCCTTGCAGTATTTCTGGAATTGGAGCGATTCGTGGCTCTCGTGGCCGTCAATAACCAGCAGTCGGTGGGTACCAGCAGTACGCTCCTTTGTATGCGCGTCAAAGTGCTTCAACCACTCAAAACCAAGCTCATTAGTAGTCCAGCCGTTACCGGAGACTGCAATAACCCAATCCTGGGGCAGGTCTTCCTCCTTGTACCAGCCGGAGAGGTGGTGGCGCGCCTTGAAGATAACAAAGGGTGGAATGGCCCATCCTTTGGCATTGATACCCTGTATGACCGTTGTCCACTCCCGGTTGCCTGGCTGGACTGCCTTTGGCCTTCCTCGTCTCTCTGAAGCTGTAACAACTGCTCCCTGGGAGATCTGGCCCATCATGAAGCCTGTCTCGTCAAAGTTGTACGTGTCGTCATCTAGGATACCATACTTGGCTTTTGTGTTTCGCACCAGGGAAAACCAGCCCTGCACAACCCCAGAATCCTCGCAGAGGGCTCGCTTGTAGTCATACCTGCGATTAAACTTCACTTTGAGCTCTGGTTGACGCTTTACAAACGTACTGGGCCAGTTTGTGCCAATAGGGCCCAGATTGCGCTCTGCGCGCAGAGAATTGGCCATTGCAGCCACATCTGCCAGCCGAGGGCCAAATCCTCGCTCGTCCAGCTCAAGTATGTGATTAACAATCACCTGCTCCTCTAGATCATCCAGCCCTCGTGAGTTGGGCATAGTATCGCCTCGTGAAGGTCGTCCAGTGAGTCGATGGCTTAGTGTAGCTTGAGGAACGTTGTAGATAGCTGCAGCGCGTCGCTGTGAGAGTTTCGCGTCTTGTTTAAGAGCTTGAAGCGCAAGCTGTATTTGAGCTTCCTTTAACGCGTTAAGATTAGGTTGTTGTTGAGGCATTGGTATGTAGAGGATACTTTGGTGGGGGCTTGGCAAAAGTGATTCGCTCGCCCGTTGATCCGCTCGCCCGTGGGGTACGTTATAAATATTAATATATAAAGCTAAACTACCTCTAATATAATAATTTTAATAAAGCTAACTTTATATTATAAAGTTTTTTTATCCTATAAGCCTTAAGTTATACTATAGTAATATTTAAGCTTTAAAATATATTATTTCTAAATAATAATTACTAACTATAAGTTAAGATTACTATTTATATAGTAACTTAAAGTAAGTTAAAACTACTAAACTATCTAGTATTAATAAAGCTATAATAAAGTCTATAGCTATTATAAGTTATATTAGCTTATTTATAAGTTATAATATATAATTAAAATACTATAATTATTAGGCCTTACCTTTAGCCTACTAAGCTAAGTAGCTAGAAAAGATTATAACTTACTTAATAGTAAGTCTTTAGCTAGAACTATATATATTATTATTATTTTATTCTAAGTTATATAGAATAGAACCTAATAAATACTAATACTATAATTTATATTATAATAGAAGTTATAGCAACTTTATAATTAAACCCTAAGCCTCTATATAATGCTTGTTCTGCTCTGCTATACTATTTTAGATCTTGCACGAGCTTCCTCGAATGCTTGTTATCTGGTCAAGCTTTACCTTTATAGTGCCTAGACTTTCGTACTCCTTGGAGCTCATGCCACGTCTAGCATTAGCAGCATTCTTAAAACCACTCCGACCAACACCAGCACTAGCTAAGGAGCTGAAGATAACCATAAAAGCGTTTTCAGGGTTCTCTATCAGGCTATGCACCAGCATACCAGCCTCACCAATTGTACCAATGAGACGAAGCATACTTCGGACCGCTGTCAAGCCCGCCGCACCAGCAGCACTACCAGCCACGGGGATGAAGAAGAGAATCCCCATGATGAAGTTGAGAATCATCTCTTCCCGTTCTTGCTTTTTCAGCTCATCTGCCTTTCCAGCAATCTTCTGCATTGCCTCGACAGCCTCGACGGCTGAGTATGACGGGATAGAAGCGGCATCAACTAAGTCGGCCATCTGCGTTTGCTCTGGATTTGCGCGTAACCTGTCAGCGTAATTTGCACGATTTTTGGGCAGAGGGTGTCTTACCGTCATAAAGGCCAGCAATTCTCATCGTCTTGAATCGATCTAGCGTACCGCTCGCTGTGTCGTAGGAATCCCCAATAACTTTCTTTGGGTTGTAGATCTCGATGTTATCGCTCGCTCGGGGGTAGTCGTACCACCAGTCAGGCGCAGCGTCCATGCACTCGTTGACACGGTCCTCCGCATACTGACAGCCGTTACTGTACTGCATGCGCCTTGTTCCAAACGATACCCATGATTTTTCGATACCCCAAGTCTCTCCGAGGTCGTCCCAGAAGCCTCTCTCGTCTTTGAAACTGAAGGTAGCGTTAGGGATTCTTTCATCAACATCTAGGCCTTTGCCTTCAAATTCCATCTTCGGACATGCGATGTCTAAAGTCGTACGACCGTTTTTACAGTTCTTCCCGCCCTCGAAGCAGTCCAGAATGCAACCAGGATATTTACAAGTTGAGCAGCAAGTAACGTAGCGAGTTTCTTTGCAATTGAAATACTTGTCGACCTTATCGGTGGCCATGAAGTTGTTGATTTGCTCCGGTATTTGGTCCTAGTAAGCAAACAAGCCAGGTCAGTCTATGTCGCAAGCATTTGCAGGAATCAATCTCACCCGAGAATATTTTTCGTAGACCTTAAACTTCTTATCATAGTCGTTTTCCATCAACTCTTTGTACTTTTTCAGGGCGCCCTCATAGTTGGAGATCTCTACATCAAGCATGTACTGCTCAACACAGTGGGCGGGTAAGTCGTTCTTACCAGCTTCGAGCTGCTCCAAGGTAGTGTACTTGCCTGTGCACTCGGACCAGTAATTAAGATCGGTATAACCCTCGTCGTCGTCGACGCCACCGCTTCCACTATGTAATGTTAGCCTGATGTGACTTACTCAGCTTGAGCATTAGATGGCATACTCAGTGAATGTCTGCAGGTCTACAGCCCAATCAGTCGTGCCAGCAAAATTGTAGGAGTCATAAAACTGTGCACGATATTCTTTCATGGCATCGTCCATCCACGCCACCCATTCAGTGTCGTTATAGACCATGATGTTTGACCCTTCGCTCGTCCACTTCTTCTTAACATTACCAGACTCAATAATCTCGTCGATCTCTGCGTTCGAAATGTAGCCTGCGGTTTCCGTGCAGCGTCCTTTCGCAGCGTTTGACAGTCTAGACGATCCAGTGAATCTACATTCTTCAGAGTCACACCCAGATTGAGCCATCTTGAATGATCTCCCATAGCTAGCAACGCCAACCACAATCTTGTTCGAAGCTGCGCCTGCCTTGGTGACCATTGACAGGGCATCCTTGGTTTCAGTCTCATTAATGTGGGACCTCAAACAGTTTCCTGTGTCGCAACCAGGTGACGTCCACTTGTTACCGTAGTCCCATTGGCCGTGAAGATCATAGGTCATATAGACGATGTAGTCCAGATCCTTGGCCATGCTCTTGATAGGAAAAGACTTCAGATACCAATACGATGCCGGTGCTGCGAAAGAGATCGATTTGGAAGATCCAACGGAGGCCTTCAGGCTAGAGAGAAGCCTGTAATAGTTCAGGCCGTTCACAGGATCGTCGGAGGGAATCTCCGGGATGTCGGGAGCCTGAGCATCATTTGTGAGCCCCACGGACCAATCAATACTAAAATGCAGATAATACTGACCCCTGGATATTCCCAATCGAGGTCAATGCCGTCGAGATTGTGTTCGTTCATGAAGGAAATAAGGTTGTTCTTAAATTTCTCACGGTTGCCCTGGAAGTGAAAGTATGAGGTCAGTGTGACACTCCCAGATCATTTCACGCATCGTGTTTCCTTACAGGTTGTGCGGCCTCGCGGAGAATCTGGAAGGTTCCTGGCTCAGTGCTGAATGCCCAGCCACCAAGGGAGATAATCTTCTTCACGTCTGTCATACCCTTGAAAGTTTCGAATTGTTCCAGGACCTTGGGGTCGGTAATTTCAACTCGGTAGTCGCCCCGAGTTACATTCGCAAATGCGAAATGTATGTGGGTATAGATGGACGTATCTATTTCGTCGACGTTCATTGTCAAGCAAGCTAAAGAATCATTTTAGTCAGTAGGTACTGAATGTATTGGTCCCATAGAAGACTCACGGCGATTAAAATTCCAGCTCTCATAATATGCCAGCTTGATCTTACTTGTTGGAGCTGAACCCTTGATAATGTCTCTGCCGCAGTTGCTGATGCCTGTGTCGCGATTAGTCATTACGCGACATAATGACGAGTTGAAGAATCTCTTCCGGGGATATGCACGCGGCGATATCGTGAGAAATAAAAGTCTAGATCTTCCTCCATAGATGGGGGCACTTACAGCCATTTTTACCAGGAGCAGAAGTTCCGGGAGCACCCGTCTCGGACTTGGATATAACGCAAAAGTCATCAGTCATGCCACACTGGCCCCAGATATTACAGCAAACGTTAAGTGGGCATGGATTGAGGGTAGCCAGGTCTGTTCCAGCGGACGGTAGAGTCGTGCCATTCATCTTATCTCGTCAGTCTTGTATGCTCTGACGTCGACAGTTGGAAATGAGTTCTTACTGTTGGCCCACACACAGCGTTCTAAGAAAGTGAATTTGTCAGTTATTGCGGCCTTGTATCGATTCGAAAGCAGAATGAAGGTCGATACATACCGGAACATTGGCAGGCATGGGGGGGCTGCCTTCACTGACACACATTTTGAAGTCTGGGAAAAGACGGTCGCACCCATTCCAACCCCATGTCTTTTTGTTGAAACTTTCGAGCTCAGTCACTGTAAGATCGCGAGAGACAGCGATCTTAGAGCAATAGTCGTCTTTTTTTGTGGTGTATACGGCGCAATTGCCGTTGGCATCCTTCTTTGGCTTCAAATCCGGGTAGTTGCCATTCGAGCAGCAAACCTTCTGACCTTCGCCTAACTTCGAGCAGAGATCAGTCTTCGTATTCGCCTTCATGAAGTCTGCTGCGCTGATGCCGCACTTTGAAGCAAGAGAGCCGCAGCTATCGCCGCTTACTACCTCTATCGTTTTGCAGGTACCGTCCGAATTGCCAGCAGGTAAAGAGTTTGGCAGAGATCCTGTGCTGCAGCAGACCTTTTCATCTTTTACAAGTGTCTTGCAGATATCAAGGCGGTTGAACTTTTGGAGATCAATCTGACTTATTCCGCACCGACTTGCGACTACAGCACAGCCATCGCCCGACTGGACTGTAGTGGTCCTGCAATCAGCCCTGATGCTGAGACGTGATCTAGTTCCCATCGATGCATCTGTGGTATTCGTACTGTTTGAGGCGCCAATAGTAGGGCCGGGGACTCGGAGATCAATGTTCATCAACTTCTCGCCCCCTGTGAATGGCATGCAAGCTCCACTGGCCCAGGTCCTCACAGCTTCCTGAACCAATGCGAGATTCTTTGAACTCGTGGCGATAATTCCGAAACTATAGTCTGCTCCACGGCCATCGGATTCGCATAGCTAATGAGACTTTGTCAGCAACAGTATCGCGGCGGCTCCGTGCATCAATCCTTACCTGTACTACGGTGGTCTTCGAGATGGATTTGTCCTGCGCTTTTTGAAGAAGCTTCTCTAGAACGACCTTACTGATCCCGTGCTGATGGACTTCAGCTCCAGCAAAGAGACCAATGCTTGACGACTGAGAGTATGCGAACTCCATTGCATTGTTAGTACAGGAAGGCTTCTGTACCTCAAGATGATTGGCGATCTGGCGGCCAGCTGAAAGGAAATGACTCATGGAGAACTCGTTGTCGGCTTCTACTTGCGGTTGGTGCAGGTAAATGAAATTCTGTTCCAAGACTCGGTTGGCAGTCGTACAAAGAGACGCTTTCCCCTCTTCGGTTTCAAATGCAGCCTTGACGCCGGAATTGTAGTCGGCTGAGCAGGCCCTAACCACTGTTCGCGCAGCGTTATCGTTGAGAGCTGATTTGACTACCATGTCGAGTAGCATAGTTTCGTTACACAGTGACAGCTTCGAAGCATCGGGAAATAAGAACCATTCAGCGCTCGAGGTCACTGCATTAGGTGAGTAAGATGCAACCAAAGCTTCCATTTGAGCCTATAGTTCTTATTGCTCGCCGTGCTACAGGATGAAGGGCAAGCCTTGAGAGCCTCTGCTGATACTCGTTGTGCTGCTGCCAGCCATTCATCGAGGTCGTCACCCGCATCTTCGACTCGAATGGCGATGTGGCCAGCAGATTTGGTGGCTAAAACGTCTACACCTAGCCAGGCTAACAGAACGAAAGAGTGGAAGAAAGCCCTCATGGTATTTAAGAAAAGCAAAAGAGATGTGTTCAGAACAAAGGTAAGCCGCTCTTGATTTACAGAGAGCGAATGTAGGATGTTCAAAAGAGTGTAGATTTTAAGTACATATAAGCAATCTGGACTCAGGTGCTCACGTGCGTCATACACTGAAGAACTCGACACGGGACACTGACCATGTAAATTTCCCTCTCCCGGGACGACAGTTCCGGGGCCTAAAGGTATGCATCTGACTTGAGCCGTGGGATCCTTTGAACAGCTAGGGCAGTCTGCCTCGGAACTCATATCCTGGAATGCTACCATAAATATGCGCTTGTGATAATGCGCGTATCTTGTAGGAGCCTCAGACCGTTTCGGGAACAGTCACCGATAATAGTTGCCAAGACACGCTATCGTATGTAGTCGTAGATGCAGGGGTGGTTGGACCCTGCGGCATCTGTCCCAGGCCTCATTTCCGGCTAGCGTGCGGCACAGTCCTATGTATCGGATCGGCCAAGACGGGATGGACGACCAAACACAGACACATCAAGTTTCTGTAAGCGACACTGATCTGCTTCATACAAGGTCAGTACCTAGCTACAGCCTACAGGATGAGTGGTCAGTGACTTGCATCCGGATACAATCTCAATCAAGCATGCTCGCCGCTGATAGTACATCCTGTACGCCCCAGGGGCATGATGATTAGGTCTAGATCCGGTCAATCCTTCTGCAGACATATCGGACCGCAGTCAGGATGAGCAAGTCATCGCGCTATCTACGTTGAGCTTTTGATTAGCAAAACTGGGACAAGGATGTATGCCACTGTTGGAAAACCCGTAAACTTCATGCATCTAGAATCTGGACAGGGAAATCAGTCTACCTGCTAGTATACTACTTACCCACGTTTCCTTCTCCGTTTCGAACTTTGAGTAGTCTTTTCTCCAGGGCGTCTATCTTCTGTCGTTCACTCAGTACTGTCATTACTACAATTCCTGCTGTATATTATCACACAATGAGAGGCTCTCTTATGTTCACTCTTCTGTGCCTCTTCGCTACCGCATGGGCTGGCGGCTATCAAGGCTGCCTCGAACGCGTATGGTTGTACCAAGCCTACTTAATTGACAGTCTCAACGACTACGATGATCAAACAATCGGTTTGCAGTGCAAAGGCAAGAACTACAAGAAAGACACAAAAACTTGTACCAAATGGGATAGAATGGTATGATATATCTGCATAAATCTACTCCCGGATCAGACTGACTCATTTGGCAACCCGTAAATTAGCCAGGAAGCAAGAAAGGTTCGACGTTGTCCTATGACCAGTTCATATTCGCTTTGGGTGGTGCAAAAGATCGCACGGGATGGGCCGTAATGTCAGAAGGCAAGCTTGATGCAAAAGCAACAGCTTTGAACACATACAACAAGTACCTCACGCCACAGCCTGGTCAAGCCGCGGGTGCTGCTAAGGTCAAGAATTTTGGTGCACAGTTAGCCGTGAAGGACGCATTCGAATGGAACCAGTGCATCATGAAAGCTGGTGATGTGTAAGAAGAACTCTCTCAAAAGGGGTGCCAAGCACTCGCTAACTTTACATGTGAATATCTAGCGTAGACCGGACGTACAAGGCTAAATCGTCCGGTATGGATGATGCTACAAAGAAGTTGTTCGAGAATTTTGGTGGGTCGCATCTGCATCATTGTATGCTAATTGCAACACTACATACTGATATGTTATGAATGCCTAGATTCCACAAGAGACCTAATCATCAATGCGCGTACAGGTGACCATGGTCCTTTCCTCATCGATCAAGCACGGAAGAAGCTATCAGGGATGGACATCAACATCGAGGTCATGGGTACGTATGATACCAACATCTGTGAGACACGACAGCTGATACCCTATTCTCATCTCTAGGCAAAAATCCGGTACGTGGATGCAAACTGGACTCCTCGATTAACTCAGATTTCTTTGGCATAGCGATATCTAAATTCTTTTTGCTTACTAGTTTGCATTTAGGTTGACAGTAACAACAACTGGGAAACAGTTGATTGGGCCGAGACCGAACGAGAAGCTCGCGAGGGAGGTGACAAGGATGCGGGTACGAAAATCACAAGCTTTTTGAAAGAGTGGTATGGGAACACCGCCGAAGGTGATAGTCACGCGAGAGATCACAGGCAGGTGATCAACTCATTCAAGCGGGTCCGAGATCAACAAATTGCCTGCGGTCGTTGATTGGAGGACAGGGCTGTCATTAAAGTTCAATGAATAGCTTCAAGTCTCAGATCCCGGGGCACGGTACTTTCAGATATCTTGAGTAATCAACAGTATTTCATCGATAGAACCATGCCTCTGGCGAAAGCCTAAAATAAGAGAAGACGATTGGTGCAGCTTCAAGACTCGTCGTCGCTGGAGAATGCTTCGCCAGTAGCTTCTAGACGAGCCTTCTTCAGCATCTGTTTACAAACAAATTCAAATTCAGTGCCTCGCACAACTCGACCATCCAATGCATCAATGAATACCAGCTTTTCTTCGGCGCAGGGCCAGGCATGATCATCGATAGCCCCAGCCCACATCCAGAAACCATCTGCACAGACGATATGAATCTCTTCCACACTAACAAACTCCATGAGTTCATTTGATTCAGTATGGTAAAAGTATTCGTCCCCGTTCTCCCGCTTAAATTTGAGACGCTTGACTGCTGATGCGATCGATCTGTAATTACAGAACTCAGAAGCTCCGATGTCCACCATATCGATGTCAAGATCCAACCAGACATAGCGCTGCTCGGTGTCGGGGGAGCCTCCTTTCTTGGACCCTTCTTCCCCCTGCCCATCGGGCATGAAGAATCTCTCAACGGCGACCTGGGATGCGTTGTCGCTTGTGGATTTCTTTACTGCAGCAACCTCAAAGAAGACTCGCTCGTAAAGTCCAAGGTTCCGGGCTTCCCGGCAGGACTGTAGTATGGCTGGTATTGGCGTGGATGAGACTAGCTGGCCATAGCGTTGAGTCCCCTCTCGAACACGCCGGACGTCGACGGTGCGGGGCTCGACGGTGTCGTTCCATATCTGCTCTCGGAGCTCCAGGGGAAGCCGCGGAAATGGGTGAAAAGTGATCATGGTGTAGGATGGCGACTGAGCACTAACGCTATCGCTAGCAGTCGGAAGAGCGAGCGGCAAAAAGCTGCTATACTATGGAGAGCAAGTAAAAATGCTAGGCATAACACCAAGAAGTATGTTTACTCCCAAGCGCTCCGCGGTCAGCCTTACACCATAGGATAATGCGGACCGAACACAATGTGATGACAGTGGTTGGCAGAACTTTTGGAGGATTGGGCTTAACTTTGGGTGGCCTGCTTCCGCGCCAAGACTGATGCAGGTACAATGAGCAGGGGCCACGAGCATGGGCTAGGTACGTAGCATCACTTTGATTCCCGCACACCGCAGCTCGCGATCTCCACACGCGCTCCGCTGCTACCTTCCGACAACAACAACAGCCCTATAACTATGAGGATCGCATGTCAAATTACGCTAAAGTCACAGTGTGAATCTTGCCTCATTGAAATTCACAAATCTGTGAACAAACTATCTTTGACCGAGATTTCATGGTCTTGGCACCTTCCTGAAATAGACTTGCTCCGTCTTGACCCCGTGACCCATACTTTTAGGTATGTAGCGTGAACGTCGACGGACCGGGCCGCGGCTGCAACATGGGTCGACATTTGCGCAGGCACAAGGTGTCTCCATCGTGTTGCGCGCATCTTTCTACCGAGATGAGCAAAGCAGAAAAGCCACTTCTAGACGTCGCGGCTGGGGACGCCCACACCTGATGGCTACGGACGCCCACACCCGTAAGAGACCAAACCAGTAACACTAGCAGACTTAGCTTGATTCCTTCACGCTCACCCACCTTTACTGCACCAACTTCAAACCTGTGCATCACAGCCAGATCTTGATATATTCCAAAACCCTGACCTTAAGAACTAACCCTAAGAGTAGAGGGTAAAGGATAGGTCTGGCGGAGGCTTGATGTTCTTTGCCAAGACGTCGCTGTTCGCTTAGCTACTAGCGCTTCCACATTAGGGGTGTGGGCGTCCGTAGCCATCAGGTATGGGCATCCCCAGCCGCGACGCCTCAAGACAAGGATGCCTTTCAAATTGGTCGACAGATCTGGACGAAGAACGTGCGTCTATCCATAATCCTTGCAACCATGAACCTTGCTGTACAAGGGGAAATCATGAGCAAACTCGAATACGAAGTACTACTGCCGCTCTCTGATACCAGTCATATCCTGCTGGAAATTATGGGGCGATTTGTATTCCAGTCCGCTCATTATACCCCCTTGTACATGAGCATATGACCTACCTAGCCGAAGGATGCTCGATATCATACCTATTGCGTTCTAGAACCCTAATCTCTGAGGCGCAAGGGAGTCAGGGCGAGTGAACAGGTTGTGTCATGGGCAAGTGTCAGAGTCACTGTACTCTATCTGATCTCACAATGGGTAATGTACGCTCCCCTCTAATATTTTTCGCATTCTCAAAGACATATTCCTTGAAGTTTATCCGCCGGCAACCTTAGATCATGAAGACTTCTTTAGCATTGCTCTTTGCGGCGCTCGCTCAGCGATCCGTCTCAACACGTAGTCCGCTGCTCCAATGGGACCCCGATACAGTCAAAGACTGTATTGATTGGTACAACAACGGCGAAGGCAAAACTTGTGAATACGTGCGCGAGCTCTATGGCAGTAAGCTCCCTTTTTGTAGTTCATGTTTACCCAAACTGATCTCGCACCTCACTACTCAGTCACTCCCGTGGAGTTCAACGAATGGAACCCTTCAGTCGGCCTTGATTGTAAGGGCTGGTATTGGCAATCTTACTGCGTCATCACCCAAAGAAAATTGGACAGCATCAAACCAACGACAACCTCTTTCAAGGTGACCACCACCAGCACGAGCAAAGTTCCTTCTCTCGCGCCTTCCCCTACCGCCTGGAATGCTTTGGGATGCTACACTCAGAATTCGGCCCGCCCAATCCTCGAACAGAGCATGAATGCAAACGGAGACGCATCCCTGACTATTCCCAAATGCAAAAACAGCTGCTACCGTCGGGCCTTCAACTTCGCAGGTGTACAGGAAGGCAATCAATGTTGGTGCGGCAGCTACGTCGGCGGCGAGTGGACTAAGAATCAGACCGACTGCCACGCTCCTTGTACTGGTAACAAGGCGGAGATGTGTGGAGGCAAGGGCGTTGTCAACGTTTTCGAGGCATTGCAGAACGCTGCGCCAGTCGTCACTGTCACTAAGAGCGCGAGTGTCAATGCCGCTGCCGCAAGCAATGGCGCTAGCAAGAACAGGGCTCTTTTTGGGATGGACTTCTAGCTTACACTCTGTCGACAGTCGTGCTCGATTGATGTAAATATACTTTTATGATGTTCGGGCGATTGCTTGTTCAGAGTTGGAATGGCTAAATGCTTATCTCTTCGCTGTCATATGTGCCGCAGAAGATACATCAGGCCCGCGACATATCAAACTCCGCCTCCCTATAGAATATTTCCACCGCCTTCTTAGTGAAAGCGTAAACCGCAGATAAAATATTTCCCCGCGGTATAATAGGCAAAATACTCAGATTACAGACTCTCACATTTTTCGTCCCATACACTATCAACCACTCATCAACCACACCCCCTAGATCCTCTCTCATCATTGAGCAAGTCCCGCAAGGATTATAGTTCGTTGCCGAGTTGATCGCGAGTATCCCTTTCGTATCATCAGCCTCGAGAGCTCCATTTCTCACTCCAAGAATTAGATAAATGCGCTTCGACAATACGATCTTGATACTCGTAGTTTAGAAACACCACGCTGTGACTATTAATTGCACTAGTACCGCCCACTAGCTTCCCTCTTGTAAGCTTAATACTCCTATTATTCAAGCCTGGTTCCAGCGCAGAAAAATATTGCCAGCCATAGACAGGATTCGACAACAACTTCCCTTATAGACCAGGCGTTTGCACATTTAGATTATTGCAGATATGTTCTCCAACTTCAAGAATCAGGACCTAATAATTAGGTAGTTGCTATAAGAGACGTGCCGCAATAAGATATGCAGCGGACCTAGCACCAACCAGGATGTAGTCATATTCCTCGGCGCCAGGGGAAAGGGTCTTGCTTGGCACCGCTACAAAAAAGCTGGGCGATGAATGTCGACAAGACTTGAGTCCGAGAGAAACATCTTGCAGCCTAAAGTGAGTGGTAAATGCACTACCTAAGCCTTATCTGGATGTTTGTTATCGTACAGCTCATTTAATTTAGTGGATGAAGATACCCCGGAGACCACAGTAGAATTCTTCGCACGGGTACTTTGTGTTGCAGGCTTTGAGCGGAATAGACAGGTTTGTCGCGCAAAAGCACTCTAAATCCATTCAGAATTCCAATCTACGATAATATGTGTTCAGACCTTCCTAAAATCCGTGTTGATCTCCGTCGTAGATGGCGGCAGGTAGGTAGTGAGTAGTCTCGACTAACCCGGCCCTCGCCCCTAGATTGGTATCGGCAAAATCCAATGCCCCGGGGTCAAAGCTTTGCGAGGTCACAAGGGCGCTACATAGGGAACTGTGCCTCAATCTTACAGTACCAAGACGTTACATCAAATTGTCTTTCTTCAATTTTTCTTGCATAGAGCCAGTTCTAGATCAAAGTTAGTGCCGTTGAGCAATAAAACTCCACGTGCGACACAATGTTGCCTACCCAAGTATTGATGACCATTCCAGATGGAGTCGCAACGCCGCCGCCGGTATTGTAACAACCACAGGTGATCCCTGTCCGATCAACTGCACGGGAGCCCTGGACGACTAGCGCGTATAACCACTCCATGGGGTGAATGGATCCTTGCCCTACGCAGTATACGGATCTTTCGACTGGGTCCGGAACTGTCTGTCAGCGAAGCCACGGAGCACCTATGTGGGTACTATTCTCAGTCTAACAGCCGTTGCAGCCCGCTTGAGCTCTCACCAACTCAGAAATAATTGCTTGTGGTAGAAGCGTTATAGCATATTCCGAGGTCAGAATTGGGCTCAAATCCGGTGGTGCGGATTCATCCAGCATATGCCTCTAGAAGAATATGCTTCGGCTGCATATAAGAAGATGAGGGTATGGCGGAGATCAACGTCCAGGCATTCATTCGTTTTCCTCTGCCCACGCCTGCACTCGCAGCCATGTTGTTCTCAACCACTAGTCTTCTCCTAATCGGCAGCTTCCTCCAGGGAGCCGTATCAGCAGCCCGCATCTTGCCTCGCGACGGACCGTCTCCAGCGTTGCCTTTTGCGGACGACACTACCAAGTACTGTAGTTGGTGGCTTGACTACGAGTCTGTCGGGTCTTGTGTAGATATGCTTGAGGCCAACTATATCAACCTCGAGGAGTTTCGTCGATGGGTGAGGGCTCCGCGACCTCTTGTACTTCCGACCACGCTGATGAGACATATAGAACCCTTCTGTAAACGCGGCCTGTGGCAACCTGGCTGTCGGAAAGTCGTACTGTATTGAGACCACCGATGAGCCAGCAGCCTCGGCTCCAGCTTCGGCTTCGAGCTCTGCTGCTTTAACCTCTGCTTCATCTCTACGATCGTCAGTTGTGCCCACACCCTCGACATTCACGACTTCCCCAGAGTCTGTGATCACAAGCTCTACAAGCAAGCCAACGCTTACACCTACGCCTACGCCCACCGCTACCAAGGGTAACAATGGCATAGAGACCCCTCTGCCAACCCAGCCAGGCATGGTTTCCAACTGTGCAGGCTTCCACTACATCGGCCCAAACACTGTCTGTAGCCAGGTTCTCAGCTACCAGAAGATCTCAGTCGGTGATCTCTACCGATGGAATCCGTCGGTCAACGCCGATTGCACGGGCCTGCAGAAAATGGTGAACGTATGCGTCCGCGTAATTGGCGCCACAACAACTACACCCAAGCCCAGCACCACCATCACCTCGGGAAACGGAATTCAAACCCCTCAGCCGACGCAGCCAGGCATGGTGAGGATTTTATGTACAATTTCTATGCGAGGCATACACTGACTTCGTCAATAGGTCGCAAACTGCAACAAGTTCCACTTCATCAACCAGGGAGTAGTGTGCACCCAGGTGACCAGCTATCAGAAGATTACTCGCGAAGATTTTGTTAAATGGAATCCCACCGTGAAAGATGATTGCTCCGGCATGTGGGCAGATGTCAATGTTTGCGTTGGCGTCATCGGAGGAGGATTGTCGCCAACACCTACCACGAGCGCAGGCAACGGCATTCAGACACCGCAGCCCACGCAACCCGGCATGATTTTAAGTTGCAAGAAGTTTCATTATGCGGCCGCAGGCGTTGTCTGCAGCCAGCTTACCAGCTACAACATGATTAGCCTGGCTGACTTTGTGAAATGGAACCCAGGAGTTGGAAGCGACTGCAGGACGATGTGGGCGAACACATTCTTCTGTGTTGGTGTTTGATAGAATCGTGGTGCGTGGAAGAGATTGTGTGATACATACATACTTTGTAATGTCTACGTCAATAATTTAATGTTTGGTTGGCCTTGCGCGGCTTGGCCACTCCCTCCGCCTAATTCGACTAGCGCGTATGGAGACCTTTAATCTTAGCCTTAAATTCCTTCTAAACAACATCCACCTGAGCTATTTTAGTGCTTATTTTGTTCTCTACTTTTAAGTATATAATATTTGTAGCATGTTGCTTGACGTGGTAGTGCTTATACACCCTTCTTTATTTGGGATATACACTGGCCAAGCTTTTAGTCCGGTATTGTTAGTTGTTTGTCAATATGGCTCGAAGAGGATAGTGGCTACTCATGAGAGGTACGTTTGATGTGGCCATAAGGCGCTCCTATCCTTGTTAGGGCTTTCACACGTTATCTCGTGCCCGCACTAGAAAGCCTACTGATGTAGCTAGTGATGCTAGTGTCGTGACTGTAGGTATATAAGCACTTTAACTTAGATATACTCTATATTCTATTATAAAACTTTTGTTCCTTCTTCTCTATACTATGCGTTTCTTATTATAGGCCTTCCTCCTCTCTACTTTCTAAGCAGTTACTACACAGAACCTATCTCTGTTAAATGCCTGTCCCCTTCTTAGCCTAGCCCTCTATAAAGGCTTTAATCTTAGTAACTCTATAGTCTTTAAGAAAGCTATAGACATCTTCCCTAGCATAATAGATACCCTCTTTAACTCTAATGCTATTAGTCTCTTTACTTCTTCCTTTATAGTAGATGTCTACTTAACTTATACTAATAAGTTGCTCTATACCTATACCTACTATGCTATAGCCTTAATATATAATAAATCTTTTCTAGCTAAGATTAATAATAAGACTATTTTCTATATAGGTAATGTTTTAAAATTATATACTATATATATAATCCTTATGCATGTAAAAATACTTAATGTCTTTAATCTACCTATTACTAATTTTCTCTCTAAACTTATAGGCAATAAACTAGAAAATCTAATATACTCTACTATTATAAGAATTAACTACTAAAATCTCGAATCTTATAAACAAGATACTACCTAACTTAAACAACCTCTAACTCCCCTCTAACTTAGTTCTAACTTACTTCTATTACTATTTCTTATCTATTTATAGCTAACTAAGACTTATAGGTATAAAAGGCAAGCCTATAGTAGTTCTAGGATAGATAGTTTTTAAGTATTCTTTATACAAGACCTATAGGAATAAGATTCTCCCTAGTTATCGACTTTCCTAGTGCTCCTATATACCTTGTAGTAGAATTAGAACTATATTAGAGGATCTTATTACCTACGTTGCTATAACTATTATCTAGGAAAATATTACTCTTAGTACCTTTACCTTATATTAGGTAGGCGTAGGTAGTTTCCTAAACGTCTCTATTATATATAACCTATTATTCTTAGATAAAGCTAGCTACTACTTAATTCTACTCTTTCTAGAATAAATAAAGGAGAGTAAGTACCCTGCATAATTAATTTCTATATTAGCATAGTACTTAGATAGTAGATTTAGTATGCTCTCTCTTAGATTACCTATATAGATTATCTAGTAGGTTATAGAGTCCTATTAAGTAAGTATAGGGGAAATAGATAGTAGAGGTATAAAGTAGAACCTATTATAGGTGTAGTATATCTAAGCATATATATTTATATAGGGTAGAGCTAGACTAGAATAGAATACTAAAAGGGGTTAACTCTAGACTAAGGCTAAAAGGGGATAATTTAAGGCTATAATTATGTACTATACTAAATTAGGCACAAATTAAGCCTATATTATAGTAGTTATATAGAAGTAGGCTTACTTTATAAAGGACTAGTTTGCTACTACTATGTGCATTATAGGAAGTTATAAGACTTTTAATAGTAATATAACTATACGCTAGCTACTTCTTTAGTACTATATTTATCTTAGTATGTTAGGCTTCTAACTCTATATTAGTATAGAACGTCTTAATATATATAATAGCACTAAAAAATATCTTAAGTAAGGTCTAGTCTTATATAGTATAGGCTAGGGACTATCTAAATAATATAATCTATATAAATGCTAGGGCTATAAACTGCAAGGATAGTTACCTCTATAATTTTATAACTAATACTATTATAATAGTTATAAGAATAGTAGTTATTAGATTAAGTATAAGACCTAGCTAGCATTAAATATAGAAGAGTAAGTAATATAGTTATTATAAAGTATTAAGATAGTCTAGATACCTCTTAGTAAAGTATAGCCCCTATACTAATACCTATACTATTAATAGGCTCTAGAGTAGATAAAGAAATTAAGTAAATAAGGGAGATCTAGCTTCTATATTAGGTATTTAAATCTATTGCAACATACGTATATAGAACTTCTATAGGACTATTAATCTATATTATATTAGCTTTAAGTTATGCTATAATATTCTTATATTATAACAAGAGACTAGAGAATAAGCTGTTAGACTTATTCTAGTAGAAAGTAAAGAAAGGCGCGATTATAGCTATAAAGTACCTAGAGAAAATGTATATTAGAATTACTAATATAATAATTAATATAAAGTTAATATAGAAGTCTACTAGGGCAAAGAGTAACTTAGTATTAATAATAGATATATCCTAGCTAAAGTAATTAGTAGTAACTCTAATATTAGTGCGCAAAAAGAATGCTATAGAGGCACTTATTATAGTTTAAACTAGCTAAGTATAGAGGACCCCTAAACTTAAAGGTACTATAATAACTAGAAAGATATAGGCTACTCCTATACTATTATAAACTATAAGACTAGTAAGGATCCTAAAGAGCTCTAGAAAGTAGTTATTTATATTCTAGTTAGTATTATCTATACCTATCTAGAAGCTAAGTATAAGAGTTATTACTTAAAAGCTTCCTATATATAGAACTATAAGAGTAATAAATACTATATTTTACTATATAGAAATAGAACTAAGGTAATATATATATATAATAAACTCTCTAAGAACCTTAGGTAGTAATTTAGAGTTATTACTAATCTAATTAGTGTCTTACTTAAATTAACTTATAGGACTATCTTAGTTATAATACTATACTAGCACCTTAGCTATAGCGTACCCTATAGGTAAGCAGATTAATAGGCAAGTAAATTACTTTTGCTAAGCCCTTACTAAAACTTAACCTATTATAGCCTAAAATACTATACTTTAGTCCTGCATAGTATAGTATAGGCTAGAATATTATTTAGAGACCTCTTCTATATTAATCTTGCACGTTTATGCATTATGTCCTATCTAATTACACCTTCTATAGTACTGTTAGGTTAGCTCGCCCTCTTAAGTGCACACCTACTTCTTTGCCCTCTTTCTATTACTACGCGCCCTAAACTCCTTTAGAGCTGCTAGCTGCTACCTATCTTTAACTATTAGGGTCCCTTTCTTCTAAACTTGCTTTCTTTTGTATATTTTTTGTTGCATAGCAGCCTTATTAGCTGCTTAAAGCTCCTTAATTTCCTGTTAAGCTAAAACTAGCTTATAGGATAAGATTGCTCCCCTCTTTATATAGTGCTTAAGCGTGCTTAGAATAGAATTTAGTAAGCTGCCCTGCTACCTCTTATACTTCTCTTAAATTAGAGTTAATTGTAACTTAAATTCTAGGGTGTTGCTAGGGGTTTATAACTACTAGGGTATGTTATTAGTAGGGAGTAGTAGTAATAGAGTCTAAAGCTTTATATTAAGAGCTAATATAACCTATTCTAGGTTAAAGGGGACTAATCTAGCACCTTAAAACTCTCCTTAGATATTACTAGAGGTAAACACTGCATTATAGGCTGCTTTAAAGTATAGTAGGAACTTAGTCTTTATAATATAGCTAATTTAGTTATATATAAGTAATTTAGCTTAGCGCCTATATACTATCTTTAAAGGGGCAAAATAGCCTATATTAAGTAGCGATAGAAGGTATAATAAGTGTAGAGGCATATATAGAGTAATAATCTTGTTATCCTTATAGTATTTCTAGAATTAGAGTAATTTGTAGCTCTTATAGCTATTAATAACTAGTAGTTAGTAGGTACTAGTAGTATGCTCCTTTATATGCACGTTAAAGTGCTTTAACTACTTAAAACTAAGCTTATTAGTAGTCTAGCTGTTACTAGAGACTATAATAACCTAATCCTAGGGCAGGTCTTCCTCCTTATACTAGCTAGAGAGGTAGTAGCGCGCCTTAAAGATAATAAAGGGTAGAATAGCCTATCCTTTAGCATTAATACCCTATATAACTATTATCTACTTCTAGTTACCTAGCTAGACTACCTTTAGCCTTCCTTGTCTCTCTAAAGCTATAATAACTACTCTCTAGGAGATCTAGCCTATTATAAAGCCTATCTTATTAAAGTTATATATATTATTATCTAGGATACTATACTTAGCTTTTATATTTTATACTAGGGAAAACTAGCCCTATATAACTCTAGAATCCTTATAGAGGGCTTGCTTATAGTTATACCTATAATTAAACTTTACTTTAAGCTCTAGTTAACGCTTTATAAACGTACTAGGCTAGTTTATACTAATAGGGCCTAGATTGTGCTCTATATGCAAAGAATTAGCTATTATAGCTATATCTACTAGCTAAGGGCTAAATCCTTACTTATCTAGCTTAAGTATGTAATTAATAATTACCTACTCCTCTAGATTATCTAGCCCTTATAAGTTAGGCATAGTATTACCTTATAAAGGTTGTCTAGTAAGTTAATAGCTTAGTATAGCTTAAGGAACATTATAGATAGCTATAGTGCGTTACTATAAGAGTTTTGCGTCTTATTTAAGAGCTTAAAGTATAAGCTATATTTAAGCTTCCTTTAACGCGTTAAGATTAGGTTATTATTAAGGTATTAGTATATAGAGGATACTTTAGTAGAGGCTTAGTAAAAGTAATTTGCTTACCTATTAATTCGCTTACCTATAGAGTATATTATTCTATATATTAGATATACTATTCTATTTAACTACTAGCCCTTATAGGTAATCTATATTAAACTAAAGTTAAGTAAATAAACCTTAGTGCACTATATTACTACTCCTATTAAAAGTAATAATATAATTAGTATAAGTAAGTCTATAGATAGTATTTATAGCATATACTATAGTTATACTTAACTACTAAAAGAGACCTACTTTAGTAAATAGGTTATAATATAAGTGCTTCTTAGTTATAGTATCTTAAGCTATAAAGATATTATCTATTAGAATTGTTAATTCTTGCGTATAAATAGTTTAGGCTAAGGTAAGCTACTGCTTTTAACTACTACTTAAAGAAAATTATAATAACGCAGGTAATAAGACCCTCTAATATAGTTCTAATTCTACTATAAGGTATATAGGAGCACTAGGAAAGTCGATAACTAGGGAGAATCTTATTCCTATAGGTCTTATATAAAGAATACTTAAAAACTATCTATCCTAGAACTACTATAGGCTTGCCTTTTATACCTATAAGTCTTAGTTAGCTATAGATAGATAAGAAATAGCAATAGAGGTAAGTTAGGACTAAGTTAGAGGGGAGTTAGAGGTTGTTTAAGTTAGGTAGTATCTTGTTTATAAGATTTAAGATTTTAGTAGTCGATTCTTATAAAAATCTAGTGCTAACTACTATTATTATATCTTCTTATAGAAACTAACTAATATCTTGCTCTAGAATATATATATAAATAACCTTAGTAAACTAATTTATATTATAGTTAGAGTTACCTAAGATGTTCTAGCAAATTATTAACTAAGTTCTAAATCTAGGGCTCCTAACCTATAAACGCTATATTGCTAGGGTTACTAAAAATATAGCCTAATTAGAGTAGAACTTCTCCTAGAATAGCTTATATAAGAGTGCTCTTACCTAAACCTATAAGTCTAATAATAAATATAAAGGAAGCCTTTTAAATATTAATAGTAACATTACTAAGGATATTAGGTTCGCTAGTTACCTAGCTAAAACTAGCTCCTAATATTGCTATAAGCGTTTATTAATTCTTATCCTGCTAGCTTAGATAAAGATTTACTTTACTAATAGGTAGCCTATAGTTATTATAGCTATATGCTAGTATATAACTTTAAATATAAAAGAAATAAGCAAGAGTAGTAGTAATAAATAGAATAGTATAACATATAATAACTATAAGGCTTATTAAAAGGTATATTAGCAATAGTAAAGTATAAGCTAATTTAGGGATTAAAGACTATCTAGTAGTATTTAAGATAACTATAGAAGTTATAAAGATTACTAATAGAGTAGTAGCTACTATACTTATTACTGCTTAGCTAAAATAGTTAGTAGAGAAATTCTAATACTATTATATATATATAGGGTTACTTACTAATAAGAGTCTATATAGTTAAAAGCTTATAGTACTACTTAGATAATTATAGTTCTATTAGTTAGAGGCCTTAGATTATATTAGTAACAATATCTAACAAGCTAAGTATCTTTACTTTCTATAGTAATAATTAGTGTAAAACTAGACAAAAATTGTTTATTAAGTTCTAACCTTTATAGATGTAATAGTAGAAGCTGTTATATCTACCTAAGTTTAGATGCCTCTTATCTATCTCTTTTTAGCCACACTAATATACTAAGTAAGCTATAATATACTAGTAGTAGCTGTGATTACTACAGCAACGGGTGCTAAAGTGGCAAGGCTAAGCTGTTAATAAAGAAGAAAAACAGCTATAATAGAGTTAATTAGTAAGGCCTGGAGCTCGTGCAACGTTGTGGCGCTATAACAGATACTCTTGGTATCTATTAACATAAGGGAGACTGCCACAGACTTGTTGATACTTACACTACTAAGCTCCAGCGTCTTAGTGTAGATTAAACTGCAAAGACTGCCACAAACTAAAGTAACAAATTAGAATGTTATGTGGTAATAGATGCTATTCAAGAGTGCCTGCCTGAGGAAGACTAGCAACCATGCGCCCGTCAACCCCTATCTAATCGCATCAGACTGCGATGGATTTGAGGCCCAAGCAGTGGTTCTGGTGACCAGAAAAGGCAGTGCATATTTGAACACTGTTAATATAGTCGTTGGCGATTTGTGCAGACCCCTACAACCATGGAACAGATTACACGATATAGGAACGTACCATGGTAGCAAGCAGCAAATCATCCTATAATTGGTTAATTCCCACATTCTTGCCCTGCAGGACAGCTTACCAGACTCCTGTAGCCAGTTAGAGGCCTTCACCACCTATAGGTACATCTCTGCTCCATGGTTGAGGGGGTCTGCACATTCTTTCAAGCACCGATACAAGCCGAGGAATACACCAGCCAGGAAAATAGTTTCGGTAGCCCACAAGGTGGAAAAGGCCAAGGCATAGCGGTTGGATTGGTCTGATGCCAGGAAAGAATCTCGAGCTTTTGACAGCAGTACTCGTGCCGCTAGGCTATGGTGAACAGGTAACAGGTCCCTGTTGGTAAGCAGCCGAGTAAACCCAGTCCGCATCAGTGCATTTAGCCACCAGAAGATGCCCCAGGCAAGAACACCGCTGGTCGTCTCTGGCAAAAGGTCACGGTACTACAACAGGAGTATGGATCTCTTTTCCCAGGCTTCCAAGGCCAGGACAAAGACTTTAGTCGCGACGGTTAAGATGTAGAGGCTCAAGATGATTAAATCATCTTAGACAAGCTAGAGCGTCCTGACGACAACGCAGTCAAAAAGCAGAGTGAAAAGCAGATAGACGTTAATAATATTCGATGGTCACACAGTGCGCGTGTGTTTGGCGTGGGATAAGAATATAAGTAGGATTGCATCGACAAAGGCAAGGGCGGCAGCTAACGTCAGCAACCAAGGAATAGACCACTTCTCGTTATTCAGAGTCGAGTATAGTAAGACTGCAAACTGTAGGACTGTATAGACACCGATAAAAGGCTGCAGTTACCAAATCAGTCAGTGGCTCAAGCGCAAACGATAGAGGCAGAGTAGTCCCAAGATTGCGGAGCGGAGATCAACACGTGCCACTTTCATATTTCGCTGGAGGCTTTGGGCGACCTTGCAAGGTTGTCCAGCTAGCCAGTTAAGACAAGAAAGAGGCCGGAAGGGGCGATGCGACGTACAGCGTTCTCGAAGGCAGGAGTGAAGTCGAGTATTCCGGCTCTAGCAACTACCTTAAACCGACCTTCAGACGACATCTTTGTTGTCTTGGAGTTAAGAGAATTAACGGCATAGAACCATAATAGTGCCTTTTGATCCTGAAAACTATTGCCTGATGTGTGTATTGGGAGAGAATGCATTTAGGCGCGTGGTGTTGTAACGAAGTGCCGAATTGTGCAATATGAGCTGCGATGGTGGTGTACTGGTGTAATATGACGTTTTTCTCTTGACGTATCACGCATCGTTCGGCGGGATCCAATATTCCAACGGACTCCTGTGCTGTGTTTGGGCGGCTTTAGACTATCAACGTGGAAGAATGTCCTTCCTGGAATGGGTAAAATGCAAAATGAGGAGCAAAATTGAGACTTGGCAAAGGCGAGCGGTAGTGTAAATCACAAGGCTGCAAGTTATAATTAGATCTGAAGGAAAAAAGTTACGGATCAAGCAAGTTACTAGGAGAGCTCAAGAAGTTTTTTGTAACCTCGAACCACGGCCATGCGCGACTGGTGATGCTTAGAGTAATTACCTAGCTATACCTAGCGGTGTGGGAAGAATGTTTGCGTTTTGTAACCACCTGAACAACCAGATGGAAACAAGACGGTTGCCGACGGTTTAGGACGTCTCATCCAACCGGTAAATAGTGATGAAGGCTTGCATGGACGGTCAGAGTAGTGCTGAATTGTGGTTGTAGATACTTGAGGAGGCCTCTTATCGGCAAGTGTAGATTAGACACCGACGCATGGCTCGTTTACGATACGAGGCTCGTTTACGATACGAGGCTCGTTTACGATACGCCCCTCGACTCTGAAACAAGTTTCAATCGTCAGCTAGTCCTTTCATGTCCTAAAATAGGAGAATTTTGTGTCCATACATCCCTAAAGATAGTTCGTGCGTGCACCAAAGCGCCTCATGAAATCGCGGTGGTTAAATCTTCTGCAATACCTACCCAGGTAATTGACCTCGCGATTGTGGAGTTGCGCGATGCTTGTGATGTTTTCCCCTTCATGACATCCTCACAATCGTGCGTCTTGTGGCAACGCTACACGTTCATGTACACATTGGAAGTGTTAAGTATGCCATGATGTTGTACTGCCACTCCTACGGCAACGCGAATCTCTCGCGAAGGGAAGTGTCATGTAGATTCGCATATCCGCACGGATTACGGAGCTATCAAACCGCTCAGTCGGCAGAAATTTGACTGCAGACCGAGAAGCAACGTTCATGCGTACCGTAGAGGCTGTGTTGAAGAGTTGCGCTCTTACAATACGAGTACGCCAAGTTACGCGATCTTGGCAAGGCGATGCTTCAACCATAAATGCAACGCTTGCCCGAGTGAACGAGAGGTTCTTTACCTTTTGCCTCTCCCTGTTCAGAAACCAACGCTCCTCACCCTCTTACCAATTTCCGCCGCAAAACCTTTGGGCACGATAACATGGCGTCGCTATATCTAGTTCCCCGAGGAGAGGCCGACTTCGATTTGTTCCCGTACAACCCTTCAGCCGGCGCTGGATACGCATTCCTCGTCATGTTCGGAATAACAGCTGTAATCCATGTCATTTTGATGATCATGTACCGTAGCTGGTATTTTATCCCCTTTATATTGGGGTGTATAGGTACGCAAAGTCGAGAAATTTCTCCACCATGGTATATCAGCCATTGATCTGCTTCCAGGAGAAGCTGCCGGCTACTACGGACGAGCTTGGGCTCATGATAATATCCGTAATGGAACACCATATCTCATCCAGATGATGCTCATCCTAGGATCGGCACCTCTTCTCGCTGCAACTGTTTACATGACCCTTGGTCGTTTGGCTCGCAATCTTGATGCGGCAAACTATTGTATAATCAGGTCCACTTGGGTGTCAAAGATCTACATCCTCATCGATGTAGCGAGTTTCGGTTGCCAGATGGCAGGTTCCGCGGCCCAGGCCAGTGGTGAAGAAGGCGCAAAGCAGGGAATCTTCATCGTCAAGATAGGCCTTGGCATTCAACTAGCCGCGTTCGGATTGTTCTTGCTCATGGCTGTGGTGCTGCACATGAGACTCAACAGCGGCCCCACCGCTGTTTCCGAAAGGCCACAGGTGCGATGGAGGAAGCACATGTGGACGCTGTACGCTGTCAGCTTCTTGATCATTGCAAGAAGTTTGTTCAGACTCATTGAATTCGCTCAAGGTCCAGACGGAGAAATCTTGAAGTCAGAGTGGATGATGTATGCGTTCGATGCGACGCTCTTACTCACGAGCACTGTGGTATTTGCAGTAGTGCACCCTGGAAGACTGTTCAGATACATCCGGAAGGCAGACGGCACAGCTTGGTCGAGTCTTGATGACGGCAATGTGCCACTTAATCCTTATAAGAAAGAGTCGAGTTCTTGAAGTATTGTACATGGTCACCCAGTTACTCCTGATCGTGTAGATGATAAGAGATAGTTGATAGGGGGAAAGTTTAAAAGCCAAAGTTTTTCAAAGAATAGATGTACCCGAGAGCCACTAGGGGAGATTAACTGGCCAAAAAGATACATTAAAGTACGCCAGGTGCACGCTAGAAATAGTTAAGTGTTAGAGTTTCAGATCCATGCATAGCAATATCAAACGACTGCGTTTGCACATCTTGCACAGCTAATACATTGTGAACAAGGACTGTTATCAGTACAATACATGCAAATCGTCATAACTTCATAGTTTCCACGTTCTGGGAAGTGCAAGGTACTGTGTGTATTCCATTTGTCTTGGAAAGTCTCGCCATGGATCTTGGCAGCCCTTTCCTAGTCGTTGATCTAGTGCTAGCAGTATTTTGGCTACTATATTCGCTCTGGTCTTCTTGACTGATGTTCTTCCTCTTTGTAGTGCCTATGCTCTTCCTTTACAGATCGCACTCGGTGCGTTAATAACACTGTCTATGGTGTCTTCCCTATTAATGTATGAGGGTTAGGCTACTTTACTTTTACACACGGCTGCAAGAGCACCGGCTCCGAAAGCAGCAATTTCGGCTGTGTGTCCGTCAGTTCTGTGGGCATACTACACAAGATGCGAGGGGGTGTTCCAATACAACGAGCAGACCACTGGACATATAATGAGCACTGCACTGCGAATAGGCTGAACTTAAAGCGTCTCTGATATGACTCGCTTCAGCTTGAACGCTGCTACATCAATCTTTCCATCGTTAAACAAATTAATCTAGTTCGCTTATCTTACTCAGACATGGACTGTTACTCACTATCTACTTGGTAGAAGTATTGTAACAGCTCTGTTGATTACTTTGTCATCACGACTGAAGGCTGATATAATCGAACATAGCGGTCAATTTGGAATCTTCAGATTTTCCCCAGCCTCCTCCAGCAGGGGAATTAACCGGTAAGCGTTCTCTCAGCTGCAGCAAAATTCCGGCACTACCTCCTAAGAAAATCTTCTCAAGCTTAGGGTGATCCTCATTCCATCGGGAGGCATAGTTCTTCCCGACTGCACCCGGACCTCCTCTGTTCATACCGTATGATTCATAGACGCGCTGACCGCTGGGAATGCTGAATCGTAGCGGTGTTCGTGCTTCAACCTCAGAGATCCCACCGTCGCCACCACGGAGCTTCCCACATCCACCTGTACCATGCGCAACCTCATGCCTTGTCGCAACTACTGGCGTCCCCTTCTCAATGACTTCCGCATCTTGGTGTTCGTCCATGTTCACCGTGCCAATCAGGGCCAGCCTCCGAACCCCCGCCAACAGTCTCACCATAGTTGAGACTAGTCTCGATCTTGCCCGTCAAAGGATCTTTACTACCCATACTTTAGCTAAAGCTGTCTCCACACCCAGCAGAGGCTATGCACTTTCCGTACGCCCGCAGAATTAAACCTGAGATTGGGCAGAGGCGAAGCGGAAGCGTCAACGTAGAGAGTGCAAAAGCTCAGCAACACCGTGGTATGCTAAATCTCTGTGCTGATTTGCGCGAGCTGTGATATAGACCTCGATGAATTCAGCCTAGTTAAGTCTAGCGGCGCTGTGAGCTTGATCATCCCCGACTCGACTTTCTACAGTACGTTCGTTCTATCTCTTAATAATTGTGCAACTCAAGCGGCAGATAGTCTGTTTCTACAAAGGATTGCCTATGGCCCCCTGATGGAAATCCGAAAGCACCATCGCAAATTATTTCGTTGAACATGCCTCCTGGCATCGTGTTTTCTACAGGCTGTAGAATGGCGTCCCAGTTAAACAAAAACAGCTCGGATTCTGACCCTACAGATGTCTCACCTTCCACACCTTGAGAAGAGGAGGGTAGAGACTGGGAAGGGCAGACGCTAGCCAACATCTTTTGGTACAGCTGCTGAATAACATTGAAAGCTGGACTAGCCAGGTCATTCGTGGACTGTAGAACTCTCAGCCTGTCTAAACCCCACTCTAGATTTCTCTTTGCTGCGGGAAATTGGTCTGAAAACTCGTCTGTGAATCGAATGTGTGTGGCTGCGATAAGTACCGTAGCATCAAACGTGGAATATACCAGTTCAAAGCTCTTGTATTGCAGAGGTTCTGTTCGATCGAAGAGACGGGCCTGTGACTCCATAATCTGCGTCGCGAAGTAATATGCTTTACTGCGACTACTTGCAGACGAGAACACAAAGGGACGATGGAGGGCAAGCAGGACAAAGTGGACATTGGTAAACATAGTCTCCAGCGCTGCGGATAGCCAAGCTGATTCATTCAAACGTGATCTCTGGGGCGTGGCCCACGCAGGGAGATTCGCAATATTGGCGAGGATCTTTTTGTGGATTTCTTCAACCAGGAGAAAGCCGTTGTCTTTTTTCTCGAGCCCAGGTATGTCTTGCAAATATTTGTAGGCCGTGTGGAACCCACAAAGGATGACGTCGCGTGGTTGCAGCAGCTCCTGCTCGATTGGGCTGTGGCTCCATGATGCAGGGAGGGGGATGTTGCTGGGGTTCAATCTGGTCATCATTGGTCTTCCCAGGACCACAGCCATATGGGCATCCCAAAGATGAAGCATTAACCAGATCCTACATCCCAAGCTGTGATCTGCTGGATTTTGATGCTCGGAAGTCAGCATGGGCTCTGGAGTCCCCAGGTGAAGACCAAGTTCTTGACCATTACGAATCGCGACTCCGACAGAATGCCACGCCTCTACGACCTTCCCTGTGTTTTTCTCAAATGAAGCGCGCAGTAATCCAGCTTGAATCGTTGTGAGCGTGAGCTTCCTTTTGCCGACCAAGGAGTCAAGTTGTAGGCCTGCATCACTGAGTTCTACTGCTCGATCTGATAGGTTCATGTTTGCCGCATATTTCAAGTCGTTGAGACTGTCGTCATGGTTCAATGGCTGGAATAGTAGAGATTGTGCCAGGACTTGGAAAAGCAACGCAGGAAACGACCAGAGATCGGCCGTCAAACTTTGTGGTGCTTCCTTCAGCTGATTGTACGAAAGACTTCTCCAGTGGCGAAGTTGGTTCAGAAACGTAGCTTCGTCCACTATATCATAGTGCCACGCTACGTTCCTAAAGAACGCGTGCACTAAGTAGTTGATGTGGCCCCAAGATGGAAGTTCACGAATAATCATTCTGTACTGATTTGCTGTGGGGCCTGGCCAAGCTGGGAGTTGTTCGATGCGCTGGTAAGATCTTCGACGGAACGGATGATGCTCATGGTTCCGTCACTGTCATTGGCGTAGCCAAGCTGCTCGATCGCAGCTTGGGTGACAGTTGATGGCGGGGAAAGCTCAATTGCATTGTGAGTTTGTGAGGCGATAGTGGGTATACTCGACTGATCCTCATGTTGAAGACTAAGATTGGCGGGTTGCGCACGATCATGATTCAGTTGGTAAAGACAAGCATCCTATGTTGTTAGCGACTTGACACAATCCGAGACGATAGCATACACTTTTGCCGCGTTTCATGCAATGCACACATGGTTGCCGACGATCGCACTGTACAGTTAGCCTAGTTTTCTACATTGAAGGTAATGAGCACTACCTTTTGTTTACGTCTGTGGCATTCTCGGCATGATATCGTGGGGCGGCTGCGTCTCGCATGTGATTCGGTGATCTTGTTTCCGCCTGGCATTACGATATGACTTTATCAAGAACAAGATTTCGATCAGATGCGGTCGGCCGATGAAGAAGTAGATGCACAGAGATGAGCTGGACTGTGAATAAGCCGCTTGGCTCCGAAGGGCGCTAGGATGACGTAATTAAACAACCCCACTTTACTATGGCTAGGAGGGGCCTGGTGTTACGGCGCTGAGTGTACCAAAGTTTGTTGGTCGATTAGGAACTGCAAAGCCCTCCCTACCGGCTTCTTAATAGCCGGTCGAATCATGAATCGCCCATCAGAGAGCTTCTGCTTAAGGAGACGCCCCGAGCACAAGCTTCGTGGGGTTCGTCCGGTTGACCACCTGACGTACAACTAATGCATGATGTACATTTTTATCTATTGTGCCTGCCCCTACTGTAACATCTGATGTGGATCTAAGCAAGACAAGACTCTCTGTTCTGCAACACCATTCTAAGAAATCAGCAGTTCGCAGCCATTGAAAAGTTCAGCGTCCACGCGAAGCATTAGCAGATTTATTTCAATAATCTTTCATGAAAGAGGCGTCATGTTGAGTCAATTCCATTACTCATCAGGACAAAGAGCGAGAGAACTGATTAATCAAGGCTGATCCGCTCCATGCTATACCAGCCGGTCTCTATTTCTACATCATTACTTTTCCAAACCAAGCTGCGATTTCGCCTATGTTACGGTCGACAACATCCGGTTGCTCATAGTGTTGGAAATGCGACACGTCATTGTCCCAAATCAGCTTCTTGGTCTTTGTTGGGATCGATTCGAAGTGCCTCTTCGCCGCAGGCGCATTCATGCAGTTATCACCATGAATTACCAAAGCTGGCTTATTGAGTTTTGCCACACCAGGAACGGTCGAATAGCCAAAGTGATCTAGATCACTCATGACCGCGTACCGATTCTCGAAACCTTTCAATGTCCAGGGACCATACCATGCCCATGGAATCGGTCCCGGAAGACCAGCGAGTGAGCCAACATTGGGATCTGCAGCTTTGGGGTCCACAAGAGGTTGGTAAACCTCCCCTGTTTCATCGTACAGTTTCTTAGCTTTTCTGGCTCGCTCCATGCGCGCCTGGTAGAGAGCTTCTCCTTGCTCAGGTGTGGGCATTTTGAAATCTCCCACATCAACGCCTGGCTCGATGTTCACGCAGCCAGCACAGATCATGTAGACATCCGTCTCGCGATCGCGATAGTATCCTGTTACAGAAGCCACAGCGATGACGCGATCGTCGTATGAGGCAACATCCAGGCACTCGGGCCCGCCCTGGCAAACACCAACCAGAAACAATTTCTTGGCGTCCACATCGCCTCTGCTGGCGAGGTAGTCGAGGCCGGACACGACATCTTCATTCTTCATTAGGGGGTTTTCGAGACGCCGGGGCAATCCAGTACTCTCTCCGACCGTGCGTGGATCGAAGATCAAGGCGGCGTAACCTTCGTCGGCCAGTCGCGTACCGTATTGCAATGGGGCCTGCTCTTTGACGAACGAATACGGGCCCAGGACAACGACGCCAGGTGGATTAGCGACACCCTTGGGCATGTAAAGAATCCCAGTGATTGTCTCCCCGTGAGATGGGTAGGTCACCTTCTCGGTAGTATATTGACCGTGAGGAGGCATAGTGTGGAATAGAAGCAACAAGAGATCTGTGGTGCTGGAAAGGGAGTTCAATAAGTTCGATATCGATAGAGTTTGTTGGATGTTGATACCGAAAAGTGACGATGAATATACATACTTATATAGTTGAATGTGAACACATGTACTTACACTTAACGGCTCTCTCCAAAGGAAACATTCAGTGATTTGATACAGCCAAGGTCCTTGGACCGGCTGTCCGAACGCCGTTCACAGTTTTCGGCGATAGAATCCACATTGTGTTCGGCGATAAGACAGTGGCCGACACGTGCGTTCGAGAACGTCGACATGCCGAAAAACGCGAGGACGGTTAAGCCCAACAAAGCTCGATTCGAGTACCACGCGAGCAACACGCACTGATTCTACCGCCGATCTGAGTGTCTGAACGCATAGCTCCATACGCGAGCGTGATAATCGCGACTCCGGTACGTACACGGGCGGCTGCCTCCCGGTCTTGACCCCGCGGCGCTCCGACGGGCCACGAACACGGAACTTGCCCCTCCTTCCACATCAACACCCATTGCCCCTGCACCGCAACTCACTTCAACGCGCCAACGCGCGTCTATAATAAACTTAGCATATATTAGATTAAAGGTCTTGTATAGTAATAGTTCCATCCGATCGAAGAAACACCTACAGGTTGTCTATAAAATTGTTCAGAATCAGGTTTTGATAAGGCTCGAGTACCGCCCATGATAGCCACGAACAGCGCCAGGCCAATGCTGATCGGCGTTATGCACGTATCCTAGTACCTCACTCCTCTAGCGTCGAGAACGAGTACGACGAACACGAATTCGGTTGTCATGAAAGTCTTGAGAGAGACACTAGGTTAATGTTGGTAAGCGAGATGCCTCTAGGGAACATGGCTTATGCAAAACCGGCAGCGCACATGTCAGCGATGAGCTGGGCTGAAAACGGGACAAGTCTTCGTTTTGGAGCTTGCTTGGTGTTCCTTGATCAAACATGTTGCCGTACATTTCACGACCAAACCCATATTTCAAGTACATGTGAACCTTGATGAAAGACCTACGTTTCTGTTCTTCACCTACCTGTTGATCGCTCATTAGCTCTTTGTCAGCTCATAAATCCACAGTGGAAGGACAGTAATTTAACGCAGAATGTTCTGGTATTGATGTGATTCATTGTTGATTATGGGGAGATATCCAACAAAGCAGCATTAGACGTTGGACAGGATAAAGCTTCAGATAGTGATCTATGGTTCGAGTCCTTTTTTAATAGGTATTTGGGGTGCCTAGTAGTTGAAGCATAGAGCCTATAGACTCTACACCAGATCCCTTTAGGTAAGCGCCTTTGTAAAATACTGTCTATTATTTGAATAATAGTAATCTTTAACCATAATAGTATAGAATCAGTTAACGCGCTGTAGCTATACTGGCAATCTAGTAAAGCTAAGCATAAAGCAGTGTTAGAACCTATATGCTAGGGTGCTGGAGAAGGCTGAGCCCAGTAGCGGATTGCAACGTTAACTTCACTGTCTACAGTCTACAAAGTATTAAAGAAAACCGCACCCACCGTCGCGTTAGCCGCCAACTGGACGAGTTCAACAGGCCGCAAAGATATTGGACCTGTTACGGAGGCATGGTTGCACCATGATGTGGTAGTGTGCGTGGTAACCCTGTCGACAACTAGTCAAATCTGTGCGAACCAGCCTTCTTTCCAAGACGGCGAAGAGATTTATATCATCGCGAGCGCATATACATTCGCAGGTAATCATTATCAACAGGAGGCGGGACAAGGTGGAAGTCTCGCTATGGTCTCGCCTCACATGCAGCCTGGCAATGGTTTTGAAATTCGAGTACATGAGGTGCGGTGGCATGAATATTGATGCGAGGCATATGGCCAGTTTGACGCAGGGAGAGACGCGTCTAGAAACACCGTAGATCATCCAGAAGCCCGACGTCCTACCGCTAAGCCCTTCATCGCCGCCCGCTGCCCCCAGCTGTCAACAGTCCACCCAATCTGCATCCTCTGATCTTCTCCTCTTCCCCAACAACCTCTTCGTACCCCCTCTTATCATCTTCCCAACACCTCTATGCACACCCTTCTTCATCCTCTTTCTTCTTTCGTACCTCCGTACCTCGTGCGCGATCAACCTCTGCAACCCTACTGTGTTGAATTTAATACACGTCTCGGTACACGCGTCACACATCCGGTCTTCCATGTCATTAATCAAATCTTCGAAGTTTTCCAGTTTCTGCTTGAATAGAACATCAATCTCGTTCTCGAGATCTGTCATGACATCGGTTTTCAACAAAGCAAAATCAGCCTGCTGATCACCAATGTCCTCAAGAAGCTTCTCCCTCTCTTCCTCGCACGCTCCCTGCACATCGCTCTCCACTTCAGACATTCTCTTAGCAAGTGTTTTCTCAAAAGATTGCTCTCGACGGGCTAGGTCACGACGGAATTGCTCAGCGAGGTGGGTGCGGAGATGGGGGATCAAGATTTTGCCCACCTGTGTTAGAGGTGGGAGCTTTGGGTACCAGTTGCCAACAGAGTCGAAGGATCTGAAGGAGGTGACTGGTGAGCCCAGGAGAGGTTTCAATGGGCCAGCAATGATGCGTTCTAGACTTTGTGGAAGTATAGTTGGCAAGTTTTCCTCGAGGTATTTGCTGACCGCAGCGTTGATGACATCACTGAGTGGTTCCCTGTTCAAGGCTGCTTTGATAGTCTCGGCCTGGTGTTGGTCAAGATATGCTGAGATTTGCTGTCTGACTGCGGCGTTGATGGCTGCAGTCTGGAAGTCAAATGCTGGCGACACCTGTCCAAGTGCTCTCTCCAACGACTCCGCTGCGGCAGGACTGAAAGGTATAGTCTTTTCGGACGAGTGCGATCCCGTTGGCGATTGGAGCACGGCAGGTTCGAGCGGGGGCGATTTTGGGGGGCTGGGGGTAGCTGCGTGTGTCAGTCAGCTGTACACTGAACCTTGAAGGATGTCATCTACTCACTCAGTCTTTGCCGTTGACGGGAGCGATCGTAGGGAGGGGGCGCCCCAGTAGTAACAACAGGACTCAAGACTTCCAAGCTCGCCTTTCTCAATCCCTGATCAGTAAGCAATTCCTCACATGGGTAGCCGCGCAAACCCCTCGCCGCTTTGCTGAAGGCCCTGAACATGCCCTGGTGTTCTTTGCGCAAACGCTTGTAATCGAACACAACATTTATTGAGGTTGCTTTTGCAAGCTCGAAAATCGGATGGACGAGTTCAGGATTGGGCGCGGGGCCAAAAGCTCCAGCATCCGGACACCAGAGAGGACATTGTTGAACAAGGTCGAATGAAAGAGTCTTGATGTCGAGGTGTTTGTTGCTTCTGTCTCGCAGGAGATCGTGTGACTGAGGCTGCGGGAGGTTGTGACCACTGCTAAGTCTTGCAGTTCCACATTGCAGGTTGTTGGCGTCGTACTGCAGGGCGTACACCTGTGTGTCGCACCTTGTGGATATTCTAGCGACGAGCAAGACGGTTGCCTGCCTTGAGACCGCATCACACCTGAAGACAAGGGAGCACGAGCATGGTGACACGGGATCTGAGGAAGTTGATGCAGGATAGGCAAGCGCCTTGAAATCGAGATTTAAGTTCATATTGTTAGCGATACGCGCAACTTACCAAAACCCCCTTGGCGCAACTGCAGCGAACGCGATGCGCAAGGGAACCCACCCGCCCAGGCTTTGCAAGTAGAGCAGCCTTGACTCCGGCGCTCTCTGTTGGCCACTGCCACCGGGTACCCGACCCTAGTAAACGATCGAAAGCCTATCCCGCTGATGACAGCCGACAGACGCACAGTACCCTCGAGGGCAGAGTCGCCTACCTTTACCGCCAGCGGCCTTGTGAAAGTTCGCAAGGATGATAGGCCTAAGCCAAGTACTCGGTACGCGCAACCAGTGAAAGCGGGAACAGAGGCTCGTAAGGACGGAGGGGTATGCGAACAGATATGCGAAATCGGTTCGTGACAGATGATGGTTATAGACACGCGTTGGCGTGTTGAAGCGAGTGCGGTGCAGGAGCAAGAGGTGTCGATGTTAAAGGAGGGGGCTGGGAGCCGAGATGAGGGCAAGTTTCGTGTTTGTGGCCCGTGCTGAGTCACGAGGTCACGGGGTCACGCGCAACACGCATCGAGGTTGCCGTGCGCCGAAGTCGCGATTATCGCGCACGCACGCGTCTGCCTACTTCGATCGTGTGTTCAGGCACCCAGATTGGCGATCGAACCATCTTATTTTTCATATGTCACGACATAAGATTTGGAGTGAACTACAAAGGTACAAGGTGTTCTGCAGTGACAATTAGGTAGCACGAGCATCCGTCTGGTTGAATGAAGAGATTATCTGAAAACCAACCTTCACCGTCAGATATGCCATCACGCAGTCATTTGGAGGGACCATATGACAGGTGGTAGACCTTCGTTTCCATTGCCCTTACTCGGTCGTGCTCCGGGGAAGATAACCTCGATACCTCATAGGTCCGATCGAAAAGTTCGATCCTTACGTTGTCGGATATGTTGTCCATGCGCAAGTGATATCCTCACCCAGTCTCAACAAGTAGGCTTGTGCGGAGTTGCAGACTGGTGAGTTGAGATGGGACGAAAGGTGTTGATCGTTTTGAGAACAGTCCAACTCTTGATGTGTCAAGTCTCGCGATATTGGTAGAACTATATGAATGTGGCCAGTGGGCTTCCGGTTTAGCCCCAGGAAATTCCTTGGGGGCGACCAGGTGCTAAGAACAGAACATCCCTCACAGCGTGCCTAAAAGTTGCGGCTACTGTTCCAGCCTGGAGTCTGCATAAAGTTTTCGAAGGTGTTCTAGATCGCTTTTAGCAACACGTGCGTCAGATTTTTGTTCAAACTCACCCAATTCAGGTTTTCAAAAGACTCGTCGCCTAAGTCCCAGTCTGTGAGCATCGAGAATGCAGGTTCAGAGCCAATGTTTCCAATCTCGCTTATGTTGGTATTCGGCATCATACTCACATTGGACATGTTCTGGTGACCAAAGGTGTCCAAAGGCTCTGAAATCTCGTTCGCGGTGGCTGTATTGAATTCTGAGCCCTTGAATGGTCTGTTCGAGGTCCAAGCAGCTTCAAGATCTCCTCGGAGATTCGAATTTCTGTTGTGGTTGGCATTGGCATCTCCAATCGGCGCATGGCTTGGACTCTTGAGTTTGTTCAATATAATCTCAAGAACCTTGGACGCCTTAGAGGCTTCTGCAGATGCGAGCTCCTTCCATATGTCCTTGATGGTTTCCAATGTGTCTATCATCTCCACCTTTTGTTCTATCGTCCAGAAAGGCTGAGTCGTTGTAGCACCGACAGAGTTATCAGCTGCCTCCAATTGATCATGGTGGAGATCGAGCGCTATGATCATGGCGCAGAGAAGAAAGTCCTTGGGAGATATGGAATGTACGAACCGCGGATGAGATCCTAGGGCGCCACCAGGTTGGGATTCGCGGTGCAAAGATACCAAGTGCCGCAAAGTCTGGGACGCAGCTTCCACGGCTCTTCGGCGCGAGTGGGAATATTGAATATTGTGTTGTGCGTGTAGCATATATTTCTTGTGCAGCAAGCATACAATCTTCTGATACAACGAATTAATGTTGAATCTTGCGATAATTGTTGTAACTGATTCGAAGGGTCCTTGTACGACTGCTCCCTGTAAGTGAGGAGGAATAGCAGCATATAAGCGACAGATCTGTTCGTCCATGTCCAGGATATCGTTGTATGATACGTGACCTCCCACTCTATTTGTAGCTTGTATAATCTCACTCATCTTGACATAAAACCTAACCTTGGTGATCACATACGAAATAGGTGTAGGCTCATTTATCGGATGAGACGGAGGCAGAACATCAGATTTAGGTCCGAATTCCTCGTCGTAGATGTTACTCGGGAACTCTGTGTCGCACTCGTGGTCTTTGATGGTGTTGGGCAACGACACTAGATGAGAGAACATGATATCGGCTAGTCTAGTGAGGGCCCACGTTCGGCGTCTCATTTCCTAAAATATTTGATCAGCTGTGTGTCCGACGAGAGTATTTTTCACGCACGTACAGCTTGGAATGGCGTCAGTGATGAGAACCACTTCGCATCACGGTGATATCCCATTCGAAACGCAATCCTTGTCGCCATTGAAGCGACTAACCAAAGCCCCATATGAGTGTTCGGCCGGAAAAAAAATTCCCCAAAGCAGTACAGCAACATTGTCTCTAATGTATGCTCTACCGGATTCGTGTAGTCAGCCGTGATCAGACATTGAACAGTCCGTAGTCGGAACTCTCTCGCCATTATCATAGTCTGCCCTTTATACACAGGCGGCTCGTCTCCAACGTCGTGGTAATTCAACATCGCATTGCACAGGACCGAGTAGAGCAGTCCTAGCCACATGAGGGGGGTCTTGGAGGGTTCTCGGCGATGGGCTTGTAGCTGGAGGTAGAACGTTTGTGGGTGGATGATGTTGACACTGCCACCCACCCAGTCGAAGTATCTGGAGCACAGAGCGAGGACGACCGATTGAGCTGGCAGCCCGGACCTTAGCTCCGAGTCTGTTGCGGTTGTACACCCAAGTAGTAGGACTGGACCTTCTCTAGCATTTGATGGTTCTGAGCGCTCGACCCTCTCGTAACTCTTTTCCAAATCTTTCTTGTGGCTGGCAAAGAAAGCCTTAACCTCTTCAATATCCGACAAAATTATGTCCCAATGCTCTTGACCGACATACATGGACTTTCCTCCATCCGAATCGAGATTGAGAACACCAACTGAGCTGGCCAAATTACTATTCACATCGTCGTTGACCTCGACAGAGCCCGGAGCTATGCTATCGCCAGAATTTGGATCCGTGGATTGTGTCGGGCGATCTGTAGTCGTCGACATACCAACGTTTGCGCCTCCTTGGGCAAGACACAGGACGAGATTCTCTAGGCGGTCAATTTGAATCTGCATCTCAGCAACGGTTGTGCGATTTGCACTTTCATCGTCTGCTCTCCTACCAGAAGTTCCGTAGAAGCATGGATTGTCATCTGCACCCTCACGTCTGACACAATTGTCACATGGGCGCTTCCTGTCACATTTCCTATGGAGGGGTCAGAACGGAAATACATTACACCAGACATATTTCCTCACAATCTACAACAGGGCGTTAGCAATTATAGCAAGACAGACTCCATGCGAACAGACTGACTTGCGACTACGACATTGATAACAGTTTATGGGGACTCGATTTCGCTTTCTGACTATTCGGTATCCTTGATCGGAAAATTTGATGCCAGAGTGGGCGCCAGATGATGAGGGCTGCGGGATCATACTGACATTGATCACGTAGTGACGCGGTCTGGCAGATATATAGATAGATAGCGAGATCAGAGATACATAAAGAAACTTCCGTCGCGTGTCGTAACAAATGATCTGGGCGTTGCGAGGGTATTGAATGCGATGCAACATGTGTCTACCGACTAACACGGTTGACCGATTTGAACGTGCAGCTTACTCAGCAGAAACAAGGGCGGCAAGGCACGGGCAGTGCCGTTACCACACAGAGTGATTCATTGGCTACGTCATACCTCCCTGGCCGCTTCCAGGTTGGGCAAGGTGTTAGATCGCCAAGAAAAACCTACTTCATCCCTTCCGAAACACTACCGACGCAGCATTGACGCTACATGTGGGTCGCTTAACATGTCTTCCGAACTTCTAATGCTGTCTCAAAAAATCGACATGGAGCAGGAGTACACCTCATAAAAGTAAGAGTTGCTCAGGCTAATCGTTGGTTGATGCAGATCGATGACTATGTTAATTAGCATGGTGGCACCCGTTAACTCCCCTAAAGCCGGGTCTTTATGTAGATAGTCTTTGATCAACTAGCTGAGCAAATTTGGGGAAGTTAGAGCAGCATGTAGAACAAGCTTTGCCACTCCGCATACTGCTAAACTAGGTATTCCCGCATAAATCCGACCTGGGTAAATCGATTGGGGCACTCAGCAGCTGCGAGAATTCCTATTGCTGCAATACCTAAGCGAGGGTGCGCTTGTGGACTTAAGAGTCTTGTCACCGAACGCTTAACTGTAGCTCGGAATCGTCGGAGATAATCTGTTCGCGCCCTCCCCAAGTTGTGATCGAACATTTTAATCACTAGAACATTCACAGGGCTCTCTGTAAAAGGCTTAAAACCGAAGCATGTTCAATGAAGTCATATCTTTGATGCTGCTGGAATGAACAGAAAGCTTTCTGCAAGCAGCTATTCTGATAAGAAGATCCGGCAGACAGCTTTGTCATGACAAGATCTTGACTTCAATCTATCTCTTTCAATCCCCGAAGAACGTGCCTCAAGATCAATCCTCTCACGATGTCAACTTCACAGATTTGGCTCATCACAGGCACTTCCTCTGGATTTGGAGAGGCGTTCGTGAAGGATCTTCTCGCCCGTGGCGACAAAGTCATTGCTACAGCTCGCAATACATCTAGGATCGCGCATCTCAAGCAGTTAGGTGCAGCCACTATACAACTCGACGTAACCGCATCACAAAAAGAGCTTGAGAACACCGCCAAAGAAGCTATCAACATTTATGGCAAGATCGACGTCTTGGTGAACAACGCTGGTTACTCACACTTTGGGACGTTCGAAGACTCCAGGTAGGGCTTCTGTACGCTCAAGATCGGTCTATGCATTTTCTGACTCATCTTCCAGACCCGAAGACTGGCAGAAGCAGTTCGATACTAATGTTTTTGGTGCCATCAACACGACGCGCGCCTTCCTGCCCCACCTCCGCGGCAACAAGTCCGGAACCATAGTCTTCATCGGCTCCGCTGCAGCGTTGAGTGGAATGCCGCTTCTGAGCCTATACTGTGCTTCAAAGTTTGCTTTGACGGGTATGCAATTGAAATGTTGTGGATGCAAAGTAACTTTTGACTGATCATGAATAGGCGCTGCTGAATCACTGTCCCAAGAAGTTGCGCCTTTCGGTATCCGCACGTTGATCGTTCAGCCGGGCTTCTTCCGAACCGCGTTCCTGAGCGAAATGAACCCCGCCTATATAGACACAGATATCGATGACTACAAGGAGATCGTGAGCAACACATACGGGCAGTTTAAGTCAGCAGATGGCAAGCAGCCTGGCGACCCTGAAAAAGGAGCAAATCGTGTGATTGATGTCGTCAAAGGAGAAGGTCTTGCCAAGGGTAAGGGTTTCCCAGGCACCCTGATGTTGGGTGCAGACGTTTGGAGCGGAGCGAAGCAAAGGGTGAACTCTGATCTGAAGCTTCTTGAGGAGTGGGAGAAGGTGAGCGATGGTCTGGATCATTGATAGGCAAGACCAGGAGTATCAATACGGAAACAAATAGTACAAGACGGCTCCACTCGCCTGCGCTGCGAGCTTGTGCTGTTGTAGCTCTCGCTTTCTGGGTACGGCCCAGCATCAATCTGTATGAGAGTAAAAATTCCGAGACCTCGTTGGCGGGGCTGTTGATGACTCGAAAACGCAATCAACCTATTGATACTACTAGTGGATCTCAAAATACTTTTCTGCTTCGCCTACCGTACCACACAGCCAGTAGAACGTGTCAGACCTTGCTTGCCCAATCCTTCACAGCTCGCAAGCTGGAGCACCTGTACGTGATGGCAGCGATTGGCAAGAGGTTTGCTGAATACCGGACAGCCGCGACTGCAGAGGTCTCGTGCCACATACGCACCGACACAAGGATCTTAATACTAGTACGGATATCATAAAATGAGCAAAATTGGTAATCTAACTGCTTCACACTAAATCTGTTAGGCTGGAATTTGTAAAGAACGCTGTTCTGAGCTTCCTTTCCGTGAGCCTACGACAGGGTGTGATTTCGGGCGTCTTCCACATGTCCCGGCGGAGTTAGGACTTGCAAGGATTGTGGCTGAGCCACAGCGTGTCAACAAAGGCCCACGTTCCCGAAGCCGAACGCTCTGGTGTCTAATGTTATTTGGCTGTATTTGCGAACAAGTGACGGCGTTTACTTCCCGTGGTCCTCATAAACAGGATAAGAATCCGCGCTTTTGCGCATGCTATATACATCGGACTATTTCGAGTTTTTCTTGCAGGTCTAGGGTATACAGAGTAACATCAATGTTAGCAGTACTCTTATCCATCCCAAACACTACAATAGCGCCTCTCTCGAATCTTATTATAAGCTTCTGATTTCTAGAGTAAGAAATCTCCCTACACAAGACATAGAGATATTGCCAATAGGTCACAGTGTGTACGCTGGGATGAAGTTGTAGAACTCGGAAAACGAAAGTGCATAATACTGTCGGTAACATGTTGAATGAAATCTACCTAGTTGCCCGCTACTATTTAGGCTCTATCTCGCGTCTTTCGCTTTCCCCGCTCTTCTCTGCGCATCTCCCTCTCCGATTGATTTGTAAGATCTCATCCACTAAGATGAAGTTTCAAAAACGCCGTGATGTTGGATAAAGTAGGACCAACGTATTCCTCGCGATCGTAGAAATCCATGTGGCGACCGCCGGGCACAAGAAGGCGAGTAGCGTTAGAATTCGTATTCTGGATTCTTTCAAAGACTTTGTCAGTCTGCCATCTGCTGTCGGCGTCGGTTCCGGCAATTAGGAGTGTAGGCTGGTTGAGGTAACGATCAACCCACTGCCATGCATCGAAGCGCATGAGCAGGGGCGTTGACGAGCCATGCATAATGTTCTGAGAGGTGTTGTAGTAGCCTCGAGGAGTACGATAGTAGTCATATGCATCAACGAGGTCGCGCGGGGTATCCGGTGCAGGTGTTGGGATGTACGGGAGAAAGGTGTTGTTTCCGCTGACAGCCATGTCTTGAAGTCGTGCCTGGGCATCATCAAGGACAGCCAGAGCGTCAGAGTGGTTTAGGTTGTTCAGCCATCCTAGACGACTGGAATCACCAATGTTGACAAGACTGACCGCAGCCACCGCTTTGATGCGGTGGTCGACAGTGGCAGCAGCGATACTATAACCGCCGCCAGCACATATGCCTACGACGGCGATGGCATCAGGGTCCACGTTGTCCAGGCTCTGGAGATAGCTTACTACTGCAGAGACATCAGAAGTCCTGGAGTCGGGATCTTCAAGAAAACGAGGAAGTCCTTCTGAAGAACCCTGATAGAGTGCGTCGAATGCGACTGACACGAATCCCTCCTGGGAAATACGTTGGGCGTAGTGATTGGCGGCTTGCTCCTTAACGCCACCACCGGGATGAACAACGACGACGGCAGGAGATCTTCCAGTAGAAATTGGAGGGCTATGGAGAATGCCAGCAAGGTGGAGACTGCCTTTGAGGATACTGATGAGTGACATGATTGAAATGCGAGACCGATCTGGATGAGGAAAATAAGAGTTGGCTTAGTAGATGATTGAGCTGGACTCTGTTGAGATAAAGCAGTACAGACTATATAGCATGCTCAACAAACATGGCGTCTAAACAATCAGTCCACGGCGGAGATATGCTATCCCTAACTTTGCAGACGTGTAATGTAGCTCGAATAGCTTCTTGGCTTTCTTGGGCATTACGTCTCGGAAGATTGCTGAATCACACCACTCTGCGCATAGAAGCAGATTATCGGAATTTTAGTGAATTTCTCTGTTGCTAGGCAACACGGTGAACTGAAGCTATTGCATGCTTCACTAGCATATGTAGTCAGGGGTACATACACCTACTGCATGGGGTACCTGCTCGAGGATTCAGCAGATGTCACATTGAGGTCCTCCGAGTACCAAGCGTGAGATGTGAATGGCCACGATTAACCTAAAGACTTGTGTCAAGGTTCAGGACAGACAACCTATTCGTTCTTTTCCACGGCTACTAGAGAAAATCTCACTTTACTGTATCTCTAGAGTATGCATAGCATACCTGAATTTCGTCAAGTGTGATCTAACAACGTGTTTTCAGCCCATGGCGTGTTGTGGTCCATTAACGTTGTCCAATCACTTGTAGCAAGGTGATGACCTCATGCATGCCTACGGTTCTACGCAGGGGGGCCTACATCTGTGCTCGGCCTTTCTTAGATGTACAGTGTGCTAACAGATGCGTTTACGTGCACCAATAGCGTTGTCCCTCCGCATAACTCCGTATCGGTGTTAAGAGCCAGTCGAGCGCCCGTAGAAGTCCAACGTTTTGTGTAGATTATACAATTATTAGAACTAAGATTTCGTGATAATGTAGATTTGTATGTAAAGAAGTGTTCCCGTCCAGGAATCCACCTTTGCAGGACCGTTTTTTGCGTCTTCAAGCCAACATGCTCATTACTTTCCTCTCCGTTTCGCTCGTCGCTTTCCTTCAGGTTGCGCAAGCAATATCCATGATAGACTACTCTCCCAGCTGCGATGTCGAACCTGACTTTGTCCATTGGTACTCAGAGTTAGCAAATTGTCCAGCATGTTGAACGTCAAAGACTGACATGCACCGTGCATAGGTTGCTTAGGAACAACGAAACACCTAACATCACGACTGAGTACGCTCAATTTTTCGCTCCTAATGGCAGTCTCGTTGTCCTAGGAGCCGTTTCTATTGGCGCAGAAGCGATCCTGACCTCTCGTCGCGCCATGTTGCCTACCAACGGCTCTGTTATATGGAATGTACGCTTCTACCTAGCCATGCGAAGACACAAGGCTAAAACCACCCTAGCACTTTCCCAACACGACAACTGTCGCGAGCGAATCATCAACTGAGAAGGTTTACCAGGTATCTGGTGTTCTCGAGATCACTACCCCTGCCGGTGGGAACTGTACACAAACCTAGTACGTCTAATCGCTCCGTTCTCAATGCTACGGGCACGGAACATACAACTGACATACAAATAGTTTCCAGACTCTGTTTACCCTGGAGAAAAACGAAACGACCAAGGTCCCGAACTTGAGTCTGCAAAACAGCGGTCTCCTGATTTATAACGGCTTTTCTATCAACGGCTCAACAACACCATGCAGCAAAGGCGTCAGCTTAGCACTGTAGTGGAACGAAACGCGAATCTATGAGAATGAGAACGCCTGTAGCGTTTTTGTAACTTGAAGGGATAGGTGTTGTTTGGTTCATTCTTCATGTGTCCAAGCAACTTCCGAACAAATTTAGTCGCCACCTTAATCCATAAGCATTGGCCAGTGTCACTAAGCCCCTGCGATATGCTTCAACAATCAACTTGACACGAAGAGACTCTGAGCCTCGTTGTCAGGACTGTTAGACCCGAGAGACTGGAGAAAGATTGGTAGTCAATTGCAGCTGAAGGTAGCTTTCCCTCAAAGTCCTGCGCCCTATTGCGACCACATGCTGACGCACTGGCAAAAAATAGTGGGGCACTAGAAATCAACGCCCCGAGCGCTTTGAAAGCTGTGCGACCTGCATTCTCGTCAAGCCACGGCGATGGAGAGGCAAATGTCGGGGACCGTGTCGTGACTAAGCAGCTGCCAAATTTGAACGGGACAGCAGTGATCTGACCTGGGCCACAGGAATTTGAGAACTGTACTGCTGGAGCATATGCACCCATAACGCGGGAAGATACATTCGTCAGAGATAATCCACAGATAAGTCCACGTCACATCGTTCGCCGACGCAACGCTGAGAGGACTCTCTTGACCGCATACAAAGGGGAATATCATTCTATATAGTAAAGATAGTCTACTTATATGCCTGATGTTCTTGTCTCCGCACTTCAGACTCTTCCGACCACTCATCGCCTGCCGTTATGCCGCAGCGGCAAAGACCTTCTTGGCGGCTTGCCGAGGCTCATGACTGTTGCCTGCTGGTAGCGTCGATGCACAGCAATTACTACCACTCCCTCGATCGATCCTCCGCATGGCATTCGATGAAATCATCTAGAACATGGTCTCTGCTGCGCCTCGTTAGGTCTACTCCATAAACATTGTGTCTGCACAGTACAGGCAGCTTCGCAAACTCGACCAAACAATGCAATCACGCCCACAATCTGTTGAAGGACTAGCTGGGATGAATGCATGCTGGAGCACCAGGGTCTTTGATGCCTTCTTAGGAGGGCTTATAGCTTGCGGTGCCGTGGTACAAGCCGCGTCCGATAGGTGCAAGAACAGAGATGCGACATCCTTCCAGGAGGAGGACAATCGACATAGTTGACCAGGAGAAGTAAAAGAGCGAGACGTTCTGACCTTGTTCCCACCGTAGGTATGTAAGCACCAAGTAGATTGGCACGTCCAATGCCAAGCTATAGGCTGTACCAGGCGCACAGCTTCCAAGCCAGCTCGTCGGGCAGGGATGCCCAGTTGTTCACGATAACGATGGTGTCGAGCATAGGGTAAGACGCGGCTGTCTCGGCACATGGCAAAGAGCCACCTGCCGCGCGCGTAAAAGGCGAGACAAGTCGAGGCGTATTATATATGGGCCGCATAGCAAGCAGGTACAGTTTCAGCCCTTCTCTTTTCATACTTACCACAGCTAAGCGAGGACGCGAAATTTCTTTTCCGAGAGTATCGCGTATGCTTGGCCGTGTTATCTAACTTGAATGTGCGCATCTACATGTCTTTGCCAAACTAATCTGCTCATGCATGCATATGTATGTTGCTACCAATCGGATAAATGCGAGGTTCTGGGAATGCAGCCCGCTCTTCAGGTGCAGGATTCGCTTGTTGCAAAAATTGTGTTCCTGCAAATTTGCGGCTTCAATACGAGTCAGGCGTCCTCTATACCGTGTTCCAAGGCTAACAACGTAGCACGACCAAGTCAAGCTTAGCCATTTTCGGCAATACAACGTGGATGCAAATACGAGGCAGACTAAAGTTCACGTCGACCACTACATGGTTGACGAAGGCATGCGAGAATCAAGGAGTGATTGTCATCTGCAAGGCGGTCGTGATCAGCAGAATACCCGGCTTCTATATCAGCGTTTCCAAGGAGGCAAAAATTCCAAGGTTCCTATGGCACCATGTCTGCTAGGGCTGAGTGCATCTTAACATCCCGCCTAAGGCGTACGATCGTTGCGCACACTAAATCCTACACCAATCCTTCCACATTGCCAAGATGCCCATTGGTATGTACACAGTAGGACGCAGTAATCAAACTCGTGCATTGCCTCAAAGCTGTGCATGTCAGGCCAGCCATCGTCCGAAAGGGTCTGACTGCTGTCCTACCAAATGCGGCAGGGCTTACGGGATCGAAGTTGGATGAAATCAAATCGAAATAAGATGCGCTGCGCTGCTGTGGATTTGCGTGGTTTTGTGCTCCTTCGCTTCTCCAGCATGCGATCGTCTGTGGCTGGGTTGAAGCCCGCTTGGACGAAGTCTTTGAACTCTTGGAACATCTTTACGAATCCTCGATGGATCCGGATCGCACTGGCTACAGCACTGTTAGTGTCGACATGCATCTTCCTCGCCGTTGAAACGCGTGCCTTCGATAACATCCCCGTGCCATCCTTCATCAGCCCCAAGGTGGCCGAACCCGAAGAGCCGCCACCGATTCCCGCACCGCCGTCCTACCTCGAAGCCAACGTCGCTGGCACGATCCAAAAACCAGAAAAGCTCGCATACGTGACCTTTCTTACGGGAAATGTTGCTGAAGGCGATGATTTGTTCACGCCAAACGCAGATGCAGATGATTTGGAGGAGGACAAATACTTCCAGGCCATCCGCATACTCCTCTGGCAATTCATTCACAAACCCGAGACGCGCACTAAGCATGATGTTATCGTCATGGTCACACCCACCGTCTCTCAGGCACGACGCGATCGGTTGAAGAAGGATGGCGCGATTGTCCATGCCGTCGAGCTCCTGCATACTGTCAACGACAGCTGGGTCCAGCCCGAGGTGCACCGCTGGGACGACGTAATGACCAAGTTACGCGTTTGGGAAATGACCCAATACGACCGGATTGTCGTGCTCGACGGCGATTCGATGCTGCTCAAGAATCTTGACCCAGTCTTCGACGACCCCGGCGCCCAACTTCTCGCTACCAAGCCCTCCAGTCAGACTGATCTGCCTTCAAACTACCTCCTCGCATCCATTTCCGAAGTCTGGGACTCAAGTCACACGTTCCCGCCGACGCACGGCACAGGTCTCAAGAATCCCGGCTATTTCAACGCTGGATTCTTTATACTCGCTCCCTCGCTCTCTGTCTTCGAATACTATAAATCGCTGCTTAACACACCTGGCTCGTTTGACCCCAAATATCCTGAACAGAACCTGATGAACTACGCACATCGCTGGGACGGACCCATGCCGTGGCGAGAGATTGCGTATACCTGGAACATCCGTTGTCCAAACGACAATGACATCGCTCATGGACTAACCAGCTTACACGAGAAGTGGTGGACGCAGCCATACATCTATAACAACGACAAGACGAAGCAATGGTTGCAAGCGCGACGGTGGGAGATGAAGGGATGGTATGATGCTTTTGAGACAGCAAACCCGACACGTGTATGAATTGTTGTAAGAGAATAGAAGCACAGCGCTGTGGAGTTGAACATGTTTTATTGCGATTATATCCAATGTCTTATTGTAGCCTATTTCATAGCCGTGTAAGAGTCTTAAGAATGGACCGAATAATGTCGACAAAGTTGAATACTACAGTAGCCCGACACCTACTATGGTATTGTTCTCTTCCGCATGCCCAATATGTTTAATGTCTACAATCTATTCGAAATTCTGCAAATGATTGGCGGATCGCACCAACAGAACACAATACACATTCTTAAGATTCCAGAATCACTTACTATGTAGACGTCTAGTCACGGCAGCAATAATTCACTAAACTTCTTAGTATATTTCTTCCTTACCTCTACACACACATCTGAGGCTGCACTATACCTGGATATTTACAAAAGCGTTTTGTACAGCGAGGCGATTGCAGAGGCTCTGCAAAAATTCTTCGCGTCCTGAAGAATTTCGGCAGGGATTGCAGCATCGATATGGCCCAAAGCCTTGCGAACAACATGTGAGTGTCCCCTGACGACTGCATTGGCGTTATGTATAGCCAGGATATTCTGCTGGGTTAACGAGACGTGCGCAAGCTTACAAGTAGCTTTGTCCAATTTGACTGGATCCTTGGACAACATGGCCTCCCTAATGATGGAGTCCCTCTGAAGCTCCTATTTCATCTGAGTCTTGAAAGAGTCCGGATACGTTGACCAGCAAACTCCATACGCGATACCTTCCGCACGAATGGGTTTTCATTGCAAACGACATTAGGTATTCAAGGCCCGCAAAACCTCGGGATCGTCCGCTTGGCCACCACCTGCGCTGTTGAAGTCTAACTTATAGTTAGGATCTTGGTTGGTGCTTTGGCACGAAGTTGTTTAAGATCTGATGATAGACCGTGTTGAGACCTTTCCCCGTTGGGAGCTGACACTACCGCAGCGGCATCGTATAACGCGTCCGTCAGGCGGAACCCGGCTTCGGTGACGACAGTTGTTTCCACGAAGTTCGAGTACACTCCCTGCAAGTTGAAGCGGAATACTGTCTTTGCCACATATTGAGTAGGAGATTGAGGGGTCAAGATTTGAGAGCCCCTAGGTCCAATTCTGACGAGCGCTTCATATATGACTTTGATGAGGCTCTTTTGCTCCTTCTGTGCAGAAGGTTCGTCATCAGTCGGTCCACGAGCTCTGTCATTCTTCGTGCATGTGAGTTCTAGAGCTCATGCGTACCAAGTCTCTCATTACCCAACCTCTGCATCCTCACTATCCGATAACACCCCTGTTGGTTTCACTATCGGTGTACCCGCCTTCCGTCGCCAGTTTGGTGACTTCATGGACGACCAAGTCGGATATGTTATGAAAACAGACTGTAGTAGTGCCTGGGGCGGCGCTGGTGTCGGTATGCAGACGGTCGGCGCTGCCTCGTCAGGCTACGTCGCTAATAAGTTCGGTCGCCGCTGGACTTTAGGCATCTCTGCTATTATTGTCATCGTGTCTCTAGTAACATTTTTTGAAAAATTTAGCCTTCGGCGTAGTCTTAATAGTAGCTACGTATATAGAGAATCTACACGCTACCTGCACAATAGTTTTTGTTTAACAGTATACTACAATCTAATCACATGAATTGTAGCTAAGAGGCATGGCTACGAAAACTCTTCTCGCTTACTAATAATACTGTTTAGACTCTCTTAATTGAGTTGTTATTTAATAAACTAAAATTGCCTACGTGACAAGCTAACGCTGGCAGCTACAACTCAAGCGACACCCAAAATGCACACCTAGGGCCTGCAGCGTATTCCTGGATAACGCTTGTACCGTTAATCTCTAGGTTAACGGTGGATGAATTCGATTGGCGGCCAGGATATAGCAAAGATGAACTGCCATTAATGTTCTTCGGCTGTCCACTCGTGACAAAGTCTCCAATCCAACGCTGATGAGTGTGCGCAGCCTGCTCACTAGCGACACCACTCAGTGTGACCGGATCAAACGGACGTTGCCCTTCATCATTGTAGAATGTGTACTCAAGATCCGCGCCATGGATGCCAGGTGGTAGACTGAACTGGTAGGAGTAGGCGCTTTGTGGGAAGGCATTGAGAAGAGGTAACTTTTTGCAGACGATGATTACGTCAGCCCTCATGTTAGAAGCGCGACCATACGGATCCGTGTATCCATGCGTCCCATCAAGAACTGCTGGATAGAGTGTCTCTGTTACATGATCAAGATTCTCTTGAGTCATGGAGGGGTATAAGACGAGGACCGAATCCGCAAAAGTGGTAACATCTGTGGCGTTGGCCGGTGTGAAAAGTACACCTTCGTCGGGGTTGTGACCGATCATGATAGTGACGTTGGTATCATAGTTGCCATCACGGAAGGAGACGGCCGGAACAGCGGGTACGAAATCTCCATCGACGGCCGGTCCAAATGTGAAAGTGCCATACTGAGCGTCGCGTACCACGGCCATATTAGCCCTTACAAGGTCTTCAGTTGAGAGTTGCCTTGCTTCTTGGATGGTTGAGACATTCAATCGGGCCAAAAAATCGTTGAAAACTCGTTCTTGCTCATCAACCGAGGGATGCGGAATCCAACCAGTTGATTGCAAAATTGCTTGCTGGAACGGAGCACCAGCGTCCTGGGCACCTTTGCCTGCTTGACCGCCGAAAGCCTAGAACCGTCAATAGGACCATCCATTCGTAATGTGGGGGGTTATAACGTACCGTTATTTGATGCGTGATACCACCTGCGCCAGCACTCTCGCCCATGACCGTTACTCGTTTGGGATCTCCGCCAAATTTAGCGATGTTTTGCTGTACCCACTGCAAGGCGAGGCGTTGGTCATAAAGTCCGGCATTGGAGGTACCATTCTGTTCAAAGGATGGACCAGAAAGCCAGCCGAATGCTCCCAAGCGGTAGTTCAGTGCTACGTAGATCATCGAATCGTTGCTTCTTCGCAACAAACCACCAGGGTTGGCAATGGGCGAAGTGGTCTTGTCACCAGAAGTGTATCCACCACCATAGATCCAAACTGTTCAATGTATCAGCCGATGAATAGCGAGCGGGTGAATGTCAAAGATGAAATTCTCATGACAAACACCACTTACCCAAAACCGGCGCACCATGTCCATCTTCTGCAGGCTTGAATAGCTTTTCAGGCACCATGACGTCTAGGAATAGACAGTCTTCGGTAGTCCTCGGGTCAATTGGAGCCAATGGCTGGTCGCCAGTGCTAGGCGCAGGCGCAGTGATTGGTAGGCCCGCAGTATATTGGGACATAAGTGGAAACGCGTTGACAGACCAAGCCGGCGGAGCCTGTGGACAGAGCCTTGGTACACCCCCATCTTGGATTGTAGATCTATTCACAGCCGGAGGTTGCGGAGGGGCAAAGCGCAAATCTCCCAGAGGAGGTGCTCCGTATCGAATATTAGTGAAATTGTAGAAGCTCCCCTTTTCCTATCCGATCGGTGTCACTAAGTGCATCTGTGATGGTGGTTATGGACACCAGAAGGATTTTAACTTACATTGAAGGTTGCTGCGTGCAGTTCGTAGCCAAGATCCACAACTGGAAGACCTGAAATGGCAATAGCAGCCGCTGAATGTATCAGCAGCCCAAAACTCGCAAGCGCAATTTTGTTCTTCAATTTGAACATGATGTTTTATCAGAGCCTTGAGTGTTTCTTTAAGACCAAATTGTAAAGATATCGTTATGAAATATTCTGTCCGCTTTGTGTGGATGTGGACCGGACGATGTTAAGCAGCATACGTTAGGGAAGTGATAATTTATATGTGTACAGAGTCTTCATCCCCGAGATTCGTCCTACAACGATCGTCATGACTAGTTATTACAGGGATCCCGGCCCAATTAGCTGTATATCTCTATGCTTGCGAGACATGTCCCACTTGCTCAGCAATTAGCGTTAATGGACCGTGCAGGTAATTAATAGGTTCTGACGATCGGAGATAGTCAAGCATGAGGCTGTTGACAAATGCCAAATGCCAAGGCGAAGAGCACGATTCTGACAAACCCTATAGAGAGCTCACAGATCTTAACTCCGGTCAGGAGAGTCCGTTCATTGCACATCAATGGCGTGACTTGCAGACTCGTCAACGATCCATCAAACCAAGCTACTCTAGCTCAATCTATCAGTAATCAAATTTCTTACATATAGTCCTCGATAGGTACCTAGATTAAGTGGGAATAGGTTAACAACTGTTGCGGACCAAGCGCTGTGTAAACTTAAGCTGTATAAACTATAATCGTACCGTACAATAGCCTGGATAACGTGTTCTACCAACAAGCTTACCACACTAACAACCGGGCCTCCCTACTATAACGCGAGCAGTCTAGAGTACAATAGCTTAACAACCACATATTCCAACTATTTAAAACTCTGACAGAGGATAGACTAGATCAATCTATGGTACGTCCTGTTGTAGGCTTGTATATAGCATGTTTAGTACTAATAAGTAACGTATGTAGTGAAAAAAGACTGACAATACAAACTTCGCCTCTCTAGCGGCCTTATCCTGTGGATAAATTTTAGAATTCAATTAGAGCATAGCAAAAATCGATCACACCTAACAGGTCAGGTAATGAATAGGTTTAGTAGCCTAACTACAAGATCGAAACTTGTGCTTCGAGGCGGTGAAGACCTGTGTTTGCATGAACGGCAAGCTCTGAAATCACAATTTTAGCGTCAGGGCTTGAAACTGGCTGTATCTGCGCAGACTCAGCACACTTTGAACACTAATGAGGTTAAAACGTTTGCCGGTTGCGTAACTACAAGCTCACGTCACCTTTAGCTTATATATTTGCTGCTACGAAACTACAGGCAATATCTACAAATAATCATGAGACCAACAAAATATGCCATTACGAAGACATCGCAGCTAAATGTTCACGGTCCACACCGCATCACCGTAAGCACTCTGCAACTCATGCTTAGTATGGGGCGAAACACGGGTCCTCCGAAGCATCAACACGGAAACCATTGTATTCGACCAAGCTTCCAGAGTGAGGGTGCAAGTTCGGGATGCCCGTCGTCGAATTCTTCGTAACCGTGAAGCGAGTCGAAAAGCTGAACCTTATGTTAGGAACCAAGCTTGGAATTAAAAGACAGAACAGAGTCCACTAGTATACGTACTAAGTCGTAGAGCATTCGCCCGCAGCGATGATGTGCAGGATACCATTTAGCTGGTAGGTCTTGATAGTATCCGTTTCGTTGGCCACAAACGTGATATTTGGATAGTGCTGCATCGTGATCATTCATATTAGCTTCTAATCCTAGCGCTGTTCTGAAGGAGAGCAACTTACGTTCCAGACAACCGACCCATCATCCGGCAGCATGGCATCCATTAGTGCGCCAACGCCCTCGATACCTGATGCGGTATTGTTCAACACAGCCAGTGTACCGATCGGGGTGAAAAAGTCGGTGAAGTTGGATCCTGACGTAGGGGTTTCTGCCTGGAAGAGGAGCCTATCACGGGGTTACATAAGGGTGGAAGGGGTTTGTTGGACAAAAGGGAAGGTTTACTCTTCGTAGAATGGCCCAAAAGCGTAATCAACCCCACACTGTGGGTTGTAGAAGGTCATATTGATAGCGCTTACTGCAGGTAGCAGAAGCGCTGCAGCGTGAAGGATCGTCGTAAGGGACTGCATGTTAGCGGATTGAGCTTTTCAAGTAGGCTGCCTGTGAATATCAAATGGGTGCGTCGTATAGTGTATACTTATACATGTGTCTATTCCAATCTACACTGCTTTGTGATCACTCAAAGACTTCGGCGGCTTGTCACGGCGACGGTTACTACGCATTGAGGAGCTGTGTTGGAAACCAGCCTCCTATGACGAAGCCAAGTATTTTATTTCCGATACACCGGACATTAGTGAAACTTCAATGCTGCATGGACATCACGTAAGCATGTTTATATAAAGTCAGTATGGGTAGCCTTGGTATGGTAAGTTACTATACCGTGTCCGTGCGCGCAATGCGCGGATTCGCGCAATGCGCCGAACCCACCTAATAGGTACCTGTAATAATGAGGCTGCACAACCACGTACAATAGCTATTACTATATAATAATGTAGTAGAGTGTTCTGTAGATATATATAAAGAGATTTTGCTATATAACTTAATTATATAGAGTTGCAGTGCGGCCGCTACGGGTCTTATGGGTACGAGGAGGTGGAGGAGGCGTTGCAGGCTTAGGTGCCCTACGAGCACCTACACCACGACGCGCAGGCTTCTTCTTAGCTGCTGCAGCTTTTGAGGGCCTGCCTCTGCCTCTTTGGGATAATTGTATGGCTTTTTGAGAATTCTGAAGCTTTTTATCACGCTCCTTTATAGCTTTCTGTTCGGCTTCTTCTGCAGCCTTCTGAGCCTTGGCCTGCTCACGCTCTTCCTTCTCTCTTGCTCGCCGCACACGCTTCTCCTCTGCAATCTTCTCCTTGTATAGCTTATTAGCCTTCCTAAGCTCAGCCATCTCAGCTTTTCTAAGCTCCTCTGCGCGCTGCTCTTGTTGTTTAGTCTTCTCACGCTGACGAGCTTCCTCTACCTTCCGAGGCGACCAGAAAACTGCTCCACCTTGTGCCCACTTCTTCTGTTGCAGATTAAGAGTCCTGCTCTTGTTCTTGTGCTTCTTCTGGGTCTTTAGGACCTCCTTTAGGCCTGCTATCTCGTGGTGGAGTAGTGAGTTCTGAATTGAAATGTGGTGGAGTGAACGGCTGATCTTCCTCAGCTCCTTACTACCTTCATCCTTAGCTACCTTACGCAGTAAGGTCTCAATTTTGAGCCAATCCTTGCCAGAATAGACTGAATTAGAGCTTGAATTGCTATCAGAGGCCTCTGGGGATGGCTTCTCAAATCGTTGAAGGATAACGTTGGGTTGGAGGGGGGCTATCCCAGTTGCCTCAAACGATCTGAGTATCAACTCCTGGGTGAATGTACCTACCCAGGCCTTCCAGAAGAGGTGGAAGAAGTCACTCTTCTTGACCTTTGCCAGTCCCTGGCCATGGTGAAGGTACGTTGTGAGCTCCTTTGAGTATGCAGTTGATAGAGGCTTGAACATCACCACATCAAGTGGCTGGAGCGTGTGGGTTGAGTGGGGAGGTAAGATGGCTAGGAGTATCTTGTTCTTATCGCAGTAGTTGATGAAGTCCATCGTTACGTGGCTGCCGTGGCCATCAAGAATCAGAAGGCGGTACTTCCTTCGAGCCTTGGCCTTGGTGAAGCGATTGAAGACCTGTTTGAGCCAGGCAAGGCCTATATCGTTGTTGGTCCAGCCAGTAGGCGATGAGGAAACAAATGCGTTGTGCTCGCCTGCCTTGATTTCCTCTACCCAGCTCTTTTGAATAGTGTTATTGGCAGACTCGTATAGGAGGCCTGGGGGCAGTGCTGATCCATCACCGCACACACAGGCTATGAGCGTCACCCAGGCACGATTACCATCTCGAAGCGTTGCTTTAACCTCCCCCTTCTCCCACATACGCCTGCTGAACACGTGCTTGGTCCTAGTGGTGATACCAATCAAGAACCCCTTCTCATCCATATTGTATGTATCTTCAACCTCAACGTTATACTCATCAATCTTGGCCTGCAGCAGGTCGAAGTAGAGCTTGTACTTTGAGTGTGAGTCAGCGTTGTGACGATCAGAGTCCATTCCAGTGGAGTATTTAGAGATAAGATTGATGGTGTACTTGTTGATAAAGCGCGTAACCCAGCTCTCGGAGACTGGCTCTTTGGCTACTGCTGACGCAAAATTTCGAATCATCTCTCGTGTAGGTGGAACTCGACGACTGGTAAGCTCTTCTACATACTTCACAAGCTCTACTTCTTGTTGTAGGGTGAGCTTTTGCTGTGCAACTGCCTGCGCTTGACGCGATCGCGTTTCGCGTCGGTAGGTTCGCGTCAACGTTGAGCGTACAACACCATACTTTTCAGCTATTTTAGACCAAGGAATATCATCTTGAGATACAAAAGTATCACACTCTTGAAGGGCTTCTTCTAATCCCATCGCGTTGTATTGTTGTGGGGCTGAGATAATAGAGGTGTTTTGGTGATCCCGCGCATTGCGCGAATCCGCGCATTGCGCGCACGGACACGGTACTGTGTCCGTGCACCCAACGATCGGAGTCAGGCAACGATCGGGGAACAACAATTACACCCAATTTTGACGCGTAATAATTCAACCACCATGCCAGGTATTAATGATGCGCTTGCAGAGATTCGTAAATTGAACCCTGGCGATAAACCTGTCTATACAAAAATTGCGCTTAAGCATGGTGTTGATCGCAATACTCTATCGCGCGCGCACCGTGGTGTGCAGGTCCCTCGACGCGTCGCCAACGAACACCTACACAAGCTCACTCCACAACAAGAAGAGGACCTTGTGAAGTATATAGAGCTGCTAAGTACCCGTCATATAGCACCTACAAGGACCATGATACAAAATTTCGCGTCTAAGGTCGCTCAAGAACCTTGCTCCGAGAGCTGGGTTACACGCTTCCAACACCGTCACCACGACCGACTTGTAGCCAAATGGACGACCGGCATGGACTCTAGTCGCCACAAAGCTGAGTCTGGGTATAAGTACAAGCTGTACTTTGACATCCTACACAAGAAGATCACCGAATACTCTATTGAGCCTGAGCACACGTACAATATGGATGAGAAGGGCTTCGCGATCGGAGTACTAGGAAGGACAAAGCGCATATTTAGTAGGCGTCAATATGAGAAGAAGGAGGTTCGACAGGCTCGTCAAGATGGCTCACGTGAGTGGGTGAGCTTATTGGCAGCAGTCTGCGCAGATGGTACTGCACTGCCGCCAGGCATCATATTTGCGTCGAAAAACTCCACAATCCAGAGTCATTGGGTGGCCGATATAGAGGCAGAAAACCACCTAATTCACGTGGCTTCTTCGCCCTCTGGGTGGACGAACAATGACATTGGATTAGCCTGGCTTGAACAGGTATTTGATCGTTATACAAAGGCAAAGGCGCGTCGGAGCTATAGGCTTTTGATAGTAGATGGCCATGGCAGTCACCTAACGCAGGACTTCATCGACTACTGCGATAAGAATCGGATTATACTGGCCGTGTTACCCCCTCACAGTACCCAGACGCTGCAGCCGTTGGACGTAGTCTGCTTCAAGCCACTCTCCTCCGCGTACGCCTCCGAGCTGGATGACTACCTCCAGAAGTCTCAAGGCCTATCCCCGTTGACAAAAGGTGACTTTTGTAGCTTATTTTGGCCTGCCTGGGTGGCTACATTCACGGCCGAGCTCGTACAAAACGCCTTCACAGCCACGGGGATAAGCCCACCAAACCCCAACGTTATACTCGATAGATTCCGCCACACAACACCTACTGACTCAGGCTCAGTTGCCTCTGGTTCTACAGCTTATTCAGCAGAAGACTGGCTTAAAGCTTGCACTACTTTGCATGCAGAGGTGAAGGATCCTCGCAGTGTAGGTGCCCGGAAGCTCGGCCAAACTATCCACCACCTATCAACCCAGGTTGAACTCCTTCACCACGAACTAGATAGCTTGCGGCAGACGCTACACAAAAAGCAGAAGCGTCAGAAGCAACCTAGCAGGCAATTAGACCTGCAACAGCATCAGGAGTATCACGGCGGAGCTATGATGTGGTCTCCTCGGGCTATCCGGGAGGCACGGGTCCGCATAGCAGTTACTGAGCGAGAGAAGGAGGAAGAAGAGCTAAGAAAGGCAGAGATGAAGGAGTTAGCAGCTGCTAATAAGCTATACAAGCAGAAGATTGAGGAAGAGAAGCGTCAAAAGCGGGCAAGGGAGAAGGAAGAGCGTGTCAGGATGAAGGCAGAGGAACGCCGAGCAATAGACGCCCGGAAGGCAGCCAGGGCAGCCAGCAAACAGGCTCGTGACTCTACAAAAGCTATACAACAGTCCCAAAGAAGCAAGACTACAACCTCAAAAGCTTCTGCAGTCAAAGTAAAGCCTGCGCGTCGTGCTGTGGGTGCTCGTAGTCACCCAAAGCCTGCCACGCCTCCCCCAGCTCCGCGCACTCACACGACCCGCAGCGGCCGCACAGCCACATTATATAGATAGATTGTATAGAGAATAATGATCTGCTAGGCCTATAGAACAAACCGCCAAATTATTTGACAATAATAGCTATTATATGCGGCTCTACAGCTTCATTTTTGTAGTAGGCCTCAGGGATCGGAGCGATCGTTGCCTGACTCCGATCGTTGGGTGCACGGACACAGTATCCGTCCGAGGATAGGCCGAGCCGTGCCAGCCCATCCCTACTGAACATCCACGCTAAACCGACCATGATACGCACAGGTAAACCTCCATTCACCAAGAACTTCCGTCTCCAGCCAACAGCGACACGGGCATGATTGCGCGCAAACTCAGCCACGCTAAGCCTTGACTCGATCCCTATGTATCATGCGCGCAATGGGGCAACTAAAGCATGCATGACGGAAACGTCTATACAGCAGGCACAGTCCTTGAGAGAAAATGACTGATGCTCGAGCCAGCCGAAAGAGCGGTGGCTTTCTGGCAGTCCGGTGCAGGTTAACAACAGTAGTGCGTGGCTACTACGTTCGTGTAGTGGTTTTGAGCTTCGAGAATGACCTTTGAACAGCAAGCCAGCCTTGGAATGGCAAGTGAAAACAGTGTTTTGCGCACATTCAATGGGCATGTAAATACCACGCAAAGGAAGATTCTGTGTACCAACGCAACAGATTATATCAACTGGTTGTTACGTTCGCGCGGTGATGTTACTGTTACAAGAGAACTTCAAACACCAAGCCTGTAAGGAGGGATCACAACAAGCTACTACTGTCCATCACGATTTCTAGATGTCGAGATAGTTTTCCGATGTGTTGTGTTGCTTGGTCATGCAGGATGGAACGGATGCGCAGGATCAAGGAACACATAGCGAGCTCTAAGGTGCTCTTGCTGCTGAAGGTACATTATCCTATTTAGAGTCCCGGGGACTTAAAAAGTCATTTCATGTCGTGCTATCCCGCTAGCAGGCAAGTTGAAAGGTCGATAGCGTGCCGCACGTCACTCAACAACCATCATGTGCGCATAAGAGTACCTTTCAGCGGCATGATTTTGAACTTCACAAATGAAAAATCACATTACTAGAAGCTATGTCTTTAATCCATTTCCCAGATCCTAAGAACAAAGGCAACTCTAGTGTATAGAAGAAGCTAAACATGAGGTTTCTAGCCTCTACTAGATGCTACATGATGTGACAGAGAATGGAAGTGAGCTAACACGGAGCGTAAGCTGTAGGCTCCGAAACTTGATCCCTTGATCACGCCGGAATGATTGGGGCTACACCTCGCCAGAAATCACATCGTATGCCACGACCTGCTTCCCATGTGTACGCGTTCGCAAGTGTGAAATTGTTCCGCAATCCTGGACCAGTCAGGTAGCTAGTGGGGGTTAGTGAGCCGACTTCCAATCCTCCTACAGCCTCAATGCCGCCTGTCTGGTTTAGATTCAGCTGGTAGGGTGATGCATTTGAGAACATAGGCCAGGTCGAGGCAGGGTTAGCCTGCACTGGCTCGTTGGACAGAGCTCCAACTGCTAGCTCGTTCGAGATGGACGGGTCTTGGTGGGTGATAAAATTGCCCCACATTGCTAGAAAGACAGTCAATACATATCATTAGCAAACATAGTTGGCAGTGACTTGCTCATGAAGGCTCGTTGAAAGTCAGCGCTGAGAATTAGCGATCGACCGAGCGGGCCCAGGTAGCCTTCCTGATCAGCGCCATGGGTTCCTGGTAAAGGGCTGAACTGGTACTTGAAAGCTGTGTGCCCTTGGCCAGAATACGCTTCGGCCATCCAATACGACGGGCATACGAATGTCAACTCAGCATAGAGGTTCTGTATAGTGTTAGCGTGAGCCCGAGTGTCACCGCGGGGTATAACGTACATTCGCTCGCTGCTGTGGGCCAGTCGCAATCGAGCTTTGGCCCAACGCACTTGGCTCAGCGTACCCAGAGGTTGCAAATAAATCGCTGCTGGATCTGTCCACGCTGCTGATGCTTGGATAATAATCTAGAACTTTAGCAATGTCGTCCTCTTGAAGTTCAGGCAACACATTTCCGAGCCACTCGAGGAAGTCCGATTCTGATGTGATGTTTTGTGGCGTAAAGAGAGGACCTTCGTCTAGACAGAATTAGCGATTCGTTCTCGTCTGAAAAGTGGCTTGTTTTGTGTCGTTTGTACGCACTGGCATTGTTTCCTACTAGAAGACTGCGGCCGTTTAAGCGCTTGTCAAGAAGTTGACGGCTTGGTACATCCTGGACGAAGACTCCATCTGTGACGGGGAGGAAACCCCATGTACCGAATGTACCCGTAGTGCTGACCTCTGCGGATGCGTTCGACAGTGTCGCCGTATCTCTTGAGACTAAGCAGTCGAAGATTGTCTCGTTTGCGCTCCTGTAAGCACCCACCGGACATCCTGCTGCTTCGGCAAAGGCGTAGTAAGACTGCGTAGGTACCCAGTGGTTAAAAGCGTATTGCTTGGGAAGATATGGAGATGCAGCAATTGAGCTCCTGAACAAAGACTCGCCCAATGATCCACCATAGGCTGTTGGTCAATCAGTAATGCCCAAAGATTTCGACTCAATATCTTACCCATATCTTGAAGCATGACAGAGCCGCCTCCGGCACTGACTCCAGATATTGTTACTGATGAAGGATCCCCGCCAAAATTACTTATGTATTCCTGTGTGGTATGAGATTTGTGATGTTGCATTCGTGGGTCATCTTAGGCCAGCTTGGAGGTTCGCACGTACCTGTACCCATTGTAGAGCAAAGTTCTGATCGAGCAACCCTGCATTAGCAACGCCGTTTCTTACTAGTTCATCGGAAGCCAAGAATCCAAATGCACCAAGTCTGTACTGTATGGAAACGACTATAAAGCGGTTGTCGTTAACAGTAATGAGATCTGTAAAGTCTGTCTGGCCATTGCCGACTCCATATCCACCTCCGTGGATCCAAACAAGAACAGGCAGCTTTGTCGCATTTGCTGGACCTTGGACGTTGAGAAAAAGACAATCCTCGGATATCTCGGCGGTGATTGCGCCAAAGTTAGGAGCTCCAGAGAACGGAGATTGATAGCAGATAGGACCATATCTATCTGCCTGGATAGTCGCGCTTCGATCGATTGCTGGAGGCTCTGGTCGCTGCCAGCGCCGAGTACCAATCGGGGGTGCAGCGTATCGAATTCTGATGGTGTTACTCAAGCGTCTTGGCCAGTTTGTGAACGCTGACTTACCCTCTCCATGTATTGATCCTAGTAGTGGTATTAGTTGAACCTTGGTAAATTCCATAGCCTAGGTCAACCTCAAGAGACTCATTTCCAGAAGATCGTGTTGCTCTTAATGCTTCTTTAAACGGTTGCGAATTCGGGAAGGCGGTGCCTGTGGAGGACAAAGCGACCAACAACGCGGGGAGCCACTGTAGATGCATAGGAGCTGTTGATGTACGGTAGAAGTGGCCGAGGATGAAGAGAAGACAGCCGCTCAATATACATAATTCTAGCTGAAGCATCGCGTTAAGTCCGAGGAATCCGAAATTGATCTGTAATGTACACGTACGCATTGCTTGGGTATAAAGATCCGTGTAAAATGAGCCGGACCGAATCATGATACGTGCTGTGCGATTAAAGTGTCCTAGGTCTGAGAGACAAGTTTCTTGATTTGGATTGCACAGAAACGGTAGGAATCACTGTCAACATCTACCGACATCTATTCATAATCTACACGGGCGTGACTTACCTCTCTTGAGGGCCATTATTATCAGTTTTGCAGGAACAGATTGAACGCCGTCTTTACAAAACGAATTTCTCCACTCAGCAGCTGTCTTAAAGCCATGTCCGTAAAGCCATTTTCTTTTGTGGCTGCATGCATAATTCCACCCTTCCTGCGCTAGGATTCAAGTTGATGTGGGAAGCAACCAAGCCACGAAAGCAACTTCGATATACATATCTTCCTGGTTGTTGCTTGCTGACTGTAGGCGTCGGCGTCGACGCGATGAAAATCGCACCTATTATCGTTAGGCTCGAGGACACGTTCGATCATATGCGGACCACTAAATACGGACACAATCAAACTTTGCAGTATGATGTCATAAGCAGTGCCAGAGGAGGGTCTCAGACGGGGAAATGAAATACTTCACTTTCAAATCTAGGTAGTACTGCTTGCGCATAGAGTGTGCAATAGCTTGGACCCGAAACTCTGTCCACGCCCTCTCCCAGCTTTGTATGCATATGGTATCATTCATAGCATATAGACACTATGAGGAAGATCCTTGAGCACCAAGGCCTTCCTTCCTAGACTATCATCATACAACTTTACCCTCTGTCGGAACATCATCGAGCTTTGCATATCACGGCTCAGAACGAGATAGTCTGGCTTGACTTGCTGTTGGTATACCCGCTCACTATTTAAAATGGCTCTAAGCCTACTGTCGGCGCTTGAGAAATTGTAATCAAGAATGCGGCACTCGCTACCGAATGTTTTTGCTCTTGCTATCACTCAAGGTCCTGTATGTTGGTATGACTCATATAAGGACTCTAATACGGCGGCTCATATGACGCAAGTCTCAATACAGTTACACTTATCTTTGCTTACGAAATCTGTCTCTCTTTCTCCATAGGGCAATTTTACCCTTTCTATCTACGGCCTTGGCTTCAGCTCTTCGGCCTGGCTGATGGTCAAACCGATCGTCTCGGTCTCACCAAAGCATAGAATTTCGATTCCTCCGGTCCGGATATTGCCGTGCTTTCTAGATATGCCAATAACAGCATGCTCTGCTAGATTTGTTACCTGACAAGTATGGAAAATCTTAAGTCCGGAACCGGTCTTAAACTAGCGCTCGCCCAGCAATTTGTACGGAACGCAGTACCAAGTCTCTAGCATATTGGCAACGGACGAAGCAACATTGTTATCGGGTTATCGTCAGTGTCATTACGCGTCAGTCTCGACTTGATTCCTATATAAAGTGTTTTGACAAGACCCAAACACATCACCACCATCATTCTCTACATTTGTCATCATGCTTCTCAATACGACACTATTGCTCAATGCCACCATGCGGGCGGTCGTATGGAATGGTTCCAACATCAATGCCGTCACCGTAGAAGACGTACCCATACCGACACTCCAAGCTGATACCGACGTCCGTATCCGTATAACTACAGCCGCGATCTGCGGAACGGATTTGCACGTCATCCATGGTCTCATGGGAAGCACACAGCCATCCTGGGTTCTTGGTCATGAAGGTACCGGTGTCATCGAGTCTGTTGGCAGCGGAGTAAATAATCTAAAAGTCGGAGACCATGTTGTAATTCCAGATGCTTGGCATACTGGAGCTATCAACATGGATCTTGCTGTGCCAGAGGGTCAGTATGGCCAAGGTCTTGGGCTTGGTGAAGATTTTGGGAGCTACTATGGATGTCAAGGTTAGTAGAGTCATACCTCTCGTGCCTCCATCATGTTCGAATTGATCTAATAACAAATCAGGCGAATATGTGGTTGTACCCTACGCAGATCACACTCTCTGGAAGATCCCCTCGGACGGTGGTGTCAACACCACTAAAGAAATCGACTACCTTTTCACATCGGACATCTTCGCCACAGGCTGGGCAGCTCTTGAGTATGCTGGATTTCAAGCCGGTGACACAGTAGCCGTCTTTGGCGCTGGAGGAGTTGGTCTTTTGAGTGCTCATTCTGCCTTGATCCGCGGTGCATCGAGAGTTTATGTTGTAGATTGGATCCCTTCACGTCTTGCTCAGGCTGAGTCCATTGGTGCTATACCTATCAGCTTGAATGGAACTGATCTCTCGGCTGTGGAACAAATTCTCCGTCTTGAGCCAGAGGGCGTGACACGTAGCGTGGACTGCGTAGGCTATGAAGCAGTCAATGAGAATCTGGAACGTCAGCCCAATAAGGTCATCCTAGACATGGTTGCTGTAACCTCTGCACGGGGAGGCATTGGCTCGGTCGGCGTCTACGCTTCACCCGGTTCGACGCCGGGAACCCCGCTGGGAAATATCTCGGATACAGTCGAATTCCCCATCGTGGACTTCTTTGGAAAGCGACTGACCTACGGAATTGGACCGGTAGATCCCAAGATGGAGGCTCCATATTTGACGCAATTGATTGAGACTGGAGTTGCTCACCCTGGATTCATTGTCACTAGTATTATCGACATCGAAGATGCTCCGGAATACTACCAGCGCTTCAACGAACACCTGGAGACGAAGATTATCATTAGATTCCCGTGGGCTTAAAATGGGCCAGTAGTAGAAGTACCTAACTACCTAGGTAGATAGTTCAATTCTAGAAACTGCAACCAATAATTTGATAAGCCTATAAAAGTAAACTATGCATACAAACTTGTAAAGTAGGTATGATATTTGGGGCGAGTCGCAGCTGATGAATAAAAATTCGGAGCCATCAGGAAACCAGGCGCAAATACTATGGCGCGATGTTCGACGGGTACACTCTTGATGTGTGAGAAGATTGCGCGATAATGACGGCGATATAGGTGGCCATCCAACGAAGATCAGGTATGGAAGCTGTATGTCAGTGTTAGGCTCGGACTGTGAGTTCTGGTCACATTGCATTTGGCGACACGGTATTTTGCTGGCGTTCGGCTTCTGAGCATGATATGCGGCCAATTTGTAATTGATTCCGGGTTTCAACAATGTCTTTGTTGCACTTCGTAACGCTGAAGAGAGATCAAGCGTCGTGCCATTACCGTGTCGCATAGAACATGAGTTTTGAGAAAATCACAGACGCAATCCCAAACAATACAATTTCTCATGGCTATTGCCTTCCGTAGTCAATGAACGCCTGATCAGGCATATTCATCGACTCCCAAAAATTATACACCGAGGATTCGTTCAACAGGGACTCAAGAAGATCGTCAGTAACTAATGTTGGCGCACCAAGCTCATTGATGTTGATGGTTGGGGCGTCCTCGGGCGCGGTTGTTCCCGATGTGGAGGGTCGTCGAACTTGAGGGACACCCCAGATAGTCTCGTCCAATGGTCCGGGCATAAGCTGTCGAATTGCTTCGCCAAAGATGCCGCAGAATAATGAGGCTGAAGTGTGTGTCTTCTGTAGCTCTCGCATGATCGTCATGCACATCTCGAGTTTGTTGAAAGCCAGACGACGAGTCAAGCGATTATCAGATTTGCAGCCAAGTAAGTGGACGTGCATGCCTGGCACAAGAAGTGGCGGACTACACTCGTCAGTTTTGATCTTGCACACACCTCAGGGGACGATGTGAAGTGCTCTCAGTGTTTTCATAAGACTCACGTCATTGGAGTTGCAAAGCCGACCAGTCCTTCACGAGCGATACAGTCCACAAATCCATTTGCCTGTGTCGCCGCTGTCTCCAGGCGTCGATGTACACGAGCCCTCCATGATTCTTCCGCTCCGTGATGGAGACCTTGTGGTACTGTCGACACGAACGGGCGATACAGTGTGATCAAGGTCGCTCTGATAACGTCAGAGTAATTAGATGATGCATATCAGTCGGGGACTTACTGGAGGTGCAGCTGAAGATTGTAGTAACTGAACGTTGCCAACGGATTCCGGTGAGTGTCGTGGAGCTCAGGAATGACGAAAGCGCTCAGCTCAGACTCTAGGGCATCAAACTGTGACACTGTTGGCAGCCTTCCCAGCTGTTGATAGAACAGAGACAATATTTCGCCCAGTAGTCTACTGAGCCTGATCAACAGAATCCAGTGCTCGACCATGACATCAAAGCCCTTGGGCACCCAGAGCTTCTGCAGATTGACTGGCAACATGCTTAGGTCGTTTATGACGTCTTGCGACACTGGATATGGCATATCGCAGTCGCTGAGACGGATTCGAAGGGGTCTCCCCAGTGTAAGACTCAGCCAGCGGTCCCGAAACAAGCAGCTAGCCCACAGTCGCCGCCAAAGGTTTCGGCGCTCGGGCGTAACATGAGGATTCAACCTGGTAGTATCTGGATCGCGATGTAGACCTATGATTTGACACCAATTGATTGCAGCACCTTTTAGAGACATGTCAGCGTGGACTCCGGAGTAACAGGATTCAATACATTTACCGCTCCAATACCACGGCTGCGAGTGACTGTCTGATTCCGAATGCCAGAAAGATAGTAGTAACGCAGATTGCAACAAAACTTCCTTGTTAGTCTCACCTGAGTTATCGTACATGCACTATCTTCGCGATCAGCACAATGCTTTGAAGGGACTTCTACACATTTTTCTTGCCTTCGCACGATCATAAAGCGTATCTTTCATATGCTTCCGAGACGTGAAGTTCTCGGTCCTCCATACATCATCAGGAACATACTACGAAGACTATATCAGCTCTGACGTGTGGTCATTGGGTCTCAGACCTTACGTTGACTGCCACTACAGCCATACTCCAGTATAGTAACATGCCGTGGGTTGGGATTGCGTCTGGTGACTTCAGCTCAAGCAGTTTCGAAAGATGCAGAATTGGTAGCCCAGGGTGCACGTGGTGAAAGTACGCTAGAAGAAGTTCCTGATGCGAATACATTTGCAAAGAGCTCAGCGCACCTTTGCGATAGAGGAAGTCTCGGTCGTCCTGGGAAAGAACTCTGGGAGGGTTTGATTTTAGCATGATATGCCTCGGTAAAGGCTCATGAACATCAATAAGAGACGTGACACCTGGCTGTTCTCCTGCGCGGGCAATCAATCAATCAAAATGCATCAGGTAGCCTGTACAAAATCCTTACCCGTGTAAAACGGTGTGCCTGAGTTCGAGTCGCCTTTCGTTCTTGCGGCGAGCGAAAGCTCGGCTCCGCTCTGCTCCTCGTGCAAGTCTCTCTGTCGCGCTGGATTGAAGCCATCGTCAATACTTTTGCTCACTGCTAGCAATACTGGCTGACGAGGAGTGTGGACCCGATTCGCATGACTCGAAGAAGAGGCCCGGATACCATCTCTTCCAGAGACATAGCTTTCGTTGACAGTGACACTATTCGAGGGCTCCTCGGAGTGAGGGAATTGCGATTCCATCAGATTAGCTTGTCGGGGCCTATATTGTGGTCGCGTGATGGTCAGCTTGAGGTGAATGGCTGCGGGCCTCGATGTTAGCCTTACAACTCATGACTGCCCTCGTGTATAGTGCATGTGGTGCGATCTTGGGTGCAGTTCGAGCATGGAATCCCCGTAACGGTAACGCTGCACCGCACTTTCCGTCGCCTGCAACTCTGACAAGCAACTGTCGAGCGATGGCGGCGTTGAGCCGGCATGAGAAGGTCATGCGACCAGAAAACGGCGGGTGTTGACGAAATGCCGACCGCCCAATCTTCGTTACGTTGACGTCGCTTGATGTGAAGCTTGAAGGAGGGTAGAGTCGTGAAGTTGGGAGAGGTTCGGGATCCGGCCGGCCGGGTCCATGCGTGATCGGCCCAGATCGGTCTACCCAACATCTCTTAGCCAGCACGTGATCCCATCAATGCTACTTGTACAACCACGCCATGACTTATAATTAATACTGTCTCTGCCTATACTAGAGGTAGATATACCCTGCTACTACTCTACTCTGCCGCTATCTTAGGCCTGTACAGGCCCTACCCTGCCCCTATAACAGGTGTATCTATCTGCTAGCGTAGATAGTGGAACAGGAGAATACTGCACAAGATTACTGGCCCGACAGAATAGTTACTGGCCCGACAGAATAGTTTCTGACGCCTTCTCGCTTAACATGTAGACACCGGCGACCGGGAAGGCTCCAGGGGACCTGGGAAAAGCACTAGCATCGACAACTCGCAAGCCAGAAACTCCATAGACACGGAACTTAGAGTCCAAAACTGCGTTCTTATCAGAGCTAGGGCCAATAGAGCAAGTACCAATAACGTGGTGGCCAAAGACATTCTCGCGGATAAAGTCTTCGTCGTTATTGGCAGCAGAGCAGCTTCCATCAGCACTCACAGTGCCTGCACATTGTGGCCAAGAGATGTTGTAAGGAGCGAATGGTGCTTGTACGCGGTTAAAAGCACGGCGACCCCAAGCAAGGAACTCCTTAATAGCAGCTATATCGCCTGCAGCACCTGTGCCATTAAAGTGTCGAAAATTAATCTCAGGCGTCATAGTTGGATCAGCTGAACGAAGCTTAAGGTATCCAGCTGTACTGTTGCCATGTATGTGGACACTGTGCATGCCCCATGTTGATGGGGGGTCATCCCACGACTGTCCGGTGTTGCGCGGCCAAAAGCCCCGAAATCCGAAAGAACCAGGAAAGATAGCAATATCACGCTCGTCGTTGACCGTGTGATTTGTTTTGAGGAAAGCGAGCTGGGTGAGGCTGGGCTGAGCATATGGTCCCTGACCTTCATAGTAAAGTGCAAGACATGGGTCGTTAGGGGCTCCGTACGTGCATTGGGAGCGAGGACCTCCAGGAGCAGCGGAGAAATCAAAAGGCTGAGCGCCGTGTCCAATGATAGCAATTTCGTTGTGGTCCTGCATGTTGCGACCAACACCTGGCCGATCGGCAATAACGGGGATCTTAAGGGCCTTAAGGTCTGCAGCCGGTCCAATTCCGCTAAGTAACAATAGCTGAGGTGTACCAAAAGATCCACCGCTAAGAATAACTTCTTTTCGAGCAAACACCTGGCGTGAGATCTTCTTGATTGTCGGATCATAGCGGAGATCGCCCTGGAACGCGCTTTTGCCTTCTAGGTATTGTATACCAATGGCGCGAGGCAATGACTTTCCCCGAGGCTTTTCAAAGAGTACTTTTGTAGCATAGGAGTTCAGGCGGATCTCCAGGGGATACTTCTTATTACCTTTCTTATCCACAGCGCGCAAGGTATCGAGTACGCGGTTCCTGGAACTGTATCGGGCCCAGGTGGCATTGGCGTGATTAGGTAGGCCTGTGAGGCCTGTCATCTGATCTCGATTGGGGTTCAAGACTGCGTTGGGATCAATGTTCAGGATGTTGGGCAGGTCCTCTGGATCTTGGCCCGCCTCAGCAGCTATGGCCTTCAAAATTTCCGTTGCTTGAGGTGAAGAGAGAAAGACAGTCCCATTGCCCAAGACCGTTTCAAGATATCCATTGAAGCCGTGGCCCGGTGTACCGCGTGGCCTGTATTGGTTCCTTTCTAATTTGATGAATAGTTCTCCCATATGAGTGGCACTATAATCCAGTTGGTCAGCTATCAACTCTCTTGAAATGAAAAGTTGGGAGGATCCAAAGGAGTCGAGGATAACTTACTTGAATGAATCATCACCTGTAAGGTTCTTGATGTATTCCCAATCGCTGTTGGCAGGAAGGACAGTCAAGGCGGAGTTGACAATGGACGATCCTCCGAGTGTAGCGCCACGGGGGTATTGAATACCAACAATTTCTGCTCCTGTGGGAGCCGAGCTGCCTGGACCAACCCACAGATTACCGTTGGGAAGCCTCCATGTAAGATGTTGGTTTTTTTCGTCAACTCGACATCGTCATAATGACGAACCCAATATGTCCAAGTCAAAGCAGTAGTATCAGCCGTGTTCGCCAATGCAATAGCATTCGTGATCATAGCAGCACTGTCGTCGTCCCCGGCTTCGAGCAATAAAGTCTTGAAGCCGGATCGTGCTAGATTAGCGGCGAGTGGGCCGCCTCCAGGACCGGATCCGACTACAACGTAGTCGTAAGTGTCGACCGAGTTGTCCGTTGCTGCTATCGCAGAGACAGTACTGGCGAGAAGCAGGATGCTTCCGAGGTGGAAGGCCGCTCCCCTGGGGATTGCGATCCGCATGATGTAACAACAATAACAATGTTTGATTTTTCAAGGTCGAAGTCGCTAGAAGAGAGTGTACTGTTGATGAGATGAAAATAATAAAGGTGAGTACTTGAGATATGCAGACGAGCCACGCTTTTGTACTTGAAGCATGAGGTGTCATCTCCGGTGTGTACCTATGCCTAAGGTTCGCTCGATGACATTTTTTCTTCTTACGGACTAGCCAACGGATACTCAGGAAGCGGATACTCTTGATGTAGGTGCGTCCAGCATGACTAAGTTTCCCTCCAAATTACCCCGAAAGGCGCCACGGTAATGCCGTGCGATGAACTCGACATAGACTGAGCTTGGACGCTATCAACAACACAACACACAATATCGCACAGTCGCACGCTTGCAATGTGAACAGAGAAAGTAGGACTAGAGCATGTAAGCTAGATTTGAGTATTTGTAGTAAAGTGGCCTAGCTTATATAGAGCTTACTGCACGGCGCGACAAGTATCAGGGTTCGTGTTCCCAGCAGTGTTAGCCGCATAGATCTCTAACCAATCAATTAAGTTGGGAGACTAAATACGCGTGTGCACGCGTACAGGGCAAAGAAGAAATCACTCATCCAAATACCGAAGTTCTAACACCGTGGAAACTCGTTCTTTCGGCCGCTAGCTAGCAGGGGCGCAGCCTTAGCATCCGCACTGTTCACAGGGCGGAGCACTTCCAGATAAATCGTACAAGCAAAACATACAAGCAAATAGTATAAGTGAATTGTACAAGGAAACAGTACAAATGACGGTTACAAATGAACTAGTGGTGGTCAAGCTATGATTGACATAACGATGGTTTTAGGAACCGCCTCGTGATCCTGAGTAGCAGAATTTGGTTCGAGAGAAGCGAAATGATCGCTACACAGCCCTACTAATACTCTACAGAGCGTCAGTCACACATGCTACACCTGCGAAGTATCGCTCGTTTTCAGTAGATCGGAACGCAATGTGGTTGAGCTGTACTGCTGCTCATCCTGTAACTGTGCGTAGGATGCGTTGCTCTGCGTGACACACGATAGTGGTTAAATAGACTGTCGAATGCGTGCACCTCTTCGCTGGGAAGCACTCGTTTCGAGCAAGTGTGACTAAGAATACCATAATTATCTCGGTGCCGGCTGTGCGCGGCTGCTTCCTGCCTGCTTGGTCATGATCCCCAGGTACCTAGGTACATTCAACGCGTACTCTACGCGACAGAAATACCCCAACACCAGATGATGTGCTTCCAACACAACGATGGGTCAATTCCAAGCCCTGCAATGTGTGAACCCAGAAGTCGTCAGTCGCAAATCTGAAGACACGGCGGTTGTCTACCGCAAAATTAGATCCTCCTGTTTCGCGAGCGCAAAATAATTATTGCGAACGTTCCAGGCCACTCCAACGCGCCGATATACTCCCTTGCCGCAGCGTTCTAATAAGAGCATGGTCGTTTCCCCTATCTCCAGAGCCATCAAGTGCAAATGTTCGGCTTGCAGTCTGCTGACGTCACGCCGAAAATCCAGCTGACCGACCACTTCCTTCTGTCGGTCCTCGTAGACCAGAACGCGGCCGAGTTCGACGTCTATGGCATGCATTTTTTGTTCGGGATGAATCGCAAATGTAAATTTTTCCTGTCCGTCCACTATTTTGCTGACATACGACCAGTCAATCCAGCGAGACATGGGCTTCCAGAGTGAGCGTAAGCGACCTCTCACGCGGAGCTCCTTGACATCGACGCCAACCTTAACGGCTTTCTCCGCGTTGACCACGACCCCCGGGTCCACGGTGCCGTTTTCAACCAGTCGTTGGAAGAAAGTCGTTCGTGAATTCTTTGCTGCTGTGTCGAGTGCAGTCTTCAGCGGAAGCACAGCCCACGACCAGGAAGGCCAGACAACTGCCTTCGCGTCTCCTTGGGCTCGATCAATTCCGACTGCGCTCTGAACTTTCCACGCGAGGCCCTCTGGCAGATTTTTTGCCCAGATACCTACAAGATACTCGTCAGGACTATTCGCACTCAGATACTTCACGGCGAGGCCAGACAATGCGTTCAGCCGATCATTGTTGTCTGACATGTCCCGCAACGCATACGACTTCACCACGTCTGCCCAGAACGGATGAAGGTCGCGCTTTCGGTCGTAGCAAGCCATCAAGAACTCCTGAGCCCGGGGCGTCTCAGCATCGCGGTCTGACACTGTATACACTGGTCTTTGAAGTTTAGCCCTCTTCCGTTCGTATGTGGGCTTCAATTCGATCTCACTAGCCATGGCGCAGGACCAGTACATCCGATTACTCGAAATGTACAGCATTCGGGGGCTCAGTCTCTCTTCTTGGAGTGTCCATGCCCGATCTGCCAGCGGTGACCTCAGACGCAACTCGTTCAGAGACATGTCGGATGTTGTCAGCCACTGTCCGCCGAGTCGACATGGTTCTGTCTGCAAGGTCCATGCTTCGCGCTGGCTGAGCAGATTCCCAGTAGCTCCACTCGATGCGCAGGCACATATAGTGAAGAGCGCGTTCGAGTAAACCTTGTGCATAGTTTCCACGCCTATGCCGGTGTCTTGGTTGATACACAGGGAGTCCACCCATGCATATCGAACACCCATCGCATGGACGATCTGGAGCGCATCGCGCACAGTTGCGGGGAGCTCATCGGTACCAAACCCCTGCCGCCGGCGGTCTATGTTCTTGTGAACGGTCATTCCTTTCTTCACTTCTTCACTCTTCACGCCCCAACAATAGCTCAGCGCAACATAATCGACCGCCTGCTTCTCACACAGCCGGATCAGGTCAGGCGAAAAGATCTCGATAAGCAATTGAGGAGTTTCTCTGCTGAAGCGCAGATTATCGCAATCGCCAGTGTGATTATTGAGACACACATTCAGCCATTCTCTCGCCTGATCAATCACAACAGTATTACCAGGATCAGAGTGCAGTGCAAGATGTGCAACATCACTCTTGCTGTTGCAGTTGACTACTCCAGCACATCGTGGGCGATCCTTGACCTCTACGGTCAGGTGGGCGTCAGATTTGCCTTCCACATCAGTCGTATCGTTCCAGTGCACGATCACGCTTTCTTTCGTGTCTTTTTGGAGTTTCCTTACGCCCTCATAGGTGACCTCTTCGAGCAGCAGGGATTGCCGAAAGACGCGGCAAATCTCGCATCGGTGAGCGCAACGTTCCAGCTCGGCGAAACTATTGTGTAGTAAGGTCGACGTCACCCTAGCTTCGCCGTTCCGCTGCTGTCCAGTGTTCCATCCGATCAAGTCTGCGACATTGTTGCAGCCAAGGCATTGGTTGAGATACTCCGTGTTCCGTTCCGTGGACGTCAGAGGTTTAGGTGGTTTGAGGGATCTTGGACTCCCAGGACCTCTGGAACTTCTGGGGCTCTTAGGAGACTCGGAAGACTCGAATGATTTGGGCGATTTCGGTGATCCGAGCGACCTTGACCACCGTGGACTCGACTTGCCCTCCCTGTCTGGGTTCCGGGTAAAGATGTTGGAAAGAAAAGGCATACTTCCGCGTCTTGAAATGACGGCAACAGCCAAAGGTAATAGTTCAAAGATGTATGCTCGCTCAGCCTGATGGTATATGCATAAGCTGTGAAGGGGCGAGCGCAGAGCTAAACTTGTCACAGGCTTCTCAGAAAGCCTTGATCGGCGATGAGGTAGCAGCCACAGGGCTACCGGTCAACATTTTTGCGCAGTCGGGTTGAAGCCCACTGATGTTATCGTGCAGATGATATTCAATTCTTACCAATGAAGACGTGGCTCGGCGTAAGCGCATCCTGCCACGCGGGGAACCGAACCTCTGCTTCTACTTTGGGCCCCCAAATCTTGCGGATCAGGCTGAACTTGCGATATATCAGCCAGATACTCTTCGCACAGCACGTAAAATATCAGGTTTAGGACCTATCATGAAGGCCATGACGGATGAAATCCGTGAATTCGTCCGTTGTAGGTGGTGGTCTGGTGGTCAGCTCGGGATGCCTTCAGCCAACTTGTGAGGCTCGAAACGGGATCATCGGTAAGTCGCATGAGCACATGGTCGCTGCCTCAGCCTTGTCCTACATGATGCCCGAATATAAGTCGAAGCATGCTTTAACTGGTATATTCAATTCGCCTGATCCCTTACGCACTGTAGATTCACAGTGTAAACATCCACACCAATCTCTTACTTGTCCACTGGAAGCTCCCATTATGGCCAGCTCCTCACTCGGTCGCCAAGCCCTATGGCAGCACTCCCATAGCATTACCATCCTCTTCGCCGTCCTGCTCTTCACCGCCGGCTTCCTCTGCACGCTCCTCTGGACCAACGGCATCGTCGAAACGGCATCCAGCGTCACCACCAACACGCTGAACCAGTTCAGCCCTGCCGTCTCCACCTTCAGCATCACTTACCAAGTAGTACGCAGCCCCTACCGCACATGAACACCGCTGACCCCACCCCAGGCTATCTTCGGCACGGCGTGGAACGCGCTCCTATTCGTCTCGCTGCTCGTCCTCGAGCGCGATGACATCCCCATCCCGACGCCGCGGCTGCGCTACGAGATCGAAAAGGCGGCTTCCATTGTCGCGGTGGTGGGGAATGCGGTGTACGCGGTCGCGTGTATTGCGCTGATGGCGACGCTTGGGAGGCTCGCTGCGGACGCCATGACGCCGAAGCCGGGCATAAGTCCCGACGTAGCGGAGCGCGTGGCGCAAAGCGCGAGCGATCGGCGCGCGGGTCAGGGGGTGACGGCGGCTGTTGCGGGGCTTGCGGCGTAAGTGCGGTGTGTGGTCGTTGAGGATTCACTGACGATTGGTAGGGCTTCGGCGGTGTGTGCGTGCGTTATGGATGTGTTGCATGCTCAGGATAGTTCTCACAGACGCCTTATCAAAGGCGGACCTCCGGCGGCTGATTCTGCGGACAAGCAGGCTTGAGGAACCTCCTTTTGTCTTGTCTTGTGAGTCACAGGCAAAAATGAAGGCTTGTGGGTGCATTGATTGATATCAACAGGACTACTCACTTTCTTGTCGAATGATACCCTACACTACGGTCATTTTGGAGATCCGGCACTTTGAGTCCATCTCTCGCGGTTGTGCTATCAACGTGTTCTTCTCTCGTCTGTCAACATGATCAGTCATGCAACGTACATGACAGATCAACATGCTTCGATGGATTTCTTTGTAAGAGGAGGTTGCTATTCTCAGTCTCAAGGCACCGAGCAACCAGTTTGCAGGTATGCAGATAGTGGAGGAGAACCTCCTTTTAATATAATACTGAACGTTCATTTTATTGAGACTGTTAAACCGCCGTACGCATTGTTGTCCAGCCTACAGTACAGTAATACGGTATGCTTGGAGACTTTCTCTGAGTCCCAGCCTAAGCCCATGCTTTAGCAACTTTAAGAAAGAAAAGCTGAGTAAAGAAACTCACACTTGGACAAGATTCAGCCAATTGCCTGTCTACACAGTGAGTTTTCGTGAATTTATGCGGACGCTTGGAGTTAGGTAGGTAGATAACCTCACTCCATATCTTGCCCTGGAAGTCGAAGACCTTGGTCGGAAAATCTCTAGACGAACACAGGCCATTGCGCAGGAACTCTGATGCTACATATCCAACAACGAGCGTTTCGTGTAAGGGATCCAATGGGCTTGTTGATGGGAACCTAACGTTGCCAGGTGCAATTTAAAAACCACTGAGCTGTGCATGTCTTGTACGTCCTTTGAGGACCAGGGTCTAAGTGCTGAATGCCATCCCCTCAGGAACCTTCCTCCACTGCTTTGTAACCCCATCCAACATCGACTCCTCCTGCTCCCGCCACGCCTCTCTGATTAGCACGGCTCTATCCTCACTCCGCGGCACGATCCCGACCTCAAACGGCGCCGGCTGCACCGTAAGCCCGCCCACAAGCTCATCCACATCCGGCAGCGGCTTCAGCATCCCTGTCTGGCAATCCACAACCCGCTGAAACTCAAACGCCCACAGCAGCCGCGCCGCAGCCAGAAACAGCGATCGCTCCGCGATATGCATGCCCTGGCACAACCGCCTCCCCGCGCCGAAAATGTAATTGTTGCGCGTCGTGGGCTCGCCCGTGGCGCTCTCGAACTCGGTGCGCGCGTCGTTTGCAAAGCGGCCCGGGTTGAAGACGCGCGGGTCGGGGTTGCGCTCTGGATCCATGTGCAGCGCCCACACGTTGCAGAGCACGGTTGCGCCTGCGGGGATCGTGTAGCCGCGGTACGAGTCGGTCTGGGTTGTGCTGTGGGGGATGGCGAGGACGGCGGTGGGCATCCAGCGGATGCTTTCTTTGACGATAGCGCGGATGTAGGGGAGGGTTGGCGAGTCCTCCATGGTGGGGAGGCGGTGGGGGCCGACGATGCGGTCGATTTCTTCTTGGGCGGTTTTCTGGACGGAGGGGTGCACGAGGAGGGCTTGTACGAGGCCGATGAGGATGGAGGATGTTGTGTCCGAGCCGGCTTCTAGGAGCGAGCCGCTTAGGTAGGCGGCCTGCTCATCAGATATTTCTTCTTGTTTTTGTACACGGAGAACGTCGTTGCAGAAACAGGGCTAGATGAAGGCAGGGGCATCAGCATGTTGCCGGGTCATACGGTGTGTGTGCTTACAATGCGACTCCCTGATTGCAGACCCCTTTTTGCTTTCATCCAATGCCCCAGATACAAACCCATTTCATCTTTGTGAAGCTGCTGAGCGTGCTGAAAGTTGGGGCGCAGCGACGCAGGTAATCTCCGGAGTATTGGGAACAAATCTAGCAACTGTGCACTCGGTATCTGGATCAGTTCGCCCCATTTCTGAAAGCCCTGCAGGTACGGTTAGTGGTAAGAGCCTTGCATTCAAAATCCTGCAAACTCACGTCGAATAGCTGTTTCAGCTTAGGATCATTGTTGTCGGTAGTGCGAAAACCGAAAACCATTTGCGTGGTGAGCGAATTACTATAACGACGTAGGTGACCCTCGAAATCATTTGGTGTATTCAGAAGATCGAAAAGCATCTGTTTATTCTCCAGGTCCTGGTAGGGTACATACGCAACTGCAGCCCGTATGTTGAGTATGTTGTGGATCATCTTGTGCAGTTTCCGCCACAGAGCGCCGTATTTCTGGCTCTCAGTCAGCATTCGTTCCGCTCTTCAGCGATGGAGCTTGGAGGTCTATACATAGCTCAGAATGTACATACCATGGCTACAATCCTCAGACCACCGCTGGCAATGTCTTGTCCCACATACATATCGGGACGAGACGAGTATATGTTACTGCGTTTATCCAGCAGGTCCTTGACCACCTCAGGAGATGATAGAATGATGTAGGTGCGGGTACCAAGTATTAACGAGTAGATTGGCCTGTATCGATCAGCGGCACGCTTGAACAAAAAAGGGTTCAGTCGTCAGCATACCCATATTCTCGCGCCCACTTAGTGAACTGGAGATAGGGTCTATCCTTTGGTAGCTATATTTGTCAGGGAGAATTCCATATGTTCAAGTTGCTGATACCGACCAAATGGAGATTGCCCAGTATAGGGATAGTTGGCGGCCCAGGGGGATATCCCTTCGGACGGCGACCAACTTGCAAGCAATTCGCTATCGAACACAGCAGCAGGACCGAAAAGGCCGCAATTGGGAGAATCTGGAACATTGCAAGCTGTTTGACCTTTTTGGATTTTTGAATCGATGTTGTCGAAATTTGAGCCGAATGTCATGGATATAGGAATTGAGCTAGAACTACCAGACCTACCCCGCATTGTATGAACCAGTAGTGCTGACATGTATCTGTGGAGCTTCCAAGCAGTTTATTCTACAATCGGAAAGAACTTAACAGGTCACGTCAGATTGTCCTGCAGCAGCCGCATCGCATCCTTGAAATTGACCAATCAGAGGGTTGTACTCTGTTGCACGGATCACGTTAGATTGCTCGGCCCCGAGTATCCTATCTTCGGGCTGACAAGACAGGGTACAGAGATAGTACTAATTCGATACTCAGGATGGGCGATCACTCCAGGAGACTTGTTGTTTGAAGCGACTTCGCCCCACCTATTCGAAGCGATGCAACTCTCGGAGGTAAATCGTAACATATGGCGCATCACGCGGGTCAGACTCTCGATCATTGTTCCTGTGTGAAATCACAAAGATTGGTGATGAATGTAAAGGCAAACGCACATTAACAAGAAAAGTGTATTCAGGTATCTCAAATGACTCCCGCCATGCTATGCTACAGATAGATCATCAATAAGGAAGAAAACGCAGCGGCCCGCCGTCTCCACTAAGCCTCGACCTCGGTCTTGGGAGGCAGCTTGACGCGCTTCTCAGAACGCACGAACAGGTTCGTGGGCCGGATGAGCTGGAACATCGGGTCGTACTCGACCGCGTCGTCGCCGTCCTTTGTGAACTTGTAGCGGTAGACCAGCTTGGGCAGGAAGATCTTGACCTCCTGCAGCGCAAAGTTGAAGCCGATGCACATGCGGGGTCCCGCGGCGAAGGGGATGTAGGCTGTCTTGGAGCGGTTCTTGACAGCTGGGGTGTCCCACCTGTCGGGGTTGAATTGTGCGGGGTTGTCCCATAGCTTGGGGTTGTTGTGGATGTGGTGCAGCGCAGGGATGACGACGGAGTCTTTGGGCAGCTTGTAGCCACCGGGCAGCACCATGTCAACCTTTGCGGTGCGGCCGGGCTGGAAGGAGGGGTTGTGGCGGCGCTGGGTCTCCTTGATGAAATGGTCGAGGTACACAAGCTTATCTGTGAAGTCACTCGTGATTTCCATCTCGTCGCTGAAGTCATTGTCGATGAGTTCCTGAAGCAGCTTCTCCTGAACGCCAGGGTATGTGACGAGACCGTAGATGAGCCAGGAGAGGAGCGAAGAGGTTGTGGTGAAGCCGGCACCAGTGGCGACGACAAGAGCCTCCCTCAGGTTCTTCTTGGGGAGCTTCTCACCCTTGTTGTCTGTGGCACGGACGACGTAGTCGACCATGTTTGCGGCGCGCTCGGCAGCCTCCTGCAGCGGCAAGTCCTCAACACCGCCAGATTTGGCCTTTGCAATCTGCTCCTCGATCAAGACCTCCATGCGAGCCTGCTTTGTTCGCAGGAGCTTGGGGTCACCAAAAGGCAAGTTGGCGTACCAGCTTCCGTATGATGTGATCTTCTTGTTCAGGTGAAGAGTCTCAGCAATCAACCGCACCATCTCGTGCACAGGAGCATCCTATACAAAGTTAGTAGACGTCTGCCGTAAGATTTCATTCACGTACCTTGTGTGCGAAGTGCTCCATGTCCATGCCGAGCGTCAGCTTTGCAACGGCTTGCGAGCCAAGCTTCAGCATGTAGATGTACACGTTCCACGACTGGCCGATTGAGTCGAGCTCGTCAAACACCTTGAACGCGCTCTCAATGGTCTTTTGCATGGTAGGAGCGTAGTGTCGTACGGCCCTGGGACCCAGTGCGGGTGGCAGGAACTTGTGTGTGACTCTCCAAGCCTCTGTGTCGGTGTCACCCAAGAATACACCTGCCTCGGGTGTTTTGATACCATACAGCGGATGCGTTTCGGTAATCTTCTTGGTGAAGAAGTCCGACTCAGCAAATGCGATCGCCGCAATGTCAGGATCGTTGGAGTGGTATATTGTGCCACCCATGTTGGTAGTTTGGAACATCGGGCCATAGGTATCAAACAGACGCTGGTGGTTGCCCAAGTGATCGGGGAACACTTCAAAGAAGTTGCCAATGTAGGGAAGACCCTTTGGCCCGGGAACTTGTCGGACTTCACGTCCATCTATCGAAATGGCAATTGCCTCCTCAGACGACAAAATGTCTTTGACGCTCTCGAGGACTTCATCATTGCGAGTAAACCCAACGCCTGTCTGAATTAGTTACATGGTTTTATTGTGTAATGTCGCGCGAACGTACCGCTGGCAACAACAATTGCAAAGTGGGAGGCGATCAAGTCCTTGAGGTCGTCCAGATGAGCATTCTCATCGGCCTCGATAGTCTTCGCAGATGTCGGAGCTTCTCCGAGCAGGTAAAACGATTGCGACAACATTGTGTGTGAATGTGATGTGTTCAACGAGCCAGTGTGCCAGAAGCGAGTTGGAAACAGGTGGCATATAAGTTGACAAGGCTCCTGAGTATCCGCACCTCGCGGAGCATGTCGTCCACATCCGTCGTCCACATCATCGTCATCGGCCGACGTTGCAGAGCCTCCGAAGCTTAGCAGGGTTTCGAGCAGGGGTGTCCGATCGTAGTTTTTACAAAGTCCCACATTGCGACGTTTCCGATTGGCTGTCGTAGAATTTGATCGGCGCAACACTGTTGCATACCTCGGCATCCCAAGCCCTGCCGGCCCTAATCTCCTTGCGTGGGTCCGACGTGACACCAGATGGTCAAAGTTGTCATGCAGCTCAGGGAAAATAATGCTCGGTCGAGCATCATCGCAAGGATAGTCCGAGCATGATGTAGATGAACCGAGGCTGCGCAAAGTTAGAGATAACGGTGTGCATAATAGGACTCATCCCGTTCGTTCAGAGTTGATGCTTGCCCCGAGATCTTCTTACCACAACTTTTCAGCCATCTTCGATTGCAGCATGTCTGACCTACCAACTTACAGCGCGGCTGATGTCGCAGCGCACTCAACCAGGGACGACCTCTGGATGACCATCCAGGGCAAAGGTGCGTTCACTGAAGCTCACATGTTTTTCAACAACTGACCCAGGAGCGCAGTCTACAATGTTACAGACTACGTGCGCGACCATCCAGGTGGCGTAGATGTTTTGATCGATGTCGCTGGAAAGGACGCAACCGAGGAGTACGTCGAAACCGGGCACTCTGAGGATGCAGACGAGATCATGGCCCGCTACGCCGTTGGCATCGCGGCCACCCCCGAGAAGGTGAAGCGCTCAAAGAACATCAAGCTTGTACAACAAGCGCCGGTGACACCGGAAGTGAAGAGCTCTGCAGCTTCGGCTGTCGTAAAAGTTGTTGCCGGGTCTATGGCTCTTGCCGGAGCTGCCTACTGCGCTGCAACATACGGGCCGTCACCGCGCATTCTCGTATCCAAACTCCCGCAGTTACCGACATCCTCTCTTTCGAGCGGAAACAGCGCCTTTGTCGGTGGCTTCGCGATCGCCAGCGTCATCTCCACAATCGGCGCGACTGTTGTTGCCAACAAGCTTTCCAAATTTACACAGATCGATTCTGGCTTTGGAAAGTACCCTCCTCGCCGCAAGCTGCGTCATCGCGTCAAGCCGGCCAACCCGCATCTAGCAAGAGGATTCCTCGATGCCAAGGAGTACAAGCCCTTGAAGGTAGCCAAAATCGACCAGTTGTCGTCGAACGTCTTCAGGTATAGCTTCAACCTGCCGGACCCGCGGGACGTCGTTGGCCTGCCCATTGGCCAGCACGTTGCCATCAAGGCCACCATTGACGGCAAGGCCGTCTCGCGATCATACACCCCTACCTCCAACAACCTCGACAAGGGCCTGCTGGAACTGGTCATCAAGATCTACCCCGATGGCCAGCTCACCGGCAAGTTCTTCGCAAACCTGAAGGTCGGAGATGAGGTGCTGTTCCGTGGACCCAAGGGCGCCTACACCCACACAGTCGGGCAGTGCAAGAAGATTGGCATGATCGCAGGCGGCACAGGCATCACACCCATGTACCAGCTTATCCGCGCGATATGCGAGGACGAGTACGACACAACAGAGGTATCTCTGATCCTGGCCAACCGCTCGGAAGACGACATCCTCCTGCGCAAGGAGCTCGAGACCTTCGCGAGGCGGTACCCCAAGAACTTCAAGCTGTGGTACATGCTGGACAGCCCGCCGGAGAACTGGGCCTATGGCAGCGGCTACGTAACAGCAGACTTGATGAAGGAGAAGCTGCCCGCGCCAGCGCCAGACACCAAGGTTATGCTATGTGGGCCTCCGGGGATGGTCAATGCGTCGAAGAAGGCTTTGGAGGGCCTAGGTTTCAAGGCCCCAGGAGCCGTCGCGAAAATGTCCGATGAGATCTTCTGCTTCTGAGCGACTCGACGCGCGCTCTGTATGGGAGGTGTGACGTTGGTACCCGAATGTTCCGCATTCGCTCTCGTATTCTCTTTCTTTTGTCCATAGCATAGCGAATGACATCTCTTCTTTCATAGCATCCACGTATCTCACCCCTGCATCCAATGACAAGGCGCTGCTCGAATGGTGTTTGTGTTGTCACGGACGTTGGATTTGGCTGAGTGTCGGCGGGCCGCCTTCCAAGACTCGGTAAAGAGATCGATCCCGGGAACATCCCAGCGTATCAAACGTGAGCACTGAGCACATCGGCGGCCACACGTCAACTCGCCACGAAATCAGCGCGGCCAATCGGCAGGGGGCGCTCACCTCGGTAGGCTGTCACCGCGGCGAGTCTTAATTCGCGCTTGCATGCAGACGCTTCAGCCTCGTAAACACCAGAATGCTGCAGGTCTGCCGACGATGTTGTTCGGTGCTACTAGGCGCCTCGTACGAACCACCGAGACGTCCGGGCATGAATTTGTAGACGGACAGGGGTGACTAGCGATCGGAAAATTTTACAACTTCTGATAGGGCAGATTGCAGACCAGATTTAATGCTATTGGACAGGATCACAGATAACAGTGTTGGTTTCGGACCGCAGCCGATACCCACAGACGAAACTTGTGAAGTACGCGTACAGTGCACTTGCAAAATGTATGCGGTCGGGATGACGTTGTTGTATACAGATTGTGAGCGGTGGAAGGCGGCGGATGCACGGTGTGGAAGACATCATCGGCCAACTGCCTATATATGTAAGATGCGCCGTGTCTTCAAAGCACACGCTGCGCATTGCATCATCATTCACGAGCAACTTCCTCATTAGAATCAAACAAGTCCATGTCGTGGCAAGCACCGACGGATCACCGCAAGCGTCCAGTTGTAGTACTGGGCGCTGGCGTACTTGGGCGCCGTATCGGTATGTTTCAAAGAACAACACAAGTTCTCCGCTGATATCAAACAGCATGCTCGTGGGCAGCCGGCGGGTGGGATGTTTATGTCAGAGACCCAAGTGCAGAGCAGCGCGCTCAATGCCTAGAATATGTTGACGAGACTATCGCCGCATATGAAGCCCTCACAAAGGCTGCAACAGCTGGAACGGTGCAGGTGTTTGAGGACCTCGAGCCGGCCGTAGCTAATGCTTGGCTCGTCGTGGAAGCTGTCCCTGAGAAGCTCGCACTCAAGATCTCGACATTTGCAACGCTCGAGCAACTCGCACCAAGCGACTGCATCCTGGCTACCAACTCGTCTTCCTACAAGTCGTCAGAGATGATCACGGAGGTTTCAGACGACACCAAGCGCCGCGTACTGAACACGCACTACTACATGCCCCCCAAGAACATGGTTGTCGAACTCATGACCGATGGAGTGACCGATGCTGAAGTCATCTCGTTCTTGACAGAACAATTAAGAGACACCGGTGCGAAGCCGTACGTTGCCAGGAAAGAGTCGACAGGCTTCATCTTCAACCGTCTCTGGGCAGCGGTCAAGCGCGAGACGCTGATGATCCTGTCTGAAGGCGTCAGTGATGCCGCGGAGATCGACAGCATCTGGACCGAGATGTTCGTCAAGGCCGGCGCAAAGCCGTGCGCGACCATGGACCAGGTCGGGCTCGACACCGTCGCGTTCATCGAAAGCCACTACATCGCCGAGCGCGGACTGCCATCCGCCCACACCACCGACTTCCTCAAGGCCAACTACCTCGACCAGGGCAAGCTCGGCAACAAGAGCGACAAGGGCGGTCTATACCCCCCCAAGCCCACACCCGCCTCTCCAACGCCCGCCGACCCCTCCCTCCTCATCCTCGACGTCGGCCTCTCAGCCACCAACCCCAACGACGGCGCCGGCGCCATCCTGCGCCTCACCACCGACGGCTCGCCCCCCGTCCCCCTCATCACCAACCAGGAGCTCCCCGACGGCATCGCCATCGACCACGCCCTGGGCCGCATCTTCTGGACCTGCATGGGCACGCCCGGCGCGCGCGACGGGACCCTGCACTCCGCGGCCTTGGATGGCAGCAACCCGCTCACCCTCCTCGGCCCCGGCACCATCAACACGCCCAAGCAACTCGCCCTCGACACGGCAGCCCAGCAGATCTACTTCTCCGACCGCGAGGGCTGCGCCGTGCACCGCTGCGCGTACTCCGGCGCCGGCCTCGAGACACTGATTTCCAACCCGCCCGCCCAGACTGCCGACGCGCCCTCAGACCCCGCCAACTGGTGCGTCGGCATTGCGGTGAGTCCCGCCCGCGGCCGCTTCTACTGGACGCAGAAGGGCGCGAGCAAATCGGGCACGGGCCGCATCTTCAGCGCCCCGATCACCACGCCCGCGGACGCCGACCCCGCAGCCCGCACCGACGCGACGTGTGTCCTCGCCAACCTGCCGGAGCCGATTGATCTCGAGCTCGACGAAGCGCATGGGCGGCTGTACTGGACGGACCGGGGCGAGCTGCCGTGGGGCAACGCGCTGTGCCGGGTTGATCTGGACACAGATGGGTTTCCGATTGGTGCGGACCGGCCGGCGCGGGCGTTTGTGATCGCAAGGCGGTTTCACGAGGCGATTGGGTTGCGGGTCGATGAGCAGCGGGGGCGGGTGTATGTCAGTGATCTGGGGGGCGGGGTGTATGAGTGCGATTTGGAGGGGCGGGGGAAGCGGACGATTTGGCAGGATGAGGAGAGGGCGTTTACGGGGTTGGCGCTGCTGTAGGGGTTGTTTTAGGGTTTATTAGAAATTAATGTGTTTTTTGTTGACTTGAAGGTGGATTTCGGCGACGCGGGAGGTGAAGTGCCACGTGACACCGCTCCGCGCTAGCACGCAGGTATTCACGCGACGCGTCTCGCCGTCCCAATCCATCGCACTGCACCTCCAAACAAACTTCCACCCACTCGCACACGAAACCCCCTCCAATATCCATCCTCTTTACAAACCACACACACCAGAATGGATGCCCCCCAAACCCCGCGCGTGCTGCAACCGCACCTCGCGCAATTCCAGCACCGCATCGTGCGCGTGCTGGGCAAGGTCGTGCAGCTGCGTGGCGAGACGGCGGTGATTGACGCGGGGGGGAATATCGATGTTTTGTTGAACCGGGTATGTATTTTCTCAAATCGTTGCTCTTGTTGTTGGTGCTGCAGTGGGTTTGTTTGCATATGTGCGGTTTTATCCGCGGAGAGTGGGGTTGGGTTGTTGTTCTCATTATCATTCTGACTGGCTGTTGCTGGGTTTTGGTGTTTTGGCTGTGTGTTCTGGTTTTTGTTGTCGTTGTCATTGTCATGCTCATTTCCATTCTCACTTCTCCATCCCCGATTCCTGTTTCTTGTCTCCATCTCCCATCTCCATCTCCATCTCCACCTCCCTCCTCATTCTACATTCTCTGTTCTCCCCTCTCCCATCTCCCTTCTCCGTCCCGTTCCGTTCCATTCCCGTTTCCCGTCCTGCTCCCACGGCCCCCTCCCACAGCCTGCCCCCACAGCCAGCACACTAACGCAACCCAAGGACGCGCACCTCACGCTCAACAACGCCGTCGAAATCATCGGTAAAGTCGACGCCAACCTCGCCATCAAAGTGCAAGCCGCCACGGATTTTGGGAGTGGTGTTGGTATGTCCGGTTTTCCTCTATTCGCTTGCTAGTCCCTTCGCTTGGTGCTCTGGTGGTTTGCGGGTCTCTTCGCTTGGTGCTGTCTTCGCTTGCTGCTCTACTCGGGCATGCTGCCAGTTTTTCACCTCCACGAATTCGTCCTCGTTTTCGTCTTCGTTGTTTTTGCGTTTGCATACCATTGCTTTTTGCACAGCACTCCCGCCCGCGCCCCCGCTTTCGAAGCTCGGCGTTTGGACGCTGACGCTCGGGGTTGTGGGGTTTTTGCTTTCTTACTTTCTTACTTCCTTATGTACTTTCTGAAGTGTTCGCAATCTTGTTACCTTGCTTTGTCACGTCACTTCCCACATCACTTCCCCGCTGTATCCAACCCACTCCAATCAACTCCAAACCACTTCAACCCAGCATCCCACACACCAGCGATCAGAGCGACGCTGATTCATAACACACAGATTTCAACGCGGCGAATGCGGTGGTCGAGGCGACGCATAGGCACAAGGCGATTTTCTACGATGAGGTGTAGGGGGTGTCATAAGCGGGAGAAGGGGGTTGAGAAGGTGGTTGAGACGGGCTGTGCGGGAGCCGTGGATGCAGGATGAGATTGATGGTATCCTATGGGTGAGAATGTGGCGGGATAGGATGGGACGACATGACATGCCATGGGATGAACAGGAGAGCTGGCAGGACGGACCATGAGGCCCAGAAACATCAAAGCAGTGCAACAAAACGCCATGAAATTTGAAGATTTTCCAGATATCAAACGCCGCGAAATGCACTCCTCCCACCACCTCCCTCTATTTTAACCCACCACCACCCCTTCTGTCTAACCCCAACTACATCCTCAACGCCTCTTCTTCTCCCTCTTCTCCGCCCGCGCCATCCCGCGCTTATCCTTCTTCATCCTCGCATCAACCATCTTATACTTGCCCTTCGTCCCCCTCGGGCGTCCCTTGATCCCGCGATTCCCGCCTCCAGCCACCACAACCGTGACCTTACCCTTGGGCTTCTTCTTGGCGGCGCGACTCATGAGCCGGGCAATACTCTGCGCCTTTTCCTTTTCGGTCATGCCCTCTTCGTCGGCGAGCAGGGCGGATTTCTTCTTCAGCTTGAGCAGGCGCTGGGCGGCTTTGAATTTCTTGCGGGCGTGGGCCTCGCGGACCTTCTTGATCGGGCGCGCATTCAGCGCTCTCATTTTCTCTTTTATCGCGTTTGCGGCGGCGGCCGTGGTTGGGCGTTGGAGTTGCGAGTGCCGGTTTTCGTCGTCCAGGAACCAGTCGGGTAGCCCGTCGACGTCGCGGAGTGAGTAGCGGTTGAACGAGTCGTCGAGCAGGTCGTGTTTCTTTTTCGCGCCGGTGGCGATTTGGTGCGCGAGCGTCATGGCTTCGGCGGTTATGATGTCGATGTCCGGTTTGCCGTTTTTCATGGGGATGTCGTCGTGCTCCCATTGGGATTCGTCGCGGGCGACTTCTTCGATTGCGGAGGCGTCGTCGTCGGACCAGTCGCCGGGGTCGGCGAAGGTGGCCTTTTTGGCGGGTTTGAATTCCTCGGAGGAGGAGGCCATGGTGACGTCTTCGCCGTCCATCTTGACGTCTTCGGCGTCGATGTCGATGCCGCTGTCGTCGTCTTCCTCGTCCAGCCCGTCCAGCCCGTCGATGCCCTTGAAGATGTCCTGGTCGAAGAAGCGCTGCGCGCGGCGCGTCAGGCCGTCGGCGTTCTCGGCGCCCTCGAGCGTGGTGGTCAGCTTGCTCGGGCCCTCCTCGTCGCTGCTGGAGTCGCTGTCGCTGTCGGCGTCCTGCACCAGCTCTTCGTCGTCGCTCTCCTCCTTCTCGCCGTCGGAGAAGCCGTTCCACTCGCCGTCCTCGTTGTCACCCCGCGCGCGCTTGGCGCGGTACTTGGCGTCGCGGGCGGACTTTTGCTCGACGTACTCGTCATACTGCGAGTCGAGGTAGCGCTCGAGATTGTCGCCCTCCTCATCGTCCGTGAACTCCTCTTCACTGGACTCCTCCTTCTCCTTCTCCACAATCTGCGCCATCTTGCCGCGGGCGATCTTGGACAGCGCGCCGTCCTTCTCGACCGCCTTGAGGGCGAACATGGAGTCGTCGCCGGTGGGCCCGGCCTGCTCAAGACCAATGTCAAACGGCGTCGCCATGTTCATCTGCATGCGGACGATTTCCTTCTGCTTGCGCTCGTTCTCGACGCGGCGCTGCTTGCGCTTCTGCTTGGAGTCCTTGTCCTTGAGGCGCTCGAGCTCGACCTGCAGCTTCATCTCCTCGTCCATGTCCTCGATCTTGGCCTCCTCTTCGCCCTCCTTGGCCTCCTCGGCCTCTTCGGCCTCCTTGGCGGCGGCGGCGTCCTTTTGCTTCTTGGAGAAGCCGAAGATGTCGCGCACCTTGAGACGCCAGCGCAGCAGGCGCTTGAAGTCGGCGCGGCCGAGGACCTTGAGATCGGCGCAGCAGTTGCGGACTTCCTTGGTGGTCTCCTTGAGCTTGTCGATGGTAGCAATAGCAATGTCGCCATTGCCCTTTTGCTCGAAGGTGAGCCTGTTCAGACTGCCCAGCATGGCAATCGGGTCGGGCGTCTCGATGAATTCGGCGACGGTGGCCTCGTGGAACTGGGTCCAGTCGCCCTCCTCGTAACCGCCACGCTTGCGCTTCTTCTTCTCCGGGTTGAAGACCTTGGCCTCGTTGTTTGGGGTGGGCTCGGCGAGCTCGGCGAAGACGTAGCGGGCGTCGAGGAACTTGGGGTCGAGGTTCTTGGGGGCCTTGTAGCCGCGGCACACGACGAAGATCTCGGCGGAGACGTTTCGCGACGAGGGCGGCTTGGTGGCCTCGACCTTCATGAACAGCTGCTGGAAGCACCACAGCAGGGCGTTGTAGTCCTTGGAGCGGAAGACCTTGGTGACGAAGGTGCCGCCCTCGGCCAGGAACTCGGTGGCCAGCTTCATCGACTGCAGCACGAGCTCGGCCTGGGAGAAGGCGTCCTGCACCCAGGCGGTTCCGACGTTGGGGGCGCCATCGTGGATGACGGCGTCGGCCTTGAGATGCTTGAGATGCGAGCGCAGGGTGGTGCGGCACTTGTCGGTGGTGATGTCGCTCTGGAAGGTGATGCAGCGGGGAATGGGCTTGATGGGGGCGAGGTCGACGCCGACGATGAGGGCGCCCGCGGGCATGACCTGGGGGGGTTAGATATTCCACAAGAACAATGCAAGAGCGGGTATGGAACACACCTCAGAGGCGACCTGGCACCATGAGCCCGGGGCGGCGCAAAGATCAATCAAGACCTTGCTCTTCTCGAGGAAGTTGTACTTTTTGTTCAGCTGGATCAGCTTGAAGGCGGCACGCGCACGGTAGCCCTTCTCCTTGGCGAGGCGGTACCACTTGTCGAGACGGCCCTTGCCGTGCTTCTTCTGGATAGCCATGGCTGCGGCGGTGGTGGTGAATGGTGGCCGGCGTGGAGCGTGGGCGCGAAAGTTCGAGTTCGCGGGACAGAAATTAAGTGGAGCGTCCCGTTGCGGTTAGGGCGTGCGCCACACAGCCGCGGCTGGGGTCGTGGCTCGTGGCCCGTGGCTGCGTCATGGTGGCGGCAGCGCGGACTGCAGCACGGCCAGCTCACGGGGACGCGCTGGCTCACATGCAACGCCCGACACCGCCTGCGCTCCGGCTGCCTGCCGCTGCCCACGCCAGCCATGGGCCGCAAGAAGAGCAAGCCTGCTGGGGATAGTGCGCCCACCGACGACGCTGCCAGCACCACCGGGCCTGTTCTTGATGCCAGCACCCCCGAGCCCGTCCTCGATGCCAGCACCACCTCCCACGAGACGGCCACGAGCCAGCCCGCGTCGGAAGCCTCAGCCAATGTCTCCGTGACAGACGCCTCCGCCTCTGCACCCGCCACGCCCGGCACGCAGACGCCGAAGAGCGGGCGCAAATGGCTGGGCGGCACGGGCAGCTGGCGGTCCAAGGCCCCCGCCGTGGTGCGGACGGCGCAGGAGACGATTGGAATCAGCGTCAGCGGCGGCGCGACTGCCGAGCTGCCCACCTCACCCGCCCGCACGCCCAGCGACGCCTCGCCCGCGCGCTTCCTCACCAAGCGCAAGTCGAGCAAGAGCATCGCCCTCGCCTCCACCACCAACATCACCGTCGCCTCGGACGGCTCCGTCGAGGAGGCAAAGCCCGAAGCCGAGCCCACGCCAGAGCCAGCACCCACGCCAGCGCCAGCACCGGCCGCCGACGCCCCGCTGCCGCCCGAGCCCCCGAAGCCCGACGTAGCGAACACCTGGGGCTGGACGAGCTGGTGGTCGCGGCCCGACGGCTACACCGAGGCCGCCAAGGCAAAGAGCGCGGGACAGGCCAGCGTGCAGGACGCCTCGAGCACCCCGCTGCCGGGGACCACGCCGTCCGAGGAGCCGGACGCGGCCGCCAAGGGGCTGGACAGCGCCCTGGAGACGGACGCCGATAAGGACAAGAAGGATCAGGAGGGTCAGGAGGGCCAGGAGGGTCAGGATAAGGCCCAGAACAAGGTCGACAGCCCTGCAGTACGCCCAGAGAACCCCGACACGAAAGACACAAGCAAGCCGACCGCGCGGAACTCAAGCGGCTCCTGGTTCTGGCTGTGGAGCAACGCGCAGAACGTCCAGGCCAACTCGCCTCCGCCGCAGCAGCCCGCCAGCGAGTTCTTCACCCCGAACACATATTCAGATCAGGCGACCGAGCTGGCGCAAGATATAGTACCGAAAGATGTAGTACCAAAAGACACAGCACCGAAAGATACAGCACCACAAGGCGTGACAGAAACACCGCAAGACGTACCACAGCCTCCCGCAGAGACATCCACCGACCAGCCGCCTCCCCAAACTCCAGCAAAGACCCCCGCGAAAGCCTCGGGCTGGGCCTTTTGGTATCGCGACCCTGCCAGCGCCCAGCATGCCGAGGGCGAGGCGCAGAAGCACGTCGGCGAGGTGGCCGTCTTCGACACGCCCTCGCAGTCTCATCCCGAGGCAGCGCAGTTCAACGAGCAGGAGCAGCCCAAGGCAGACGCCCCAGAGCCGAAGCCGAAGCCGAAGCCGAAAGCGAACGAGTCCCTGGTCAAGAAGTCGCTGGGCTCCCTGCGGGGACGCACGAGAAAGGCGGCCACGAAAGACCTTGCTAGCGAGCCAGCAGACACAGCGAGTGCACCAGCGACGCCCACCCGCTCCTCCCCCGAACGCGAGCCTACCCTCCCGCCCGCTGCTACACCCGCTCCCGCCGCCAAGAAACAGGACCCGCCAAACCTCATCCTCCCCGACTTCGCCTCCACCTACCGCCTCGCCCAGCAGCCGAGCCTCTGGAAACAAGTACGCCGGTACTTCCTAGCCAGCGAGCCCGCCTCCGCGCACCTCTCCCTCAACCCCACCCCGCCGCGTATCCGCAAGGCCGTCGCCATCGGCGTCCACGGCTTCTTTCCCGCCCCGATCTTCCAGCGCATCATGGGCCAGCCGACCGGCACGTCTATCCGCTTCGCCAACGCCGCCGCCGCCGCCATCAAAGACTGGTCCGAGGCGCGCGGCTACTGCCCCGAGATCGAGCAGGTCGCGCTCGAGGGCGAGGGCTTTGTAGCCGAGCGCGTCAACACCCTGTGGAAGCTGCTGCTGAACTGGATCGACCACCTCAAGGCCGCCGACTTCATCCTCGTCGCCTGCCACTCGCAGGGCGTGCCCGTGGCGACGATGCTGGTCGCCAAGCTGATTCAGTTCGGCTGCGTCGGCGGCGCGCGCATCGGCGTGTGCGCCATGGCCGGCGTCAACATGGGCCCCTTCATCGAGTACAAGACAAAGTACTTCGGCCCCACCGCCGCCGAGCTGTTCGAGTTCTCCAACCCCGACAGCCTCGTCAGCCAGATGTACCTCGCCGCCCTGAACGAGGTGCTGCGCGCCGGCGTCCACGTGCTGTACGTCGGCAGCATCGACGACCAGCTGGTGTCGCTGGAGGTAAGTCGCCCCTATATCTAACCGAATACCTCCCTAACCCACCCCAGTCCTCCACCTTCACCCCCCTCACCCACCCCCACATCCACCGCGCCGTCTTCATCGACACCCGCCTCCACGCGCCCTCCTTCCTCACCCACCTCGTCAGCCTGGCCCTCACCCTGCGCAACCGCGGCCTGCCCGACCACAACCTGCTGCGCGAACTCTCGCCCGCGCTGGCAGGTAGCTTGTACGCCGGCGACGGCCACTCGCGCGTCTACGAGGACCCCGCGGTGTACATGCTCGCGGTGAGATGCGCGCTGGAGACGACTAGCTTGCCTGCTGCACCGGCGCAGCGGCCAGGGAGCAGCGGCAGTTTCGCGGGCATCAGTGTGCCCGTCGTCGGCGCCCCCTCGTCCCCAACTCCAACAAAGCCCCCGTCCAAGTCCCCCCCCTCGTCCTCGTCTCTCGCGCTCGACCCCCACTCCCTCCGCATCTCCTCCTACCCGCCTCCCCCGCCCGCGACACCAAACCCCTTCTTCCTCCCCTGGGCGATGCGCGGACTCCTCGCCGAGGCATCGGGCGCTGCGGATCTCGAGTCTGAAGTGGCGGAGCTGCTGGGCGCTTTCGAAGAGTGGAGACCCGTGGGGAAGGGACTCAAGGAGGTGAAGTGGCGGCTGGAGGGGGTGAGAAGTCGGCTGTGACGGCCGTAAACCGTGGCGGTAGCCAAGCGTGGACGCGCGTGGCGGTTGGATTCCGGGAGGCGGTGATGGCAAGCTAGCGGGAGAGCGAGGCGTGGTCGTGGTGGTGGTGCAGACCGGTGCAGAACGGTGCCCCCCATAGTACCGGAGACAGGGGAGAGAGAGTGTGCTCGAGGCGCGAGCAGCAGAGCAGGCGTTTTCTGTCAGGCGTTACGGGCGCGTTCGAGATACCAAGGTGCCGCGTTTGGCTGCGAGGTGCGCGGTGCGTGGATACAACCTTATGCAGATGGAATACAGATCGAGATGCAGATGCAGATGCGTGCGTGTAAGAGTCCCGCACAGCGCACGCACAGCAATATTCAATACCGTAAACTCGCACGTATAAAACCCGGGTGTACTAAGTGAAATCTTGCCAAGGGCTTAGTCTAGAGGGGGGGGTGTTATAGAATAAGGGGGGTGTACTTAACAAGAGTACAAGAGAAGAAAAAGAATACGTGATGGCATGTTATAGAGAGAAGAGAAAGTAGGGTAAGAAGAGAGAAGAGGTTAAGTTTTCCAACTGTACAGTTAGCTAGGAAGGAAGTTGTGTACATAGTTACTTGCTTGTATAGTTCGTCTTGGTCTTCTTTCTCTCTCTCTCTCTCTCTCTCTCTCTCTCTTCTACTGTTTTAGAAGTTAGAGGTAGGTAGGTACCTTTGTCTTCTTCTATATAGAATAGATTCTTTGTCCTAGTATGCAGCATACTCCTTTAGAGAAGAAGCTACTACTAGGTACACACATAGACACGTAGTCTACTATAAAACAACTTCACAAAGTAGTATAATAGACAAAGAGCTAGACAATCTTAATCACAAACGTAGGTAGGGGTAAGTGTACTGCACTAAGGGGGTGTACTGTTTAAGCGAGTGTGCGACGTGCGGGTCTCCGGTCCCGCACATCCTTCTTCTTCTTCTTCTTCTTCTTCTACTACAACTAGCCTCTTCTGCCGTGCGCTGCTCCACTCGCACCATCTTTTTTCCAGGCGTGCACGTTGTGCGTACGCGGACGCGCACACGTATCTATACTAGGTACCTCTACGGCTGTATCTACGCCCCGCTGCATATAAATTCCATGTCTCTGGTAAGTAGTGCTGAGATTATGCATACGCTGAGACTAGCGCAGGGGCGGGGGTTTGAGAGTGGGGACGGGTTTTGTGTGTGTGGGTTTTCTGTTGGTTTTTTAAGCGGTTTGTGGAAGTTGTAATACGCAAGTCTGTGGGTCTGTAGGGCTGTGTTAAGTTGGCCAAGCCTACGTAGGTTATAAGTTATTAAAGTCTACGTGGGTTATACCTCCGTGTAAGTCTACATAAGGCATCCAAGCCTAGGTACGTACTTAAGTCCACGCAAGTCTGCAAGTCTACGTGCCTCCATCTAAGCAGACGCTGTCGCAAGCACGCCTTGCCTTCCAATGTGCCCCGCAGCCCGGCAAACCAGTGTTCTAGTTGCTACTTAAGGGGTGTGGGGGCGTGTCGCAGATGGCGCACGGGGAAGGGGGGGATGTGGTGGTGAGCTTTGCAAGTGTGTGTTTGTATCTGCATGCTCCTGTGCGGCTGGGCCACGTGCTCGCGCATCGTTTTGTCTGTACGGCTCGTGTATTCCTGTGTTCTAGTCTGCGCGTGTGAGATTCTGTGGCTATCCGCCGACGCGATGTTATCTTGCCCCGTAGCTTCCCGGTCTCTGTCTTTCGTCTGCGCTGCGTGTTTAGTCGCCTCCCCAGTCCCCGTCGACATACCCCACATCCACCTCCTAGAACCACCGAGGCACATCCACCTCCGCACAGCCGCCAACACACAACCACCAACACACAACCGCCGCCTCACCACTACACCACAACCACAGCCCCAACCGCTACCAAGACACCTTTCCACCCCAGCCTGCCACGGAACACTAATACCCTGCCTACCGCCCCCCCGTCGTCGCCGGCGTCGTGCTGCTTGAAGACCCAGGCCCAGACCCAGACGCAGAGCCAGACGCAGAACCATTCAGCGACGCCCCATTCGACGACGCAGAAGAAGGCGGAGAAGCCGACAGCGGCGCCGAGCCGGGGCTGTGCATGCGCGGGCCGAGGCCGGCGGTGAAGGCTAGTGGAACCATGGCTTCTATCTAATTCTAAGAGAGGGTGGTGTGGGTGGAGGGCTGGGGTCTGGGACTGGGACTGGGGCTCGGGACTCGGGACTCCGGGCCAAAGCGGTACGGCCCGGGTTCTGGGGACTTGGAATCGAGACCGAGACCGAGATCGGGGACGCAGGCGACAGATGCCAGATCTAATGTCTGGGATGGCGCGAGGTCGGGAGAGTGCTGAATCTTGTCCTGTGTCCTGGGACAGGGGATGTTGAGCTGGGGTTCTGGCGCGGGGTGCGGGAGCCCGGGTTTTGCTCGAGGCGTGTGATGGTGCTGTTTCTTGATGTGTGCTGGAGCGGCGTGCTGGGGTACGCTGATTTTGCTCGGACGGATCAATGGAGAGGTTCCGGGCGGGGTGGATGTGGTGAGGGAGGCCGGTGCGGTGCAGTGCGGGTGCAGTGCTGGTAGACCGTTGGAATTTGCGGTGTTCGCAGTTCCGAAATCGATGGCTTTTGATCTTGGAATGAGGAGGCAGGAAATGATGGTTCGTGTGCGATGCGTGGACGTAGTCCTGCTGGAGCGAATTCAGTCGGGAGGTTGTGACTCTGGTATTGGTGCAGCGAAGCCCGCAATCGGCGCGTTCTGAACCCGTGAGAGGAGTACAATATACAAAAACCAGATATGCACCTTCTTACAAAGACTGTTCAGCGAAGCGCGAAGCAAAGATCCAGTGTTGCTGTCAACCATCTCTTTCTCCCTCTCCACGATATATATATATATCGATCCCACCGCCCCGCCCATCTCCGGCATCACCACGACCACAACCCACAAACTCCCTTCTTCGTATACCCCCATCTCACCTCACCCACGCTTCGCACCCCATCGCGCCAAATCCGCGCATGACCGCCCCCCTCGCAACTTCCCAACCCGGCAACCCCTCCGCGCCACCCTCTCACGCTCCCGAATCCGCTGGTGGCCGCTGGCGCCCTGGGAGGGTTTGGAGCGCTGAAGTGTGTATGTCGTCGAGTGTCCTGATGCGGACGCGCGAGGCTGACGCGGTTGAGCCGCACGGCTTGGCCAGGGCGGTTGCCGGATACGGACTAGTGCGGTTGGATTGGGGAGGTGGGCTGGAGGTGTGATTGGCTGGGGTTTGTGGCAGGGTGCGGTGCTGGGCGGTTTGGAGTCTGCCTATTTGAAGAGCACGGATAGGAAGTGGCACAGGGAATGGTCAGGGATTTGGCGGTCGGGATCTTGGTAGAATGGTGGGTTCTAGACTGAGTAGCTGCTTTAGAGACTTGGATATGCACTGCGTGTAGAAGAGTTAATTGGCTAAATACTATCAGATAGCGAATTCCTTTACTCCTGAGGCGGGGTTTTCTTTCTAAGTTGCTACAATAAAATACAGGTCTAAGCCAAGACTTAGATAAAGTCTTTGAGAATAGCGTACAAGTATCTAGTGATGAAAGGTTAGTTGTCAACACTATGTAGTATTCTATTTATGCGACTGTGCTTTTGCTTTTTGCACAATCTCCTCAAAGCCTACTGGAGTCTTCCTCCATTGCTCGTCTTCATTCAAGAATTCCTCTCTCATCTGCGACCAGTCCTCCTTAATAATCCTTGCTCTCTCCTCGCTGCGTGGCGTGATCGATACTTCAAAATCGGGAAACGCCCTAGCAATTCCCGGCTTCGACTTGTCTGTGTTTATAGGCTTCTTGTTTCCATGTGCATCGACTGCTTGAGATATCTGGAACGCCCAGAGCATGTTCGAAACAACAAGGTAGATGCTGCGTTCGGCGAGATGCTGTCCAGGACAAATACGGCGACCGGCTCCAAAGGTGAAAAGTTCCGAGCTAGCACCGACTGAATTCTCCGCCGCCATCTCGAGTTTACCTTCCCATCGCTCAGGAATGAATTTCTGGGGCTCGGGATACCTCTCTTCGTTGAAGTGAATCGCCATCGTGTTGTGGATCAAGCCGGTGCCCTGAGGGATCGTGTACCCACGCCACTCGATCGGCTTGGACGCTGCGTGCGTAATGCCAAGGGGCGCGACAGTAGCCCAGCGATGTAATCTGAAGATTGTTAACGGTGTTGAACGGTGAAGAAAGCACTCAGTGGTGACTAAGCTTACTCTTGAACCATCTGTCTGACATAGACTAGGTTGGCAGCATCTGCATCGCCTGGCCGGCGATCTTGACCAATCACACGGTCGATTTCTAGCGTTGATCAGTGATTGTCAACAAGGCTGCTTGAGGCAATTGCTCCGTACCTTCTTGAGCTTTACGTTGCTTCTCAGGGAACAATGCCATAGCTGCCACCCAAGCACGGATTGAGGTTGCTGTGGTTTCGGTGCCTGCCTGATTCTAGGTGTTAGTTTCAACGGATCTCGCACGATGCTCTCGACTTACAAGAAGCAAGGCTTCACCTATTGGGAGTGCCTGTTCATCATTGATTCCAAGCGTTTGCTGTGCTTGGCCAATGACTTGATAAAACGATGGAAGGTCCGAGGCCTTTGCTTTCAGAAAACGCTCCCAGTTGGTTTCGATGTAACTCTTGTAAACGTCCCATCCTTGCTTTTTAGGGGGCGACAGATAATTGGGCAGCTTCCAAAGAAAATGGAAGAAGTTTGCCCAGTCAGCCTTCTGCAGGTACAGTGCAAAACCATCGAATTCGGCAAGAGTCTTTGCCACAATAGGATCATTCGAGCTCGCCACCCGGTATCCTTCAGTCATGCTCAGCGAGACAGAATTGCTGTACCTCGGGATATGTTTCAAAACGTCTTTTGGAGATTCCAGAATCTCACATAGAAGTTTCGTTACTTCCAGAGTCTGGTACGGGAGGAACTTCTTAGCAGCAGTCACATTGAGCATAGTGTGCCACTGCCGGCGAGCAACTCGCCACATTGGGCCGTCGGTCATGCCATAGTTATTACCTGCTCTTATAGCAAGCTCTGTGTGAGTGTTCATTCGCCCTGAACTGCTCTGACTCAGCTTGACGAACAGTTCGCGTGCTGCTTCTGGGTCATTCACAACGACAAAAGGCCTGGATCCTTTCATGAATGAGAAGACACCCCCATACTTCTTGCCCCATTTGTTGAAAATCTCCCATTGGAAAGATACCGGCATCTATGCATGTAAGTAACTTCGAAACTGTTCAAATTCGGAGTCGTTTACCTGGCGAAGGTTCCCAAATACTGGTTCTGTCGGTGGGCCTGGAGGGAGACCTTTAGGTCTTGATCCAACCTGTAAGAGGCGATGGATGCCATACAAGACAACTAAGCCGAGAAAAATGTATGAAAGCATATTTGAAACTTGAACTGGTTGTTTTGGTCTGCTGAATGTACTGAGGAATCTCGACGGCCTTCTCTCGTGCCTTTATAACTTTTGTCGTCGGTAACTCTGTTCCGTTAATTCCGCAAATGCAACCGTTATTGCCGTGAACGCAGCATGTCGCTTCGGGTGTCTAGAGCACATTCGGAAAAGGTCCGTACGCCGTCTATTAGCACCGAAGTCGATCCGCTTGGTTTAGTAGGCATTGTGGGTGATATTGTGATATCCGTAGAAGGCGATTAAGTCGCTAACAGCAAGGTCTTAGCTAAGACTGGAGCTGTCGACCTCAACGCAGCGATGCGGGGGGATGGTTTTCATACCTGAGCCATGGTTTGATTCTAATCTCTATCAATGCCACAACGGCAACATTGTGGGACTTGAAGGTTCGGACCATCCGAGAGACTACCCGCTGTCAACCGGTAGGATGGAATGAACCTGATGATGAGAGTCTGATCTTGAATCTTAATTGTGCACATCCGGATTGAGCTGCGTGCATCAATAACAACTAGACCCAGATTACTTTACAAACTACTAGAAGTGGCTCTGGTAAAGAATCTGCAGGACTGGCCGAAAGAGTGATTCCACCAAATGAGTGGCCTAGGAGACGTTGTGGCCGTCCAGTCATATCAACTTTGGAAGCCACGGCAACGCTTCTACTGGTGTAGTATTGACTAGACCCGTTCTCCATGGCCTTAGGAGAAGTAGGTAATGCAAAGAACTGCATTTTATAGCCCGTCACGAGGAGAAAGCAGTTTATCTGCTTTTACTATGATACGATATCTGTAGCTTTGTATAGCTGCTCTATAATACGCCTCTTTTCAATATGCGATGTTTGGGAGTACCTTTCAAGGCATTTATTTGTACACAGCATGAGTGCGATTACGCTTAGGGCACATCGAGCCGTCGCGGATAAGCGGTTGTTGGGAGGCAGCCCGCGAAGACAAGAAGTGCACAGGGGCAAGACCTCTAATCCAAGACGACCAAAAGGCAGCTTTGACCAGTATTCTCTATCAACGCTGCGCTAGGGTGGTTCATCCATCAGGAATTCAATCTTTGATAGTAGTATCTCTGCTAGCAATAAGTAGGATAGAATGATGCGCACCAAGGTCGAGCGGGCTTGGGCGAGAGCGAGGGGGAGATGCTTAGTTGGTAACACAAGATGACTATCGCTTGCTTCAATCTCTATGGCTATCTGCACTTCAGCATCTTGCGTCAACCTCATTGAACTAACGTAGTCTCACGATTAGATTATAACCTCTTAAATTTTTCAAAACCTCTGTACAATTCACAGGTAATGCACCGGTCTAGAAATTTTAAAACGGTAATCTAGATGTGTGGGGTGGTAGTCCGGATCACGGATATGACATAGTTCCGCCATAAACTACATCGAGGGAAAGTATGGCGATCCTACACGCATTATATCCGGACCTTAAAGCCGCAGTATCATCTTCCGTGCCTCCGATGGCCTGTGTTAGTTATTCTTGTGTCCCTCTAGTGTAAAGAATAATCCACTCTCAGTTCTTGGTTAACATACAAATCGCTTCCACAACTACGTTTGCAATGGCATCAATCCAGCGTGCCTTTCACATACTTGCACACGGGGTAATACTACACCGGCTTTAAGTAACGTTGATATACTCAAGATTAAATACTGGGCGGACAACGCTTCTGTCCGCGAATTGATTCCAGGGCAACTCTCATTAGAGAAACAGCAGATCATCACGACGTATGTGCTCCATTATGGATTCACCGGCATCGGCTCATACAAGGAGCTTATCCATCAAGTCGAAGGTACCTTTCAAGGAGGAAACTACGAATATGCACTTCTGCTAGTTGTGTATAACGAAGATGCCGTCTAAGCAGGACGTGAGTAGTCTGGCTACCCTAAGGTTTTAGGCGACATCGACATTGATGTCAGCAAGAGAACCGGCGTTACAAGTTTCATTACTGCTACTGTCTCGCGAACTGATAATAATCCAATTATCGAAAACCTCATCAAGCCCTCAAACTTCGTGGGATCCGGCCCAATTCCCCCACCAGATAGAGTTGTGCTCAACATCATCGCTAGGGTGAAGCCCAACGTATGCCATTTCATCCGAATCACCTTCAAGGTAAATGTGGGAGAGAGATGATCAGAAGGCATTGAAGACGTCTCGGAGCTCTTTTGTCTGTGTAATAACACTCGTAAAGCCTCCTCTACCTTGACACTACAGCCTTTGAGCTGGATAACTTTTTACTGATTACTATGCACTTTTGATTTCTTCTATTTTACACAACCTAAACTATCAATTGCGGTTCTCCAGCATGGATTGACCTACAAGCCTTTCATCAGAGCCTTCGCGAGTTTGGGTGGTCACATCATGCTCTTTCACACACATGTCTATCCGCCAGTACTTCGCCCAATTGTTATTTAGTGTCGTCCAGGATTGCAGCATACGAGACACGTCGTTCATATCTTATCTCAGGTCTTATTGCTGAGTGATGGAACAGCAACTCAATAATTGTTTTAAAGGGACATCGTAGGCGTTGATGGTCGCGAGCGGGCGGAGGACCAGTGGAAGGGGCCCGTTTGCAAGTGCCCCAACGTCATCTGATGCAGCATACTGACGAAGAGATCATCCACATGCGTAATGATGAGATCCTGTTCGTTCATTAGTACGACTGTCAGTCCTTCTAGACAGTACTCCCTGAGCATCCTAGCAGAATACGAAAAGCAGAGACATCTCAAAGATAGATCTGCATTAGACGATCCTCCTTCTGACCCGCTTGACCTCCTGCGCAAGCCCGAACCCTGCTCTTCGCCCCCGAGATTCGTTCTTCTCAGCATCTACCCCAACATCCAAACCGTCAAGAAGCGTTGTGTCCGAGCTACTCGTTTGCTCCGCCGTCGTTTCGAGTTGATTTTGTTCCGCGAGGACGCCATTCGGCAGCACGTCATCAACCTGAATCAGCTCCCCGAACGTGATCTCTGCGGTCCTCAGCCCCGCGGTCACGTTCTCGTGCCCTCCTAACGTCGCAGCGCCTACGATCTGCTTCTCAAGCAGTGTGCGTCCTGTCGTTGTCATGAGGAGCTGGAAGAAGCCGCCGGTGATGGCTGATACGCCTTGGTTGTGAACGAAGAATGCTACAAGACCCAGTGCGATGATGGGGATAGCAAGCCCAATTGACAGTGCATAGGGGAGAAAGAAAGCGAGCTTGTCTTGGAAGATGTAGACGTTGACAGACCGAAAGACAGTCCCGTTGACGTTCTCGAAGTTCTGCCCAAGCGCCAGCGCAGATATTGTGGTGTTGATCAGTAGCTCCTTTGCTACCTCAGCGTCAAAGTGGGAGCGAGTCTTTATGACGCGCTCTCCATTGAAGGCAGTATAGGGATCAAGACGCTCAAAGACAGAGAGTGGCCAGAGCTCTAAATCGGTCGATGGATCGAATCCTTGGCGCCAGATCGGAGACCATACGTTTGCTCGGACCGAATTAAGCAGGCAATTTTCCATGGTTGTGCCATTTCTTGTGGAATAGGACGTTGAGCGCTCAGTTGTATTGACAGGGTCAAAAGTCTCGCGAGAATCTGCAGTGGTCGATCGGTTTAGATTTGCTGCAAAGTCGAAATATATGGACATGGCGTCAGAAAGATGCACCATTGTGAGAGATGAGCCAGCGAACGAGACGGTGTAAATTTGACGGCCTGTAGTCGTGGGTAGGAGGTGTGCGGTTTGCGGATAGACGTGCAGCAATCCATGGATGGTCATACGGGACCTCTAATGTTTTTCGATATTGTTCAACGAGTATTGTTTAGTTAGTTGCCTACCTGCCTACGTTCTTCTCATCCAAGATCAGACGCACGGAAGGCACTCACGCTCCAGGAAAGCACCACTTAACAACGGGAAAGCACATCACGAACACAACAGTAAAGCACGCACTCGCGCAGCTTTAATTCTATTGCTCTAGTGTTGGTCTCTCCTCTTCGCCTTTTCGCACTCGCGCAGCTTTGATTCCATTGCTCCAGTGTTAGTCTCTCCTCTTCGCCTTTTCGCACTCGCGCAGCTTTGATTCCATTGCTCCAGTGTTGGTCTTCGGTCATCGACTTGGTTTCTCCTCCTCACCACCACCGCCGCCAGTCTGTCCTCCACTTCGCGTATCGATCGACTCGAAATACTGATCACTGCTGATCATGTGGTTTCGCGTTCGGCCTCCTTGCGTTCTCATTGGCTAACAACGCCTCGACGAATGATGCTGACGACATTACTGTCCATGCTGCGCATCAACTCTCCTGCACGCAAGAACAGCGCCAGGACGCGTCGCGAATTGTCGATTTTACAAGAGACCCCAATTGCGTCGTCTCGAGATGCGCACTTCACGCATATCGCGCGACACGTCGCGCATCCTCGCCGCAAGCCGAACACTACGTCAGACCCGCTCCGGCGCGAACCCGCCGGTCCACGACCCTTCAGATTCGGAATTGAGCTCTGTGCCGACAGACGTAGGCTCAGATGGCGAATTCGCAACGCCCCCGCCTAAGAGAAGGAGGACCGTACGCGACACACCGGTCAAAGTCAAGCACGAGACCAAGGAGGCGACTCTGAACAGCATCACGTCCCCGAAGGAAGCAAAGCCAAAAAAGGCACGTCGTATACCTGCGAAGAAGATCAATGGTGTAGATGGAAGTGTGAAGATTGAGCCGCCACCCAATTGGGAGGAGATTTATGCTTTGACACGGGAGATGCGCAACGAGAACGTCGCGCCAGTGGACACAATGGGTTGCGAGAGCCTAGCAGACAGACAGCGGAGTCCGCGCGACCAGCGCTTCCAGACCCTCATAGCGCTCATGTTGAGTAGCCAGACAAAGGACACGGTTACAGCTGTCGCCATACGAGGCATGCAGGAACGGATGTCGGGCGTAAGTCGAGCACATATCAGAGGCTCTAAAGTACTAACAGACACAGGGTTTCAATCTCGAGTCTGTCCTCGCAATCGAACCCGCTGAACTGAACGGCTTCATCAACAAGGTTGGCTTCCATAACCTCAAAACTAAGTACATCAAGCAGACCGCCGAGATCCTGCGCGACAAGTTCAACTCTGATATTCCCGACACAATAGAAGGTCTGGTCTCACTCCCCGGAGTCGGTCCTAAGATGGGATATCTTACACTGAGTGCTGCATGGGGCCGCGACGAGGGCATCGGTGTCGATGTTCACGTACACCGCATCACGAATCTATGGGGGTGGCACAAGACACAGAATCCCGAGCAAACAAGAGCAGCGCTGGAAAGCTGGCTCCCAAAAGACAAATGGCATGATATCAACAATCTGTTGGTCGGGCATGGGCAAACGATATGTTTACCGGTGGGGAGAAAGTGTGGAGACTGCAAGTTGAGTGAGCGAGGCCTGTGTCCGAGTGCGGTTGTAGGGATCAAGAAGAAAGTCAAGAAGGAAGCTGTTGTAAAAGCTGAGCCTGGAGAGGTATTGGTCAAAGAAGAGACGGTCGCTGTCGAGGTTAGTCAGGTGAAGGCTGAGGATGTGGATATCGCTGTTGGGGATATAGAGGATATTGGACAAGCACCTCACCAGCGCTCCTCACGGAGCAGACCCTGATCATTGTATGGGGCGAGTACTTCGGAATGATCCTTGCGTTGATAAGCTCCACTTCTCGTGTTGCACACGTCACGTTCCAGACCTGACACCCTCGCGCTCGAGATGGCAACAGCAAACGGGCACGGGCAGTTGCATAGCATGCACTTTCTGCTACTATGCGGGGCAGAAGGCAAGTAGAATGTTTCGATTTGTTCACCTCTCACTTCACCCCGCTTGATTCTTCGTCGATCTGGTCTTAAGCCCTCAACTGGTCCATCTCCCACGGTAGCGAGGTCCCTGCTCCCACTTCACCAAACTGCAACCTTATAAATCTCTCACTCGCCTCCGCAATTGTTCCTCTACTTTATCAATCGAGCTTCAGCGGCTATCACAACGTAGCTCTTACGACATGCTGTGGCGCAAGAACCAGCGCTCGCCCTCACCGCCACGCCTAACCAGCTCCACACCTGCAATGGAGCGCCATCTAACCACTATGGACTCGGGCATTGAAGACCCTGTGAAGGAGGCCGACATCTCTTCTGTCGCGCCCACGGATGGACCGGTTGCCTCAGGTCACGTTCAAGAATCGCAGGCTGCTTGCTCAGACAACAAACCTACCCCGAACCCGATTCAGTCACCAGTCGCCCCTGCCAAAGATGATGCGAATGCCTCCACAGCTCCGAACAAGAAGAACGCCGACGTTCCGCCAGAGAAAGTCGGCTCCATCCGCAGCAAAGCTCGACGTTCCCGGCCACAGTTCCTGACACTCGTCGCCTGCGTGTCCTATCTGCTGCTCCAGTTCCTTGGTGTCGATCTGGGTCTGCGATTCATCCATGGCTATACAGAGCCCCGTCTGAACCAGGCTGAAACGCAGCTCCGCTCTGCATTGGGCGGCCTGGCCATGGAAAATTACTTGTACGAGAGGCTGTACGCACTTCACAGCATTGCGATGGCACGACAATACCAGGAGAGCTATGAACATTGCGTGGCTCGGGGTCTCTTTAAAGCTGATCAGATCTTTCTTGGGATAGACTACACCGTCTATCCCGACGTTCGCGACAAGACTATGGAGTGGGTCACTGACAACTGCGGTCGACTGCTCTACACGCCTCAAGTATACGCTCCGAATCCCTCTAGATTCTGGTCGGTTATGGCAAACGTACGATCGTCTGCTGAGAAGACTCTCGCGCTGGCCAAACGCAGGATTGCACTGCTGCGGCGAAAGATCCGTGGCAGTAAGCCTCGGCCTGCCACAGATGATCCCATTCTTGAGCTCTTCGAATGGCTCCATGACACCACGAAGCTGTTCGAAGTGCCCTTATTGCCTGCGGGCTTCAGACTGGACTGCATAGCGGACGGCCTCTGCCGTTTGAACCACACCGGGCCGCACAAGTCAGCCACCGGCCTGACGCTGGTCGAAGCTGCCGTGAAGGCAAACAAGGAGGTATCGAAGTGGACCTACCCGTGGAAAAAGGTCTTCCGCATCAACAGCCGTATCATCAACGTGCTGACTATTCTGCAACACCTGCTCAGCATCTGCTACCTACTCGCGGTGCGCTTATCCCTCCCCTTTCCCCTCCCACGCCGGACACCAACCCCAAAGACTTCCAAGGCTGCGCACATCTGGTCGCGCCTCCGCACCACCATCGCCGCCCTGAACCCCGACGAGAAAATCGCCGCCGGCGGCCTCATAGTCAACACAGCCCTGTACGCCCTCCTGCACTACGAATTCACCTTCCTCGCCGCCGAGCTGTCTCGCCTGCAGCTCCCCATTGGTCTCGGGCTGTGCGCGCTGCACGTCCCGCAGGCGCTCGTGTTCCTCAAGCCCTCGTCCGACGCCCGCGACGAGACGCTGTACTCCGCCTGCCGCGCTGCACTCATCCTCGTCCGCATCGCACGCAGTGACGATACCCTGTCCGAGCCAAGCAGCGTCGCGTCTGCCCCGGCCCCGGCTCCCGTGGTGCACCACCCCGCGTCCAGGATCGGCGCGCGCTTTATCTCGCCCCTGACGCCCATCGCGGAGGATCTGTGGCGCGAGCGCATGGCCTTGCGTGATGAGCGCGACATGTTCCAAGACGACGAGCTGTATGGGTGCGCGACCGAGTCGGACTCGGAGTATGAGTCTGATGTGCAGCATGCGAGCTATGTCGATCTGGCGGGCGGGGTGACGCCGACGGTGTCTGAGGAGGAGGAGTGGGCTGTTGTGGCGGAGTGAGGGTTAGTGTGTAGGACGCAGAGGCGGGCTGAAGGCCTGGTGGTCGGGGTATGGATATGGATATGGACACGGGCATGGATGTGGCGTACCAGTTGACAGATTGCACACGTGCCTGGGAGCTTTGCTCGGCACACGATAACGACGACGATGAGTATGACGGCGTATAGCTGATGTAGAAAGATAGACTATAAAATGCTACCTGCTTCTGGTGCATGTCGTGTATCCCGAATCCGAATCGAGAGTGACGTATACAAGCATCCACGCAGCGCCGTACAACGAACGGGCTTGCTCATATTAGGCCGCTACCCCGTGTGTCCCCGATCACGGACGCACGCCATCAGAACTATGTCCATGCTGCCGGTGCGCGCCAGAGAGCGTGAGTACCGCGCTGTCACGCCTAGCACGCAGCGTGCCTCGATCTCCGCCCCAGATATCCCCCAGATATCCGCCCTAGATATCCGCCCAGATATCCGCCTCACAGCCGCCTCAAAGCCCCCCCAGAGCCCCCTCAAAGCCCCCTTTCTCTAGGAAACGGCCGCGCGTGGCGCATCCGCATATCCGAAAATCCCGCATCTCCTGCTGAACCGCGTCCTGATCCACTTCCTGAACCGCCTACTGAGCCGCCTCCTGAGCCACCCCAAGCACGACCACGCGCTCCGATATCAATGCCGCCACTGCGATCGAACTGTCCACCGCGATCAAACCGTCCCCCTCCATCACTGCGATCGAACTGTCCCCCTCCACCACCCCTCGCAAACCCCGTCCGCCGCCCCCAAGCATCCACCTCCGGCACCCCCGTCACGCCATTGAACAGCGGACGCTTGAAATCCGGTCTTCGGGGCGCAGCGGCGGCTTTGTCTGCTCTTCTGTCTGCTGCTCTGTCTGCTGCTCTGTCTGCTGCTCTGTCTGCTGCTTCGGCGGCTTGTTGGGCGGCTGTCGCGGCTTTCAGCGCGGCGTCTGCGTCGCGCCGCACCGCGGAGCCGATGATGCCTGTCCCGAGCGGGTGCGCGAGCGCGGGGAGGCGGAAGGTTGGGTAGATGTAGACGTTCGGGTCTGTAGCGGCACCCGCGCCCGCACCCACACCCGATGTCTGTGCGCCTGTCCGTCCATCCGCGCCCCCCGCCGCCAGCACCGCAGGAACCACCCCCCACCCCCCCTGCGCCAGCAACCCCAGCGGCAACCCCACCCCCGGCCTCACGTACACGAACGGCTCGACCCGGAAGCGCGCGGCGCGCTGCTTGTACAGGGTGCGCGAGGTGTCGAGGCGCTCTTCCCAGGCCAGCAGGGTGAGGTCGCGGAACGCGGTGCGGAAGGTGTGGAAGGCGGGGGGGAAGGGGGAGGAGAGCGGGGTGAGGAGGGTTTTGTAGGGGTGCGAGGCGCTGGGGGGTGGCGGGTGGAGGAGGGCGGTGAGGCGGGTGGCTTCGGGGTGGGCTGCTGATGGATCGGGGGCGGGGGTTGAGGAGTGGTTGTCTGCTGGATCGGGGTCTGGCGTGTCGAGCTCGAAGGTCGTGTTGAAGTCGAGCAGCGCCTGGATGCAGGCCGCGTTCGCCGCGGGCGTGGGCGCGGTGCTGGGCGGGAAGTACTCGACGAACGTGCAGTAGACGTGGGGCTTCGTGTGGCTCTCGAGGATGCTGAGGCGGTAGCGGGAGATTTGGTTGGCGCGCAGGTTGCACCGTGTGAGCGTGATCTTGTACTCGAAGCCCGTGGTGTCGAGGTAGTAGTGATACAGATCTTTGAGTGAGGGTTTCTTAGCAGGGGCTTCGGAAACGGAGGCCGCGCTGAGAGTGTGCGATGAGGTTGACGACGCGGAGCAGACGGTCTCAGCGGAGGTGGAGGGCTGAGCGGCGGGGGGCGCTGAGGTAGAATGGCCAGTCTTTGCTTGCACATTCCTCTCCTTGGCTTTCTTCGCCTGGGCTGCTTCCCGCTCCTCCCGCCCCTGCTTCAAGTCGTCCGCCGCAGATACAAATGGTACGTTGGCCACGTCTCCAAAGAAGAAGCTCTTCGACTGCTTGGGCTTGCGGGACACTGTGCGCGACCGGGATTGGACGTACATGTGCCCGTAGCCTTCTTTGCCTCTTCGCATCCGTCGTTGAATTTCTTCGCATCAGCCAGCAGTCCCACTCGCGCCAACCTCTTCCTCTTCTTCTTCTCTTGCCACAGATACTCCCAGGTGTATCTCGTCTCCGCGAGCTTCCTCTTCTTCTGCAGACTATCCTCGAGCCAATCATACTTGACAACGAAGGCTCCAAGCTTTGTGGCTGCCTGTACTGCATCTGAGGACTTCTTCCAGGCGTCCTGGCCGGCGATGAGGTGCGTGACACCTTTGCGTACGCTCGGGGAGTAGCGACCATCGTTGGCCTCGATCCATTTCTTGAGCTGTGTGTTTTCGTGTTCGAGGCTGCCGGTCACCGCAATGACGAGGTTCTTGAGGATGGCCATGACGGCGTTCGGGTTCCCCTGGTGGTGCTTTCTTGAATGAACCACAGGCACGGTCTAGGTGAGTTGTAGTTAGAGGTGGGTGTAGAAGGAAGAAATCCAAAGCTATCAACTGTGGGTGACGACTCTTTATCAGGCAACAGGTTCTGCAACAGTCAAGTACTTCACCTTTTAGTGGTGTGCCTACTTTGAAGTAAGACTACTTCTAATCGCGCGATTCAACGCTAAGACAGGTGAGAGTGCGACCGGTCACCGCTCCCACTCCGTCCGCTACGTTGCTCTTGGCGCTTCCATTGCCGTACCCTGATGGTTAGTTAGATGTATCCATGAGTGTTAACAGGCGCATCGAACATGGTGTACTTGATTTCGAGGTGTTAATAATGAGTCGGTTCGCAGGCCGGTAATTCGAACTAGCCTATGTCTAACTCTTCGCTGCCTTGATGAATGCTCGAATCTTGTCCAAGCTCTGCTGACCATCGTCGCCTTCTACGCCACTGCTGACGTCCACCGCCTTGACTCTGTCTCGGTACTCGTCAAGACCGCCCAGCGTGGATTGCACATTGTCGGCGTTCAAACCACCTGCAAAGATGATCTTAAGACCCTCATCCTTTGCGAGAACATCCTTCACTTCGGAAAGGTCAAGCTGCTTGCCAGATCCACCAGACCCCGCGTCAAGAAGCGGCAGCGCGTGGTGACCGCGGCTTCCGATGCCGTGATCGTGGGGGTTGAACGCCTTGATGACTGGCACTGGGATGAGTTTGGCCCACTCGACCGGTTCTTGGCCGTGAAGTTGAACAATGTCCAGATTCAGCAATCGCTGCTGCTCCAGTACATACTCTAATGACTGGTTGCGGAACACACCGACAAGCAGAGCCCGGTCATCGACAGACACGAGTCGCTGCGTGGCGTGGTCAAAGTAGTCAGAGGCAGATTTCGCATCTGCCAGCAACCCTGACTTCGTTACTTGCGGCTTCTTCGTCTTGTGCACTGTTTCTGAGATTGCCAGGGCTGTTTCTGCAGAAACGGTGCGCTTTGTGCCGATCGCCAGAATCATACCGATCAGGTCGGCACCTGCTTCAATAGCTGTCTTCGCTGCTTCAGCGCTCCGTGTTCCACAGATCTTGACCATGGGTGTTGAAGAGACTCGTGCCGGCTTTACTGTTGTGCCGCCGAGGAGTTCCACAATGAATTCAGCGGTGTTCGACGCTCGCATAAGCGCTTCGCCGACCAGGACTGCGCCAACGCCGTTCTCCACGTAGGGTTCGACGTCCTTGGGGCCAGCAATTCCGCTCAAGGCGCAGACAATGATGTCTTTTGTGACCATGCTCATGAGGCGGCTAGTGGTGTCCATGTCGACCTCGAAGTTTACGAGGTTGCGGTTGTTGACGCCGATGACCTTTGACCCAAGCTTCACAGCAATCTCCATCTCCTCGACGTTGTTGACTTCAACAAGAGGCTCCATGCCAAGTGATTGCGAGTACTTGTACAGTCTCTCGAGGAGCTCCTGGTCGAGCATCTTCACGATCAGGAGAACTGTGTCTGCACCGGCCAACCTTGCCTCCAAAATCTGGTACTCGTCGAAGATAAACTCCTTGCGCAAAACTGCGGGCCTGTTGGGCATACCGTCCAGGCTTTGGCGCACAGCCCTGAGGTCATCAATGTTACCCTTGAACCATTCAGGCTCGGTCAACACAGAGATGGTGCTGGCGCCAGCCTTTGCGTATGTTCGTGCCTGAGCAGGCGCGCAGGTAGAAAGCGAGATTATGCCCTTGGATGGCGATGCGCGCTTGATCTCAGCCATGAGGGAAAGGCGGTAAGGTGACTGACGGAGGCGTTCGGGAAAGTTAATTTGCGGCGGAGCGAGGTTCAGGTCGTAAGAAGCCTGGAGGTCGCTCGGCCTTTGAGACGGAATCTTCTTCTGCTCAGCAACAGCGGCTTTGCGGTGTGCGTAGATCTTTTCCAGGATCGATGTCTGCTTGTCCTTCTTGGTGTCGGCGGTGGTACCGTTTGTCGCGACACCAGTCGCCTTTGCGTGTGCTTCCTTCCGCAGCTTCTCGTTCTCCGCCCAGGTTCCGCCCTGCATTTGGAGGAAGTTCCTGAACATGATTCGTCCGTCTTCTGTCAAGATGCTCTCCGGGTGGAATTGCACACCTTCAATCACGAATTCTTTGTGGCGCACTCCCATGATGACCTCCTTGATGTCTGAGTCAGGATTCGCTGGGATTGTCGAGGTCACTTCAAGACAGTCAGGCAGGGTGGCATGAGTGCCGGCGAGCGAGTGGTATCTTGTGACGGGGACCTTCTGAGTGACACCGACATAGACGCCCTTGCCGTCGTGGGTGAGAGGTGATGTCTTGCCGTGCAAAATCTGGCCTGTCACGTCCACTGTGCCCCCGAAGGAGTAGAAGATGCACTGCTCGCCCATGCATACGCCGAAGATGGGAATCTTTCCAGCAAAGTGCTGGATTGCGGCATTGCTGATTCCTGCATCCTTGGTCGGGTGCCCTGGCCCAGGACTGACCACCAACTGTGTGGGGTTCTTCGCAATGAGGTCGTCAAGGGTGATCTCGTCGTTGCGGTATACAGTGACGGTGGCGCCTTCGAAGACGAGGTACTGGTAGACGTTCCAGGTGAAGGAGTCGTAGTTGTCAATGAGGATGACGTTGGAGGCAGTGGGTATCGGCGGGGAGGGGTTCGGTTGGCGGGGTGAGTGATCGATGAGGGCGAGAGAAGGCATGTCGGCGGCGTATGCAGGCCAAGGGCTCCTACGATCGGTGCGTGTCGTCTGAAGTGTGGATCTGCAGTACGTGTAGGATCCAACTGCTATGCTGAATGCGGTGGGCGGGGATCAAGACGACGTGCAGTCAGACGCTGAGTCAGTGGGGACGGTGCAAGGGCTCAATGTGCGATGTGAAGCTCCAGCGTACAAATGCGGTTCCCTGGAGGTGAGGGAAAGGTGGACCGAGGGGCGACGGCAGCATGCGAACAAAGTGACTCAGTTAATTTATTGAGTGCTCATTGCGGAGGGCGGGCGGAAGTGCATCGGCACTCCGAGCTCTGATTCGCCGACATCTGAACTCGCACCCACGCGCGAAGCTCTGCGCGACAGCACCAGCCCAAACATTTCCGTTTCCTTCACGCGCACTCGACCCGCCTTCATGGCCTTTGGCTAGCTGACGCTCACCCCGCGCACCGCAGCGCTACCATGGCTCCCATCCCATCGACCGAATTCGACCTGGCCAAGTGCCTCAAGGGCGAGCAGCAGCTTGTGTATGTTTACTGGCACGCCCAGCCGCAGAGCGCTGGTTGACAATGGCAGAACTTGGGATATCGCATACCGCGCCCTCTGCGAACCCCGGACCGCATCGAGGAGCGAGGCCCTACGCGACTTCCTCACCGTGCGCGAGAATGTCGAGATTCTCAGCCGGCCCTGGAAGCCGTTCGCAGACCCGTCGCCGCAGGAGAAAAGCCGATTCGAGGCCAAGACTGCGCCCATCAGCGTCGCGCCGGCCCAGCAGGCGCATTTCAGCCTAGACGAGATCAAGGCGGACAGTCTGTGGCTGTCGAGGCAGGCGCAGATATCAGAGTATGCGGCGCTGCAAGTCGTCGCGCAGGAGTGGCAGAGCAGGCCGACGGTGCAGCTGCTGAGTGGGCTGACTGAAGAGGAGGCATTGAGCGTGCAAGACGCCGCTGGACTCGCCAACCTGGGCGCATCCACCTTCGTCCCAAACTCGTCCATTATGACGCCGCTGGCTTCGAGATCCACCCAATTCGACACCCAGGACCAGCGCAGACTGCGCATCATCGAAATCTACCACTCCACGTGCGCCTCCATCATTCGCATCAGTCAGCTGCTCATCTCGTGGGGGGCCGCACCACAGCTGCGCAGCCAGACCATCTACGGCAACGACTACCACACCGTGGGCGCCGGATGGATCGAAGAGCTTGGCAAGAACATCACAACAGCACAAATCAGCGGTCCTGCAACAGCACTCGACCAGTGTCTCCAGGCTGTGAAGAAGAGGTGCGAAACACTTGACGAAGGTTACGCATGGGATGTCGCCGAGACCATCATCGAAGCTGCATCAGAAAAATGGGTGACAGCACAGACCGTCGAGCTGCTGCATCTGCTCCATCTGGCGCATGTGCATGCGGATGTGGTGACAAAGGGCTTCGTTCCTGCAGCTACCATAGAGGAATGGCTCACGACGTTCAGCACGCGCGGATTCTTCAGAGAGTTTCCCGTTGTCACTCCCCGCCAGGAGCCGTTGGTGCCTGTCATACAGCTGTTGACCTCCCTCGTCTCCTTAGCGATCCTGAAGATCGACGCCATTGTCAATGATCTTGACTCGGATGACTGCAAAAACTGGGAGACCTCAGCCTACATCCTCAACACCGGTGTGCTCGAGACAATCACCAATGTCTTTGGCGAGGCACGAATGTTGGGCCCAAGTCCCGCAACACCACCAATGTTTGCTTGGGCTATCATGACGTGGAAGCTCACCAGCAAAGCAACTCTCGAAGAGCAAGAACGCGAAAGTCTGCTCGAATCACCTGACGCATCGCGAAGGCCTTTACCCGAACCATCTGCTATCGAGGAGGCAGCCATGGTTGTCGGGCGCCTCGAAGGCTCCGAACTGTTCGAAGGCAAAACACCCTATCAGGAGCTCGCCGAAGCTAGTTCAGCTGCCGGTGTGCTGGTTATCGTAGATCAGTTGGTTGAAACTGGTCTAACAGCGTTCGGCACCCCGGTTGATCAGATCTCAAGGGACAGGCTTCGACTTTCCTTCTTGCAGCTGCTTCGTGCTGCACTTGGTAGTGAAGTGGTCGTGTACAGTCCAGACCTCATCGTCACAGCGTACTCCATCCTCGGAGGCGACAGATCATTCCGTGCCTGGGCTGGCAAAGGGTCGTTCCATCAAGCCGATCCCGTTGTATCGTTCTTCCTGGAAGACGAAGATGTTCTGCGACCTCTCCTTCTGAACGAAGCGCGTCTCCGCTATCCCTATGAGTCAACGCCTTTCCTCAAGTTCTTCAGCGTTCTTACGCGTGGCGACAAAACGGTGCAGAACGGGCTACCGACCTTCGTCGAAAAACTCACCGAGACCAATCAATTGATGCAGCGACTCCCACAAGGGTTCGCCGGGTACGCTTTGACGCGCGAAGAAGAGAATGCAAACTGGGTCGAGCTCACTGAAGACCTTCCCTTGTTCTCTTCAGGGTCAAACTCAAGCGTTCGGGGCGGGCGTCGCTTGCTGACGTCCTCCAACACGCAACGCTCTGGAGGCCTCATGACCATCCCAGCAGGTACCGAAGGCGTCATCGTCGATGATAGTGAGCAGCCGTACGTGGCGGTGTGGCGTTACCGACATTCAACCTTGACATATCTGGTTCAGCTACTGTCATCGTATCCGAGCGGCAGCGGACGAGTTGAGTACACTTCGCAAGAGCCTGCCACAAAGGAGAATGCTGTCGAGATAGTTGGTCTCTTTGCGGACTTGTTACATTCTGCACTCCAATCATCAGAAGGCACATGCTCAGTCGAGCTGTTAGAGGCACTGAGCATCAACAGTGATGGAGGTCAAGATACCGTCAGCATTGTGCTAGCTGTTTTCGAGGAAGAACTGCTGCGATTGTGCCAAGAACCAGGCAACGAAGCATCGCTCGAGCTACTCGTCAACTGCACGCACTTCCTTGAGGCGCTTGTGCTCGTCGCACCAAATAGAGTCTGGCCATTCCTGGCACGCAGTCGATTGCTTGAAGGAGACGGCAACGGCGGTAGCCTCGCCGCGATCCTGATCGGTACTGAGATGGTTCTTGGGCGATACGACTTCCTCATCGGTTGTATACGACTGTATGATAGCTTGGTCACGGATGCCGTCGACCGTTCCGTCGCTCGCAAAAATCCAAGCAGAGCACTCAGCCGCTTCAACGCATCTAACGTTGCAGAAAGCGGTACTTCGGATAAGATAATGAGCACAACTTTGTTCACATTCGGTCGCACGCTGGCCAGCATCTACGAGAGCTCGCTGAGCTGGAAATACACGCGCCCAGATCACCGGCCAGAAATCAACATCGCCATTTGCGATGTTTTCACCAAGATCATGAAGCTCGCGTACGGTGTAGACGATGCACCCCAGCTGTCCGCCAAACTTACAAAGCTTGTTGCGCCGATCGCAGAATACATCACCCAGCAATACCTGGCGAAGTCCGAGAGTAATCTGCCAACAAACCCTATTCTGGCGTCACTCGTCATTGGAGCTGGGTCCGACGGTTCGACATTACTCACAAGCTCTGCTGCGCTCTGGAAGCAACAAACCGAAACCACTCTCCAATTGGCTAGTACGTTGGTGCGAGTGGCCCTGCTACTGGACAGACCTTGGACCCATTTGGAGCAACAACTGTTCAAGGCCACACCACTCCTTGCGCGCCTGTATGCTACCAGCGACAGATGGAAGTCCCCTGTGCTGCGACTACTGGAGACGCTTGTGCGGGGTGCCGTTAGAGTTACGGAGTCACAATCGTCTGACGGCTCGGCTGAACAACAAGAGCCTCCGTCGCTACTAGGCCACCTCGGCCCTCGAACGGCGAAGAACTTTTTAAGCGTCCTGTCCGAGTTGGACGAACCACTCAGGATAGTCGACATTCAGACCGATGTGTGGAACCTGCTGTCTGCTGTTGTGACGTGCAAGCAACAGTGGTTCTCGTTGTACTTGCTCACAGGCAACACGCCGAAAGAGTCACTACGAACAAAGCCCGACAGTGCAGCTGCAGCAGGGCACAAGGCACTCCTCACATGGGCGATACAGTCCGTCTCGAACATGAATCTATCGCCATCGGCCCCTACCGACCTTTCGTGGCCGTTGTACACGGCAAAGCTCGAGTTCATCACATCAGCCCAAAATAACTGGTCGTGGGCGATGGGCGACCTGCGCAAGCACAAGGATCTCATCCAAAAGTTGCTCGAATTCTTGTTTTGGATGACACGGCAACTCAGGAACCCTAAGACAAATACCGAAATCCTGCAACGCTCCCACCAAAATCGTTTCGCATCTCTAGCGTGTGAGGTACTCGCGATGTACCTCCACAGCTCGCGGCAGGCTGGCGACATCACGCCACTCAAGGACGTCGTCCCTGCCCTGGCGTATCTTCAAGACAACGCTCTGGAGCTTCCAGCTTACAATGAATCTCTGCACAGCAACCTCAAGCAGAATCTCGAGCGACAGTTTCCTGGCGTTACGTTGGCAAACCTGAAGCGGACCGCACTATACCCCGAGTCATTCGGCCGAAGCTTTTTCTACGACCTCGAGCTTGCCGAACAGCTGCTCGACTTTGACAACAGATGGGCGGGGCCTCGGGAGGGCACTGGCTTCGTCAGTGAAGTGGAAAAGGCAAACTACAATCTGGGTCTTGTAGAGTCGCAAGTCCAACTGCTACAAAGCTGGAAGCTGCTCGCACTTGAGCTCGGCCAGTTCGTAGGCAAGGATGAGCGGCTGGTGCAGACCGTCATTGATGTTGTCAGAAGATCAATGAAGGCCAACGCCGAGAGCAACCTGCCAGAAGCTCTGTTTGGTCAGCTCAACGTCTTGCGTGCTGATTTGTCGTTTGGCTTGCTGAAAAGGTTGGCTGAAGCCAAGATCCACACAAAAGAAGCACGGCAGCTACTGGTCCCTGTTTGGAACGCTATCAGAGCGTCCACGCCCGACTTCGACAGTGTCTTCTCCGGCGATGCGGTCTTTCACTACCGGTCTCAGCTACGCATCCTGTACCTCGTTCTGCAGCCTCACCTCATTGATGATGCAGAGCAGAACGAGGAAGCCGAGTTCCGTTCCAGCTTCCGCGGCACAATGCCTGCCAGCCACAATACTATGGAGACATCTAGTTCGACTCTCCTCCTCGAGATCCTTTCTGATGCCATCGCCAAGGGCATCCGCAGCCTAGCAAACCAACTGCATGCCGACCCAGCGACTGTCTCACCTTCGGACTTCGCTCTCCTGACCGCCATCCTACAACGCATCATCGCCATCCCAGAGATGAGCAAGTGGCAGACGCAGGCTTCCTTGGTTTTCGAGAACAGCGGCACAATCCGCTACGCCACCAGCCTATTCTCCTGGTCAGACCGGCTCACCATCACCCAGAACGGCGTCGCGGACCCCGTCTACGGCGAGCTCGCCCTCCTCTTCCTCCTCTCGCTTTCCGCAATCCCCTCGCTCGCCGAAACCATGGCCGTCGAGGGCGTCCTCTCGCAACTCAACACCGCAAACATCATGACCTACTACCGCCGCCCCGCCGGCATGGGCCCCTTCGACACCCCGGCCCGCCTGCATTCTATCTGGGCCAAGGCGCTCCTCCCGCTGTGCCTCAACCTGCTCCTGTCCATCGGCCCGCCCATCGCCGCCGAAATCTCCTCCTTCCTCAACCAGTTCCCGGAGCAGCTCGCCCGCGCCTCGGCCGCCATCAACGCGAGCCCCTCGTCGCGCTTCACCGCAACCAAGATCACGCTGGCCGTCGCGTCCGAGACGCACAGCCTCGCGCTCATCGCGGCGATCCTCGAGAACACGCGCAAACAGGCGCCCAAGCTGGGTGTCCAGGACGTCGCGCTGCTGGACTGGGACCGCGAGAATGTCAAGGAGGATGTGGAGAGCTGGCTCAGCCGCAAGAGTGCGCTGCGCGAGCGCGTGGTGGCGGTGGATGAGCGCGAGGTGGAGATGCTGGGGCGCAAGAGGGGGGATCTTAATGAGCTCGAGGAGCGGGTGCTGGGGGAGCTGGAGGATGTGGGGAGGTGTTTGGGGCTGGGCAAGTAGATGCGTGGGTGTGCGCGGTGTTTGGGCGCGGGAGTTGGGATGCAGAGTGTATTGCTATCTTGTGAGATGAGGGGTGCGCGATGTCATGGTTTTCTAGCGAATGTGATATTGGTGCGTGTACTGTCTCTCTCCAACGCCGTCTCGTCACCTCGCGTCATGCAAGTGTCTGGCAGGTCTCGGATCACTCGCGTCGCCTCAATGTCGTGACTGCCTAGCATGCCAAACATGATGTACGCATACCAGCACGGTAATCTGCGGAGGCTGTGCAGGCCCAGCACGGACGCGCGTTCAGCCCCGAGCGACAAGAGGATGCGGCCCGCTGCACAGATGCGTACGACCGGTCTGGTGTACACGAGGCGGACTTTTTGGTTGACTGTTATGGGAAACGTTGCGATGAGGCAGCGCTGTTAGATTTGCTAATGTTGGTGTTGAAGTTGCTGTTTGATATTGATTGTGACGTTGGTCGGGGCCATCCTCCACCCGTGATTAGCATGTGGAGCACGGCATCTAGGACCCACTGCACGGAAGTTAGCAACCTGCGAGCAGATCAGTGGTTGATGTGCGTGAGCGTCGAATTGGAACTGGTTCGTAACGTCGTGCCGGTGGGCGCGGAACCGCGACAAGTCTAGCGCAGCGTGCAGGTGACGTCTGCTGGACTCTGGGCAGAGCCCTACGGGATTTCGCAGCTTTTAAGATTACACCCGGCGGCCTTGCTCCACTCATCTCAACAACGAGCCGGTGCGCACACCTCTCACACCCACCGCGGCATCAATTCGCATCGCTGTTGCTATCTGCCGCAGTTGATATTCGCCCTGCGCGCTGCTGAGCTCCTTTCCGTCGCTTCCGATCGCCTGACAGCTGACGTGCGGCGTTCCGAAACTTCCTGTGCATCACAACAACCGCGGCGACCATGTCCAACAACTACCAGCAGTACGGCGGGAATCCCTACGGCCAGGCGGAGGCCGGCTACGGCGGCGCCAGCAACCCGTACGGCAACACGGGCTACGGGTCGAACCCGTATGGCGGCGGCGTAAGCACGGCAATTGCGCGCGCGCGACGTGGACTGACAATAAGCAGTATGATGAGAGCCGCCCGGCGCAGCTGACCCAGGGCGACTCCAACTACTCGCAGCCCTCGCAATACTCGGCCGCCGCGCCGACGCACAGCGCACCGCAGCACGACGCGCCGCTGGCCCACGGAAACTCGCAGCAGCAGCAGCAGTCGTACGGGCTCGAGCAGCCCGGCTCCCGCCCGCTGAGCCAGCAGGACTTCCTGCAGCGCATCGACGGCACCAAGACGCGCATCGGCCAGCTGACCCAGGACATCGGCGCCATCTCCAGCATCCACCAGCGCATGCTAGCGTCGCCGGACAGCCGCTCGTCCGCCGAGCTCGAGGGCGTCGTGTCGCAGACGCAGATCCGCAACACGCAGATCAAAGACGAAATCAAGTTCCTGGAGCGCGACGCCGCGCGCGACCCGTCCAACGCGTTCAAACGCACCCAGGTCGACAGCCTCAAGCGCTCCTTCAAGGCGCAGCTCGAGGACTTCCAGCGCGAGGAGGCCGACTACTCGAAGCGGTACCGCGAGGCCATCGCGCGCCAGTACCGCGTCATCAACCCGGAGGCCTCGGACGCCGAGGTCCAGGAAGCCGCCAACGCCGACTGGGGCGACGAGGGCATCTTCACCACCGCCGTGCGCCCCCCCCCCCCCCCCTACATCTCTGTGTATTTATGCTAACGCCCCGCAGCTCAAAAGTAACCGCAGCGGCCAAGCCTCGAGTGTCCTCGGCGCCGTGCGCGCCCGCCACAACGACATCCAGCGCATCGAGAAGACGATGGTGGAGCTGGCCACGCTGTTCACGCAGCTCAACGAGCAAGTCGTGTTCCAGGAGGAGCAAACCGTGCAGGTCGAGGCGCAGACGGTGCAGGTCAACGAGGACGCCAAGCACGCCAACACGCAGCTGGACCAGGGGATCAAGTCGGCGCGGCGCGCAAGGAAGCTCAAGTGGTGGACGCTGTTTGTGGTGGTGCTGATCCTTGCGATTATCGCGCTGGCGCTGGGACTGTACTTTGGGTTGAAGAAGAAGTAGGCGAGGGCGGGCGAGCAGCCATGTGACACATCCCCCTCTCCTCCCAACTGACACGAGGATATCCCGCGCCGCCGCTTGGTTGCGCTGCCGCTTGTGTCCCCCCGCAGCCCCCCCCCCCCCCCCCCCTGGTTGAATGTTTACGCAGTTGTAAGTAGATGACGATGTCGGTAATTCCTAATCAGGCCTGCAGTGCACGTACGCACGCGGCTCACGTCTGCGTGTGCGCAATGGCTTAATGTATATAATGAGCGTCGGTAAGGTAGTACGAATTCATGCGATCTAGCGTTGGTAGTAGTTTAGCACCGTCACTTGTGATGTGTGTCTGAGCTGTGTCTATGGTTGCAGTGAGACTCGAGGCACTGCTGGTCTGCATCACAGTGCTTGCCACGATCTCTGTCGGAAAGGGCCCGGCGTTCACGAGTTCGCAGGAGGCGGCGGTGCGTGGGCTATGTGCTGTGCAGTGTGTAGTGAGTGGGTGGGCGCGCACGTTGATCGCTGGAGTACACCGCATTCGGATATCCCTCGTGTCTGGTGCTGCTCGACTGGGTAATAGAGTCTGCAACATACATCTGGGTGATTGCTGGTCAACGAAACGCGGCTGCTGATCGTCATCACGATGCTCGTCAGGATGCTTGTCGCGGGGGGGCGGTGTTGGTAAGATGCAAGGGTGCGTGTAGTGTGCTCGATGTTACGTGGTGGGTGAGCTTCCCAGGTGCGAATCGCAGCGTACGATCATTGAGTGCAGATCGAGATTACGGAGACTTCGTACTGGTACCAAGCAGTAGGCAAGACTAACACCGACTATAACATATGCTTGTGATAGCCAGTCAACGAAACTGGGCGCTGATCTCCATCACGATGCTCGTCACTGGGAGGCTGTGTTGACTCGAAACAAGAGACACAACGATACGATGTCGTGTGTTGAGTGTGGTGAGCTTGCTGATCACAAATGAATGCTTCGTGATCGTGTGATCGTGTTGAGTCGCTAAATGTGATCGAGAATACGGAGCCTTCGTACCTGAATCTTTAAATGGAAATCATTGAACTGCACCACACACGGTACCGGCAAACTAACAAATACTGCATCCGGCGCGCCACTGGCGTCCGTATGCGGCTCTGCAGCGCCCGCCACCAATACCGAATCCCGGCTCTTCACAACTCAATCTAGCATCGTATAACCACCAGCATGTCCTTCAACGCCCCCCAGCACACCGTCAACATGCGTGAGATTACACTGATGACCTCATCTCGCGCGCCCCACGCACTCCCCACAGCGCCGCAGCGGCAGCAGGCTTTTGATACCGATCGCCGCATCAACAAACAGGCGACGCGCGTTTCAACGCCTTGCTGAGGCGCGCTAGCGCCGCTCGCACCAAGCCCAAACCAAGCATGCGCCGAGCTAGAGCAGCGCGCCCCAGTCTTCTCGGCCACGCCTTATTGTGACTTGTCAGGGCTGGGCAGGAGCGTCAGGGGCGCTGCCGGGGCTGGGCGAGAAAGCTTCTGGGGTGTGTAGAGCGCAGGGGCGCCGTGGGGGCTCATTGGGTCGCAGGTGCTGGGCGTGCATTCCGCTGGGTTGCTGCTATTTGCGATGATAAGTTGGAGTGGCCCTGGGGCGTTTGAGCGTGTTAGGGTGATTTCTTGTGCGCGACTTCTTCTTCCACGGTCCTGGTTCTGGTTTCTACGCTCAACCTCCTGTTCAATACACTCGCTCACGCTCGCTTTCAGTCGCTCAACGGTTCACTCGCTACTGCCGTTTTTGTCGCTTCTTCTCTACGAAGCGTTGTTTGGCTGTTCTTCTCACCACCAGTTTATTCTCACAACACAATGAAGTCTGTTGCTATTGCTGCTGTTGCTGGCGCGCTTGCGTCCACTGTTGCTGGCTCTGCTACGCCTGTCCAGAAGCGTGCTGATGTCACAACCATCACCGTCAAGGGCAATGGTGCGTTGTACGATTGAGGTGGTTGTTTAGTACTGACGTTCGCAGCTTTCTGGAAGGGCAACGAGCGCTTCTACATCCGCGGTGTCGACTACCAGCCTGGTAAGTGAACAGCTCTCCTGCCCAGCATATGTTAACGTCTTCAGGTGGCGCATCGGACGCAAAGGACCCCATTGCCGACGAGGCGGGCTGCAAGCGCGACGTCGCCAAGTTCAAGGAGCTCGGTATCAACACTGTCCGTGTCTACACCGTCGACAACACTGCCGACCATGACACCTGCATGAACGCCCTCGCCGATGCGGGCATCTACCTCGCTCTCGACGTCAACACCCCCAAGTACTCGATCAACCGCGCCTCGCCCCAGGTCTCCTACAACAAGGACTACCTGCAGAGCGTCTTTGCGACCGTCGAGAAGTTCGCCGCGTACCCCAACACGCTGCTCTTCTTCTCCGGAAACGAGGTCATCAACGACGACAAGACCACTAACTGCGCTCCGTTCGTCAAGGCCGTCACCCGTGACATCAAGTCGTACATGAACGCCCGCAAGCTGCGCAAGGTCCCTGTCGGCTACAGCGCGGCTGACGTCGAGTCCAACCGTTACGAGATGGCCGACTACATGAACTGCGGCGAGGACTCGGTCCGCTCCGACTTCTACGCCTTCAACGACTACTCGTGGTGCGACCCCAACGACTTCACCGGCTCCGGCTGGGACAAGAAGGTCGAGAAGCTCAGCAACTACAGCATTCCTATCTTGTAAGCAACATCTAGTACACTGACTTGTTCATGCTAACGTATCAGCCTCTCCGAGTTCGGCTGCAACACCAACAAGCGCCAGTTCAACGAGGTCAAGTCCATCTACAGCACCGACATGTCGGCCGTCTACTCGGGCGGCCTCGTCTACGAGTACTCGATGGAGGAATCCAAGTACGGCCTCGTGCAGATCGACGGCTCCAGCGTCGAAGAGCTCGCCGACTTCACCACCCTGAAGAACGCCTACGCCGGCGCCAAAGACCCCTCCGGCGACGGCGGCTACAAGAAGTCCGGCGGCGCCTCGTCCTGCCCCTCCAAGTCGGACTCCTGGAACGTCACCATGAGCGACGACAAGCTGCCCGCGTTCCCCAGCGGCGCGTCCACTTTCCTCCAGAAGGGCGCCGGCGCCGGTCCCGGTCTCAAGGGCTCCGGCTCGCAGTCTTCCGGCTCGGTTGAGACCGAGGTCGCTGACGCGGGCTCCGGTGCGGTTACCTCGGGTGCGGCTGGCGGCTCGGTCGCGTCGGGGTCGTCGTCGCCCAGCACTGGTGCTGCGGCGTCGTTCCGCGCCGGCGAGTTCTCGCTCGCGCCGCTGGCGATGGGCGCTGTTGTCCTGAGCTCGATGCTGTTTGGCGGCGCGCTGGTGTTGTAAGCGCCGGTTGGGGCGTGGAGAGCTGAGAGTGAGAGTGAGAGTGTGGGAGAGTGGATGCAGGTGTACAGTAGACGCGTAGTGGCTTGTATCGTTTAATGCAAAGACCCAGTGCGGGCACGTTTTCTTAGTCTCAATCAATTCAGTTTCTTAGACGTGTTTTCTGTGCTCAAGCTCAAGCCCTGTATGTGATCAGGCGCTGTGGGTGGATGCTGCTGTGATGGTGTCGTGTTTCGCGGGCGAGGAAGAGGTGTTCGGCTGGCATTGAGAGTGCGAAGAGATGCTGTGTGGGTGGGTGTGGTCACAATGGAGAGCTGATAGTCGATTGCGGATGTGTGTATAGCTGACACTAAAACCGAAACGCATCCTCGGAAGCGCGAGATTAGCACTCGAGGGTGAGGTTATATATACCAGGCCTTTGCACGTGGGGAGTGTGTAGTAGTATACGCGTACGCGTACCCATACGTATACCCATACGTGTACCCATGCGTATGTATACATACCCACCCGTCCCCAGAATCCACCACTAGCTTCCCATCCCATCCCCTCCCTTTGCACAAGCAAACAGGACTTACGCCGCACAAGCAAGCCTCAACCTAAACTCGCGTTTGCAATTAGGACTACAGGGTCCCGGAGAGGACGCTCAGAGCTGTGTCGTCTACGTATACGGAGAGAGGAAAGTTGGGGGGTATGCGCTGGCGCTTGGTACGCGGCTGGGCGTGCGGGGGTGGAGAGCGTGGCTTTGAGATACTTTGGGACTGATACGGGAGGTACTGGTAAGGGGGGAGTGAGATGGGTGATGTCAGTGTCGGGTGTCTGCTAAGGAGACATAGATGCTGCTAAGCGCGTCTGTGGGGACTGGTTTCGTGCTGGGTGCTTGTTTCCGTGTGTTGGGTGAGCGGGAGGGTCGGATTTTGTGGATTTGGGGCGTGAGGCCTGGATAGTATTCATAGCCAAGGTGTATGGCTAGATGTTCAGATGCATGTTTAAATCATGACAAGTGGCAGTCCCGGTTCTAAACCACAGGATTAAATAGTAGGTAGACACCGTTCAGAACCCCCGCACATCAGGTCTCCCCGATCAATTCCTGGCCAAGTCTGGAGCGGCAAGCCAGATGAATACGGCTGGTTGGTCTACGTTGTGGAGATCGAATGGGGTCGGATGATACTTGCCCGTGGTTGGTACCGTACCAATACTATTCCACGACTCCGCTATCACTGCATCTATCTATCAGGATCTCCAGAGAACGGTGTGTTAGGCTGTGAGGAATTCGCGAAGTGGTGGATTCACGGGGCTTGTGATGATAACAGTGGCGCCATCCTCACACAATTCTACAGGTCAAGAACCCTCGAGGCTTCGCATCAGAGGTGCAGCTTATTGTCAACGAGAAGGCTACCCCAGATAGTATATCTGAATCCAGTGTCCTCGGAACCGGCAATGCGGTGGGTATGCATCAACCACTGTGAGGAATCTTGGTGAATTCGACATATTTTCACCCATAGAGGTCGTTCCCGAGAGATGCCGGCCTTTGGAGAGCGTTGCACTATGCAATTTCCTTGAAGCTAAGACCCAGCAACGACTGTATGATCGTTGGAGAAGGTCGCGTGAGGCAATGAGTGCCGGCCAAGCTCCTGTCCCTGCGCGCTGAGTGCGAACGCTGAGATTAGACAAGAATGATCTCCTGAGGTTCGGCGTCAAAAAAGTCCGTATCAAGTACCTCCAGCCAGCCGATTCTGCGGAATGTATGCTGTTGTCCGTCAACTGGAGCCAGGATGATGGCTCCAGTTACTCTAAGAATCCAACGGATGGTGGTATCGATAGTGTCAGTCAGGTTGCCGTAAGCCCAATATGGCTGACCTCGATACCCAGTCCAACTCATCCATTCGAGGCATCGGACGGTCCCACCCTCTCCAGGAAGTTTGTCTACATGAGTGTCAAATGTAGCGTGCTCTAAGACGTAATCTTGTGATCGTCGATCCTTCGGGGCTCTCTTTGGGGTGAATATGAACGACCGACTGGGATGAGTCGATCGCGTGGTATCTAAAGAGACCAAATCCAGGCTACCAAGCCGGCCACGCAGATGCAATTGTGCATCTTGTATCTTGGTTAGAATAGTGGGCTTCTCTATTTTACTACCTGCTTCGTGCAGCCACTCAACGACAAATCTTGGCCGAGCGCTGACAGATGCCCAAGACCATGACGGCGCATTTGTGAATCGGACTGCGGATCTACCTACAGACATCGCATGTGCCATGATAGATGTATCTGAGTGATTAGATGCCCAGGCAAGCTCCACGACCAAATTTTTTGTCCAGACTCCCAATGTGAACTCTTGTCCATTCATCCTTGCAAGCTCTGATCCTAAACCGGATATTGCTGGGAGCTTGTCTGAGGGTACAGTGAGTTCCAACTTACAGAACAAGACCACTAGATGTATCCAACGTGTGACCTGGAGCTTCGGAAACAAGATTGCCCAGGCTAGACTCCGAAGACTTGGTAACTCCGGACTACCGGTATACCTTGTATGCAAAGGCTCCCGTTCAAAAGATGAAAACTCAGATTCTCTCATCTGATTACATTCCCAAAAGACACCTTTACTTGACCAAAACAATGTGCGTGAGGCAAGTAGACGTTCTTGCATTGCCCAACCTCTTCGAGCAAGTGGCTCTGTGTCCATGTGCCACTGTGGCCGACTGGGTTGCAAGTAGCCACGATTGTGACTTTTGGTGTCCTCGAGACAGTATTCTTGGGCTGGCAAGAGCGCCCAGTCTTTTCTTCCAAAGAGCCCCGTACTACTATCACGAGCCGAACTTGCTGCGATCGTGAACAACGATTGTTTGTAGATGCTTCCCATGTTATGGACCTCGCGCTGCCAGTCTGCACCATCGGGGTCTTGAATGATGCAGAGCGCATCGATCCATATGTACCCTACTCGTAACGCGCGCGTAATCTCGATTGCGTTCAATATGGTTTCCGGCAATGAAGCAATTGGGATCCCATGGAGTCTCTCGTCAAAATTAGCCTTCGTGGTACACGCTGCGACGTTTGCCTGGCCCCAACAGTAACTAAGCGTGGCATAATTGTCGATCGTGGTGTTTGCAAGATCTGCGGTGATCACTAGCCTGAGGGTGTCCTTTCGTTTCTGTCCCACGTAAACGAGTCTGGTAGGAAGAAATTTCGAGCCGGCTTCAGACAGAGGCCCGCATATTTTGTGGGTGTCACTGCAGATCGCCAGCCATCGCCTACAGTGCTCAAGTGATAAAGATGTGCCAGGCTGGGCATTGCGGAGGGTCTCGTGGTCATGGAAGCTGGCTTCTGTAGTTGTGCTGTAAAAATGTTTTCTGAACTCAAACAATCTTTGATTCAGGTCGTGATCTGCATTCGCGTGCCATCCAGCGTCGTTATACACAAAGATAGGTTTCTCGCTAACGCGATATCGATGGTACGGGTGTTGGTTAAACAGAAACTCGGGTTGAAACAGATACTCGCGACGGAGGAACTTGCACAAATCGCAAAAGCTGTCTGCACACTTCGACAATTCTTCAAAATCTTTGTGGATGAGAAGGCGTTTTCCTAGATAGATCTCAGGTCTAAGCAGACGGCGCTTTAACTTCTGACACCCATAGCACAATGTTGCATCTGTGACCCGTTCAGAGAACGTGAAGCGGACGATGTTGGAGAGGTATCTGAAGTAAGAGCCAACTCTCGATGCTGTACAGATAAGTCGGACTGGGTATTCGACAGTCACAGCGAATTACTCACCATAGGTCGTGCTTTTGATCGGCGATGAACTCGTGCGTGTGTGTGGCACTGCACTCATGATGGGAGCTGTGACGGGAAGTTACGACAAGTGGGATGTCTACGACCGCTGCTCGTTGGTCCCTTAATAGTGACAGCTCGAGAATTATATGCGTGGTATTGCGAAGACGCCGCTGCTAAATGACAGCAAGACTAATGAAGTGCCGGAAGGGACGCATTTCGGGGGAAATGCATCCGCACCTGCCTAACCGTACATAGAACACGTGCTTCAGCCTGATGGACGCAAACCCAAAACCACCTCATGCAGCAGTTCATGTCAAGTCTTGTTTTGCATCCTGCTATACTCCTCCCAGGATGCCCATATGATTGTAGGAGTATCTAAATGTCTGCTGCTCAGGATTTTGTCTATCTGAAGATAGTGGTGTATGGTCTCCTTCTCTGCAACACGGAGCTGATGGCAAGGCTGTTATCGATAAGCTTTTCTCCGAACTGACGACGCCATCGTCTTTCTGCGCCGCCCTCGCGACTCTTGACAGCTCCCTACTTGTTTTTCGCACAAATCATTCAGCCATGCCGCGCGACCCGCTGATCGGCCTCGTGGGCAAGCCGTCGTCGGGTAAATCCACCACACTCAACAGGTGCGCTCTGCCCCTCCCCCACCATGGATCGCATGGCTAAGTGTCGGCAGCTTGACAGACGCCACGTCCAAAGTTGGTCCGTACAGTGATATCTCGGGGTGAGATCGCAGGCTGATGATGTGTAGGGAACTTTCCGTAAGTGCGTGCCTTACCCACGACCTCGAATCACCCGATTTTGCATGCAGTCGGACGTTACTGCATGTGCCCTTTTGTAGGCACTCCTGACGCCCTCAGCTTCACCACAATCGACCCGCAACGCGCCATCGGCTACCTGCAGATCGAATGCCCCTGCGCGCGCCTCGGGCTGGCGGACCGCTGCAAACCGAACTACGGCGCCTGCGTCGAGGGCCGCCGCTCCGTGCCGATTGAGCTGCTCGATGTCGCCGGTCTCGTGCCCGGCGCGCACATGGGCAAAGGACTGGGGAACCGCTTCCTCGACGACCTGCGCCACGCAGATGCGCTCGTGCACGTCGTCGACGTCAGCGGGACGACCGACGCAGAAGGCAAGGCCACGCGCGGCTACGACCCCAGCCAGGACATCGTGTGGCTGCGCAGCGAGATCGTGCGCTGGATCCAGGGCAACCTGATGGAGAAATGGGGCAGCATCAAGCGGCGCCACATCGCCGTCAAAGCCACCCCGATCGAAACCCTGCAGAACCAGTTCTCCGGCTACGGCTCCACCAGCGCCGTCGTCGCCCGCTGTCTCGACAAACTCGGGCTGCTCAGCGGCGCCACCAAAGTGCCCCTCGAGCACTGGGACGACGAGACCATCGAGCGCGTCGTCAACGCCTTCACCGACGAGAAATTTCCCACCGTCATCGCCCTCAACAAAATCGACCACGCCGACGCCGACAAGAACATCGCCAAGATCGCCAAAACCGCCGACCCCAAGAGCATCGTCCTGTGCAGCGCCATCAGCGAGGTCTTCCTGCGCAAGCTCGCCAAGCAGGGCTTCGTCAAGTACACCGAAGGCAGCGAGTTCGTCGACACCCGCGCGGATCTGATCGCCGACGGCGACCCCACCGGCGGCGGCCTCAAGGAACTCGACGACAAGCTCGCCCAGCGCATCGAGAACCTCAAGGACATGGTGCTGTACCGCTTCGGCAGCACGGGCGTCGTGCAGGTGCTCTCGCGCGCGGCGGAGCTGCTCGGCCTCGTCCCCGTGTTCCCCGTGCGCAACATCCAGAGCTTCACGTCGGGGAGCGCCGCCAGCACCGCGGTGTTCAGGGACTGTGTGTTGGTGAAAAAGGGCAGCACGGTGGGCGATGTGTATAGGAAGGTCATGGGCGATGCGCCGCTGGCATATGTCGAGACGGAGGGGGCGCGGCGGGTGGGCGAGGACGACGTGGTGAGCGTGGGGCGGAACGATATTCTGAGCTTCAAGGTGGGGAGGGCGTAGGTGTGGAAGATATCAACTCGTCATCGAGACCGTTCAGTGCCATTGGGTGTGAGACTGTGTCTGTCTTGTGGGTGCCGCGCTGCCTCTGCGGTGTTCATGTTCTGTCCTGCCCGAGCATCTGACATCCTCCACCAACGCATAGCGCTCTATCCCCCCCCCCCCCCCCCCCCATGCACCCACAACAGCAAAAAAGGGTCCTGCCGCGACTCGAACGCGGGGCCTCTCGCAAATTGCTTAGTCACCCTAAGCGAGAATCATACCACTAGACCACAGGACCATCACGTGATTGCGATGAGAGACGGGACGGCAATGGTCATCATATTGGGGGAGGAAAGAGGGAGACGGGGATGGGCGCAGAGTAAACCAGAGAGCAACGGACGACTCGCAAGTTGTGATTGAATGGACATGCACGACTCCACACGGCTCACACGCTCCCCACCCGCTCCACCATCCGCACCCACCGCCGCCGTCTCCACTCGCCCCTGCGACTCGGCCGGCCGACCTCCCACGCCCTTCTCAAAACCTCGCGCTCCTGCTCGCCCACGCCGCCCTTGCCCTCCCTGCTGTACCCCCCCTCCTCGTCCCCCAGCACCTCGTAGTGCAGGTCCGTCACCCACCGCTCGCCCTCAATCTCCACCTCGACGCCCGTCACGCACCGCTCGTCGACCCACTCGCGACTCAGCAGGTCGAGGCCCCACTTCTTGTCGCCCCAGCGCCATCCACGGGGGGGCAGGACGTCCTCGAAGAACGCGGCACCCCGGGGGCGGTCGCCACTGATGCGGGCGGGCGACAGCGGCGCGTACGGCGAGTGCGAGAACAGGAAGGGCGCGAATTCGGCGGCGGGGGTGTGCAGGGGCCGGTGCTGCAGCTCGAAGATCTCGACTTCGCGGGGGGGCTGGGTGGTTTGCAGTTCGATGTCGGATTTGCTGGCGGAGAGGAGTAGCGAGCGGGCGTCGTGCTCGGCGGCGGCGAGGCGCGCGTCGTTCTCGGGGGTGGCGAGGAGGTCGGCGATGGCGGGGTGGCCGGTCGCGGTGAGGGTGTAGCCGAGGACGAGGAAGATGGCGCGCCAGGGGAGGAGGTGCGAGGCGAGGAAGAGCGCGCACGAGGAGAGGAGCAGGATGATGTAGAGCAGGGAGCTGAGGTTTTCGTTGGAGAAGTTGGTGAGTGGGGTGAGGAACTGGAGGACGGCGTCGTGGCCGCGGGAGAAGTCCTCCATGCAGTTTTGCAGGTCGCGCATGTTGCGGAAGAAGTCTTTGCTGAACTCGGGGGCGGGCTTGATGGTGGGTGCGTCTGCGAGCGCCGGGCCCCCGAGCGGGTACAGGTCGGTCGGGAAAGAGGTTGGCGGAGGTGGGTGCCGTGTTAGGTAGGACGGCACCATGATGAAGAAGAGACAGCATGCTAGCGGGATGACAGGGAGTAGGTACGGGTCGATGCAGATGAAGGTGTACATGAACAGGAACGACAGCGTCTGGGTGGGTTGTTTCCATGTGAACAGGTGGATGAGGCGGTTCTGGAAGACAAATGCTACCCCGATGCGGGAGTTGAAGCGCCGGAAGTTCGAGGACATGGTGGGGAGACTGAAGTTGGGACGCTCGACATAGCTCCGTGACCGCCGGTCCTTGATCTGAGGAGTTGGATTCGCGCTGCCTTCTGGAGGGGATGTCGATGATGGGTCCTCGCCGGGCAGGACCTGCGCAAGCAGACTACGACTGTGAGCGTTGATGTTGATGATATCGGACTGCAACTCACAGATTGATCATGCGGTCGCCCATCCTACTTGACGATTCGCGGCTCATGTTGTCGCCGAGCGACTCGAGCTTGTCCTTCAGTTTGGTCGCAGACAGCCGATGTGAGCCATTCCCTGTACTCGGAGTCCGGCCCCCGGGCGACTCTGCTGGGTGAATCTGAACCACGGGGATTGGCGTCTCGCTATTTGCGAGTGTGTGTGTATTTTCGCTGCTCATGGTGGCTGTCTCGGCCGGCGGCTGATGCCTATGTTTCCAATGCAACACCTGATGCGTGTGCGTGGATAGGTCACAGAGGTCTGATGTCGGAGGAAGGCACTGCCTCGTTCATGCAATAATCTGTTGGAGGCGTTGTTCTGTTTTCAGACGGGTCCATTCATGGTCACAACGGTGGTGTCTCAGCTCTTTGTTCTTCTGTTTCTCTAGATGTGGTCCGAAGAGCAGTGCACGGCATGGATGACGCAGTTGCATGTGAACAGGACGGCCTTGGCGATGGCGTTCGGCAGCCACGCGAAACCCCTGCCAGCGGCGGGTGACACCACGGAGACAACGGTGACGGGTACATGTCGCCCTGCGTCTCGCAACTGAGATCAAGCATGTATCAACAGGGCTGCAGAGTCGCCCGGCAGCGCAGAGGCGGCAGTCACGTGTTGCTGGTGCCCAACTGGAGCATGGCGAGCAGAGATCAAACAACACATAAAGATGCCGATCAGGGTCAACATGCCGTGCACATGCTCAGTGCGGTGCTACCGCCAGGAGCACTAGATGTCTTGCCGGCGCAGGAGCCGGGCCTGGTCGGTGGCGACGTCGCACTGCAAACAGACGCGCCTCGCAGTGTTCGACGCTGAGCTCGGCAACGGCAAACGGCCCCTTGTGCAGCCAGCGCACACAGAAGACAGAAATCAGGGCGTGGACAAAGCGCTCGTTCCCCGGGTGAGGGCGTGTTTTGATAGCGACGGCTGGGCTAAAGCGCCGAATCATAGCGCGGCTTGGGCAGGGCCGACAGGGGTTGTGCTAGCGGCAGTCAAGTCGACTGTACGCAGCACTTTGATAGACACGTCCGCTAGCAACGCGCGCCCCCTTGCCGTGCACCTTGCCCCCGTGTGCCTGCGACCGACGACTGCTGCCCCCGACTACGCAGGCGAGACACCGCGGCCGCGCCTGGCCCGCCCCGATCTGTCCTCACCGCTGCCACCGAAATGTCCGCATAGCCCAGTGCTCCCAGGCCCGCCGCTGGAGACCCGACTCGCACCCGCGGGCCATTGACGAGGCGGACCCGTGCTGGAGCTGGACGGCGCCGAGCCGGACACTGCTGCTGCTGAACGGCTGCGCTGCCTGCGCGCCCCGCCGCCATGGACGCCCACCACCCGGGCTCGAACGTGTCCGAGGACTCGAGCGGTTCGACCGGTACGCCCGCGCTGCCGAGCGCCCGCGAGACTGTGCTGACGGACCCAGACGACCGCGTGCGCAAGTTCCAGAAGACGGGCGACCACGGCAGCCGCCTGCGCAAGGCGAGCGCGTCCAACGGCGTTGCTGCTGCCCGCCCCGGCCCGCCCGACACGCGCCCGCTGGGCTCGCAGCGCCGCATCGCAAAGGTGCCGCTGGGCCCGCGCGGCCCGCCGCAGGACTTCTCTAAGCACAGGTAGGTCGAGGCCGCCGGCTCGCCGCGACTGGACGGAAGGCGCTGACTGCACAGGGTCGCCAGTGGAGCCTCCCTCGAGAACCGCCCGTTCCTGCCTGCCACGCGGCACGAGCAGCCCACGTCGAATCCCGAGCCACGCGCCGCCGCTGCCCCGCCCGCCGACGCCGAGCACGGCGGGTCGTACGATTTCCTGCCCACCGTCAACTTCGACGACTTTGCCAACAGCCTCGCCTACGAGCCCGCCCTGAGCGACTTCCCTGCGCCCGGCAGCTTCAAGAGCGCGAGCGCGAGCACGAGCACGAGCGCCGCCCCACCGAGCGCCGCCCCGCCCATGCAGCCCTTCACCGCCGGGCAGGCCGACTCGCGGCCATCGCGCAGCAACTCCTTCATGCGCCGCTTCAGCCAGTCCAACACACGCACGCCCGGCACCACGAACCCCTCGAAGCCGCCCGCCGGCCCGCCCGCGCCCGCCGAGAACACCGTGGTGTCGCTGCCGCCCACCAACATGGCCATCCGCACGCGGCGACAGAGCCAGTTCCCAGCCCCTGCGCCGCCCAACCCCGCGGCACGTGCACCCCGAAAAAGTGTGGGTCCCGGCATGCTGCCCATGGGCTCCTTTGAGGGCCGCAGCGAGATGCCGCGCGCCGCGAGCGGCAGCATGGACCCGAACGCCCTCGGCCGTTCGCCGTCGAAGAGCCAGCCAAATCGGCGAGAGACGCTGGCCGCAAACCCCCCCAACGCCACGCAGCGCCTGCCGAGTGCAGCGCGCACTGTGAAGGCGAAGTCGCTGCAGCCACCCTCGCGACAAACGTCCGGCCAGCACCTGTCCGCACATTCGCTAACGCCCGATCAAGGGTCCATGCCTGGATTCAACGGTCGCTCGCCAGGCAAATCGCCGGCCCAGGGGCAGCGTGCATTCACGCCCTCGTCGGCCGCGAGCAAGCGCCAGTCTACTGTGTCCCACCACTTCGGCCTGGGTGCGCGCACCATTAGTCCGACGGACGCACGCAGACTGAAGCGCCTCTCGATGAACCCGAACATGCCAATCCCCGGCGGGCCAGTGGGACCCCCAACACCACAGGGCGATTTCACCTTCGACGATCAGGCCTTCAGCCAGTCTCCTGGCATCTCCATCAGGAAGAGCGAGACACCGTCTTCTGCGCGTGCAACGCCAGATCAGAACCGTAAATCGTACGCTTCAGGCATCTCTTTATCATCAACATCCAGCATCAATTCTTTGAAAATTGGCGGCTCTTCGATACCACTGCGTACTAACCCGACGTTGCAAAGCTCTAGACTACCCACAGCGAAGCCACGAAACGTTCACAGCTCAGCTGGCGGCGAGACAGAAGATGTGCCGCCCGTCCCGGCCATCCCCAAAGCCTACGAATCTCCAAAGGATCCCGAGCGCCAAACATTTTCCTTCTCGACTGCAGGTGTAAAGCCTAGCACTCCGTCGTGTGGACCTAGTTTGCCAGCCGGTACCAATCAGCACACGCAAGGAGCTCGAAGCAGCGAACGCACAAACGAGGCGTCGCAGCTGAACTCGAGCACCGGATCTATCAGACATAGAAGAGGACTGACAGTGGGGAATGCGGAGGCTGACCGGACGCCGACGATGCAGCATTCAAGCAAGAAAGATCTGCAGCCGATCAGACTGCCACCGCTGAACCTGCTGCCTCTCGATACCCCTGTCAGTAACCGGATTTCCTCGTTCAGCAAACCTTCGTCTGAAGACAAGCGCGATGTTAATGTTACGCCTCCACCAAAGCGTGCTACGAATAAGACTCCCAGCACGCCCATGACGGCCTCGAAGACAAGCTTCTTCTCCGGCAGCGGCTATAATGGGTACGACTTTGGCAAGCACATCCGTAGCAGCAGCTCTGCCATCAATTTGCGAGGTAGCGCGGATACAAAGGACAAGTCACACAGTGGCATGGCTGCGATGCCAATTCCGACTCTGCATCCAGGGCGACAGGCGAGCACAACTCCTTTCTCGTCGAATTCATTGCCAAAGGGTAGTGACGAGTTCTCCCGCTTGAAATCCCGCCCAAGCGGCGAGTTTCAGTCTAATGAAAAGGACGTTGAATTGCAGAACATGAAAGGTCCCGGTCCACGTCCGCTGAAGAAGAGTAACACAATGGACTCCACGCACACGGCCTCCTCGACCGATCCGGAAACTCCTTCGTCAGGCACATCACTTAGGCGCAAATTGAGCTTGGGTGGCTGGCGACGAACAGGGTCGAAGGCTGCATCCCATCCTGCTCAAAACCCAGCAGCTCGGAAAGGCACCCAGCAGGCAGAAGCACCTGCTCCGCAACCACCAAAACACGCCGACATGCCGCCACCTCGCCTGCCAGCCTCAGCTACTTGGAGTGGCGCTATCAATACGAGCCCGACCCCTGAACCAAGTGCCAGTCGTCTGCGGCCTTCCCTTGACTTCGGTCGACGAAAGCCATCGACAGCCACCATCCCTAGCGAAACTGATTCGGATGCATCAGTAGCACGCAAGGAGCCAAAGAATGCTCCTGCAAAGACGACGACAGGCTACAACACATCAGGGGCTAGCCAGCCATCCGTGAAACCGAGTTCGTCGATCTTGCCGTCCATGCAGAGAATGCTTGGTTCTAAGAGTTCCTCCAATGTACTCAGGTCGCGCCATTTGGATCCAAACCTAGACAGGGACGATCTGATGGCAGATGAGGAGATGAAGAAGCTTGCCTCCAAACGCAAGGACTTCGAGCACGCGGCGCGCGATGTCGATGCACTGCGCAAGCGTGCTGTGCCCCAAGAACGTGTGACGCCGGCGCAAGCTTTGCAGATGGTCAACTTGAACATTTTCGAGAGAGGCGAGATCATCGACTACAAGGAGGTCTACTTCTGCGGCACCAAGAACGCCAAAAAGCATGTCGGCGATCTCAACGCGCAGACTGCAAATTTCGGGTATGACGATGACCGCGGCGACTACAACATAGTCTTTGGCGATCATCTCGCCTACCGATATGAGGTTGTTGATCTGCTTGGCAAGGGCAGCTTCGGACAAGTTGTGCGCTGCGTCGACCACAAGACAGGAGGACTTGTGGCTATCAAGATCATTCGCAACAAGAAGCGGTTCCACCAGCAGGCCTTGATTGAGGTCAACATTCTGCAAAAGCTGCGCGAATGGGTACGTTGATTGATAGTTGTTGATCATTTTGCTAACACGCGTCCAGGACCCCGACAACAAGCACAGCATGATCAACTTCACGCAGAGCTTCTACTTCCGTGGCCATCTTTGTATTTCTACCGAACTTCTCGGCATGAACTTGTACGAGTTCATCAAGGCCCACGAGTTCAAGGGCTTCTCGACGCGTCTCATTCGCCGATTCTGCAAGCAGATGCTAGCGTCTCTAGTTCTTCTGAAGAGCCAGCGGGTGATTCACTGCGATCTGAAGCCCGAGAACATCCTCCTCGCGCATCCACTGCACTCCGAAATCAAGGTCATCGACTTCGGATCCAGTTGTTTCGAGAACGAGAAGGTGTACACATACATTCAGTCGCGTTTCTACCGCTCACCGGAAGTCATCCTGGGTATGAGCTACGGCCTGCCGATCGACATGTGGAGCTTGGGCTGTATTCTTGCAGAGCTTCTTACTGGATACCCCATCTTCCCCGGCGAGAACGAGCAAGAGCAGCTTGCTTGTATCATGGAGATTTTCGGACCTCCAGAGAAGCATCTGATCGAAAAGAGCAGCAGAAAGAAGCTATTCTTTGATTCCCTGGGCAAACCGAGAGTCACGGTTTCCACCAAAGGGCGCCGTCGCAGGCCAAGCTCAAAGACCTTGCAGCAAGCCCTCAAATGCGACGACGAAGCATTCTTGGACTTCATTGCACGTTGTTTACGCTGGGACCCCGAGCGCCGCATGCGTCCTGACGAGGCAATGCAGCACGAGTTCATCACTGGACTCCGCAAGAATGCTGGAAGACGACCTGTCGTCAACTCTGCATCGAGTACTGCATCGCCCGTCAAACGAGCACCGGTTGCTCAGGCTCCGCAGGCCCGCGTGCGACCCCTCCCTGAGCCTCCCGGGCCAAGCGTCAAGAACGGCATCGCGCTCAACAACCAACGAGGGCCTAGTAGCTCCCCGATCAAGACCAACGGGCCTCGACGCCACTCCACAGTCAGTGGCCCGCCCGGCCCCGGAGGAACGGCTGTCAAGCGAGCGGCAAACGGCGCTCCAGCCAACGCTACAAGCAACCTAAGTAACTTGCCGCGGGTTGCACAACGCAGCGTGTCCGGCAAGCCTGATCTTGCCTCAGCGGCGGCCGTTGCCAGCCTGGTAAGTCGATTCCCATATGTTGCAGTCGTACCACTAACAATGTCAAGCAGAAAACGCGCTAGCCGCTACGACTTCAGGATCAGTGCTACCTTATGGCACCGACCAGCATATCATGAGTACTTACAACTATCTAATACTGGTTTGAGCGTGGCGCGGATGGGTTAGCTTTGCGCATTGCAGAGCATGTTATGTATCTTCCTTTCGCATGCATTCGTTGTAGATGTTTATACCCAGAAAAGCTGTGGCTTTATGTTCACGTGGATGGATGGATGACCGACGGCTATTGGATAGACAGGACATGACGACGTGGCAACGGCCCAAAGGGATCTTACAAAGAATTATGAACTGCGACATGCTGCTCGCGTGTCTCTCCGTCTGCTGTCCTGCGCCCCGGTGCTGTGTGCCTGATCTGCAGGATCGGTGGTGGTTCTAGCGTGCTCTATACCAGGTAGCGCACGGACGAATGGCATTGATGACAACCCCACGCAGAGCTGTGGTCACTTCAGCCCTGCAGATAATACATGGAGGTGTTCTTGTATGGACCAAATGGCCTCCACGCTTTCTGTTGAGCATTGCACTGGCACGTGTAGTTCTCAACAGCGCTGCGCCAAGCATGCGACTTCGCTGCTCTGGACCCTGGCACGCGGGAGCCCTATGCGTGCCTAGCGCCTGTTTCGCCGCAGGCCCGTTGGTCTCCACTTGTAAACGTTAGAATCATAGACAGTACGGTTGCCGCTAGGTAACAGGATTGCTAATGTTGCTCTAGATTTCGGAGTTTCTGGCAATAACAAATCAAGCCATCTCTGACGCCTTCGCATCCCTCTTTGCATCGGTCGATTGCCCGATTGCACATGCGCAGGTTTTCCTTTTCATCGGCCGCGGACCTGTTAAGTGAGAGTGCAACCTTTTTGCATGTGTTTCTTTTGCTTTCAAATTGAGCACCTGTCCCATATTTGTTCCACAAGCGCCTCTTGCCTCGTTGAGTCCGGTCTTTCCAGCTATAGGCGCACTAACACACCTAAAACTATGGTACCGCCCGCTCCGCTTCAGTAATTCCCCACGCGCCTCAGGATTTCCTTTTCTCCGTACAATATAATCAGGGCCGTCCGGTCCTCCTGCCTGCCTGCTTATACCTTTTGCGGGACATATCGTGCCTTTCACCGATCGTGCTCGGATACCGCCGCGCCAAGGATTGCCCTATACAAAACGCTCACCGGGGTCATCCTCCATCACGCGATTCGAAGTTGGACTAAGAATCCTAGCTGCTTAGCAAGGCAGCGGGCGCTACATCACACCCGCCCGTATCCGTTCCTTCTTCCCTCAAATATTGGGCTCACCTCAAGATTATTGCCACACACTTCCTCTCCACAATGCTTGCGCCACTGCCCCGGCTAAGCGATTTTGGTGTGTCCCCACAGAATGGATTCCTACCTACGGACACTCCACTAGACGTCCTTCCTGATCCGTACTACCAGCCATGGGAGGTAATCGCGCGCAACTTCCAGGGCTTGATCCTCACCAAGCGCCTTCGACGAACCATTGATGCTCTGCCTGTGCTGTCCACTGACCTCCTCTTCTCACAAGCCGAGTGGCAGCGGGCGTATTCTATCCTCGGATTCTTCGCCCACGCGTACATCTGGGGAGGCGACAGACCTGCTGATGTAGTGCCTCCATCCGTCTCAATTCCCTTTCTGGAGACCTGCCGCCACCTCGAGATGCCAGCCGTGGCCACCTACGCAGGCGTCTGCCTCTGGAACTGGCGACCACTGTTCAGCAACGAGCCTGCTGACACCCTGGACAACCTCGCCACGCAGATGACGTTCACAGGCTCGCTGGACGAATCGTGGTTCTACTTGGTGTCGGTGGCGATCGAAGCACGTGCCGGACCGGTCATTCCTATGATGATCGAAGCGATTGCAGCTGCCAGGAACAATGATGCTGCCATGGTTTCGGAGTGTCTCCGCACGTTTGCTGAGAGACTCGATGAGATTGGCGTTTTGCTGGAGCGCATGTACGAGAGCTGCGACCCGCACGTCTTCTACCATCGCATCCGCCCGTTCCTTGCTGGTAGTAAGAACATGGCAGATGCGGGACTGCCGAATGGAGTCAAGTTCGATGACGGAACCGGCCAGCAGCCTTACGTTCAATTCGGCGGTGGCAGTAACGCACAGAGTTCTGTGATCCAGTTCTTCGACATCGTTCTTGGTGTGGAGCATCACCCGACTGGCAAGAAGTCAACCGATGCACCCGCTGTCGGCGCAACGAACAACAATTTCATCGCTGAGATGCGCAACTACATGCCAGGACCGCACCGCAGGTTCCTCGAGGCTGTTGAGCGCGTGGCCAACATCCGGGAGTTTGTCGAAGCGAACCGCAACAACCGCGCGCTAACTACAGCATACGACGCGTGCCTGGCCATGCTGCGAACGCTCCGCGACAAGCACATCCAGCTTGTGTCACGCTACATCATCATCAAGTCTCGCGAGACCAAGACCGTAGCACCTAAGCAGGCTATGAACCAACCCCAGCCAGTCAACCTAGCAAACACCGTCCAGCGCAGTGGCAGTAAGGCGCTCCGCGGCACCGGTGGCACAGCGCTCATCCCGTTCTTGAAGCAAGCCCGCGACGAGACCGGTGAGCCCACCATCGACGCCTGGGCGCGCCGTCTGCTCGGCAACGGCCCCGGCGACGCCCGTGTTGCCAGACTCGGCAAGGTCAAGGAGGGCTTCGACGGCGCGGTGGAAGTCGTCGGTCTCGCTGGCACCTGGAGCGTGGACGACAGCGAGGGCGGCATCTGCCACTGGTAAGTCTGTCACTGGTGAGCGACGGCTCTTCAGCCTCGCTCGAGAGCGCTCATGGGCTCTCACACCGAGGTTTCGACCTCACGAAGTTGCATGCCTGCAGACGTCTGTGTGCCCGCAGACGTTGCTGTACGGGCTGGCTTCTCGGGCATTTTCATTGTTTCACGATCTCCTTGTCGTTGCCGCACACTCATTTGACGCTGGTATGTCTTATACCACACAAAACTTAATTCACACACGCTGTTCGTGTCTCCGAGACACTATACCTACTCTGCATTTGCAGATCCATTGCATCATGCCGTGCGTGTAATTATAACGTGCAAACCCAAGTGACCATGTGCACACTCGGAACCTGCCGGGGGTGGGACTGTGATGGATCGTGACCGCGAAACAAGCTCTTTTGACAGCGCCACCTCCGTCAGATCGCCGGATCTCCAGGATCTGCCTCGGGCACCAGGTGCTGCGTGTCTGCGCAGGGGTGCTGGCCTGCCAGCCCGATCGCGAATGTTCTCGCGCGCCGTGTGGGGGGTGACGTCATCGCCGTTCACATGTCGCGTCGCGACAGGCCTGGTTGGGGACGGAGGATATAAGACTACACGCAGTGCGAGAGAACTGCATACCAGATACCACTTTTGAATCACAGCTCTTGCATCTTGCAATTTTTGAACTCTTCAACCCAATTTTAAACCTAAGATTCTGTATATCAACGCACCGCAGCCATGGCCGACAAGAACCAAACCTCCACCGCCCAGAGCTACCTCGACCAAGCAGCCGGCACCATTCAAAGCGCCATCGGCTCTCTAACCGGTAGCACCGCCGACAAAGTACGCCCTCCCGCCATCATCATCACATTACCACCTCCCTCTTCCCCATCATCCCCCCCTTCCCTCCCTCCCATCCCCCCAACTAACACCCCCCCGCAGGCACAAGGCGAGAACCGCAAATCCACCGCCACCGCAGAACACACCCTCTCCCACACCTCCGCAACCGCGGGCCCCATAACCACGACCCCCGCCGGCGGCCTCGCAACCGCGAACCCAGACCGCAGCGCCGGCGCGTGGAACCAGAACGTCGGCGCGCTGAAAGAAAGCATCGGCGGCTTCGTGGGCGCCGAGGGATTGAAGCAAGACGGTATTCAACAAAATGCGGAGGGGAGGGGGCAGGAGGCGCAGGGCCAGGTGCGGGATTTGGGGAAGGGCGTGCAGGATCGCGTTGGCGGGGTTATTGGGGGCGCGGTCGCGGGAGTGGTGGGGAATGAGGCGCAGAAAGAGGAGGCGAGGAGGCAGCGGGAGGATGGGAAGGCGAGGGTTAGGGGGGTCGAGGCGGATTTGCAGAAACAGGCGGCTCAGTAGGGGGGGGGGGGGGGGACAATACCCGTGTTGGGGCTCTAGACTGCGGGGGTTGCAGTGTTTCTGGGGCCTGATAGGCTGGGGTGTATTTAGCGGGTGCTGTTATATCATATCATCATTACTTGCAGTACAGGATATGTCTGTTGTCTGTGATGTGTGAGGGAGCGGTGGATGGTGGGTGGAAGCGGGCCGGATTGGTTCCGTGTTGACTGGTTTTGGGACATTGGTGTCTTGAACGATAGGATAGCCGCGTCGTTCCCGGTACTGCCGAAGGTAGTGTATACCTAACAACGTTACGCGATTCCGTGGCACTCCGCAGCGCCTCGTGCCACAAGACTCCGAAGTAACGAGTCCCTTCTTACTTACGCACCCAATTGCTCCACGTCTCACCCAAGGTTTCACTCAACAGCTCTAATTCAAGAACGCACAGCCTCGACATTCACGATCGAAGCACGGTTCACGTCATGATTGAGGCACGATTGATGGTTGATGCAAAACTCTCCATTCATCGCTACACTACCACCGCGCAAAGCACGCTCGCTCCGCCATTACCACCCCTTGAAACAAAAAGACATGGGTATCGTATGATCGTCTCTCGCACCCGCGCCGTCTCGACGACAGAGGCGCGTCCGTCAGGCCCGGTTTAGAACTTGAAGATGATGTAGAGCGCGTGGATGATACCCTGGGGCACGTTAGCATGCGTTTCGCAGCACCGTAACAGGGAGTGCGACGTACGGGAATGTAACCCAGGATCGTGAGCAGGATGTTGATGAAGAAATCCGCGTTGCAGCCGCGCTCGAGGAAGACGCCGAGCGGGGGCAGGAAGATGGCGAAGAGGATCTTGCAGAGGTCGGATGCGGTGACGGGCATGATTGCTGAGAGTCTCGTTGGATATCGAGATTAGAGTGTTGGTTGATGGAATGCGTATGAGTCTGAGTAAGAGTACTGGAGAGTGTGTGGCTTGCAACGAGACAGCAGACGAGCGCTGCGCCCGCTTATGTAGAGGAATGCGGCAGTGACGGAAAGTGTCATGCGCGCTACGTCACCGCCCGATCGGGCGCGCGCGGCCCTGCTGCCCAGCCACACCAGCCTGTCCAGACCGGACCGCGCGCAAGAGCCCGGTTTTCGAGCCACGCAACGCCCGCAGCACGCTGCGTCACACGCACGTCGCGAGGCGGGACTCGGCGGCGCGGGTGCGCCACACCGCGCCACAGGTCCGCGCGTTGCGAGTTGCATCATCGCGGGCGACGGGGGCATGGCGCTGTGGCAGAGTCTGCGGATTGCGGCGCCGCGTGTGGCTGGAGCGGAGGCTGGAGCGCGGGCGTGCCGTGATAGCCGTTGGTGTAGCGTGGACAAGCAAGAAGCGGCTGCATTTTACGGTTTCACCGTCTTTTGCCGGGGCGCTGGAGGCACGGCGGCCAATGGCGGGCGCGAGTGTGCTGCTGTCTGGGGCAACTGTGGCGCTGTGGTGACCAGAAAGTTTGGAGTTGTGACGTACAGCACATGCCTGCATGCGTTTGGAGGCTAAGGCCATGTCACTCTTGATGCACTTGATCTTGACCGTGTCCAGCCCTGGCTCTAACGACCCTGGCTCTAACGACGGCACGGTCGAAAACGGTACAGTGGTCTGCAGAGACTCCGGCATGCCCCGTCAACCTCCGGGACGCGCAGTACTAGATCCAAACCTAATCTTCACCGAGGCAGATGAGTCTTGCAAAAGGAACTAACACTCACAAGTAGCACACGAAAAGGGCCAGCTTCAGAAACCCGGCCGTGCGATCAACAAGCCATCAGGTCCTCTACAATTGCAGACTGCACTCATCCCCCCTTCTATAACATCTGAACTCCTCGGAATATACTTTGCTGCAACAAGTACGTGACGACTTTTGTGCCACAGGCAGAGGGCCTTGACCTGTTTTGTGAGATTTTTCGCGATATACCCCTGTTTTTCGTGCTTCATCAATAAAATCATAACATCTGAACACACCCTCTCTACTTCCACAGTGCCCTCACACCCCTCCTCACACACGTATACACCGCGCGCTCCACCCGCCCCAGCCACCGCTCAAATGCCATGTACCTCGCCCACCACCCGCGCTCCTCTTCGGGCACCCACGCAGTCTCAAACGACGCGAGCCACATGCGATACATGACGGTCTCGACGAAGAACAGCCACGCCAAGCCCACCAGCGTGCAGCCTACGTACAGCACGACAAAGGCAGCGAGCAGCCCTTTGGCGGTGGGAGTAAAGGCGTGCGGGGGGCGCGCGAGCGTGACGATGAAGAGGAGCAGGCAGAGCAGACCGAGGACGGTGGGGATCGGGAGGAGCATGATTATTGCCACGCCGCCTTGGGTGCAGGAGCCGCGTTGGATGCGGCGCGGGTGGCGGGTGAAGTTGGGGATGGGGTCTGGGTGTGGTTAGTGGCGTCCTGGGCGATGAACGTTGCGGGAGTGGTGGAGGGCCACGAACCGTATTTCACCGATACTTCTGTATTGCACGAGAGATACTCGGCTACGACGTGCTGCTCGGCTGCGTTGAGGTCTCTCTGGAGGGGGCGCAGAGTAACGGGGCACGCATATGAGAGCTTGACTACGCCGTCTGTATCCAGTCCAGGAGAGTGGATACCGCGGAACAGGGCACCTTTGATCAGTTTGGTGGTCGCTTCTGTGGACTGCTCAGTGATGAGGTAGTGAGGGGTACTGACATCGGCAGCCCCTTGGTCTCTTTCACTTTGGCTGTCAAGTATTGTCACATGATACGCGCGCTGTGGTGAAATCGAGCACACAAAACTCATCTGCTCGGCGATGCTGACTCCGTTCTCGTGTAGGAGAGCAACCTGCGTGCCTCTCATTCCAGGCTGAAGATCCAACTTGAGCCACTCGGCAGTGACTTCCATCACCGGTGTTAGAGATAATTTACTCTTGCTTGGCTCGGTGGGAATCCATCGATTATTGCTTCCAGTATCTGCACCACCATCACCACGCCACCTCGGTCCAGTGTTCCAGAACAGCGAAACGGGGAGTGAGTTGAAGCTCAGAATCATAGCCCTCATGCGCTCTTCGCGCGCTGGTATACTCAAAATACTTCCAGCGTTGAAGTCTAAAAGATTGGCGATTATGATGTGCAAGTCTTCTGGCATTGTAGTCGAGCGATGCGCAAGCTCATTCCACGTATCGACCAGCTGCTTCAGTCTGGTTGCCTCTCCTAATTCCATCGTGAAGTGATCTGTCTCGTCTAGGCCACTCGCGCCCCGATTCGAGAGGCCTTGGATGGGAGGGAGAGTGAGGGTGTGGCCCGTAATGTTCCCGCCACGCAGACGCTGAAAGTTCCCTGCCTTCGTTTGACGCGGGCTTTTATGGTACTTGCTCTTCCAGTCCTGATGCAAGGTATTCCACAGCATATCGTACAGCTCCACATACACAGCCCAATTCTCCTCATCCGTAGGGAGTGGAAAGCTCACGCCTCGGGCTGCAGCCGGCACTCCTGGTCTGGGTCCATGCTGACACCACTCGTGCATCGGGTCGACAGCGCAGTCTTTGAACTGGAAGATGCACTCCCGCGCCAACACGCCCTCTTGCAATGTCCAACTGCGCGTCATCCACGCTGAGCATGCCACGCGCGCGAGTATCCCCAGTGCCGAACTCGTGGCTGCCTCATACTGCATCAGTTCTGCATCCAGCACGAGCTCCCGAATAGCTGCAGCATAGATGGACGCCATCTGGTTGATTGCTTTCTTTCGAAGGTGTTCGTGCTTTGGGTCAACAGGAATGCATAAAGTGTCCATCCAAAACAACGGCGGCTGGCGTTCAGGGTTACGCACAAAACTCCCACGAGACCAGTCTACCTGCAGAGATGCTACGGAGAAAACGCCGGATTCATATTCGCGCGGCAGGGACACCAGCTGTGTGTACAGACGTTGGATTTGACATGCCGGGAGGGCGTTGGCAGAGGGATTGCCCAGTCCATCAAACCAGACGTGCGAAATGACCGTGTAGCGTGTGGAGATGGCTCGGGGCGTGACAGTCAGGTGCAGAACGGGGTCCCCCGTGGTGGGCGTAGGATCGAGGTGGATGCCAACGATGGGGACTCCACCAGCGTCGATGATGTCAACGACATGATTGTAGTCGACGCCAACGAACGAGCATGTGCCCGAGCACGTTTGTGTGTGCTTTGTCACGTATGTCGCTGCATGTACGTTGTTGGCAACACAGCAGGGCTGGTCTATGCACGTGATATGGTTGTTGGGGCGGCAGTTGCGGCGGTCGAGGGTGCTGAGGTAGTGCAGGGTCCCGGAGCTGCGTTCCTGTTGCAGTCGACGGAACTGATGGGAACACCAGCCCAGATGTTGGAACTGACGTTCAATCGCGCTGCCCTTAGGACTGCAGGGTGCGGACACGTCCCCGGGCGGGCCCATTGTTCTCGTCTGTTAGTCTGCGGGTGGGACCGCTAGCCAGCGAGTTGAGTCGAGCACGATGCTTGGCGCGTCGACCGCAGCTTCCAATCGCGAAACGCCGGCATCGTGACACCTCAGCGTCTGCGTGTCTGTAGCCATCCGCATCCATGGCTCCTTCGACGCCGAGCCCCTCGCACCCGTTCCACGACCGCTTCCCGAGCCGCAAGACGCGACACCGCGAACGATGAGCCTCACCTCGGCGCTCGCCCGCGTCGAGCTCGAGCATCTGGCCGACGTGGTCCGCGACAATGCGACGGTTGTCAAGGACCTCAGCCACGTCTCCACGCTGCAGGAGGACGGCGTCGGGGGCGCCTTCGAGAAGAGCCTGCGCGTCAAGGGCATGATCGATGCGCTCGAGGCAGAGGCACAGCGGCAGCCTAGCTGGGGCATGCTGGCCGCACTGGTCCGGAGCGAATACAGACTGTGGGCCCTGAATGCGGAGACGCCGCTCCGTCTGAATCCATTCCTATCACACTGGGTCGAGGCCGTACAGCGCCTCGAGACAGCCGCGCAGCCGCAGCGCGGGCAGCCTGCGACAGAAGGCCTCTCGGCCAGAGACATCGCTGCGACCCGGCTCGAGACGATCAAGCGCATGCTGCGTTCAGACGCGGATGCCATCGCCCTCGCAACGCCGCAGCAACTGTACGAGGCGCGGTACCCTCCCACACCCTTTGACGTGCAGCCATACGTCCGCATGCTGGAGGAGGAAGGCATCTACGAGCCCTCTCCCGCGCCGCCGGTCTCTGTTACAACCACGCACGACGCTCCTGCTCCTACTGGTCCCCGTGCGACGCCTCAAACCCCCACCCATGCACCCCAGAAGTCCACGCCTCAAAACGAACGGCGAACGCAGCGTCCGACGCTCCAGGAATGGAAAGCCTCGGTGCTGTCCACCCTAGACCAAAACCCCACTCTCATTTTCGCGCAGCTCACGCGCCTCCCCATTGCCCTCCCCGCCCTCGAGTTCCTCACCAACCTCGTCACAAACTCCACGCTCGCCACACACAACATCGACGCCAAGGAAGTCGTGCTGTGCTTCATCCAACACGCCCTGCGCCTCGTCGAGCACATGGGCCAGCCCCCCAGCATCAACCACCAGCCCCCGCCGCAGACCGATATTGGGGTTGCTGTTGACGACGCCCACGGTCGCGATGCGCAGACCAGGGCTCTTAGATTGCTGATCTTGTTTTTGAAGAACCTGGTGCGCAAGGGGCTCGTGGATGTCGATCCCGGCGAGAAGCATACGCTGTACTACGACCTCGAGGGCATGTATCACAGCTATATGTGGATGAAGGAGGTGCGCGAGTTCAAGACGCTGATCGAGGAGGGCGATACGACGGATGAGGGGTGATGGTGATGGAGGGACGTAGAGGTTTGGCAGGATCTTGCTTCAGAACATGGCTGTTCCTAGTATTTACATTCGATGCTTGGATACCACGCTCTGTTGAGATCAGCCAGTGAACACCAACCACCACCAGAGGTGCACCTGTTGCCAGACGTAAACACACAAAACCAATGCATTACAACAGCAAAAAACATCAATGGCCCGAGTCCGGGCTCCTATCCAATCAACACCTATTCACAAATACTCAAGCCCCAACATCGCACTCCCGCAGCCGTGCAAGCTAACCACCACCCTCATTTCTCAGGCAACACATACCGCCGCTCAACACTCATCTCGCGATCCGCCTCGTCCTCGCCCTCAAACCTCAGCCGCACCAGATTATCCTTCCCATCCGCCACCCCCTCCTTATCATCCTTCTCCTTCTTAACCCGATCCGCGACCCAGCTCGCCACAACCTCCGCCTTGTAGAACGTCGTCGTATTGGGGTACAGCGCAAGCACGACGCGTTTCTTGGGCAAGTCGGGCAGCGTGACGTTGGCCGACGACGAGGGAATGGGGACCAGGTGCGCGACGGAGGCGCGGTAGGGTTGGTTCGGCGTCGGCGGATCCGGGTCCGCGTCGATGATCTCGTAGCGGCGCTGTTTGCCGTCGCCGATGACGCTGGTGACGCGGCATAGGATGCCTTCGCCTTCCTGGTTGGCGCGCTGTTTGCTGTTGCGGTAGAGGACTTCTGTTTTGGGGGAGAGGCGGCGCGGTGGGTTGTCTGGTGCGTGTTAGTTGTGGGGTGGGGATGGGGCGGGGGCGAATCGAGGGTGGGAAAGATGATGACAATGGTGCTGCGGTGACATGACATGAGGAAGACATGGTTCTGAATGAACTACCTCGCTAGACTATTAGGCTAGGAGTGTACCCATCAGACGTACAGGAAATGCTAGAGCGGGTATCGTTGCCATCGTGTGTAACGCCGGAATGGAGCAGAAAGTCTGACATGCGCGCTCAACGAGCGGACCCTTTTTTCGATGAACTGGGAAAAGACCTGGGGACAGAAGAGCGACCCTTCTTACCCTTACCATTGTCGTCGTCCTCGGCTTTGACGCTTCCTTCGCGCACGGGAACCGATCCTGCCCTGCTGCTGGCCGATTTCGCAATCAGCTTGTCCTTCTGGCTGATTACCACTTTCGGGCTGGGCCCAGGGCTGTCCGCGGCGATGCTGTCGCGGTCGTCAAGACTGTCGGCGACTTTGCGTTTACCCTGGCGGTCGCGCGACTTGCCAACACTAGTGGCGCGCGATGCCGATGTTGGGGTGTCGTCTGAGCTTCTCAGAGCTGAAAGGATGCCCATCTGTGTGGAGATGTCGTTGCCGCCGTCCTCTGATTTCAAATGGCCAATCATCTCGTTGTCTAGTTTGATGAGCTCACGAAGATTGGTCTCGAGCTCATCGTCGATTCTCTCAGAGGGCTGCGCTCCTCGAGCTATTCTGGTCAGTATGAGTATTAAGTGGAGCATCTGCAGGCAATCAAACCTAATCGAGCATTTTGAGACGCCTCGAGGTCCAGTATCTTCTTGCGAACAGTCTCTGCTTGTGTCTGTAATAAATGTTAGAGACGGACAGAAGAGGCATCATTTGGACAAAAGGTATGCGTTGACAATCTGTTTGATATCGTTTGAGGGCATCGATCAACGGCCGGTGACCGTGCAACAGATCAGCCGCTTACCGCCAGATTGTCAACCTTTCTAGCCATGGACTTGATTCGTGTCCATAGATGCCCAGGAGAGACATAAGGATTAGGAGCTGCACCTATGAATCCCTCCGAGTCTGCCAAGTTGCTAATTTCTCTTGCAGACATATAGTAATGTAGATGTAGCAATGCGGGGCTGGAAGTGCTAGTTTGCTTACCATGAGCTGGTCAATGTGGCGTGCATCACCCTTGATCTGGTTCCAGAGCGACCTTTCCTCGTCGTACTCGTCCTTCATCTGCCCGCCACGGGGCCTGCTGCGTGCTGCCATGTTGAAGGGAGGTGCGCCCTAACAGTTCCAGAGCTCTTGCTGCCAGGCCAGCGCGACTACCGCAGGGGTTGATCGCTGAAGTGCATAAGGATGAGGTTATTTCAGCGAGCGAGTAGAAGAGAAGGATGGTTATGCGAGGCTAAGCACGAGTTCCAGGTACCGGTACCGAGGCACTAAGCGATTGAAGGGAATAGTCGTTCGGTGGGACGCTGCTTATTTGAACCTACCGCTGATCTGGCGACGTCCGGTTCGGTTGCGGGGCTTCCGCAGTAGTGGCATTCGTGGACCCCACCAAAACTCCCTTGGAGCTCTGACGTTGCCACCTTTCCACCATAACACAGCGAGGAATAGACAAAATGCGTGTACCTTTGATCAGACTTCAGTGCGGTATGCCAGAAAATATAGAAGCTCAAGCTAAGGCCGTAGACTGACTGCCTTCAGGTGTAAACAGCTACGATTGGGGTGCGCTGCTCCGCGCTTGACGTTACCCAGCGAATGCTGAAGCTTTCCAGGAAAGGTCGGCAAGGACTCTGCTGCCGCCAAATTCCACGCTGCTACGGCCTCAGAAGACTTCTCTATCCAAGAGGACAAGCCCTATGCTGAGGTACATTTTCAACATGATCGAGCTTGTTCCAGTACTGACATCGCCAGCTATGGATGGGCACCCACCCCTCCCTTCCTTCGAAGGATCTCGAGACCCAGCGCTCGCTCCTTGACCTCGTCCAGGAGAACCAAGCTCTCCTTTCCACCGACATAGCAGAGCGCTACGAGAACAAGCTGCCCTTCCTGTTCAAGGTTCTCTCGATCGGCAAGGCGCTGAGCATCCAGGCCCACCCAAACAAGAAGCTTGCGGAGCAATTGCACAAGAGGGACCCCAAGAACTACCCAGGTCAGGCGTATAGCCATATTTTAGACTGCATAGACTAACATGCCACCAGATGATAACCATAAGCCTGAGATGACCATCGCCGTCACGCCCTTCGATGGACTCTGCGGCTTCCGACCCCTCGCCGAGATTGCGCATTTCCTCCAGACCATCCCATCGCTGCGGAGACTCGTTGGTGAGGAGGAGGCTAAGAATTTCGAAGAAACGATCAAGGGCAAGGAGACATCTGACAAGGGGGAAGACGTCAAGGCCAACAAGAAGGCTTTGCAGTCGGCGTTTACGAAGGTCATGAACACAGACCATGACGCTCTTGTCTCTGCAGCTAAGGAGCTCATTTCTGCTGCCAATTCGGAGGGCTCGTCCTTTGCTGGCAATGGCGGCCCTTCGAACGACGGCCAGGAGCTTGCTGACCTTGTTGTTCGCCTGGACTCGCAGTTTCCTGGAGATATCGGCCTGTTTGTCCAATTCTTCCTCAACTATGTCAAGCTTGAGGTAGGCGAAGCCATGTTCCTCAAGGCTGACGACATCCACGCCTACCTCTCCGGAGACATCATCGAGTGCATGGCCTCGTCCGACAATGTCGTGCGCGCCGGCTTCACACCCAAGTTCAAGGACGTCGAGACCCTCACCACGATGCTGACGTATTCGTACGCGCCCATCAGCGAACAGAAGATGGACCCGACAGACTACGCCTACGCAAAACTCAATGCTGCTGCATACTCGTCGAACTCGTCGAACACTCTGTACGACCCACCGATTCCAGAATTCGCGGTCGTCAGGACAGCGTTGAAGAAGAGCGGCGCAAAGACCACGTTCGACCCAATTGATGGCCCCAGCATCGTGCTGTGCACCAAGGGCAAGGGCACGATTAGCGTGGGACCCAAGAAGGAGGAGCTGAAGGAGGGGTATGTCTTCTTTGTCGGCGCGACCGCCGAGGTCGTCATTGAGAGTGAGACAGACGACGCGGAAGGCTTGGTGACGTTCAAGGCTTTCTGCCAGCTTGATGAGGCAAAGCAGAAGCTGTAGGAGAGCTGCATAGCGTCACATTCTAGCTTGATGACTTAGCGTGCTGAAAGCTCCCAACTCGACTTAGTGAGAATCCATAGCATATCACGAATGATGAGAAATGCATGACCCTCAGACCACTGCGCCCTGCACGCGAACCACGCCCTGTTATGTACAAGTGGCCACTACGTTCGACACTGTTGAGAAAAACTGCTTCTTCGGGAATGTTGCAGCGCTTGATCAGCGGGGAGGCACAGGTCATCCATAGGTGAAGGTCGTCGCATCGCGCCCTTCACAACGACACGGCGCGCCCTGGGGCGTACACGACGTGTCCTGCGATCGATGGTTCTGCAGCAAACCTTCCTCATTAGGCAGGTCCGTGACGGCAAGAACGCAGAGCAGTACGTGCTATAACATTTCATACATGGGACGATGAACGCGCCCTCTGATCAATAGTGAAAGAGAGACAACACCATAACCCCTGTCAGGCCAAGACGCTAAGCCTTGCGCGCTGCTCACTTCCGCGGTGCAACTCCCCCACAGTTCGACCAGGCGCATTGTAATTGACGTACGATTCGGGGACTCGCAGCGCAAATCCACGCCCCAGTCACCCTACCGCACTCCCATCGCAACGTTCGGCCCCAAAAACCCCCAAAAGCACAGCCCGACAAGCTCCCGCGTGCACTCCACCGCGCCGCGGCGCCCACCACGCGGCCCACCCCACCCGCCACCATGAACAACTACTCCTTCCTCGACAGCACGGGCAACGTCGCGATGCCGCGCTCCGCCCCCTCGCCCTCGCCCAGCCAGACCTCGCAAATGAACGGCGCGCCCCAGCAAAACGGCGTCCCGCTCGTCAACGGCCTGCCCTCGGGCGGCCAGCAGACAGACATGAACCACCTGTGGAGCGTCGTCCAGCAGCTGTCGCAGATGCTCGAGGACAACAAGGCGCAGACCCAGGGCGTGCTGAACGGCGTGCAGGCGCTGCAGCAGCGCGCGAGCGAGGAGGGTGGCGTCGGGGTGCTGAACCACACGAGCGCGCGCGAGGTGAATGGCGAGATAAACGGTATGTCTGCTTCTCCCATGGCTTCTTGCTGCGCCACATCCTACTATACTATACCACACCTCGGACTAACACCCCCCGAAGCAGCATCCCGCGCCGCCGACCTCACAGCCCTGCAAACCCGCCTCTCGACCGCCGAATCCCACACCGCGGCACTAACAACCCACGCCCACGCCCTCACATCCCTGATCACAGACTACGAAAACGCACTCACCCTGCTGCTGGAGAAACTGCGCCCCTACGCGTACACCCAGACCTCGTCCATCCTGGCGCTGCACAAGCACTACCAGGCGCTGCTGGACGCGGAGCGCGCGACGAGCATGCAGTTGCGCCTCGAGCATGCTGAGTGGCAGGCGGGGCTGGGGAGGGTTGCGGAGTATGCGCGGCAGGCGCTGAAGGTGCAGAGTCGCGCGGAGGAGCCGTTGATGGCGGAGGTGAAGGGGCTGAGGGAGGAGAATAGGGTGTTGAGGCGGCTGGCGGGGTGGGAGGAGAGGGCGGGGAGTAGTGATGAGGAGGAGGGGGCGTGAGGGACGGGGGAGCGGTGTGTGGTTCGGTCGGGTATTGCATAGCGAGGCGTTTGGTGTTAGAGAATCAGCAATGCCATGGTATTGCCTCAACGGGTGCTGTGCATGCATGCTTTAGTCTGCATATCTCTACAACCCTGACGGAGACTAATACAGTATCTTCCTTGATGATCCTCCCTCCTCAGATCCTATATCTACGACCCAAAAGACCCTCTCCTCTCCCTCTCCTCCCTGCCCCACCCACAACTCCAAAACCGCCACTCCCAGCACCGCCACTCCCAGCACCGCCACCACGACCCCTCCCTCTCCGGATTATCTCGCCCAGTCATCGGATGCTTCCCCGGCGTATACGTGCGCATCGGGATCGCGCTGGATCCACAGATCTCACCGGGCGGGCTACGGCGCTGCGGCGGTGTGTGGAATACGTCGCCGTCGCCGTCGCTGTCACTGTCACTGGGGAGGAGGGGATCTGTCTCGTGCGACGGGAATTCGGGGGCGTCGGCATCGAAGGGGCCGTCGAAAGCGGATTCAGCATCAAAAGTCTGGTGCCTGAGTGGTACGTCGATCACTGTCCTCGGCTGCGGGGAGTCTTGATCTCGAGGTCGCGGTTCATCGTTACCGTTTCTCGAGGCCAGGTACTTCTTGACCTCATTTGTGAGTTTCGCGACCATGCGCTCCGAGGCCTCGTGCGGGTGCGTGATGAGCTTTTGTTTAGCTTTGATGACGGCTTTGTTCAGGCGGGCTTCTCCGTCGTCGTCGGTGGGTGGTTCGTGGCGTGTCTTCTATGGCACGCGGTACCTTGTCTCTGTCACGACTTCATGTGCTCCGTAGCGATCAGGGTCGGAGCTTGCGCGGTCGCGTATATGAGATTCAGCTGGCGGAGATGGCCGAGGTGTCGCCTTTGAAGCCTTCGAGGACGATTCGGGCATGTCGCTAATCTTCGTCATGTTGAGTGCTTTGCGAATCGCGTCGATGGGCACGCCAGCTGCACGAGGTCTTGGTGTACCCGAGCCGGCAGCTGGTTCAGGTACGGTGATTCTGGGCAGTGGGCTGGACCTACGGCTACTTGAAGCCTGGCGTCTCTGCCTTCTCGCATCGCGCCGCTTTTCCTTCCTGTCTGCCTGATGTCGCAAGAATCGTTTTGCGCCGTCTGGAGGCGTCGCAAGATCTGCATTGGCCTTGCGAAACCCCGGCAGTCGTCCCAGCCAGTGCGGCGAAGCATCGGTCGCCCTCAAGCGCTCCCTCCGTCTGCCCATGCTTGTCGATCCGGAGTGCAACCGAGAGGCGTCTTTGGACCTTTTTGCTGTTTTCGGTTTCCAGAAAGTGATTGGAGTACGTTCGTAGACTAATATTGGGTCAGCAGCGGCTACAGGCATTCGAGTCGGACACATACCTCTCATGACAACGAATGCGCGATGAGACTAAGAATAAGCCGTGAGAGTGGGCGTTAACGATGGGCGTGTGTGAATGGTCCTGTCGTTGCAGAACGCAACGGGAGACTTATAACAGTGGACGACCGCGCCCGCCGTCTCAAGATAGCAATAGCAAGACATGCCTGCCTAAATCCAGCCCAAACTCCGGTCAAGTGCGAGTGTTACTTCACGGCGGTACAACGAACACCGCTTGTCTACCACATCACCAGCCAGCTAGAATTGCGTCTAGCTTCTTCTTGCCCTGTCCTTTCAAAGCCAGCATATCGACATCACCATCTTCGTCTGCGGTAGCTGGAACTTGCACATCGCCCAGCTTCTCGCCCACCCTCCCAGCAACCCGTATGGCCAGCGTCCTTGTCTTTGCCAGCTCTGGCGCAAGCGGCGCATCCCTCCAAACCAAATTCGGTTGTATGTTCTCCTTCGGCTTGCGGTACGGTTCGAGCAGCGAGAGGAGCGTGCGATATGTGGTCAGCTTCGTTTGCAGGGAGAGGCGCTGCGCTGAGAGATCTTGCAGGCGGGCGAGGGCGGCGGTGTAGTCATCCTGATCGACGTCGCGAGAGGTTGTAGAATCCGAGGAAGTGTCCCAGACATTGGGCAGCTTGGCAATATTCTCGTCGAGGGTAAGATTGTCGTTCTGGTACAGTGTGTTGCCATCATCTTCAGGCGCTGCGTCGTCATCCTCATCGTCAATGTCTCGAGCACCCGATTGCCAGTACAGCTCGTCAATTTGGTCAACAATATGGTCAATCATTTGCCGGCTATAGACTTTGCGCGAGTGCTGCTTCAGGTCGCGGTTGACCTTGTCCAAGGCGCCCTTGACCACGCCGAGCTCAATACCTCCATCCTCTGCAATTGTCTTCAGTCGCTGTGAGGGCACGATCGGGCGTGACAGGTGGTGCTTTTTTGCTTGCAGGAAGAACTGCTTCTGCTCTACAACGGTGCCTTGTTTCGACATCTCGGTGACGTTGTGTTGATGTCAGGTAAGAAAGTTTGTGTAGAGTTGCGTAGATGCGCCAGACGCGTTGTGGGGAAGTTAGCGCGACACGTCGAACACGTGACCGTACTTTCATTGCGTCAATTGCACGACACCTGTGTAAGATACCCAGCTGGATCCTGAGACTGAAAGACGCATCAGATGAATCATCCGTCCGGTCATGAGAACCACGCCACGTGAACATCATACGAATTTTGCGTTGAAATGAATCGAAATGTGTAAATTATCTTCTGTCCCACGAACTATGCAGTGCAGGATGTAACTCCGCTCTCCATCTAGTGGAGCGGCAAGCGCCATATGTACCCCCAAGCTGCGCACGCTATGTATGAGAAGACAATGAATATGATGATGCTCGCTAACAATCAGAAAAGACACGCTGCTACAATGCGTCTCTACACCTCCATGTTCTCGAAAGGATCGCGATCAGGCGGCAGTCCCCTGTACATGACTTTACCACGCCCGTCAAGCCTAGCATTGACGCTGGTAATCCAAATCCTCGAACTGAAGACACTGGTGCGCTGGATTTCGTCCTTAGAGATACCCAACTCGTCGTGCGGAATCCATACAGCAGGCTGAATCGTGCGTGTCGCGGGGTGCTGGAAGCTGCGCTTAATAAGCTTCTGGCGAGCCTCGGGTTCTATGTCTTGCAGCTCGTCGTCGATGTTGTCGAATAAGTTGGCCGTGGGCAGGACCTGGGATTCAATGTCGCGCACGGGACGCGTAATACCGTCCGTGACATCATCCAGACCGCGTTTGAGGGTGTCGGCAAAGACATCGAGGGGATCCTTACGCTTGTGCTTCTTAGGCGTAGCACGGGAGCGAGAGCGAGAGCGACTGGCGTGGACGGATGTACGTGACTTGCTCTTCCAGTTGTTCTTGCGGTCTGGCCTAGGGCTATCAAGGTTCGAGAGTTCGAATGTTTCATTACCGTTGCCGCCCGATGGTGTTCGCTGTGCATTCAAGCGGTCCATTGCCTCCATGTGTGCGCGTTCACGGTCTTCTGCAGTCTTGGCTGCGCTTTCTCCGATGAGAGACTGATGCTCTGCATCGTTTGCGTCGGTCCATCGTGCGGCTTGGGCGCGCTGGAACTCCTCGTCACGTTCGACAGCCTCGTCTTCGAAGGTGATGGGGAGGTAGGTGAACAGCGGACCAAAGGCTCGATTGAGCACAAACTGGTAGAGCACAGTGAAGATCATCACAACGATCATGATAATCGCATGAGGCACACAAGCTTTGTTGTCCTGTAGGAAGAACAGACCAACAAGGCAGAGCTCAAGGAAGTAGATACCGGTAAAGAGCTGGTTGACAGCCTTTGGAAAGATCAGTCCGTTCGTTTCGGCCTTAGCGTATGAGACGTAGATCATCTGGTACCGGTAGGTAAACCAGAAGAGGGAAAATGTGATCAACATCATGATGATGATCAAAGGCGAGATGATCGAATAGATGATTCCGATTGCGCCAAAGTTGGTGTAGACCGGAATCATAGTACCCCAATTCATGCCTGACCTATTCAGTACCCGGGAGACCTTTTGTCGAGGTGTCGTGTCGAAGAAGCCGAAGAGAACAATGATGACAACAGCACCGATCTGAAGCAGAGTACCAGAGCTGATACTGAGGGCCTGCAAGATCATGTACGAAAAGAAGTAGTTTGCAGCTTTAGGCAAGTTCTCGGCCAGAGTCTGAGGGACACTGATAGGGTCGTTGGTAATCTTTCGAATCGTTGCGGTGATGCCGGTGGAAAGCGACACAACTAGGAACAGTTGGACGAAGACGAAGGCAAAGTAAAAGTTTTGCACCAGAAGCTCACGCTCTCCGGACGTCGTCGTACCTGTGGCTCCGGCCAGAAATCTCAGGATGATCGGCAAAACAGCGAAAAGAATGGCCAGAAACGCTGGGGGCAGGACACCCTGCACGAAACTAATTGCCCAACCTGGCATATCGTTGAGGAAGCGCAAGAAGTGCAGTTCCTCGGTCAGTGTGGAGATCTGAGATAAAGCTCCGGTGAATGAGACTGGAATACCCCAGAAGATGATGAGCCCAACGATCAGCATGATAACACCGAAAAGTCGAAGGTATCGCTCCCACCATTTCATCGTAAGATTATCCCAGAGCACGTGGTTGGGGTTGACTTCGACAGTTCGAGGATCCATTTGCCGAGGAACATGGTGACTTAACGACTGACAAGCCATGTGTGCGGCGACCTGATGGTTGAACTGGATGAAGGCAGAATTCATCAGAGGGTAACGCTCAGGATGAGCCTGATCCTCGTCAATCTCTGCGTTGAGTCGCGCCAGCTCCTTGCGACAATGGTAGATCGTGTCCACCTTCTTGCCAATCAATGGAATAGAAGGCCACCAATCCAAGTTGAACAGAGGGAGACGCATAGTTTCACGGTCTTTTGGCGTGATGTACGATCTCCAAAGCGCCGTTTCGTCGTCCTCTGTTATACTCTCGTTGTAGACACCTCTGAGGTCGTACTTTACTTTTATAGGCTCACTCAACTCGTCTGGCAGTACTTCGCCAGGTTTGCGGAAAGGCTGAGGGCTTGCGAAGTCGTCGCTCATGCGTCGCAGAGATCGGAACGGATTGAAATGTTTGGACTTCTTCTTCTCTTTCTTCGTGGGTTTTTGTTTTTCGTTTGGTGCGCTTGTCTGCGTTACGGTACGTTCAGAGTCCATCGGGTCTTGGTCTGCAGGCGCCAAAGGCGAATAGGTGTCGCTGCTAGCGCCCCTTTGCACAAACTCTGCAGACGTCGGCGAAATTGGTACGTCAACACCACCATCGAGCTGGGGCTGCGCCTGGTCATGCTTGTCTTTACCAGCAAATGCACCCCTGAAACCGCCGTAGAGTTTCTTGTTGAAGTTACCCACACCTTGTCCCACATCGCGAAAGCCGTCTCCTACAGCATGCAGGCCTTGGCCCACGAAAGGAATCGGGAACATAGGCTTCTTGCGTGAATGCGACGAAGAGCGGGACGAGTCGGAGGATGAAGATGACGAGTCTTCTTCCAGGACAGATTGCAATTGTTGTTCGATCTGGTGAGGGTTACCAGCGTCCATACCGTGGTCGACAGTCTCTTGTGCAATGTCGTGGTCCATTTGCGCCTCTTCTGCCTTTCTTTCTCTCTTGGTTTTCTTCTTCTTGCCCTCTTGTTTAGCCTTTGCTTCCATCTTCTCCTTGTTCTTCTTGGTACACAGAATGATCAAGTTCGTTTCAGCACCCTCAAGGGTTCTTGCGATCTTACTCCGCTTGTTGACTTTGTCCTGCAGCTCATCATAATTGCGATTAATCCAGATCTCCTTAATGCCGCCGGGAAATACATCGTAAAGCGCATCCAGCGCGGCCACAGTAAGCCACTTGTGCGGGATACTCTGGACCAAAATGGTGGTTGCAGATGCGCGAATGCGATGCTCTGGCATAGTGAGGATTGTTTGCCTTAGGCGGACGAATTTCCTCAAGGCCAGGAAGAAGTTGTAGCAGACCCAGCACACAACAAGTACTGCCAAGATCAGATGTGCCCACAGCCGATGCTGTTTATTCTGCACGCCCACGTTTGGCCACGCGAACGAATCAAGTCCAGATACACCATCGACGTCTCCAGCGCGGTTGATTGGCAGCAGAATAGGAAGAATGACGCAGGCCATGGGTATAAATATGCGGAGTAACAGTTGCAGGTATTCAAGGAACAGGAAGCCATCGACACCTGCTATGCGAATAAGTTCTCGGTCGCTAATCATAAAGACAGTTTTGATAGACTCGATGGCGGTGACGGGGGCTGCGATGCGCTTCGCTTGCGGTACATAGGCGGTCTTGTAGTAGCTGCAGGCTGTTAGCTGGATCACAAAAGAATGAGGTCGCACGCACTATATCCTTTGGAACAGGCTTTGCCGCTGCGTCTTTGCTTCAGTTAAGCCTTTCTTTGACCGTGTGATTTTCCAGTTGCCGCTCAGGATCAGGAAAACGCCCATCTGCACACCGAAAACAACAGCAGCGGCGGCCAAGGAGGCAGCGAAGTTCTCGATGCTCTGATTCTCCCTGTCCTGAGCTTTGCTGCTCTCCGTCGACGACACCGACGACTGTGTTCCCGACATCTTGTGGGTAAGGCGCTATGTAAGCGCTATCTGCGGTGTGTGTGTTGCGCGCAGTAGGTGTGCGTAGCAGTGTTGGCGCCCCTATGGCTAGTAGTGTGAGGCCATTGGTGTGGTGGGGAAGCGAAAGGGTCGTTGGTAGAAGTAAGGGTTTCCGCAGGTGAAGAGGCGAAAGGAAAGCACAAAGCAAACAACGACAAAGATCACGGAAAGGGCATTGTTTGAATGATTCCAAGGTCGACGTGTTTTAGATTTACCCTGGGATGGCGATTCGGCGCGACGTACTTGGCAGCGCCTCTCTCGTCACCGCTCAGCCAAACACAGGTGGCCAGCGCAATAGCAGTGCCGTACTAGCGCCGGGCATGTCCCGCCGTTATCAAGCGCCTGGCACTTGTTTCGCACGGTGAACAAGCTCAACGGCCGACGCCCCTCATGAATGTCTCAATCCCTGAGTATTCAGATCTCCATCGAAGGAGCATCAAGAGGTCCACGTTTGTGGGGCACAGGTCAGTACCGAACCCTTGTTCCATGACGGTGCCAAGATGTGTGCGCCACATGCCGACTGCCGTGTCACTTGACTCGCGTGCCTGCCCGTTTCGCCCTTTCCCGTTCCAAGACCTTGCAATGCAAACCAAGGCACGCACAAGCACGAACGTCTCAAAGGGGCGCATCCTTCCGTTCGCATGCCACCTCGTCCAACCATGTCGTTATCACAACGATCTGCTGTGCTGCCATCTATCACTGCGGCCGTGAGGTCACCGCTTATAGCAAGGTTTAGTGATGACACGCAGGAGTCGTTGTATCAAGCATTCGGCTACAAGCTGACATAGGGATCCCTGATCATCTATAGGAAAGCTTGTGGCGGTGCACAGAATCGCCAAAGCGAAGAAAGCGAGCATCGCCCCACACCAGGCTCATTCCATGCTGCCATCGGCCAATCACAGGTGGTGCACCAGGCAGCTTCTCGAAGTCTGCCTTCCTGGGACAGACCGACGACCTCGATGTAGGAGGAAGAGGGTAAGATTTAGATCGGTCAGTGAGTCTGCCAGCCATAAAGACGAGTGATTCTGCCTCGACTTGGAGTGAATTATCATGCCTACCTTAGGTGCTGTTGAAACTATTCAACACACACTGTTAAAATACATCTTCTAACAATCGAACAATCAATATGTCGACAGCAATCGCCTTGCAGAGCATAGATGCTAAGGAGACAGCAACACTTCGCCAGCGTAGAGCCGACTCATCTCAAGACAATGCGTGGATCTCCTCACCCCACGACGTTTCCTCCTCCGCCCTACCTCTCGACTCATCCTCGCTCTCTCCAACCTCCATCTATTGGATCACGCCCCACGGCATACTCACAAAAGCCATCACAATCCTCGATCTCACCCACGATATGCCACTCCCCTCCACCGGCCTAACCGACACCTACAAAGCCGCTATAAAAACCACCCTGAAAGACCACTCCTTCACCCCAATCATCACCTGCCACCGCCAGAGCTGGATCGGCCTGAAATACACCATCCAAGACGATCAGCACAACCCCATCGCGCAGTGGTCGCAATCGTGGTTCTCCGCCGGCGAAGCCGTGCTCACCTTCCCCGCCGACTCGCCGCACTCCTCGCACCCCATCAGTCTGAAGAACAAGAGGTGGGGTCTGCGCACGGAGTCGTTCACGGTTAACTCGCAGCTCTTCTCCTGGCAGATGGACAGCGCGTGGCATTCGTACAACATGACGCTGTACAAGGTGCTTGGGTCTGGTGAGCATCAGAAGAAAATCGAGGTAGGTAAGTATAGCCAGAAGTGGTGGGGAAGCTGTGCTACGGGTGGTGCATTTGTGTTTGATGAGGGCATCATCGATGGGGTTGTGGCGGCTTTGACGCTGGTGGTTGTACTGAAGAAGAAGAGGCAGAGAGCGGCTGAGAGGTATGGGAATGGTGCGCATTGATCTTCGGCGGTGCTTGGTTGGACGCGTGTCGGCTTCGCGCTATTTAATGGTCTTTTTAAATATATGATGTTGTAGTTAATTGTATACATTCTTGCCAACTGTTTAAAACAAGAATCAGTGAGCATCCTACATGTACTTCGATGGAGATGGCTGCTCCTCGTATAATTCAGCACTTTCGTCCGACAGTGCATTCATAGTAAGGTGTGTAGACGCGACGGAACATGAAGTGCGGGCTTGGAGGGCCTCAGACTGATCACCAAAATAGAAGGGCAGGATTTTGGATGTCTATAGGCCATTCAATCAGAGTCAAATTGCCTACTTGACGACTAAACAACAACGCTGATAATACAAAGTCGAACGCTCGAACGCAACGCAACAAAAAAGTAGCCCAGGGTATCGTTAAGACATTACAAAACGCCACGCTAAACAGCACCCACACCGTCTTATAGTCCGAAGGCGCTATTGAGGAGGGTATCGGAGATTCTGTTCACAGAGATAGTATTATCTCCTTGCAGGTGTGGTGCGTAGAAGTCTGCGAGAATGGAATCTCTGGCCGGCTGCGCAAGGAAGGCATCGATCTCCTCGAACATAGAGGGATATATGACCTGTTCCGGGGAAGGAAGAGCTGTGACCTGCTCTTGGGCAATCACCACGGTATTTTCTTCCCGTGGCGATGTCGAGAGAGCCAGTCCTGTCTGGACTGTGACCTGTTCAGAGGGATTGGTGGCGCGATGAGGTGAGCTGTGACCTGCTCCGGTAGAGGGGGAGCTGTGACCTGCTCCAAGAGAGTACTTTGGGGCTGTGACCTGCTCCTCGGTATTCACCACGGTATTTTCTTCTGAAAGATACGAGGCCAGTTCAGGGGGGAGATCGTCGAAAGAATCTAGCTCTATGAGCATCACTTGTTCCTCTTCCTCATCATTGTCCCCGAACAACGATGCCATGTCATCGTCCTCGAACAACGATGCCGTATCATCGTCCTCGAACAAAGATGCCGTATCATCGACCTCAGACATCGATGGTGCCTCATCACTAGTCACAGACGAGTCCGCGACCTGCTCCTCCGTAATCACCACAGTATTTTCTTCCCGTGGAGATGTTGGTCGGAGGAGAGGGGAGGCCGGAAGAGAAGGGGGACTGTTCAAGGCACACATCGGCATGTCCATTGACTCCTCGGGCAATGATGATGCTTCCGGAAGAGTTTGAGACTCGTCATCAGTCTCTCCCTCTGCATCAATGTCGCTGCCTGAGGAGGACAGATCCGCAGACTTGGACTTCTTGCTTGGTTCTTCGACCAAGCTCTTGGCCTTCCTCTTCTTGCTCGATCTTTTGACCAAGCTTTCGGCGTTTCTGGCCCTCTCCCTTGCGAGCAGAGCTACCCTCTCTGCAATCTCCCGTTCTATCTCTTCCGCCCTTTCCCTCTTCACCTCGGCGATGTTGTTCGGTGTTCTTGGCAACTTGAAGACCTCCTTGAACTTGCGTCGCGGCAGGTTGTCCACCCAGTTTATCCACTGGCCGTGCTCTTCCCTCGCCTTCTTTTGTTTTACCTTCTCTGGCAAGTCCATACGCAGACAGCGCTTTTCGGCAGCGATTTCCGCAGCCTGTCTCTCCCGCTCCACAAGATCCTCGTCGCTCGGGTTCTCGAGAGAACAGAACCCGGCAAACCCATCCCACTTCAGAGCGTACATAAGCATCTCTTGAGCGTCAATGAAATATGTTGACATCTCAGTGATATCTTCATATGCGGCTTCTTCGGTGGGCCAATGGGCTTCACAATACCTGTACTTGCCCTGTGAAGGGCCCAAATTCGACATGGAGTCGAAGAGGCGCAAGAGATTGCTACCACCCTGGGTATTGAGGCGTAACTTCAGATTGGCCTCACCCTTCTTCCAAAAGGAAGAACTAGCCTTCACCTTGGTTGCTGGTGCAACCACAGGTTCTTCAGCCGATGTCTCTTGGGTGAGGTCGACCACATCTTCAGAAGTAGGGGCTGGGAGAGGGGAAGAGGCGGGGGCTTGAGGAGGGGGAGAAACCGGAGTCCGGGGAGGAGAATGAACCTGGGCAGGGGCCAGGGCAGAGGAAGGAGCCGGAGCAGGAGCGGGGGCAGGGATAGCAGCCCGAGCAGGGACGGGGACAACAGCAGGGGTGGCCATTGCCTGCTGTACCGGCACATATGGGGCATTGTAGCCACCATAGTGAGCTTGAGGGCCTGCTGTGCCCTGCCAGGGATTGCCGAAGCCCTGCGGCGCAAAGTCTGCTCTGATGTTAGAAAAGCCTCAGCACATTACGATGGATACATACTGAAAGCACCCTGTGGTTGTGCTTGGGCTTGAGGAGCGAAGAAGTAGCCATTGCTCATGGCGAATTGCCGATCTGTATTAGTTAGACGGCTGCATTAGGGAATATGGACTTCAAGGGAATTTGTAACTTACGTTGCTGCATCTGAGCCTGCTCTTGCAGGTATGCTTGCTGCACATCGTGAGGGTACAGCATCGCCGTTTGACCGGTGATGAGGTTGGTGTAGTAGTTGGGACCAACGCACATCAGGTATGAGGGAGTGGGAAGAGACATCTTGTAATGGTGTCTTGGAGATTGCTATTAATTGGGTGATGTGGAATGGGAGAGGATGTGCAGTTGTGTTGATACTCGAAATAGCTTCAAAGCGTGAGAAAATCGGAGCGTGGAGAGATTGGCTTTGGAGAATGTGAGAATACAGTTACAGAGTGCAACAGAAGAACATTTGTAGCAGTTGGTAAAATTCGCATGCATCGTTACTTGGGACTCGTTTCCTCTACCAGTATCTAAATCGCCATCAGAGTAATTGGGGACGGCGAATTTTTGCAGTCGTCTGAGGGGATACCTGCCAGCAGCAGCACTCTACGTCCGTCGACTGCTGTGTGATCCACTGCCAGTATGAATTTTACGATGTCTTCTTTGGTTCATACCTAGCACAGCCTCTGATGTCTGGGCCAAACCCCATGAAATTGCCAGAACCCTCTGGAATCCAACTTGCGACCCAACAAGTGCATGTCTCGCGGCAGAGCTCTTATCCCCTCCTCAATCATCAGCTCACCGACCCAATTTGCGAACTGCAGCCTTTCTTCCTGCTCCTGTGCGCTGGCTTCCAATCCCTCAGCCATTGCGCTGAAGCTCATAATCAGGTCGTACCAATCGTACACTCGCATGTCGGAAATAATCCATCTCTTTCCATGCGTGAATTTGCGATGGGTCGCGATGATTGCACGCGCCACGTCCTCGCCGTGTATGAAATGCACCGCGCCGCGCTTCTTCACATCCTCCTTATTCTTTGCTAGACGCGGCAACCATTTCGATGGAACGCGTTCGCCGCCGTACAAGCCTGAAAGATCTAGCACACAGCCGTGCTCACCTAAAAGCTCGTCTTCAGCAATAGCTCGAATGTCGTGCTTGTCGTAGGGCGCATTGTCGTCACTCCAATCATTGGGTAGCTTGTTGAAGATGGTTGTTGCGCCCAATTGGATCCAATTGTTCTTTGCACCGTGGGCGGCGCGGTACAGGCCAACGATCGCCTTGGATTGCCCGTGGCCCCGCAATGGGAAGGTCACGAGAATAGTACGGGCCGAAGGCAGACGTTTGTATGGCTCCGCGGATCCAGATTCGGGGTCGAACTTGAAGGGGATGGTATTGTCTCTGCCGCTGGTAGTCGTTGCCGCGTACGTGATCCCCTCTTGCTGCAACTGCGGAATCAAAAACCCTGCCGTCCAACCAGCACCCAGGATCAAAATGTCTGTCTCTTGCATTATTTCGCGGAGCATCGTATGCCAGCTCTGTTCAATGCGGGTGAAGCCGCGGATGGATTCGATTGATATTATATATCTGTTATTGATGTGCAGATATCGTGGTTTGGTTGACGTTAGAATAACCAACCACGGTTCGGCCGGAACGAGGGCGACGTGACGTCTTTCTTCGGTTGGCTTTCCCGTGAACCCCACTTGCCGCACCGGGGACCAAACTCTTTACACTTTTGAATTGACCACTTGTTGTGCGCCACATCGTGTACCAAGGAAGATCACAAATCAGGGTGTGCCATGGCTACCATTGGTTCGCCTTGTTTTGCTACTGTTTCACATACAATTCTGATTTAGCCACAAATCTGAACAACTCGGGATTTAAGCTGCTACAGTCGTTGAGTACGCTGTTAATGGAGGCTAGAACGGTGCTATCAAACCCCCATTCCGTCCCGCAATTCAGCATTTGTACTGCACGTTGTTGTCGAGCCATGTTTCCAACACCTTGTTGACTTCTGCCGGCTTCTCCAGCTGCACCCAATGTCCCGACTCAATGGTCTCATAAGTCAGATCTTTCACTGCACCCCTTTGGCTCTCAGCTATCTTAGGCATCGTACTCGGCGAACAAACAGCATCGTGCTTGGCGTCGATAAACAACACTGGAAACTCCAACACGCCTCCATTCTTCTCGCTTTTCGCATACTCAGCATTGACATCGTGGTTTAAATAGTACGCAGTTGGCGGAAAGAACCCGTGCTTCTTGTGGCTAGCCACTGAATTGTCGTAGAGCTGTTGATCAATGAAGGTGTACTCGAGCGGCACGTCTGGGAGCGACTCGGGCTTTCCGCCGAACCAACCTCCGTCCTTGATTACCGTGGAAGTCAGCGCGCTTGGCTTCCCGTAGTTTTCTGGGTTGTGCGGGAGATACAGCGCCTTGGAAAGCTTCTCCAAGACACTTTCGTGATCTCGAGCGCTTCTGACTGGATCTAGCTCATAGAACTTCATGTAATCCCACTGGCCGTATTTGTATTGATCCTCAGGGTAAATTTCTCGATTGACATTGGCAACGAGAAAGTCGACTCCCAGTTCGATCGATCGGTAGGGTACTGAGAGAACTGCAAGCCCGAGAAATAGCTCAGGGTGGTGTGCAGCGAGCGCGTTGACAACGCCGCAGCCCCAGTCGTGGCCAACCCATACTGCCTTTGTGACTCCGAGCTGCTCAGCGAAGTCTACAAGCTCGCCCACCAGTGTTTCGAGCGAGTATGCGCGTTTGTCCTTGGGGCCGGAGGAGCCGGCGTAGCCGCGCATGTCCGGCGCGATAACGCGATATTCTGCGCCAGCTGATTCTGATCCAAAGTGTTTGAGCTGGTGCTTCCAGGACTCAGCCATGTCCGGCCAGCCATGGATGAAGATGAGAGGTATTCCATCACGAGTACCTGCCTCGTAGTAGTGGGTTGTTTGGCCGTTTTTGTGTGTGATGTCTCCAGCTTTGAAGGCGTCCATGATGGCAGCTAGGTCTCTGTTTAGATTGTGGGTGTAGAGTGTTTGGTTGATAAATAGGTTGGGTTGTAGCATTAATAATCGCTCGACTCGTATGCAGCTTACGGATACTTCGGACTACTGCGGGGACCTCGGTGGTACGACATGCGGGGTCTAAGTAATCCTCTAGTTTGTCAAGGCAACATGAACCTCTTGTCAGTCTCATCCAGGAGAAATGCTGGTCATATCAGTAGAATGCAGATGTCTGGTTGGGAGCTTGCAGAGAGTTGCTAGCCAAAGATTATAAGCTGACTGTCTGACAGTAGTGACACCGTTCAAATCTGACGTAAGTCATGCCAGTTGTGCCCGCATCTCAAGTAGCCGAGCACTGCAATGCAAGGATCAGCACTGACACCCGCGTGTTAAGACGAAGTAAGTAAGCATTGGCGTAAGGTTCGATTGCGGGTGGCGCAGCGACGGTCAAGGTCGTAGTCACTAGTGCAGACAGCCTCGCAAGCCATGATGCACAACAATCGACAACTAGAACCTCTTGCCAGGTACTTGGATCGAACCTATTCAATATTTCTACCTGCTACACCTTCGATTGGTATCGATTGGTATCGATTGGTATCGATTGATGTCGACTGCACAACTTTTCACAATTTTATCAAAATGTGTCAGGCTTCCCAAGTCCCTAAGAACCCGACCACATCTCTCTGCCGTCAGATAAACGCAAAAACGAACTGGTCTTCACACCCTTTGGCTATGATTTCGGCAGTCTATGACCCTCGTGCGTGGAGCGTAATCGTATAATGCGCTGCCGAGCAGGAATTATGCGCCTCTTCAGGAATTGGACAACCCCAACACTACCGACAGATGCCTATGGAGCTGCGAGACCTTCATCAAAAATAGCGTCTTGGTACCTTCCAGCTATCATGCCATATTGGTCCGTTATTGTTTGGGCCGAGGAAATCTGCGTCGACGCTGAGTAATTGGCGTACTTAGGACATGATTACTTGAAGCAAGCAACTAATCAATGCAGTAAAGAGCCTGCAGCTTTGTTCCAGCAGAAGAACCAATATGCGTATATAAATCCCGTACGTATAGGGTTAGCAACACACCATCTACCAACTATACCTAAACCTTGAATCCTCTTTATCCGTCAAATCCGTAACCGGCGCCCCATTCTTATCAAGCACGACGTCGAGCGCCCCCTCATCACTCCCGCCCTCTCTCTCTTTCGCATCCCTCCTCGCATTATCCCTCTTACACACCAGCCAATACGCCACGACAACCACAAACAACGTGCACCACGTCACCAACGCCGTAACCACCCCGTTGAAATACCTCGGCTTCTGCGTCCACAACTGCGGCGACGCAATACACCCCGCACAATACCCGATGAAAAACACCGCACTGACAACCGCGCGCTTTGTGTTCCCCTTCGCGTTCGACGCGGTGAGCGACAGCAGCGGCGACATCGCTGCCGAGAGGCACGACGCCAGCCACGACGCGGCGATCATGCCCCAGCCCGCAGACAGCGAGAGGCGCAGGAGCAGGATGTTTCCGATCAGCGGCGGGATGATGAGCGCGAGGATCACGTGTGTGCGGTTGTGCGGGAACAGCCTGCAGCCCAGCATGCCCACCCAGAGGAGCATGATCTGGACGGCGCCCGAGGGCGCGGTGTAGAGCATGGTTTGGTACTTATCGTAGCCGATTGTGTTGATGACGAGGGAGGCGAACTAGAACTGTTAACTGGGGCGCTGTGTGTTCGAGTTGGTACGTACGGTGAGCACGGGACTCTGCATGGTGATCAGCACGCCGAATGCAAAGACAAACCACGTCTTGATATCTAGCAGGGCTTCGCGCAGCTGCCGCACAGAGAAAGACGTCTTGTCGCCGCCCTCGCGGTCGCGCGCCATGCGCAGCGAGAGCACTTCCTTCTCACGCGCGTTGAGGAACCACGCGTCGTTCGGGCCGTTGGGCATCAGAAAGTAGAAGGCGATGCCTGAGGCCACGGTCATGGCGCCGCAGACGATGAACATTACGCGCCAGTGTGCGAGGGCTAGGGAGTTGTTCTTGCCGATGCCGTACATGAGTATACAGGCAGCGATTTGGGCGAGGCCGTTCATGGTGACCCAGAGTCTGGGGCTGGTTAGCTACGATGGCATGTGTTGGGTCGAGGGACTTACCCGGTGCGGGTGGCGTGTTCGCTCTTCTGGTACCAGATGGATGTGATGGTGACGAACGCTGGGGACACGGCGCCTTCGGTGAAACCCAGGAGGAATCTAACTGTAGCGAAGCCCGCAAAGTTCGTCGGTGCGGCGAGGCACATGCAGACGATGCCCCATATGATAACGGTAACGCCAACAAGCTTGGTGAGCGGGAGCTTAGACATCAGGTAGATGAATGGGAACTCGGCTACAAGCTGTCCGACGAAAAAGATGGATGAGCACCATGAGTACTGAGTGCTCGTGAGGTTGAGATCGGTGAGGAGGCCGAAAACCTGTATGCGTAAGTCTGGTCCTAAACTGTACGACACGGTACTTACAGATGTATAGCTGAGACTCTGCTTGTCTAGATACTATGTACGGTCAGTGATAGAGTCAAATGGTCGTGCCTCTCGCTACTCACTTGCATAAAGAAAACAATGCAAATCAAAGGCAAGATAGTCCGATCAATCTTGCGCAGCACCTGTCTCTCTTCCTCGGGGGTATACGTCGCAGTGGCATCGAGCGCATTGCCCTTCTCCTCAACTGCCGGCTGCATTCCAGACTCCAGCGCGTGCTTCTCAGACAAGTCGCTCATGATGAGTGGTTTCCTGCACCGGGTGCGTAGGTGGCACTATATGTACAACAGCGGAGTCGGTGGGCCGCAGCATGGATACTGATTTGTCATGCAGAAGAGACACCGGGGTAGCAACGAGAGCGTTTGCGTGATTAGATCCACTTTGCTCGTGTGTCCGATCACCATGGTGCTGGGATCCGGCGTCGAAGGGAGATACCCGTCGGCTGTCTGCACACTGCATGGCGCTTAGCCGAATGCTAGTCATCTTTATTGATTGTCAAGGGTAGTTATCAGCCAAGTCTTAAGGCCCTTGGCCCTTTCACTCTTGCCCGCTGGCTAGCATTGCAACCTTCTCCTTTGGAACCAAACAACCAATCACCAACAATGCTTTCCGAAACAGACATCAAGCCATGGCTCCGCACAGCAGCGCCCCCATATCTTCTCCACAACGCCTCCATCGTCGACGTCTCCTCTGGTGAAATCCACCCAAACACCTCTCTTACCATTGAAAACGGCAAAATCACCTCCATCGCACCCGCCACAGCAACCCCCCAACCCCCCACCGGCCACACGCTCGTCGACTGTACCGGGAAATTCGTATGTCCGGGCCTTATAGACAGCCATGTGCACCTCATCGCCGTCCCCGGCTTCGACACGCTCGCCTCCGCATTTGGAAACCCAGAGTCCGTGAGCCTGCTGCGCCAGCCGTACGTGTGCGCGCAGATGCTGCACCGCGGATTCACCAGCATCCGAGACTGCGGCGGCGCACACGCAGCGATCAAAGACGCGATCGCCGACGGCGTCTTCGCGGGCCCGCGGCTCTTCATCGCAGGCCACGCGCTCAGCCAGTCCGGCGGCCACGCCGACTTCCGCGGCAAACACGTGCTGGAGGCGTGTTGCGGCGGGCACGCGACGGGGATCGGCCGCGTGTGCAACGGCGTGCCGCAGTGCATGCAGGCCGTGCGCGAGGAGATACGGACGGGCAGCGACTTCATCAAGATCATGGGGTCTGGGGGCGTGAGCAGCCCCACGGATAAGATCACGGATTTGCAGTTCACGCCCAAGGAGATCAGGGCCATGGTGCAGTGTGCGCGCAATGCGGGGACGTATGTGACGGCGCATGCGTACACGGCGGAGGCGATTCGGCATTGTATTGATAACGGGGTGAAGGGGATTGAGCATGGGAATTTCCTTGATGCTGAGACGGCGGCGCTGATGGTGGAGAAGGGGTGTTTTTTGACGCCGACGCTTATCACGTACGACCAGATGGCGTCGCCGAAGTGGAAAGGCTACCTTCCACCTTCGGAGACGTCGAAGAACCTCGAGGTTCTTGATGCGGGGTTGAAGGCTCTGAAAGTCGCGTCGGACGCTGGTGTGACGATCTGTTTTGGGACCGATCTGCTGGGTCCCCTGGGCGCTGCACAAACACACGAGTTCAACTTGCGGTCGAAAGTACTCTCACCTATCGAGGTTCTGCGGAGCGCGACACTCAATCCAGCGCGGATGTTTGGCCGAGAGGACAGTCTTGGGCAGATCAAGGAAGGGTTTGAAGCGGACTTGCTGATTCTGGCTGCAAACCCACTAGACGACATTACGATCCTTGACAAGCCAGAGACGCATGTGAAAGCCGTGATGAAAGAAGGCCGGGTGTACAAGAGTCGCTGGGCTGGTATTGCCGAGGACTCTACAGCCGTTCGATTAAGGCCCGCTCTGTAAATTAAGATGAAAACATATTTAACATATTTCCAGTCGATCAGAGTCGCATCGGAGGAATTCCGTACGTGGAGGCAGATGATACACCCTGGCACTCAACACTATACTTCATACGGCTCACTGGATCTCCTCTCGTGCTATGAATGTATTGAGTGAGATGCAGATGCGCAGAGAATTACGGCACCCATACGTACGTTCCCACTCAATCCTGAAAGCCAAATCCCATCATATCAAACCCAGTCAGCCCCATAAGAAACATCGTATCCGTATCATCATAGCAGTCCGTCGAAAACATCGTTGGATCGAGTATCTCCGCCTGACCATTGGCGATATCATACTGAGGTCCCCCTGACGGCGGCAGTATGGGCGGTATCGAGAGCTGCTGCAACGCAGCAGCCCCATCCCATGTCGCGAAATCCATCGCCGGCTGGGCATCCGGAAGTTCGCCGTTTGAGTGCGACGACAGATCGCCCATATCGAAGGGCGTTCGGCTCCGCGATCCAGTCGGCCCATGCGAGCCATCACTGCTTGCGCTCCTTAGAAGCTTTTTCGCTTTCAGCCAGTTGCTGTTCCAGCTGTCGTATGGTTGCTTCAAAACTCTTGCGGATCTCTTGTTTCTCAAGGTCATGTTGTTTTTGCATGTCGGTAATAATTTGCGAGAACAACTGATCTTTTGCATTTGACGCTGTTGAGTGGAGGTGGTGCGAGATTTCGCCTGCAGTTACATTTGCGGCAACTGTAGTTGCAGCCGTGCCTACAGTAGGTGCTGCTGACGAAAACCAGGATCGAACAGTCGCAAACAATATTGACCCTTTAGAAGAGTTAGTTCTAGGTAAATATCTAGGTTAAGCAATGTAGATTACCCTTAGACATGCTGCTAGTAATGTCTTGAGCTCTGACTAGCGATGGTGGTGGTACTTCTGCAGTGCGTAGTGAGAGTACTATGTATGTTGCTGAAAGGTTGCCGTAAGACGGGACAAACAACTCAAATAGCGTTCTCATGTTTGCAGTTGCGGTTGTTGTGGTAAGTAGAAAGTGCTGTAAGAGTAAGAGAAGGAGTTGCGCGCGGGGTTAAATACAAAGCGCAAGAACGACGAACCATGGAACTGTATGCCGCATTTTGGTTCAACCCGAGGAAGCGTGCGACTCACTTGTGTGTCTCGGCCGAGGCGGTTCTTCAGGTAACATCGGACCTGCACCACGACACTTACTTTGCCCATTGCAATCCGTGCAAAATAGTAGTTGAGATATAGGTGGAAGGTGGCTCGGTAGCTTGAGGATCGCGGGTGTATTGACTCTAGTCTAAGCGTCGACGGTAGAGAGCGCTTCCAGTGTTTCAGTGCGACTTCGATTTCGGTCGGAGGTTCTCGTGTTACACTATACCTGAGTTAGAACATGGCGATATAGTGCTGTGTGTATGACCAGACAAAAATTTTAAGGGTAGGCGAGATGTTTGGGTGGCCAACTGTATGCAGTGTCTGGGCCAACGGAGCAGCTCATGATATTACCAAGCCAGACCTCAAGCTTTAATGACATATCATCGCTGCTATCGAGATATAGTTATCGATCAAAGCGGAATCGCTGTGTGCCTACATGGGTTCTTCGACTCGATCCAGAATCAACATGAGCCGTGCGTTAGCTGCTTGATGGTCGACGTTGTTGAAAGCTTGCTGTGTGTCGAGAGCCGGAAGCTGTGATGGTAGATTCACGGTTATAATGGCTGATTCAATGGACCTTGGTCTGTTGAGCTTCACAGTCGTGCATCTATATCGCCTTATGTTAATTGAAGCTTAGTTATAGCTGGTGCGTGCGCAAACCTTTCTAGAGAATACACAGCCCACCATAGTCTTCGACGAAGCTCCTTCTCCGTGTCACTGATTTGCGTCTCCTCTGTCTCTTGATGCAGGTCGAGTGCCAAAGCCTTCCGGAGAGCGAGACCAAGGTAGACATACGACGAGCTGATAGCACTGGCAGGCAGTAGGTACACACCAATGACGAAGGCCGCCTGGACAGTACGGACTGAGTTGAGTTCGATGATATCCGGGACCAGGAGCCGGGCCTGTCGATAGAAGAGCCGGCCAGGATCGCCATCCTGTGCAGCAAGGGTTGTTCTTGTGCCTTCAGGTCGGACTAAAGTAGCCCATTGGCTTCCCAGTGCAAAGGTCGCATGCGCAAGACATATGAAAGCACTATCGATCCGTAATGGTGAGCGGACGTTATCGTAGAATTCGTCTAACTCAGCAGAGAACTGAGCCGTGTTGAAATAGTGGAAAGAGTCAGTGCCATGCTCGTTGCAGACAGACACGAGGAAGCGTGCGACTGCTCGCGGCGGGAAGCCTCGAGCTGCTTCACGCACTCTACTGATTGAGTCAGGGGAATGCCTTGGTACTTGGACTTGTGTTAATATTGAAGACGGTAGTTCTGGCGTGGTTTCCGTATCGAGCGAGAAGGTCTCCCTCAGTCTGGAAAGAAATCGAGGCCACATGAACCGCTCTGCTGGACTATCTGAAGCGAAGGTTGCCGATGGGCTGATTTGGTTTTCGCGTGGTAGTGAGGGACCGGCGGGTTCATGGCTGAGCTCGCGTTCAAACTCACAATTCACAGAGCTCTCTGCACATCGCTGGCATACACCGCGAGATGTTTCAATACACTTGCTCTTTCTTGCCTTGCAGCGGATGCATGCTCGTGGAGCTCTCTTTCGAATCTCGTCTGGAACCCTGCGTCTGCGACGACGTCGCACTGCGGCAGGTGAATCCATCGCATCTTGATGGTGGAAGGTTGGTCGTCGGCAATCTGGCAGAGGATGTGACGCATAGCCGAAGGCTAGACCTACAGGGGGGTTATTCCTCCAGTTGATAGCTCACGGGTAACTATCGAAAGTTTGGCCAATCCGCAACAGCTGCAACACCCTCCTAGAGCTTTTGACTTGCTAGATGCATGCCGCGCCGGCACACTGTATCAGCCCGACGTGTGACCCTCCTGTACTGTACCTAGTGCCTTTTTTGGACGATTGCAGGAACGAATGAAATGACTATCCGTATCTACGGCGATAGCAGCGCAACGAGCGATTGATTGTCAATACCGTGCAACGTCTTGGCAAAAACCTAGGGTCTAGGAATCGCAAGGTCCTGCAAGTGAAATTGTCATTGAAACTAGCGGACATGGCCCGTTAAACAAAGTGACTTTTCAATACCGTCGATGGATATCTCCATTTTACCACCAACACCGTGCTCTATGTCCAGACTTTCTGCCTTACCAACGCCGTCGTTCCCATCATTGAACTACTCAGAACCCGTCTTCTATCCCTGACTTCTTCTCAGCCTCAAGCCTCTCATTGTTGACCGTCCACCACCACTGGTGATTCTCGTTGCTGAGTTTATCAGGCGCCTCGGACCAAGGCTTGGGGCTCAAAATGTAGTGGATGTTCTTGACCTTGTCATCCTGCCAGATCTGGTGATGCACACCCTCGGTCCTCATCGTCTTCAGCGCATTGTAAATGTACGGCAGCGCGACCCAGCGGCCCCAGAAGACATCGCTCAGCAGCGACTGGTCGGCGAAGTCGTAGTTCATGGACGACTCGTTCGCGAGCTGGTCGAGGATCAGGTCATATACGGCTTTGCTGGGGTTGACGACCTGCAGACCGCCGTTGGGCATGCCGAGTCCGACAGCGGGACCGGCACCGGTGTGCTGTGCGGTCGCAGGATCGGAGTGCTGCGACGTGAAGGCGCAGTTCTCGGGAACCCAGTCTTTCGGGTAGTGGGCCTTCTTCAGTGGGTTGCATACACATGCGTGGCTTGCGGCAAAGACCTTGTTGCCTTTTCCAGCTGCGCTCGGCGGGTCGAGCTCCATTTCCATCAACTCATCCATGTTCTGCAGGACCAGCATGTCGCTGTCGAGCTGCACAACACGGTCATAGTGTTCGAGGGAGAAGGGCGTCAGCTTGCTCCAGCAGTCGTAGAAGCGAGGGTCGTTGGTGTAGTCTTTCCCGACCTTTGGCAGCAGGTACTTGACGTGTTCTTTGGGGATGCTACGCGCGTCGAGGGCGGCGTGGCCTTCGGCGGGGAAGCTGTCGGTGTAGAGTGCGACAAGAGGGTATTTGGTGCCGTGCTTCTTCAAGCTGTAGTCGAGGGTGAGGAGGCCGGTCAGGTAGTCTGTGTTGGTGATCAAGGTCGTCCACACTGTTGCTGTCAGCAATGCGCCTGAGGGGTTCTACCCCGCGTTAAGACGTTACCCTTCTTCGACTCTACGGGCGCTGTTGGCGTTGCTTGTGTGCTCGACATGTCTGCTGTTGTGTGAAGTGAGTGTACGAATATGCGTTATCAGTATATATGCGTTCGGCTGGTATGAGAAACGCGTATCGCAGACCCCGCCATGTTTACTTGATACACGACGGGTCTGGCGTAGCCCCGCGCCAGGAACAACTGCGGCACTGGCGGAGCCTCTTACAAAAGACGCGAAGATCGAGACGCAGGGTCCATCCGCCGATCTCGCACGTCACCATCCGTTTCGCGGACGCTTGTACGTCTCCGGCCACGCTGTGATGCAGGGCTATTGACTGCTGACAGACGCGACGCGGTCGTTCTTCGATCTCCATGCAGTGTCTCCACACTTTACTGCTAACCTCTGTGACTTCTGTGACTTTTGCTCAACCGGTATGATTGTGCGGGTTAAACACGCGACAACACCACGACAATGGCGACGACAGTGATGAAGACGGGCGAGATGCCTGCGGCGGCTGCTGTTGTAGATCCAGCCGACAAGAAACAGCCGGCACACTATCGTGGCTTTGTTGCGGGCGTTTTCTCTGGTATCGCGAAGCTGTCAGGTGTGTTGTGTCAAATAAACGAGAGAAGCAGGCTGACTCCAGTTCAGTTGGACATCCATTCGACACAGTCAAGGTACGGCTACAGACTACCGACCAGTCGCATTTTCGCGGGCCACTTGACTGCTTGATGCAGACTGTAAGGAAGGAGGGCTTCGCAGGGCTGTACAAGGGAGCGACACCGCCGCTGGTCGGATGGATGTTCATGGACTCGATGTACGCGTAACATGTTATCTGAAACACAATATCTGACACACTACAGTATGCTCGGCTCCCTCAGCATGTACCGCCGCGAATTGAACGATCGCTTCTTCAATCCTCGTCAACAGGGCCGCGAGCAGGCTAGACTGCCGGTCGTCGGCCATGCAATGGCCGGCATGATGGCTGGGTGGACTGTCTCGTTCGTCGCGGCGCCCGTCGAGCATATAAAGGCCCGCCTGCAGATACAGTACTCCGCCGACAAGAGCAAGCGACTCTACAGCGGACCAATCGATTGCCTGACGAAGATCTTCCGCGGTCACGGTCTCCGCGGCCTGTACCACGGTCTCTCGGCGACATTGCTCTTTCGCACATTCTTCTGCTTTTGGTGGGGCTCATACGATGTGTTCACTAGGATGCTGCAGAACAATACCAATCTCTCGACGCCGGCTGTCAATTTCTGGGCTGGTGGACTATCAGCACAGGTCTTCTGGATCACGTCATATCCGAGCGACGTAGTAAAGCAGCGCATCATGACAGACCCGCTGGGCCCTGACAGGCGGTTCCCACGCTGGAGAGACGCGGCGAAAGCCGTGTATAAAGAGAATGGATTCAAGGGATACTGGAGGGGCTTTGTGCCGTGCTTCCTACGGGCGTTCCCTGCAAATGCTGTCGCTCTAGTCGCGTTTGAGGGCATCATGAGAAGCCTGCCCGAATGAGCATTCTCGGTAGGCCTGGAGAAGGTCACAGGATTCCAACACCACCCATGACGGGCCGAGCACAGGAGCCGCACGCGGGCACTGGAGGGCACTGAAGGGCAAGCGCCAAGCCGCCAGTCCGCGCGCAATAGAAGCATTCAGCAGCTCGCGGTCGGGAAGATGCTTGAACAAAGCAGGTTTTCAGCGTCGTGGGACGGACGAGCCATATAGTAGGCTCCAGTATACATAGCTCGGTGCAGAAATCTCAGCTCTCATAAAACCAAGCGTGGAGCGAACTGCCTTTCTATTGACGCGTCGAACGCGCGCTTGTCATGGTCGCCGCCGCCATCCAGGGCCGGCAGCCAGCCGCTCGATCGAGCAGTGTTCCCGCTCGCCCACGATCGGTTCGAATTGCTCCGAACGCCCTTGGACAAGATGGCCAAGTGCCGGCTCGCGGAGGGAATAATGCTTGCGCGAAGCTGCGAACCTCAGGTCTCAGGTGCCTGGCAATTAGATTGCGGTTTCAGCGCGTCGAGGTGCATTAGCTCCAACGAACCTGCAGCACAACTGCATGCGCAAGTGGAGCGGGCGCGCTGCGGGCATCCTGGCGCGTAGTCCAACCGACTGACACAATTTAACAGTGTCAGACCGTGCAAGTCGTCATGTCCACATGCCGGCCCCTTTTGTGCATCGCTGTAGCGGCCTGTTCGCGTGCAGTATTGACGTGACAGGGGTGCGGTTGAAACAAGCAGGCGCGTTGCCGATCTGAACTAACGTCCGTTAACTTTGGAACCTCATCTCGTCTGTCGCCTGTCGTGTGTCGTCCGCGCCCGCTCTGTCCTCTTCACTTTCCCTTCCACCGCTCCCGCCGCCCGTCCAGCCTGTGAAGCCTGCGCCAGTGCTGCCGCCGCCGCCCAATCACCTCTGTCAGTCCGAGCATACGCCTTCATATCGGCCAATTGCGCCGACACCGACCCTTGCGTGCGCTGTTATCAGGAGCATCACCACCGCTTGCTCTCCACTTAAGTCCCGCCACGAGCAGCAACACCGCGTTTCTGCACAGTAGCTGAGCCGTCTCCGACACACACACATCACACACACATCATGGGTGGCTCAATCTCGAAAATGATGGGCAAGATCTTCGGATCAAAGGAGATGCGCCTGCTGATGCTGGGTCTTGATGCCGCTGGAAAGACAAGTACGCCGGCCTGCATGCACCCACTATGCACCGCTTACTGACGCCCTGCATAGCCATTCTCTACAAGCTCAAGCTCGACCAGGACGTCACAACCATCCCCACCGTCGGCTTCAATGTCGAGACCGTCACATACAAGAACACCAAGTTCAATGTCTGGGACGTCGGCGGCCAGGACAAGATCCGTCCCCTGTGGAGGCACTACTTCTCCGGTATGTTGGGAAAGCGAGAGTCTGTCCCGGGTAGGCGAGCATGCGCAATCTGCAATGCCTCTGCCCTCACCTGCCCCACCAGAGCTTTCTCGTGATGCACGTGCTGACACGTGCTGCAGGAACCCAAGGTCTGATCTTCGTCATCGACTCCAACGACCGCGACCGCATCGACGAGGCCCGCCAGGAGCTTACCCGAATCATCCAAGACAGAGAAATGAAGGACGCGCTGTTGCTGGTGTTCGCAAACAAGCAGGATCTGGCAGGAGGTGCGTCATGGCGCTGCCACAGCTCTGGGAAGGGAAACAGCGCTAACACATACCAGCCATGCGACCGAAGGAGGTTTCGGACAAGCTGCAACTCGAGAAGATTGCGAAGGACCACGTCTGGAAGGTCGAGCCCAGCTGTGCGACTACAGGCGAGGGTATCTTCGAGGGACTGGTAAGCACGCGACTCGCTCCTGCGAAGGCACCCACTGACACACCCAGGCATGGCTTAGCAACAACGTCAAGCTCCCACCAGGCGCCAAGTGAGGCATCGACGCTCTCCTCGCACTCACCTTCGCCGTATACGACTACATGCGCGCGCATTTCTGCATATACCCGGTTTTCTGTCTAACGTCTGCATTTATCTCCGTATGATTTTCTAATACCAGCCTCGGCATTTGGCTGCATTTTTCTTCCGTCCGCGCACCGCGCGGGGTGAGATACCCCTTCAGATTGGCCCACCTTTTGTACCACCCCATGTAAATCCTCTTGTTTTGTACAGTACGAGCACCGGGCGGTCCGATAGACGAGTATATGGATCTGTATGAAACTGCCTCGACGTCCCTGCATGCCTCTCGTGCCCTGTGTCGAGGATCGCTGCAGCGAGCGCGCGCAGACGAGGTGAGCGCTCCTGAGTTGCCGGGCCCGTACTCACTCTCTCTAGCTGCATCGACCCGACCCATGCCTCCCTCCCTCCCCTTTTACTGAGCTTACCGGCCCAAGCTCAAGCCACTCCCGAGACTCCGGCACACTGACCAAGATAATCCGCTCGTCAGCGCCACCCACTGCCCAAACGTATCGCACGACACCGCTCCCAGCGATCCCAATTCCGTTCCCCAGACCCACAAGCTTTGAGACTCGCTACATCATTATGCATCATAGCATCGGACATGCACATTCATCTTTGTCGTTAGCATCTGTCAGGTCTCTGACCCGTAGACTGCTTTCCCGAACACAAGATCCAGCACTACGAGCTCTGACAACGAAGATGAAATTGTTCCCACCGACTAGCGATCAACCTAAGACAGAATGGACGACTCCACACACATGGAAAACCCCCCGACGCTCCTCACAGATGCCTTAAATCATACAACCGATTCTTCTCCGCCCACGCCACCACTTCGTCCCAGTTCTTGCACACATGCGTCGCCCCCGTCCCGTCCGTGCCCGCCTCGCCATCCCACATATCCCCCTCAATCTGCCCTTCGAGCGTCGTATCCGCCGCACACATAATCGCATTCCTGAGGTAATTAAAACAATGATCATTGTGCACCAGCTTCCGCTCGTCCAGCGTCGTGTTCCCCGCCCGCATCTGCAGCGCCAGCGAATCCATGTACGCCTGCACGTGGAACAGGCAGTGGATCTGGTGGAACACGGCGATCGAGTACGTGTCCTTGCCGCGCAGCACGGCGATTTCGTCAAAGTGCATCGGCGGCGGCAGGTTGTGGTCTCGGTGGTCTGGGACTTGGACGAAGCCGCCGCCCTTGGGCGCGAGGCGCAGCCAGTTTGCTGTTGTGGCTGCGATGGACGACGCCGTGCGGTGGTCCGAGTTGTAGCGGTCATCTTTAAGGAACTTTTTCTGCTGCGAGCTGACTAGGGGGTGTTAGTCTGTGGTGGTGTGGGAGGGTTGGGGGAGGGCTTGCAGGTTGGTATGAGTCCGTTTATTTCGCTGCTGAGCGGCATAGAAGGGGGCTGGCGGTGGAGGATCTGGAGTTGGGCGGCGAGGATGACGAGGAGCAGGATGTATGTCGATGGCCAGCGCAGTTTGCTGGTCATGTTGCAGACGCGGCTCCGGAGCGTGACACGGCCGGGTCCGGGGTGCTGGTCGTCATCGTTGGAGCCTACTTTGCCGTATGAGAAAGCCATGTCTCTGAACCCGAGATGTCGGTGGTGAAAGCGTGGTCGTGGGATTGCCAGAAGCCGAGAGTAGGGCGAGGATCTAGGACAGGAACCCCAACTACAATGAGAAGCGCAGGTCAAGTCTCCCGTTGTAAATATATTGCCAGAAGTTCGCGGTGACAGGTCGAACTCGATGTCGCCAAGGCTGACCTATTCACATCCCAATTGGGAAATCCCACGACCACGTTCTTTGTGCGCATCAGCAACCGAGAACACCGTGATACTCGAAGACGCCACTGGGCGCCATCGCAATCAGTCAGAAGGCTCGACGATCTCGCCAGTCTCCAAAGGGGGTGGCAACCAGCCCGTCTCACGCCGGCGACTCCCCGCGCGCCCGGCCGTCAAGAAACGTCTCAAGCACGTCCACAACCTCTGCCTGCAGCGCCTCGCGGTCCCTGGGCTGCCGTGCTTGCGCGTTCGCTTGTTTCTTCTTGATGCCGACCGCGCGCCTGTGGGCGCGGCTCTGGCCGTGCAGCTTCCAGTCGTTCTCGGTGATGGACACCGTGCCGCACGTCTCGCAGGTCTTCTTCTGCCACAGATCCGGCCGCTGGCCGAGGTCGTAGCTGCGTTTTGGCGTGAGATTTTCCGCGGCGGCGGCGGACAGTGTCGAGGGGTCTGCGAGAGTGTGTCCGGACAGGAAGTCGTTGGTGATGGTGGTTGCTGGTTGCGTGACGTGTTCAGCCCATTTCGAGAGATCGCTGCCGTCGAGGAGGAACATGTTGCTTTTGTGGCCCGCGCCGTACAGGGCGTTGAGCAGCTTGATCCGGATCCATCGAGCCTGCCGATTCGCGTACTGTCGCGTCGCGGCCTGGGTTTTCTCAACAGCAGCGGTCTTCTGTTTCTCGAGCTCGGTGGACGGCAGGGCGCTGTCGATGAGTGCGCCCTGGTAGCCCAGAAACTCCTTGTAGCCAATGGAAACCCAGATTCCGCGGCTTTGGTCGACGGCGCTTCCTGTGCGCGCTTCGTGCTCGGTTCGGAAGCGCGTCAGTTCGTCTACCTCATCCAGAAGGCCCTTGGCGAGCATCTTGTCGACACGGCCGTCGAGACGGGGGTTTAGCACGTCTTTGTCGGCGTGCACCCAAAAGAGCAGCGTTGGAAAGCGGAGACCGGTGCTGGTCTCAGCTGCATCGTCGTTGGGGGCGCTCTGTTCGATCTCGCGCTTGATGCGCTGCTCATCGTAGACTTGCGAGGCCGGCTTGCCTGTCCTCAGATAGATCTCTAGAGACCGTTGGATCTTCCTGCTTTCGTTCGGATGCCACCTGTCCGCCATCACGGGGTCGACCTCTCTCAGCTTTTCCAGAATGACGCTAGTTGGTTCATCCAAGATTGGGAAATGTTGACTGTTTTTGCTCAAGTCAAGCGCGGGTTCTTTCGAGAGTGCGTCCTTGAACAGCAAGGACTGGGTGTAGTAGTGAGTGCCTCCCACAAGTATGGGGAGCTTGCCTCGGCTTCGAATCTCATCAATCTACCCAGATCAGCGTTTGAAGAAAGCCTTGAACATGAATAACCCACAACACCCAAAGCGTTGCTCACAAACTTGCCAACAGTCCACGTCTCCTGCTCAAGCCCAATGCAGCCCAACAAGTGATGCGGCACACCTTTCGTTTCCTCAGCAGTGATCTTATTAGTGATGACCGGCAAGCCCTGGTAAAGCTGCATAGCATCTCCATTAATAATCTCGCCATTGAACTTGCGTGCTATCTCAACAGCCAGCTACCTGCTGTGATCAGCCTTGGAGCTTGAGAGCAGGCATGAATTTTTACATCTGACTTGCCGGTGCCCGTTGCGCCCACGATGGCAATGAGGGGTTGCTTGGGCGCTTGCACCATCCTGAGAGTACTGTATAGTCTGGTGAGATGAAGCATACATTCGCTGTCAAACGCCGCGCTGGAGGACGATGCGTGGGTGGGCAAATGAGGCCATGACTGGTTGCTGTTCAAGCGAGGAGGCGCTAAACTCGTTCAGGAATCCATTGATTTTCTGCGACGGAGTCGGTGTTGCGCCTGCTTCTTCTGTGTGTGAGTAAAGATTTTGCAAAGTCTGATGAGTTGCATATATTTAGTCGTATTTGTAGAAGTGACTTATAAGTAGGTATTGTGGCAGTTGCACAGCGCGTCTGCGTGGTCATCACGGAATGCGACACCTCCATGTGATAGTTATTGCAACCACCATCGATCTCGCAATCTTGAGAGATTGGATCTATGCTTGAGCATATCAAGCGAGGAAGTTATTCGCGCCCGCCGATTTCTTCTCTGAAACCCAGCAGCACGCCGTCGATAGCAGTGCTTCCTTTATGAGCGAGAGGCATCGTTTGCTGATCCAGCAAGAAGGGACAGCCAAAACGTGAGGATTTGCTACCATGGTCAGCCTGTGCATAGGTTTGGCGAGGCTAAGTAAACCTATCCTATCTGCAATATACTCATCATCCGCAAACTCAAGCTGATTAGTCAATAATAATTCAGTTTGTATTGGTAGGATACTTGACCTACTCCGTTGTCAGATTCGGTGAAGCTGACAGTCAAAATGTCTCTTGCTAACCAGACGAGATGTTCCAGTGAATGCGAACCAAGGTACTGTGAGCAGAGCCAGAAGAAATCAGGAAGCCCAATCCACTAGCATTCCCACATGGCCATCGCGGGCTGCGTGCACCACCATCTCATCCGTGATCCTCTTCTTCATCAGCGCCACCTGCTCGAACATATCGTCGATTCTGCCCACCTCACCGACCTTGACCTTGCTCCTCGCCACCTCTGCGATGTCCTTCCAGCTATCCCAGATCTTGCCGAATTCGTCGTCAACCTGCCATCGAGTCCTGTTCCTCTCGCCAACGAGCATGCGCTTGAAACTAAGCCACTGTTGGTCATTTGACTCTTCAGCGTTCTCAGCCAACTCCCTTACCAAACCAAGCAAGTTCTTGCAGTCGCCCGAGTCGTTCTTGACACCTCGCACACCGTAAGCCATGCCAAAGTCAACGAACACGAACTCTGGCAGATCGAATGGACGGCCTTCGTAAGTGCGGCACATGATGTTGTCTTCCTTGACGTCGTTGTGCGCCCACTCTACCTCGCCCTTCAAGAAGGAGAGCGCAGGAACAAGCGATAGGAAAAGGTTGTAGACGAGCGGAATCGGGGCTTTCACGTCGCCTCCAAATGCCTGCAGGAGATCTCCGAGTGTCACGGGAGGAATGACTGCTTCGAGTACAGCGCAGCTGTGGTTTGCACCTAGGCCGGTGAATGTACCCACGCTCTTGACATCAAGGAAGTGGCGTCTCATCGCGGTCGCGTTGGGGGAGGTGGACTCTCGGATTGCATGGAGCGCTTTGTCCTCGCGGGTGATCAGAGACTTACTGGGGGAGACCTTAAGGGCGACGATGGAGCGCTTGAGACCTGCGAAACCGAATGAGTCGGGTGTGATCGTGACAGTGCGGCCGCTGGTGATGAAGCTAACTTGCGGAACAGGCAGGCAATAGTAGACGCGAGCTGTCACGCCCCTGCCGGCCTCTGAGACCATGACGTATCCCTTTGGAGCTGTACCAATTGTAGCCATGGTGAAGGATGTGTTGTGGTTTGGGGACGAGCAGCGTGGAGTTGATAGATATAAACAAGGGGTCACACCGGCTAGGTGAATTGCGAAGTCCAAACCCTTCTAGGAACCATAGAGCCAGACTCATGACTATGGCGCAATTTCGAGTGTTGCCTTGCGTTTGATTGAGCACAAACACTCCTTCACCTCGAGAGCCGTGGCGTATGACTCCCTGTTTGAGTTAGCGCGACAAGTACACGCTGGCAACCCACAGTGAAGGACAATTGAAGATTTGACCGAGAATTTGCGTGTCTGTAGTAGATATGTTAATGGTAGTTCTGTATTCGCATGGAGGGGACTACCTTTCTCAATCCATTACCTTGCGCAGATCGTCACCTGTCACGCCCTCCCTCTTCTCTCCAACAGCATCTCGGAAGATTTTTTGCGTTATCCGCACAGCTCCTCCACAAGCATCGCTCCTCTCTCGAACTGCAACCGCCTGCCATCTCTCCCAAACAGCGTCAACCCGCCTGACCGGCATCCTTATGGTCAGCACCACCTCCTGCTCCGCCGTCACATCCATAAACTTCCGACAGAACCGCTTCCACTCCGTGTCAGATCTGATCTTCGCCCCATCAACAAGAATACCCATCAGTGCCTTCAAATCGCAGTAGTCTCTCGACATCTCGCCACCAGACTTCTCATCTGCTCGAAGTCGATAAGTACAAGTTCGGGCAAGTCAAAGGGACTATCCCTGTCCAGTGACTGCTAGTAGAACTGCAAGGAGTGCGAGATATGCGAGGGAAGCCGACAAGGTGGATGTCGTGGATGAGTGCAGTGGTAAGAGGAAGTGGCTTCGCATCTCGGCGGTGTCGAGCCCGGCGGTGTCCTTGATGGCGAGGAGAGATTTACGCTCGATTTCAAGGCGGTGTTGGCCGAGTATCTTTACGACAATGACTTTCTTGCGCAGAGTGGTGAGATCGAGGGCTGTGGGTAATTGAGCGGCCTCGATGACTGGGCGCGGAAGACAGTAGAATACATGACGACATGCCGCTACGGAAATGTAAACGAAGTCATATGGGAGCGCGGCGCGGCAGTTGATAGTCGACTCCTTCCTCATCTTGAGTGACGTTCTATCGTGGTCGCAGTGCCTCACGTTAGACGTGAGAGTGCTCCACCGCCGTTTACCCTCAGCTTTACCGCTACGTAGGCGCTTTGAGCCCCTAATCGCGGTTAGACACAAACAGCAATGACGTTCGAAGATTTCCCAACTTTTAACAATCTGCTCTCACTCACCTTGGCCGAAGCAAACCAACAAGCTGAGTGATATCCTTACTTATTGTGCAATGCATCATCAGTGCCACATGAATATACGCGTTGATCACGCAGATAACTAGACTTAGTTAGGTAACATAGTGAAGAGCGCCTGAAAGCAGGTACCACAAGTACATGATGATGCGATAGTCCTCGAAGCGTTTGTGAAGTGCTCTCAGGGCTTTAGAAGCTATGCAAGTCTCTAGAAGAACCGAACACTGCAAATCAGAGCGCATGAAGATAGATGGTAATGTTGTAGTTTCTGATATGCAAGTCAATCTCAGAAATTGTGTCGCTATCATGGGGGAGATCGCTTATACAAATCTCAACATGCTGCCATAAAGGCACTGTGACTTTTGACGTGAACTTGCAGTTCTCGTTCAGATTGCATTATTTGTAATGCTGTGGCCTTAGTACGTCGCTGTCAACCTCCCGATGATGTACTCTCCACTTTGCACATCCTGGTACTTTCTCCCTGCTTCCTCGTATGTACCTGGAATGGCTTTGATCATGCGCTCGTAGTTGGGGTTGCAGAAGTAGGCGATTGAGTATCGTGGTGGGTAGCTCTCCAGTCCCTCATCCTCTGGTTTCGGCGGTGGCTCGACCACGCGGTGCTTCGTCGACTTGATTGTGTCGTTGGACCACTGGGCGAGCAAGTCACCAGCGTTGACGACGATGGTACCTTCGATAGGTGTGGCGTTGACAAATGTGCCCTTTGGTGAGCGAACCTGAAGACCACCGCGCTTGTCCTGGAAAAGCAAGGTGATAGAACCTAGAGCGGGTTAGAAAATGTTCATCCTCGGGATTGTACACAAAGCTTACCATAGTCGCTGTGCTCACCAGCTCTGACTTGCACCTGACCATCAGTGCGCTTGAAGATCGACTTGGACACGCCAGGGTAATGCAGCAAGCGCAGAGTGTTGTCTCCAGCATCCGTGAATCCATCGAACCAGCTCTCCTCGATACCCATACCCATCGCAATGGCGCGCATAACCTGCATATGCAGACCCTTGCAAGTCTCGAAGAAGCCCAGCATGTCCTGCTTGAACTCTTTCGCGGCCTCGTCCCCACTGGGCCACATGTTTGGTGTGTCCGGCTGGTCGTCTCGCCCAATCTCCAGCGATTCCTTTAGATCTGGCACCGATTTGCGCATCTCCTCCTCAGTTCCTGTCTCGTCCAGCGGGACGAGCTTCTCGCGACCCTGAGCGACATACCCTCGGTTCGCGGCTGCTGAGTACCATGCCATAGCATCCTTCTGCTCCTGAGGTCGCGCGAAGAACTTAGCGCTGTGTGAGAAGGCGTTTTTGGAGGTTTCGGGGGATATTCCATGGTTCTTGAGGTATACGAACCCGGCGTTCTGGAAGCCTTCGAGGACAGCTTGGGCGGTGGCCTTCTTCGCGGCAGGGTCTCCGGAGAGGAACAAGCCGAAGTCAATGAGCTGTTAGAGGTTAGAAAAAGATAGTGTAGAAAGCATGCGAGCATACTGGAATCACCAAGTCATCCTGGGCGACTGCCTGACTGGAATTGATGTTCGCCATGTTGAGCTTGGGTGTCGCGTGCACGAATGGTGGGCCGGAGGCTATAAGAGGTACAAACAGCAAAGATACGGCCTCAGGGTGCGAGATACGAGCAGGCGTTGTTCAGGCCAGCATCATCCGACGTTCGCGCCGTCGGCGGAGCTGCCCGCCGCCGCTTTGCCATGGAGAGCGGCGCGGAGGTGACAATGAGGGGCTGAAGCCAGGGACGGAAGGTGCAGACGAGCTGCGATAAGGGTTGGTGGGGAAGGTGGGGCACCATATCAACACCAAGACAACATCGTGAACTTCCGCATGTCTCGCGCGCATTGAGACAATCAGACTTTTGATTCTGTGTTTACACTCGACTTTTAAATCTTCAACCGACTAACACAGTCTCAATACTCCACGTACAGAACGTTTTAACTCTCGGGTAAGGACGTCATCATTCGCTCATCATACATCACCGCAGCAGAAGCCAGATGGGAAGAGATGCTCTAGCAGAACTCATCTCTTGACGACCCAGTGTGTATGTTTTCTGGACCAGGAGACTCTTTAAGACATAAGCGTCCCTCGATCATCGTGGTTTGACGAGCATCCGATCCCTCAGTTTGTCCTCAGTTCGGTACTTGTTTCTGCATCTTGCGGGATTTGCTCGCTCTCCACGGTCTGCTCAACATGCATCTAGATCGTGCGTTCCAATGTTTATCCCATCATCGATGGTGTCTACACTTCCTCGGTTATGTTGAATGCGCATGCACGACTAGGATATGCTAAGTCAACAGCGTCCAGAGATGTGTGGTTCTTTTACCAGGATCCCTCTCAGTGGTGTATGTGTAACGGATCAAGGCTTCTTTCTCGGCCTGGCGCAGAAGGTGTAGTCTTTGGAATCCGAGCCGCCAACTGCTCCCTTTAAGAACTTTATGAGGGAATTCATGGCGCCGTGCCGGTCATCCGATGATGAGCGCAGACCATGAACTAGGAAGAAGAACGAGTTCGATCAACTCAATCTCTACCCTGGCGAACTCGTGAACAACCCACGACAGCTTTCGTTACATCCCAATTTTGAGCGGCAGCAATAAATCCGTCATCTTGCAAAAGATCAGGGGGGCAGATTAAATGTTTTCAAGCAAGACGTGGTTAGGGCTTCTATGGAGGTACAGCCAACGCGCCGACAAGTCTCTTCGGATTTACTCATACATCGTAGCCAGGAGAAGCTCAGTACACTCCGGACTTCCTCTAATCCACAGACAGTAGGGACGTTGTACTCAATCTTGTTGCTATCTGTGACTCCGGCCAGGTGGTGTCGAATCACTGCGAAGGCTTCTACTTCAGCAGATCAACCAGCCTCTTCGCATCAATCTACTTTCACGACTCGGGGGGCCTCAACTCATATGGTACTCCTTGTTTTGGCAGCATATGGTGTCTTGTCCGCTTCGCTACCGATGACTTCGACCAAGTGTTGCCGAGTCTATGTGAAGCTTTTTACTAAGATACACCCAACATGACAACGAGCCTCTTCATATCGATCTACATGTTACAGCCAGGAGAGCTTCAACTCGCCCTATGTATATCATATTAATGGCATATGATGTCTTGTTCCCTTTGCTACCGATGGCTTCGATCAGGTTGAGCAAGATCATTACGATAGCTTCTACCAGGATACATCCAACACAACATCGAGCCTCTTCACATGTAAATACATACCACAGCTAGAATACATTCAACTTATCTGACACTCTTACCCTTGATAGCACAAGATGTGTTGTTCTACCCTGTACGTATCACTTCGTCGAGATCGAGTCAAGTCACTGCGACAGCCTCTTGCAAAACACGACCAACACAACGACTTGCGTCTTTCCATTGGCTCACAAATGATGGCTAGGAGACATACAAGTGATCTTAGGCACGTTTTCTTCGAGAGTATAGCACATCGCATTCGGTTGGCTATCTATGCCAGTGTGCAGACTCAGCCAGGTTGTGTTGGGGACCTCCGTCTCACATAGCCTTCATCCTCCCCGGTCTCTTCCTCTTCTTCATGGCGGGCTCCGTCGTCTCCACATCCTCCATCTCTACGTCGGCATCTGGCGCCCTCAGAGCCTTCATTCTCACCTCCAGACTCTGCAAGTCCGCCGGCAGGGCGCGTGCGCTGGACCCAAGGGTCAACTGCGGCACGCGAGGGAGGTCCTGCAGACGGACTTGCAGCTCCAGTTGGCGAATCCTCTCGTCCTTCGCCTCCATCTTCTCCTCCATCTCGGTGACCTTGACGGCGGTCTTGGCCTCGGAGCGGCGCACTCTGTCCTCGCACTCCGCCCGGACTATCTCCAGGCGCCTGTCGGATGCCCTCTGCTGCTGCTGGGCGCGCTCCCTGGCTGCAGTCTGGCGCTGCTGGACGAGCTCCCTGGTTGCAGTCTGGAGCTGCGCTTCTACTTCTCCGAGCTCTTCGCACTTCTTCTCTGACTCCGCGGACACCTCCCAAGCATCTGCCTCCGAAGTCTCCAGCTCGGCAACACGCAGCTTGTAGGCAGCAATCTCCTTGTCTTTGGCGTCTTCGCTGGCGGCCGATGACCTGGAGCCACCACCTCGGATAGGGAGCTCGAAGGGAGAAGACATGGTCGGCGGGGTGGATGTGAGCGTGAGTGTGGGCGCGTTGCTGGGCTGGCGTCTGGTAGTGATTGGAGTGATTTGATGATAAAGACACGAAAATTGTGATGTAGGTGGTGGAGCCTGGAGAGGGACACGGCGGCGAGGCGACCGACATATATGGTCTGTGCAAATGGTCACGGTGAACTGTTCACTTCACCAGCATGGTATGACGTTACTTGCTCAGAACCGCTCAGCTACACTGAAACGAGTGACACCAGAAATAAAGTAAGTCGACTTTGCAGCCTGACCGCATATTTGCTCACGCAAAGTTTTTATCTTCACCTTCACCTCACCACAGCAGACAAGCAGCCGACGCCCGTGCGAAGTCACCTGCTCACCTGATTAGCGTGAGCTGCGCGCCCATATAAGCTGGCGATTCCCCGCTCCTCCGTACTTCTTCTCCACGACACTTTTCTCATTCAATCCAGATCCCCGCCTAGGTACTGTTGGTAGCGCGCTTGTTGCCAGGATTCTTCGCCATCCTCGGACGGATTTAGGCGTCTGGTGCGGTTGGAGTTGGACGACTGCAGCTCGCCACTGCTTTCGACAGCGTTTGGTGTGTGTGGGTATTCGTTATCCTACCACTAACGCATCCGCGCAGAGATTTTCGCTTCTGGATCTGACAGTTCTGCCACGGCCGGTGTCTTCCAGTCTCGTCGCTCGAACGTGTCTACTGCGTCCTTCATGGGGGGACCGGATTTGCTGTGCAGAGACCTGCACCATTTCCTATCCTCTGACATCGTGGGCCTGTCACCTCTTGAGCAGCCAACGAGTGGGTATTCGTTATCCTCCTGCGGTTGCGATTGAGGGAGGCAAACACTGCTCGTCGCGAATGAGTATTCGTTATTCTTCCCTCGATCCAGTGAGTTGGACTGAACTTTCAGTCTGGCGCCTGCCAGACCCGCGATCGGTTTACCTTTCGTGGTGTTTGCGCATGAGTCCCTCGGCGACGAGGTGACCAGTCATCTGCGTTAAGTGGGTATTCGTTATCCTTTGTGCGGCTCTGACACTTTTCCTCGATCAGTGGAGATCACCTGCTGTGCAGCGAGCAAGACACCTCACAGCAGCTTCACTGGGCGCAGCGCGGTGACCTTGTTGGTGAGTGGGTTTAAACCAAGCTTTCAATTGGGTCTTGGAGGTGAATGGTCTCTTGACTTATCTTCTTCCGATGGTTTGGAGGCTGAGTGGTTTTTTTAACCCTGCTTCCCAAGCCTTGGAGGTTGAGGGTTCTTTTGATGATTCTTTCCAAGGCTTGTTGATTGAGTAATCCTTCCCTTCGAAGGCACCAAAGTCCAGGCTAGGGAGTGTATGCCCGCAAATCATACACCAAGTTGCTCCTCTGAGCAGCTGGTCCAGAGTTTTTCGTCGATGCTGTAGCTTTGATGCTGCGCCTTGAAGAAGAAGTGATACACTTTCGATTTGCTTTCCATACACCTGCCTCCAATACCTTGAGCTAGCATTGGCATACGAAATTGAGAACCTATTGCAATCAGTATCGCGATTAGGCAGCTACACCTGTTGAATTGTGTTGTATGAGCACACGACTCGCAAAGCGATGCGTCTGTAACGTCCATGTGAATTGATGCAACGATCGTCAATGTCATTTCGCATAGCAGATGGCTTTGTTCTGATCGAGTCTTTTCGCACACTGCGTGGCGTGACAGATATTCAAGGAGACGAAACCTCCTTTTAGTCACAGGAAAGAAGCTGGTAATCAGTTGGATGCACCCTGGCCGTGACATGTGTGAAAGTCAATTGTGTCGTTTACTCTAATCTCAATATCCGCACGGCGTTCCCGCCGAGCACTCCCTCAGCTTTCCCATCGCCACCACTGAACGACTTCGAGATCGCCCCGTAGTTCGCATTGACGCTGTGCCACTCCTTCGCATCCTCCTCAAGCGGTGGGAAGAACGGGTGGTCCGTACCGAACAGCAGCCTGTCAGCTCCGGACGCCTCGACTGCGGCGTTCAGCCCGACAGTGGAGTAGATAACCGCATCGAGGTAGATGTTCGTCTTCAGGATATCCCATACATCGCGGCGGTTTTGAGTCTTGCCATGTGCCTTGAGGTGACCGTCGTGCAGGATGCAGCTCTCGATTCTGCCGGCGAGGAAAGGCAGAGTACCGCCGCTGTGTGCGAGCAAAACGTTGAGGCCGGTGAACCGGTCCCACACGCCACTCAACAGCATCCTCGTCACTGCGATGGTGGTCTCGAGCGGGAACCCGAGCGCCAGTGGCAGGACGTGGCCGTACTCGCTAGCCCTGGGTCCGTATACAGATGTGGGGAGACCGTAATGCGGGTGCAAGAAGATCAGTTGGTTGTGCTCCTGCAGCGCAGCGTAAACGGGGTCGAGTTTTGGGTCGTCAAGACCAGAGCCGAGACCTGAGGTTCCGAGGATGACGCCGCGCGCATACTTCAGTGTTGATAGACGTTCGATCTCCTTGACGATGGTGGCGGTGTCGCTCGACAAAGGCAGTGTGCCGAAGAAGTACAGTCTCCCGGGGTACAGTGCGCATTGCTCGTTTACGTCGTCGTTGATTTCGATAGCCTTTTCTCCTGCCTCTTCTGCAGGCAGGAAATCCAGCCATGGGTTTGCGAGTGAAATCACACTCTTGTCAATCTTGTGCTGGTCCATGAACGCAATCTTCTCGGCAATGTCGAAGTATTCGGAGCCAATGGGGCGGCCGCGCGAGGTTGACGGCATGGAGGGATCATCTTCACCAGGAAGAATGATGAGACGCGAAGATTCGGGCGCATCTGGAAAATTGCGAACGTAGGGAACTGTCGTTCGAGAACGCAGCAGCTCCATGTACTTGGGAGGGTACACATGAGTGTGGATGTCGACAATTGGCGCCATGTTGAAGAAAGGGTCCCCAGTAACTTCTACGAGACGTTTTGTGGTGAGGTCAGTCTCTTGAATAGCAATTGCAGCCTTGAGATAGTCAAAATGTCTGTTGACAGACGACGCAGTTATCGTGAACTTGAACGCTGGCGGGGTAGCTTCAGACGAAGGCCCCACATCGTCACACCCACCTTCCACAACAAGCGTGGAGCTATGGAGCAGGCGGGTAACGGAGATGTCCGCACAGATATCTAGCCACTTTTTAGTCATCGTCAAGCAGGGTGTATCGGCGGCTGTAATCATGTCTTGATGTTCGGTATTCTATGACAGATTGCTACCTCTCAAAGGCCGTTCCGCAGAAAGACGTTTGGTGGCTTATCCCAGTCCTTGAATTCGTCGTCGACCTCATATACGATGTCGCCCTCGCCCTCGTCCTTGAATCCCAGCTTCCTGTAAACTCCTCTTCCCATGGCGCTTCCCTCTGTGGTGCACTCCAAGTTGCCTCGCCTCTTAGCCTCATCCAACCCCCATTGCACAAGCTTGGCTGCAATGCCTCGTCGTTGAAATGCTGGGTCGACTGCGCAGAGATCCAGGGTGAAGATGGCAGGCGGGCTGCTGCGGTCCTTCTGGGCAGCAATCTCCTTGATATACGAGGTGCGCCTCTTCCACAGTGACTTGAACATCTGGTCCGCAAAGCGCTTCTCTGCGCCGTCCAACTGTGCCAGTGCCTCAGTCATATCGCCTGTATATTTGTCGCCCCAGCCCTCAATCTCGGAGAATTGCTGCCAGACTGCCATTCCTACAACTCTTCGCTGCCCAGGGTTCTCCGGATCGGGCAGCGTGGCTTTCAGGTAGACCTTGTTGGGCTGGCCGTTCTTGTTGACGGTTCCCGACTTCCAACGTTGGATCAGACCCTCGGCATGAACAGCTTGCCCTTCTTTGGTGTCCCATCCTGGGTTCACGAGGATCCACACAGCATCCTTCGCTTGACGGCCAAATGCTTCTGATACGCAATAGTTCGCTTGTCGGATATCCTGCTCCGTCTCAACGGGTTCGACGATGATGTCGTTCTGAGTGGTAGACATGGTGCTTGATGTGGATAGTGTGAGAGGCGGTTGACCGATTTATAGATGTGCGCTACGATTATATCTCTGATGTATTTGTCAGATTCTAAGGTACAGACACGAACAAGTGACGACGCGGAGGCGGACCAATGCCTTGGCGGGCGGATCAGGCCTACTATTAGCTAAGTAAATGCATCGGTACAGTCGAATGCGTGGGGTTTGATGAGCATTCGGATGACTATTGATGAAATGGACGTCGGAACTCCACCATGCTGCAATGCGAGAATTGGAAGCTTTGTCACCAAGGCCATCATCGTTCAATACAGAGATCACAACAGCGCCCCGATGTAGAATCTAGAACAACGGACATTGAGCCTCGCGAAACCCCGTAAATGTGGCTGGTGCAGGGCCCATCAACACGTACAGGGATGTTGCGCACGTGCATGACGCGGTCGCGCTTTCCGCGTTCACACGTTAGCCGAAAGTGGTACTTTCCGCGTCTTCTCCACAACCCTTGAACGCGCCATCAACAACACAGCAACGCAGCCTGTGTAGCTGCTTCGTGTGTCCACAACTCCTTGAATCAGTCACGATGGTCGGGCCCGTAACAAAAACGCCGGCGAAGCGCGCCCTCACTGAAGCCTCGAACAACCGCGTCAATGCATCGCCCCGCTCCGCGAAGAAGCTCAAACTCGAGAATGGCGGCACAACAAGAGGGCCGCCGATCAAGAAGGTCAATGGGTCGTTCAACTCGAGCCAGCCGGGGCCAAGCCAGTTCGAGAGCACGCTGGAGCAGATGACGCAGGATATCGAAGCCCTGAAGACGAAGAACACAGAGAGGGACCAGCAATGGCAGCGACCAGCGTTGCCCACGGGCTTCAGCGAGATGACTTCGAAAGTCGTCTTCCAGCAGATTGAAGCCGAGGAGAGCGTGTTGAATGGAGGAAAGCCTGCTGTCAAGCTGTTCGGCGTTACAGAGGTCAGTCGCGTTATCCGCTGCAAGGTATCGGTGCTGACAGCGTGCTTGTAGAACGGCCACTCAGTACTCCTACACGTCACTGGATTCCTTCACTACTTCTACGTCGCCGCGCCACTCAACTTCAACAAGGAAGACTGCAAGCCATATCAGATCTTCCTCGAGAGCGAATGCCAGAAACAGTTCAACCAGCACTCAGCGGTCATTGCCTCGGTGCAGATGTGCATGCGAGAGAATATTCTCCGCTTCCAGGGCAACCAGAAGAGCCCATACCTCAAAATCACGGTCAACGACCCGAAAATGATCAACCGCGTACGGACGATGGTACAAAGGGGCAACGCCAACTACAAGAGGCTCTGGCCTGCTCGCGAGGACGGCATTCTGACCTTCGACAACATTGCATATGTTTTGAGGTTCATGATCGACACAAAGATTGCGGGCATGTCATGGGTGGAAGCGCCTGCCGGCAAGTACAAGCTCTTGCATCCGCGAGACCAGCATTCCAACTGCCAGATTGAGGCGCAAATACACTACTCAGACCTCATCGCTCATCAATCGGAAGGCGAGTGGGCAAAATCGGCGCCTCTCCGCATCCTCTCCTTCGACATCGAATGCGCTGGTCGCAAAGGTGTCTTTCCAGAGGCGAACGTCGACCCTGTCATTCAGATTGCCAACGTTGTCACCAGAAATGGCGAGGATAAGCCATTCGTGAGGAACGTCTTCTGTCTGGACACCGTCAGCCCCATTGTGGCAACACAGATCTTCTCCTTCGCTGATGAGGGTGACATGCTGATGAAGTGGCGCGATTTTGTTGAGGAGGTTGACCCAGACGTCATCATCGGATACAACATTGCCAACTTCGATTTCCCATATTTACTGGATCGTGCCAAACATCTCAAGCTCGCGAAGTTCCCCTACTGGACCCGACTCAAGACAGTGCAGTCGAAGGTGGAATCTTCGAACTTCTCGAGCAAGCAGTTGGGCAGTCGTGACACGAAAACGACCAACACCAACGGTCGGATTCAGCTTGATCTACTACAACTCATTCAACGAGACCACCAACTGCGAAGTTACACACTCAACTCTGTGTGTGCGCATTTCCTGAAAGAGCAGAAAGAGGATGTGCACCACAGCATGATCACAGAACTGTTCAATGGCGATTCGAACTCTCGGCGGCGACTGGCGGTGTATTGCTTGAAGGACGCGTATCTTCCACAACGACTTCTGGACAAGCTCATGTGTTTGGTCAACTATACCGAGATGGCCAGGGTCACGGGTGTACCGTTCAACTATCTCTTGGCTCGAGGACAGCAGGTCAGGTTCATCAGCCAGTTGTTCCGAAAAGCTCTGGACCACCAGCTTATCTGCCCCGACCTGCCAAACCAAGGCAGCAGCGAAGATCAGTACGAAGGTGCGACCGTCATCGAGCCAAAGCGAGGATACTACAAGCAGCCCGTTGCTACTCTCGATTTTGCCTCGCTGTACCCGAGTATCATGCAAGCCCACAACCTCTGCTACACGACCTGGCTCGACAAATCAACAGTAGAGAAACTGAAGATGAAGAAGGACGAGGACTACATCGTGACACCAAATGGCGACATGTTCTGCACGGTCAAGACACGCAAAGGGTTACTATCGCAGATTCTCGAAGAATTGCTGTCTGCCCGTAAAAAAGCGAAGAGAGAATTGGCTGTCGAGCCGGATGCTTTCAAGAGAGCTGTGCTCAACGGTCGTCAATTGGCTTTGAAGGTCAGCGCCAACTCTGTCTACGGTCTCACGGGTGCCACCAACGGCAAGTTGCCCTGTCTGGCAATCGCCAGTAGTACGACCAGTTTCGGTCGTCAAATGATCGAAAAGACGAAGGCGGAGGTTGAAGCCAAATATACGATCGCGAACGGTTACAGCCACGATGCAGAGGTCATTTACGGTGACACTGATTCTGTCATGGTCAAGTTCGGCACGTCCGAGTTGGCGGAGTCCATGAAGCTGGGGCAGGAGGCAGCTGATTATGTGTCTTCGAAGTTCGTCAAACCGATCAAGCTCGAGTTCGAGAAGGTATACTTCCCCTACCTTTTGATCAACAAGAAGCGTTATGCTGGTCTGTACTGGACGAATCCAGACAAGTGGGACAAGATGGACACCAAAGGCATTGAGACTGTCCGTCGTGACAACTGCCGTCTTGTGCAGACGGTCATCGAAACGTCACTGCGTATGCTGTTGATCGACCAAGATCCCGAGGGCGCCCAAGAGTAGGTCAAATCTCGAACCATTCCGTGTCGTCACTAACCAAGATTAGATTCGTCAAAGACACCATCTCGGACCTCTTGCAGAACAAAGTCGACATGTCCAACCTCGTGATCACGAAAGCCCTCACCAAACAAGAAGACAAGGAAGGCAAGGGCGGTTACGCGAACAAGCAAGCCCACGTCGAGCTGGCCGAACGGATGAAGAAGCGCGATGCTGGTTCCGCACCCGCACTCGGTGACCGTGTTGCATATGTCATGGTCAAGGCCGCCAGCGGTTCAAAGAACTACGAGAAGTCTGAAGATCCCATCTGGGTGCTGGAGAACAACCTGCCCATCGACACGCGATACTACCTCGACAATCAGCTCGCGAAACCGCTGGGCAGAATCTTCGAGCCCATTCTCGGTGAGAAGAGGGCCAATTCGCTCCTGACGGGTGAACACACCAGAGCCATCTCCGTTGCAGTACCGACTGTGGGCGGACTGATGAAATTTGCGAAGAAGACCCAGACGTGCATGGGATGCAAGAAGCCTCTCACAGCCGCGCACGAGAAGGAGGGCGCAGTGTGCGAGAACTGCCGTCCGCGCATTGGCGAGCTGTACCAGAAACAACTCAGCAAGGTCAGCGAGCTGGAAGTCCGCTTCTCGCGACTCTGGACGCAGTGCCAGCGGTGTCAAGGTAGCATTCACTGCGAAGTCATTTGCGCGAGTAGAGATTGCCCCATCTTTTACATGCGCATGAAGGCTAGGAAGGATGTCGAGGACGCAGGCAAGGAGATGGTGCGTTTCGACAAGGACGCTGCGCTCTGGTAGTGCTGGTGGGATGAGGAGTAGACGGCGTTATGTTGCATGGATACCACAATTGTGCTCGATTAGGATACAGTCGTTGTAATGTACAGAATTATGCAGTATACTTTCACAAGATATTGAATCGGGTCGTACGCATATTGCCGTTCCGATGAATCAAAGTGCAAAAACGGCAGCAGCAGCAAGTAGAGCTTGGAGTATGGTCGCTCCACCCCACTAGCCCTTATCATCCACCGTCGGTGAATGCGTCAAACATGTGTGCATATCTCCACGACATACCACGTGACAAGCTCTCAACGTAGGCACTCGAGTGCCCAGTAGAGTATGCTCCCCACGAACGAGTCGCTGCACACTACATCCACAACATCTCGATTCTGCACAGCTAACATCATTCTGTAAGTATCTACAAAGTTAGTCCGCGTTCGCGTATCGGCATCCGAGTATACCGACTCCCGATCATGATGTATCGCCGTTTCCGCTTCTGGCCTGGACCCTGACATGACATCGTAGAGATGCATTTACGCATGACGTGCACGACTACGAACATGGGGTTGTCGGATGCGCGTGGACTTTATGGTATTGATGGATATGAATCCCAATGTATCTAGAACCACACCTAAACAACACATCTAGAATTCACATCTAGAATTCACGTCAAGACACCAACACCACTAAGCTTTCTAACTTGCAACGATGGGCAACAACCTCTCCACCGTGCACTACCTGGCGCCGGCGTCGTTCCTGTTCGACTTCGCCGCGCAGCAGTACGGCATGTTCTCGTCGCCCAACATGCTGGACATCCACAACCGCAATCCCGCGGCCTTCTCGCCGTATCCCTACGCCATCGCCGGCTTCTTCTTCCCCCAGCAGCTGTTCCAGGTCGCGTGGCTGTGGAAGCTGTGCCGGCGCGAGGGCACGGCCAAGGAGCAGGCGATGATGGAGCGGTTTGCGTGGGTGTACAGTCTGGGGAACGTGTGTATTGGGAGTACGTCGTCCTGAGCTCCTACTTCTTACCTTTTCACTACTTGTCGCTTTTGTGATCCTCGAGACTGACCCGCACAGCGTGGATGTTCTTCTGGAACGCCGACAACCTCGCAACCGCAAACGTCTTCGTCATCATCAACACCGTCGCGCAGCTCGCCTACATCTCCACCGCGCTCGAGCCTCTCGACACCCGCTCCACGCCCAACTGGCTCACGCACGTCGTCGCCAAGACGTTCGCGGGCATCGGCGTGCTGGACCTGCTGCACAACACGTCGGCGGCGTACTACCGCGGCGTGGCGCCCTCGGGGCTCGTGCAGATCGCGACGGGCGTCGGGTTTGCGGCGGTCGCCAGCGTCAGCGACTGGATCTTCGGCGGCTGCTTGGTGTACGATCTCGCGGCGCTGGCGGTTGGGCAGGCCGGGTCGAGCTGGGGGAGTCTGCTGGGTGCGTACGCGGCGATGACGGCGGGCATTGTGGGCTTCAGGAACTACGTCTAGTATGTTGCTGTACGGTTATAGATATCGCGGCCGCTGACGCGTTGCAGTCCGACATGGCGCAGACAGGCGTATGCCCGGGTCGACGAAGGCGGTGACGAGGCGTAGGCAGAGCTGTGTACACTAGATAGGAACGCCGGGGTGTTTCTCGTGACAATCCATCGTGCCGCGATGTGTGCGTGTGACCCGTGACGGAGTGGCTCGCGTTTCCCTTACGTTTTGGACGCCTTAGTGGAGTTTAGTAGCGATTGCGCTGCCGATGACGGAGGCGGGGCGCATCCCTGCCCCCGCAAAACGGGTATTGTACCATGCACATCGAGCTGCGAGATGTCGCAGCCAGCCAGTCGCGCGCTCGCAGTTGAGAACTGCTGTGTGCAGCGCGTGCGGCGGAGACGTGACACCGCCAAGCCACAAGCGGCCCATCGGGGGATCTGCTGATCGCGTGCCTGCCGGGCGCAAAGCGGCCGCTTATCTCTTATCACTTTGAGTGTCACATTGCGGGTGGGATTGTCGCCCAGCAGAGCACCCGCCCCAGACACGGCCTCGAATCAGCGCGCCGCCGCCGTTTGCCGCATGGCGCGGTCTACCTCGTATCGGGCATGCGAGCCCGGGGATCGTCTGGTGGGTGGTTGACTGGTGTGGTATCGATGACTCTCTGGTTGCTTCTTGCTCTCTGCTTCTTGCTCGAGTGACTCTTCTCTCACCTGCGTGTTGTACTGCACTTTGCTTATTCCTATCCTCCGGCGTTGTTGCTCGCGTGTCTTCTTATCTACGTGAGCCGAGCCGACGTCACCACGCAAGTCGGACCAGCTGCTGAGGATCGATGCTCTGGTGAAGTCTGAGACGTTCAAGACATAAGACGGCTGCCGCGTGGCTGTCCACGCGCTGAGGCACCTGACCGGCCGCGACACACAAAGCAGACGGACCCTTCATTCCTCACGGTCAACCGCGGCGATGCTGCCCTACCGACTGCTCCAGTTCGACCAGCCGAGCCTGCCGCTGAACTGCGAACCGACAGACGAGCTGCTCGAGTCGCTGTCCATCACCTTCAACACCTGCATACCGTCGTACCTCGCGCTCGTATCAACGCTGCTCGGCACGTGCAGTATCGTGTCGTGGCTGTTCGCGCAGCTGCCGCAGATCTACAAGAACTACAAGCTCAAGTCGACGTCGGGGCTCAGCGTGTACTTCCTCAGCGAGTGGCTGCTGGGGGACCTGACGAACCTGCTGGGCTGTTTGTTCACGGGGCAGGCGACGTGGCAGATTGTCATTGCCAGCTACTATGTCTTTGTGGACTGCGGGCTGACGGGGCAGTGGATCTGGTATGAGCTGCTGCACCACGGCCGCCCGCTGCGCCCGATCTGGGGCCGCTGGAAGAGCGGCGAGAACGATGGCGGGAGTGGTGGTGGTATGCAGCAGGTTGCGAAAGGCAAGACGCCGGAGACACCGGACAAGAAGGATATTGAGGTCCAGCACTCGGCTCCGCTCGACGCCTTCCGCATCCCCAACTTTGCGCGCTCGCCCGGCAATGTGAAGGAGTCGTACGCCGTGTCGCCCTTTGGCGGCCCGCAGATCCTCGACTCCCCGGGCACGCCCTCGAATCGCAATATCCGCCGCGTCGCGGCCTCGAGCTCACCCCTCGCGTCCCCCAAAACCCTGCTCTACATCAGCGTGGTCTTCGCGGTGCTCTCGCACGGCACGCTCGCGCACCCCACGGGCCCCTCGCCCGCGCTATCCCCCCTCAGCTCCACCCCTCCGATGACGACCCGCGAAATCCTCGGCAAAATCTTCTCCTGGTCCTCCACCATCCTCTACCTCGGCAGCCGCCTCCCGCAACTCTACAAAAACCACTGCCGCCGCAGCACCGCCGGCCTGTCGCCCACGCTCTTCGCCGCCGCCTTCTTCGGCAACCTGTTCTACTCGTCCTCGCTGCTCACGAACCCCAGCGCCTGGACCGACTTCCCCGCCGGCAGCGGCTGGGCGCCCGACGGCTCCACGCGGGGGGTCTGGATCAGCCGCGCGCTGCCCTTCTTCCTGGGCGCCGCGGGCGTGCTGATCATGGACGCGGCTGTGGGCGTGCAGTTCGCGGTCTTCGGCGACGGGGAGCTGAAGGACGCGCGTGGGCGCATGGTGCTTAGAGATGATGAGATCGTGGTCGAGGTCGATGAGCACGGGGTCATGAAGAGGAGGAGGCTGCACTGGCGCAGGGTCAGTGGGTGGATGCGCGGATGGGCGCCGGCGGTCAGTGTCGCGGCGACGCCGAGCGTGAGTCGTGCGGGGACGCCCGGGTGGGGGTCCCCTGTGGACGAGAGCCGCGCAGGGAGTCCGGCGCGGGATGGGAGTCGCCCTGCTAGTCGCCCTGGTAGTCGCGCTGGAAGTCGGGCTGGGAGCCGCGCGGGAGCCAGCTCAGCACCGGATGCTCGCCGCAGTAGCCAGAGCATCCCGATCCGCACGGGCGGGCGGGCGCTGGACGAGGCGCGCGCGCTGCTGGGCACGAGTCGGCACGCGAGTCCGCGTAGTTATGGGGCGCTGGGGGGGAGTCCGCGGTGAGACGGCGAGACGGCGAGACGGCGAGTTGTGACGAGCTGTTGTGAGTCGTCGCGGACGGCTTGCTCGACGGGGCTTGCTCGACGGGGCTGAAGTGACGGGTGTCGCTTCTCGCATCCACATTTCCTTTTCCATGTTGACGGACTAGAGCATCAACGGCGCCAGGCAGGCGTCTGGATTTCAGGTTTCGTTTTTCGGGTTTCGGTTTTCGGGTTTTCGGGTTCGGATAGGTTACGGTCATGGCATTACGAGCACAGGTACGGGTACGGGTATGAACGAGGACTAGGGCGATGTTGAGCTTGAGCTTGAGCTTGAGCTTGAGCGCGAGGGAGAAGCGAGGGAGAATCGAGACTGCGACTGCGAGTATAGGCGAGGCACAGCTAGCATGATACACGAATCCACGAACACATTTCTATTCCTGTTTGCGTTTCCATTTGTCGACGTTATTGTCAGTGTCGGTGTCGATATTATTGTCAGTGTCAGTATTTGTGTCCATCCCCATGCCCGTATCTGAGTCCACGGGCACCACCCATCCCTTTGCCCTTCCTGGGCGGCTGGATGGGTAACAGGTGAATAGATAGACAGATACTGAAACACAGGCACACGCCTACCCTCGTACTCCTCCCATGCTCCCCCGCTGAACCCTCTCACACCTTCAACCCCACATTACCGCCTCCACCCTCTCCCCTCCACCCCCCTCCCCACCCCCTTCCATGTCTACTAATACCTCCTCCCCACCTCAACCCCCAGCCCCTCATCCGGATCCCTCGCAAACCCCCTAGCCTTCAGTGCCGCCCCGCCCCCGACGTCCTGCGGCGCGGCGCCCTTGTACTCCCAGCCGCCGTCCTGGGCGAAGAAGTCGATTTCGTCGATGATGTCCCACACGACGTCTTCGGCGATTTGGTGCTTGTAGCGGATGGAGATGGGGCGGAGGGTGCGGCCTTCGATGACATCGGGCGTCGGTGTGTTTGCGGCCGCGTCTGCGGTGTCAGCGGCGGTCGCAGGACCAGAGGCGGTGGAGAGGTTGAAGTCATCAACGCGCAGCCCCGGCGGCGGACACCAGAAATCCGGACCCATATTGACCTGCGCAACCCCCCCGTTGAACACACTAACCGCGGGCAAATACCCCGCCATCCCGTCGTCGAACCCCGTCCTCGCACCCGCCTTCACCGCTTCGGCCGACGGCGCGCTCGCGGGCGGCAAGAACGCAAGCAAGCTGTCGAACGCAACGCCCATCTCCACCCCGTTCTTGTACACGCGGATGTGCGAGTGCGGCAGCGAGCGCACGCTGACGTCGTCGTGGTTGGGCGAGGGGTGCACGCGCGGCACGGGGCCGCGGTCGTGGTACGCCTCGACGGGTTTCGTGGGCTGGTAGTCGAGCTGCTCGAAGTAGAAGTTGCCCTTGTAGGGGACGGGGATGCGGTCGCGGATGATGTCGAGCGGGGCGTCGAAGGGGTCTGGGGGCGTGTTCGGGGCCGCGAAGCCGTCGCCGAGGTCGACGGCGGGGTTGTAGATGCCGGCGACGACTTTGCGGTGGAGGGACAGCGAGGGCAGCTGGATTTCGAGCCCGATGACGTCGCCCTCGGAGACGTGCTGGTCGGTGAGGTATTCGACGGGGACGGGCTTGCCGTGGGGCGGGCGGGCTTTCATGTGCTTCCCCTTGGCGCCCTTGGGCAGCGGCTTGAAGATCTTGGAGGCGCGCGAGCGGTGCTGGGCCTCGAAGCGGGCGTCGGTGATGCCGTAGCTGTAGCCGTCGAAGCCGACGGGGCCGTCGAGCGGGGCCTCGCGGCGGGCCCAGCCCATGCGCACGTGCGGGCCGGGGCGCGTGTCGCCGGTGCGCGGGTCGACGGGGTCCTTGGGGCCGTCGGGCGGGATGCCGCGCAGGATCTTGACCTCGTAGTACAGGCGGCCCTCGCGGGCGACGACGTTGGCGCGGCCCATGCGCCAGCCCTTCTCCTGCGAGACAATGGTGGCGGTGTCGTCGAAGTAGAACCACTTGTCCGAGTCCTCGTGGCTCATGCGCGGGCCGTACGGGCGCGAGTCGCTCTGGCGGTAGAACTGCTTGTGGCGGAACAGCGGGTCGGCGACGCAGTGGGTGTAGCGGTAGCCCTTCTTGTTCCAGGCGTAGTCGTGGGGCTTGCGCAGCTCGGCGCCGGAGGGGGCAAACAGCGGCTGCGGCTCGCGCGACAGGAAGACGCCGTCGCGCGGCGGGTTGTAGTCGGCGGCGCGCGGCTCGGGGATCGAGTAGCGCATGGGCGAGTCGGCGACGGCGCGCTTCTCCTTCTTTGCGCGCGCGTTGGGCGTGCTGGCGCGCGTCTGGCCCGACGCCTCGCGCTTCTTCAGCGTCTCGCGCTTCTCGCGCCGCTCGCGCTCGCGGGGGGGGACGCCCGCGCGGCGCGGCGCATCGCTGGGGTTGGGGTTGAGCGGCGACGACACGGCGGGCACATGGTCCTCGTCGAGCGGGCGGCGCAGCGGGGGCGCCAGCGTGGGCGTGTCGGGGCGGGGCGCGTCGGCCATGTTGGCGGTGACGGTGAAGGTGGTGGTGTTGGCTCTGGCGCGTCGGCGTCGACGTCGATCCGCACGGGCCTCGCCGTTGGACCCCACCAGATTTTACCGGGGTCCAACAATTATTTTTACAGACGGCGATTGTACGAATTCCGACCACAACACCACAAATAATATACCAACATGCCGCGAGCACCGAAATCTCCCGGCCCGCAGACCCAGCGCCACAACCCGCTCGCCGACGAGTACCTCCCCGCCGACCCGTACAAGAACAAGCCCAAGCGCACCAAGCGCACCAAGCCCGAGGAGCGCGAGCAGGGCTACGTCGACTCGAAGAGCTCGCGCAAAATCCTGGACATTGGCCGCGAGCTGGAGGAGGAAGATGCGCGCGAGAACGCGACCGCGGCGCCCGCCGCCAACCCGGCCTTCGACTTCGACGCACGCCTGGCCGAGGACGACGAGCTCGAGCACGTGTCTGGCCAGTTCGACGACGAGGACGCCTGGGGCGAGGAGGAGGAGGTCGAGGAGGTCGAGCTCGACGCCAACGACCTCGCCGCGTGGAACAAGTTCATCCCCACCGACGACAACCCCATCCAGTGGCCCGGCGCCGAGGAGGCCCCCACAGGCCCCGGCACGGATCTCGCTGCGCTGATTCTCGAGAAAATCGCGGCCCACGAGGGCGCCGCCGCTGCCGACGGCCCGCGCGACATCATGGGCGGCGGCGCGCCCGAGGACGCCGTCGAGCTGCCCGCCAAAGTCGTCGAGGGTGCGTCTCCGTAATCTCTGTCTATGTATATTTACTAACAACCCCAGTCTACAGCAAAGTCGGCCTGATCCTGTCGCGCTACAAGGCCGGCAAGCTGCCCAAGCCCTTCAAGATCCTCCCCTCGATCCCCGCCTGGGAGACACTGCTCGCCATCACGCGCCCGGAGAACTGGACCCCGAACTCCGTGTACGCCGCAACCCGCATCTTCGTGTCGTCGAAACCCCAAAATGCGCAGATCTTCCTGTACACCGTGCTGCTCCCGGCCATCCAGTCCGACATCGCCGAGACCCAGAAGCTGAACATCCACCTGTACAACTCCCTGAAGAAGGCGCTCTACAAGCCCTCCGCCTTCTTCAAGGGCATCGTGTTCCCCCTGCTCACCGAGGGCCGCTGCTCCCAGCGCGAAGCCACAATCGTCGCCTCCGTCGTCGCCAAGGTCTCGGTCCCCGTGCTGCACAGCGCCGCCGCACTGCACAGATTGTGTGAAATCGCCGCCGCGCAGATGAGCGCCGACGTCGACGCGGCGGGGCCGTGTAACATCTTCATCAAGACGCTGCTGGAGAAGAAGTACGCGCTGCCGTACAAGGTCATCGACGCGCTGGTGTTCCACTTCCTGCGCTTCCGCGTCGCCGGCGCAGCGGGCGGGATGGACGTCGACGGCGAGCCCCTCGGCGGCGCCGCCAAGTTGCCGGTTATCTGGCACCAGTGCCTGCTCGCGTTCGCGCAGCGCTACAGAAACGACGTCACTGAGGACCAGCGCGAGGCCCTGCTGGATCTGCTGCTGTCGCGCGGGCACGCGGGCATTAGTCCCGAGGTAAGAAGGGAGTTGCTGGCGGGGCGCGGGAGGGGGGTGGTTGCGGAGCCCGAGGCGGCGGTGGATGTTGGGGGGGACGATACGATGGTTATGGGGTAGATGGCGTGGTGTGCAAGAGAAGGGGTGGTTCAAAAGGACCCTTGTAAAGGGAGATGTAGGTCCAGACCGGGTTTGTCGTGCATTGCTGGCGTTTAGAGGGAAAAGGGATTTATACCCGCCGTTCAATTCATTCATTCTTCAACACGACTTGCGCACAGCTATCTGGCTCTGCACTTCCGCTCAGCCCCGTCTACGAGGTCGTCTGCGAGGTCGTCTGTGCCTGTGCTGCTGGTTGTTGGGTGTATGTCCGCATCCAGTCGACCAGGAGTATACTATTCCCCCCGAGCCTGCCTACCTAAGGTACACACACATCCCGGTCCCACGCACTGACTTATTCCCACCCTAACCCAACAGCATAGCTTAGGCAGAGCACAGCAGACCCAGCATACTAGAGCGCCTACGTAGCCAACTACCCAAGTCGACCAATTCACCACGAAACCCCGCAGAACCGCCCTGAAGTCCTTGCGGAGAATCTCAGGTTGAACACGTCTCCTCGCTGCTATCCATCTGTCCATATCATGTCTTATTAGATTACAACCCTAATTAAGAGTAGCCTAAACCTATCGATACCTCCATGCAGACATCACGACTCGGGCTTCATGCGTGCCTACTGTGTATTTGTTGATTAGGCGCGAATTGGGGCTGTGATGTCCAACCGCACAGGCAATCCAGCAGAGAGCACACCTCTTAATAGCGCTTCTGCGCCGTTCTCGTGGACAGTCTCTGTTGGGATTCCTGTCGAAAACGAGGTAGGTAGGTAGCGCTGATGGCAGCACGTATGGTCTATGTCTAAATCCCCTCTGACTAACGACGCAGTAGCCCGTTGAGCAGGAGATTTCAGGCATTATCTGCCAGATACCGCAATTTAGACACTACGCTTGCACTTAACGTTGTAACTACTTGTATTGCCTTGATCTAGTTACCGAATTCCTTTGCAGACTCTGGCACAATCAGAAGAAAGCAAAGCGTTTGACTACACGAAACGAGCTATGAAGCACTCCTTGTTGCAATACCCGCTACAGTCGACTTCTCCTGACCAGCTTCGAGTTGTATCTACGCGTAAGACTTCTCGAAAGGCCTGCGCTAATCTGACCCTGTTCCCAATCAAGATCATGTTGTCTCGACCTCGGTTTGTCCGGTGAGCTTTCTCCTCCCGTCAATCCACTTAACCTCCCAGATAATCACATTGGTCTTTTGCGTCTCGGCGCCGGTTGTCTTGTCCTTGGTTGTCCATTTGCTGAGAACTGCCACTACGCCGTCAGGACGGTCTGGATTCTCCCATTCAAGTAGCACAGAAAAGGTGTCCTGGATTGATGTAGTTGTTCCGCGCGCGTATTGAAGGCCGGGTAGAAATTGGTCGTATCGGTAGACGTGATGGTTAATCCTAGAGGCACCACTGTGTCAGACGTATGTGTTGAGATGCGTTGAGGCGGTGTCGTACTTGACTACTAAACTTGAATCAACTTGCTCATGTACGGCCTTGAGCGCGATTTCATCATTTGGTTGAATAAACAGAGTGTTGTTCAGCTCTGTCACCCACTGACTGAGGCTCTGTTGCTGGGCTGCCATCTCGGGCTGCTACTGGTTGTGAGCATAATATGCAGCAACGAATGGCATCACGTACATGTTGAGCTAGGGTACTCGTTGGAAGGCGGCAGAGCGGTGTTGTACGTAGAACATGCAGAACATGACCCAGGTCTTATACTGTCCGTTGCACAGCTCATACGGCTCAGATCGAACTCGGTCTTTGTCCTTCCGCTACAAGTCCGCTAGCGTTTGTGGACCACGCGTACTGAGTATGCCTGCTGCAATACCGGTAACAAAGCCTGAACATTGTATTTCATGACCGGTCTCGAGTAGTGATAGTGCCAAGTGGCCTAGCGGAGTTTCTAATCAGCAAGTAGCAATTACACCTCCGCACTAGCGGAGTTTCCTAGCAATTGGCAATTGCATCTCCGCACTAGCGGACTTTCTATCGCAGCCTCACCGCAAAGCCTCCAGGTAGGTATGACAACGGATGATTTGGCCTGATGCCCCGCATTTGGAGCATTTGTAAGACAATTGTATGCAACGTTCTAGTCATGCTCTACCGGAACGACACCTTTCCGGGGAGGCTTTTGCTCACATCCAATGCCATCCTAACGAGGTTTACACTATGGTGACTTTCAAACCTTGACACAAGACAAGACGCTAAAACATCAATAAGGATAGTCAAGTTTCCTCCCAAGAAAGCTGAAGCCATTATAAATATGACCGAGCAGCGTTCCTCCATAGCACAACTAACAATTTCTACCTCAGCACCAAAATCACCTACAAAGCGTTGCATCAATACACAAAATACAGCATGGAGGGATTCCCAGATACCAAGCATATGGTCAAAACAATTCACAAGAAAGAGGTAAGAGTACTCATTTCACAATCACCACAAGGCGCGGATAGACTGACAGGAGTATCAATTTAGTATCCCGCCATATCTCCTCTCAATCCTGCAAATACGGCAGCAAACAAGACCGTCTTCATCACAGGTGGAGGCACAGGAATTGGCTATGCCATTGCGCGCGGATTCGCGCTTGCTGGTGCCTCGACCATAATCATCACCGGTCGTAGAGCCAATGTGCTTGAGGCAAGCGCAAAAAGACTGTCCGAAGAGATACCCTCGGCCCAGGTTCTAGGCTACCCATTGGACATCTCAGATAGCGAAGCTGTCGATGGCACTTTCGCCGAGGTGACGAAAAACCTCGAGCCCGGAAAGAAAATTGACATCCTCGTCCTATGTGCCGCGCAGGGCCTACCAGCCGGCAAGGCCCTCTCGTTTTCAACCTCTCAGATCCGCGCTTTTACGGATACAAACATCCTAGGCAACATCAACATCGTACGCGCCTTCCTGAATACCACGGACACGTCGGATGCAGTGATCCTCGAGGTCGCGAGCAACGCCGCCCACATGGTCTACCCGGGTATGGCTTTGTACAGCATCACCAAGGGCGCTTTCACATCATTCTTGCGCCACATTGTCGCTGAGTACCACGGAACGGGGCTTCGTGTGCACAGCTTCAACCCAGGAAGCGTGCTAACGGATCCCGCGAAGGAGGCAGGCATGGATGAGAATAGCTTGCCGTGGGATGATGCTAGCTTACCAGCAGGATTTGGGGTGTGGTTAGCGAGTCCGCAAGCAGCTTTCTTGCACGGACGCTTTGTTATGAGTGCCTGGGATGTAGACGAGCTGAGCAAGATGAAGAAGCAGTATCTGGATGATGAAGACCTGGGAAAGATTGTACTTAAAATCAAGCCTGACCTTGTGTTTGGATAGCTATTCAAGCGAGGTCTAGGATGCAGTTGTTATGTGTTGTATCACTATACACAGGCGCTTGTCTAATTTTGAATAAGAACCTCCTGTTCAAAAAACCTGCCTTGCACGTCATGTTAACAGGCCATGAAAGCTCTACTGCCAACAGGCGACTAGTACTTGAACACTATCAAGACTTTAGGCTCAGGTGCAGAGATGTTTGAGAAAGTGTTGGTTTACAGCTTTTAGGGGCAAAAGCTCTGTTTCTTGCTCCCGCAGGCAAGGAAATAAGTGCTGATCTTGCTGAGTGGTCTCTAAGTGCTAAGTTCTTGCCGTAGGGCCAGGAAAATGAGTCTTGGATTCCTGCCCCTCGTTTCTGGACGCTGGGTACCAGCTCCATCCCAAGGCCCTGCTCAGTATCAGCCCTGACCCTACTCAGGTCTGGCCACACGGAACACCCCCTATCCCAAAACTAAACTCTTTCGGAAAATCGAGATTACTAACCTTCCGAAAACCACTAAATCCTTACCATTATTGCGTGTTCATACTTCTCAGCGCTCTCGTTCATGATCATCAGTTAGTATTGTTTAGCCTGTAGTACTATTTTGTCTCTTGTAATTTTGTTTGTCGCGCTGCTGTTGTTGCAAGACCGCTCTTACAACAATGCCTAGCAGGAAATATCGCCCCGAAACTGTCAGAGAACATCTTACAGGATGTTATCTTTCTGATAAACATGGTAGTGGTGGAATCATAGCAAGAAGACCCATGCAATTGCCGAGACTCAGAAAAGTTTGTTCCGAGCGCTGGCTCGGTGATCCGAAATATGAAAGCGACCAGAGGCATGCGTCGCAGCCGTTTTCCGTTGGCCCGAGAAACTGTTTGAGCAAAAAGTAGGTACCTGACCTCCTTCTACATCCATATCAACAACCACATCAACGGTCTAAGGCTGCATGATGGTGCTCTTGGCTAATTCCAGTAGTATGGCGAATAATGAGATGCGCCTGATCCTGGCGAACGTTCTTTTCAATTTCGATTTGGAGCTCTGTCCTGACAGCGAGGATTGGACGGATCAAAGGACCTTTAATCTATCGGAAAAACCCTCTCTTATTGTAAGGCTGACGGAGTCGAAGGCTTGAAGACTGGAGTATCCAAATAGAAATATACTGGTTCCATCGTGGCAGGAGTCGAGGGAGTTAGTTTGAGCTTTACCCTTTTCAAACTAATGTATCTATCTAACTTCACTGTATCCTTTGCACTCCACCCGTTCTGATGCAAAGCTAAACCAAAACATACCTGTATCGCGATTCCGCTCACAGCCACGAACCTTTTCTTTTTGCATCATGCCACTCTCGGTTAGCGGTGACACACAGCTGCAGGTGGGTGACACGCAGCTGCCTAATCTTCAGCCTCGTCAGCAGAATTGCTTCTACTCCTTGAACAGACACATCCACCGAGAATATGAGCTGGCTTCACAGGAAACTCGGAGCTACTCCAGCTATGGTGGCAGGCGGATCGAGATCTTTATGGACACAGCTGAGTCAGGTGAACGGTGCCCGCGCGGACGCCCAAGAGGCTGGGAAGCCAATTACAACTCAGAAGGATCAACCACTTATGAATCAGAGTAAGGTCATTGAACTCACGGGTCCTGAGATATGTGACCGTTGCTCCGCCATAGACTGGGAATCTTTGATGCATGTTGATGAGCGTTATCAGATCATTGTCAGCGAGTCGCTCCACGAACTGCACCAATCTCAATGCCGGATCTGCCAGTTACTTGGGTATTTTTTTCTGCAAAATACAATTGCTTCGACTAAACGAATAAGCCTACCTACCTCTTCCAATACCTTTCCGGGGCCCCACTTGATCAAAGGAGTCGATATTTACATAACTTCAGGCCACGCGTGGGCATACTCTGCGACAACAAGACTCCTGGTCTCCAAAACGCATCCGTACGACCCACTAGGATCCACTGGTCTGGATAATTTGTACCCACCATCAATAAGCCTTGGCCAGATTAAGGCTTGGATTGTTCACTGCCGAGACCAGCATGGCCATCGATGTTCGCCAAATCCTCAACACGACCTTAAGAAGCTACAAATGATCGATTGTAACCGGAAAGAAGTTGTGTCTGCACCAAAGCGGTGCCGGTATGTTGCGTTGTCGTATGTGTGGGGTAGAGGAGACAGCTATCCAACGAGCGTGACCCCAGAGACTCTGCACGAGTTGCCCAGGACCATCCTCGATGCTATTAAGATCACAAAGGATCTAGGATATCAATACCTATGGGTTGATCGATATGTACATCAGTCCTTAGGTATTATTGACATCTCAGATAACCTAACGTCCATAGTGCATAGCCCAGGACAGTGCTGAAATTCGGCATGTTCAAATTGCGCAGATGGGCGACATCTACGATGCAGCAGACTTGACAATCATCGCTGCAATTGGCCATGATCCAAATTATGGCTTGCCTGGAGTGTCGACAAGATTGAGAGCCGTTCGATTTGCGCGGATAGACTCATCATATGTTACAGTGCTGCCAATCGGGAACGATGTTACAAAGATCACCTCGTCAGCGTGGTCCACACGAGGCTGGACACTGCAAGAAGGCATTCTGTCTCGGCGTCGACTGATCTTGACTGATCGTCAGGCAGTATTTGTTTGCAACACAAACACCCGCTTCGAGATTGAGGCAGACGATAGGTCCCCATTCGTCCAGCCCGAAAATACCGGCTGGCTTGCCCGTCAGGAGGGACAGGACCCAATGTTGACTGCTATGATGCATCTCGAGACGTACAGTACACGCACCTTATCCTACGATGTCGACGCTCTCAATGCCATACTTGGGGCGCTCAATACGCTCAGGAAAGAAGGGATCTATCACCTGTGGGGGGTGCCGTACGCGGGGCCCAGAAACCTCTCTCGGCTTGTGACTGTATTCAACCCCTGTAGTAGAACCTTGTCCTGCACAACAGAACACGGGAATGGTGTTGCACTGATGTGGTACCATACAGGGAAGGCGAGACGTCGACATGGTTTCCCCAGTTGGAGTCCAATTGGCTGGGAAGGAGCGATAAAGTGCGCTAAGGTCCCGATGTCGAACCTTCGACATGTGGCAAGCTGCTGTGGAGTTGATATACAGACGGGAACGAGACGACAATCGCTGTTGACCCATCGACCAAGTTATGATGCAGGCTCCGACGCCTCCCAACAGCTGTATTTGCACGGTGAGACTTATGCATCACCCATGGTCAGCATTGAGGGCGTGGCCATCCCATTTAACTCTCAGATCTATTACATCTGCCCTGTCAACTGGTCTGTGCCTCCGAGTCATCAGTCCGAGTCACTGCCCAGGATCAAGGTCTTGCTGATCCGCGATAGAAGACAGAATGCGTACTTTTCTAGCGATCAGATGATAGTCTTAAGACCCTGTGAAACAGGACAAGGTCGACGTTTCGAGCGGATTGGATATGCAAACTACCAACCACGCGTACCTGTTTCCAACCTAGATCGGAGATGGGTTGACAACGATATGAAACCGCTGGACAGTGCGACTGATTTTTTCAGAGGAGAACATGCGACGTCAGGCGAGGACATCGACTCGCAAACGTGGTGGAGACATTGCTTCAGGCCGGAGGTTGTGGCGGTAGTTTAACGTATAGCACAGACGCGGCCGGACATGTTTGCAGCAGAAGACGTCCCAACTGCGGGTTAAGATAAGACTGCAGAAGATATGTGACCAGATCACGGTGACGTATGTTGGGCAATGAAGAGTTACTGGCAGTCAAATTTGTCCCATGTCTTCAAAACACGAGGTTTGCAAGCAATGATGATGCTGGATCTGCGACAGGGTCGTCAAACAATTTCGGGGCAACATTAACAATTCGAAAAGGGCCTTCTTTTAAAGCATGAGCGACAATGGACTGACTCGTCTACAAGTACTGCTGTCACAGTGTCAAGAGAGATGGAGAGGTTGAGATCAGATGGTTGCTGGTTTCCAAACAAGCTTGTCTAATGAGGCTTAGGCTTCTTGGCGAAACGCGAAATGCACGCGTCGTGAACCCAAACTACACATGCGCAGACCATGTGAAAGCATAGACACTTCTCGCTCAATGCGAGACTTGTAGTAACCTTCTGTACGATGACGTTTCGCATCTGTGTTCGCTGTGAATTTCCGGATGACCGCGGAGCTGGGGAATTCTTGCCGGAGCATCCCGCAGCCGCACTAACTCCACGATGACGATCATTATCCCAACCTCAGTGGTTTTATCGTTCCTCGAAGTGCATCTCTGTTCCAACATCAAACCCCGGTCTCAACATTCATACAAGGAGCTGGGCTCTTAAAATAGCGACAGCCTCGTTGCCATCGCCCGTCACCAACACCACATCCGCCTGTTCACGATGGTTGACGCCACCCCGAAGAAAAGCGGCTTCCGCGCTATGTTTGGGATGCGCTCCAGTAGCTCCAAAGAGCCAGGGACACGCAGAAAACTGACAAAGAAGGGCTCGCGAGTGGACATGTCAGCAGCTGTCACAGATCGCCGGCGGCAGGACTCGGGGAGTTTCTCAAGCCAATATAGCGGAGAAAACGCTAGACAGCGCGCAGCCCTGCCAGCATATGAAGATGTCACAGGTGATGCGCCTCATGTCTTCCGAGACGACCCTTATACAGCAATCAGATCCCACAGCGCTGTACCGGTGTACGTGGAATCCGATGCCGAGTATCGCCGCAACTCAGAAGGGCTACAACAATTTGCTGCTCCATTGTATCAAACCACCACCGCCAACTCCGCAAGAACGGGTTCTTTACCGCAAATCTATCATGAGCGATCGGAATATCAGAGTCGAACACCGAACCAGAGACCACCCCCTTCAAAGCTAAGCAAGGCTCACCGAGCGCCTGCCCGCCGTGATGACGTTCTCGATAAGGACACTGGTGAACGCAAGGATCTTACAGATATGATGCACGCTTTCACTTACAACGATGCTCTTGACTCGGTCGATGAAGTGAGCCATCATCACGATGAGATTTTCTATGACCCTACCAAGCCCGATGGAACAGCTATGTTGGGTGCCGTTTCTCCGGAGATATGGCTGCACGTGGCAGAATATATGTCACCTCTTGACGTTGCACATCTCTCTTCCACCTGTCGCACGATGTTCACCCGGCTGGGTCGCCAGCCCTATAAGTTGCTCTTGGAACCTCAAAACCGTCCCGATCGTCTCGACTTTCTGCTAGCAATGGACCACAAGCTCCCTCGACATCTCCTTTGCTTTCCATGCGCTCAGTGGCATCTACGAATACAGCCAGGACTTGAAACACTTAAACCTCACAACGTACTTAATCCACTGTTTGAGTGCCCGAACTTCACAAACAATCTTCTTCCGCCTCCAAGGATCCGCATCAGCGAGGGGCGCACACTGCCATTTGCATTTGTGCAGCTAGCAAGGCGACATTGGGCCTTCGGGCCCGAGTACGGCATCCCACATCACTCGCTTGCAAGGCGTTGGAAGGACACGAGCTCTCCCTGGGCGCATGAGAGCAAGTACCATGTTACCGACAAAGGACACGTATTGATGCGGGTCAAATCGCAAGCGTATGTTCAGGGTGGCATGACAACGGCAGGCAAACGGATGCTGCTGTTCAGCAGAGACGATTACACACCTTACTTCAGTGTATGCAGTCATTGGAGGAATGGCGTGCTAACGTCTATCCCAAAGTGTGCGATTGATCATATTCCTGTATCGGAAGTAAATGTGCTCAATGGGATCAAAGATCACCTAGCTCCTAAGAAGGCTGTAGGTAATGTGCCTTCGTGCCACACGTGTCGGCCCATGCGCCGCTGTCCGGAATGCCCTACGGAGTACTTGGTGGAGCTCAAGATGGTCGAAGACAAGACGGTGAAGAGTAATGGTATCGAGCGATTCAAGCAGGCGCTCGTAGTCACGAGATGGAGCGACCTCGGACCCGGACGGAGCCCCGTGGATGCTGAGTGGGCAGCGATCACTGGCGAAAACGAAGGATACGATAGTTTCCAGGAGATCGGAAGAAGGGCTATCAGCGGTGTTTTCGAGAGTGCATTCACGGATACGACACCCGGACAGAGAATCGTAACAATGAATCCTAAGAAGGTCAAAGCGAACGACATAGGAGGCGAATGGTACTAGGCCCGTGAGCGAACGACGCAGTTGCAATCACCCCCTAGCGGCAGCTTTAAAAGAGTATTGTATACCTAGTCTCATCAATTACAATCATATAACGCGTCAATGAGGAAGCTCGACGGACCTCCAAGGCTGTGAATACTAATCACGTGATCATCTTCCATCTAGGCATCCATTGCGTGCATTCACGATGCAATGTTATTTACCAGCATTTAGTCGACGAATCCACGACGCCTCGTCTAGCCCCGAGTATTGGCGCATGTCAACTTGTTAGAACAATAACCGCCAAAGAAAATCTCGATCGGTCCGACGTCGCGGCCGCCAAGTCTTGGATAAGATGATCTGATAAAAATTCTCTCGTGTACCGTGTACAATACCCATGCCTCGTCGCCGCGACGCGTACACTTAACTCTTTTTGGCCGACTCCGACTGCATGTTACATACTAGTCCAAGCTAAATGCCGCGGAAATGCCAATGATCATCGGCAATGAAGGCTGCTACCACCATGGCCTGCGGGAACTACACCTCAACAGTCGTACTAAGACAAGACAAGTCTAGCACTGTACCCTGCCACGCGAGACAGCGGGACCAGATTCCGTTCTATCGGATGTTTGAGGGTCGGTGTGCGCTCTCACGACTCGGAGCATCGAAAAATACGAGCAAGTCGCGGGGCATAAGATAAAACCATGTCCATCTTATCTGATTTCATCCTCACATTTCCTCGAGGCGTCGTCAGTCCTATCAATTTCAATATGCGCTTTTCCACAGAGCGTGCCCACAACAATGGCTCGATTGGGAGTCAGCCGCAGACTATGGCCTCCGCTGAGAAAGGGCAAGGTGTGGTGGTCGCCAGCAGCGGCTCCTCGGTCCGAAGTGAGGGAGGACGAAGTCAGCTCGTACCTGTCAGGATGAAGCTCATCTCCATTTTGCTTGTCACAGCTATTGGCTTTGGATCTCACTGGAGCAGCGGTGTGACTGGTGCGATGAAGAGCACGCTGAAAAAGGTACGCACATACGATGCCGCCAGGGTGTCGGACGGAGCTGACAGAAGCAGCAATTACACATCAACAACGCTCAGTATGCGGTGCTTGAGGCATCCGAGGACTTCATGAAAACAGCTTTGATCCTGCTCAGTGGCGTGGTCACGGACAGAATCGGAGGTGCCAGCGCCATGCTGTGGGGCAATGCTATATTCAGCGTCGGCGCTATCTTCATTGCGGCAGCTACGACCGTACGATCGTACAAGTTCATGATCTTTGGTGTCATCGTTCAGGCCTTTGGCGACATCGCTACGCAAGTCGCTCAGTACAAGGTCTTCAGTTCCTGGTTTGCTCCTTCTGATGGATTCGCTTCGACGCTCGGCCTTGAACTCGGAATTGGCAAGATTGGATCCTTCGTCGGCAAAGCCACAGCCAACGTCATCGCAAAGAATACCGGAGACTTCAGCTGGGTGTACTGGACCGCCGTGTTCATGAACCTCTTCACTAATGTCGTGACACTGGTATTCTGGTTCTTCACCAAGTGGTGCAATAAGACCTACTCTGGCATGGTCGACCCCGCGACTGGCGAGAAGCTCACCGAAAGCAACAAGAAGTTTGAGTTTGGCAAATTGCTACGTCTGCCGTGGACTTTCTGGGGTGTTGTCTGCTTCTCACTCTTCCAAACTAGCACTGCCGGCATTTACAATCAGAACGCTACTGAGTTGGCCGAGCAGCGCTTCAACATCGACTCAGTTCAGGCTGGCTGGTACTCGGCGATGTCCCAATACCTGGGTTTCTTCTTGGTACCACTCATCGGCGTTTTCATTGATCTTTTAGGCAACCGAATCACGCTCATGGTTGTATGTGGAGTGGGAATGCTGCTGTCTATGTGTCTGGCCGCCTGGGGTCCGACTGTCGGCGGCACCGCTGCATCGTTTGGTATCTACGCAGTTGCAACTTCATTTGGACCGACCGTCATCATCGACGCCATTCGCACTACAATGTGGTACCAGGAAGTCTTTGGATCTGGCTACGCTGTCAAGATCGCGGTCAACAACGGCATGACCATCTTCGTGCGCATCATCACCGGTGTCATTCAGGATCGTGACAACAACTCATACGACAACGTTGTCAAGGGCTATGTCTTCCTAGCCGCTGGATCGGTCATCGTTGGCTGTGCCCTGCTTGTAGGCAGCTATCGGACTGTGGATCTGGGGCTGTTGCAGTGGACTAAGAAGCAGCGTATGGCAAAGGGTGAGGTCATCAACGAAAGGAGGTTGCATTCCGAGAAAGGAGAGGCAGGTGTGAGGAACAGGAAAATAAGCATGACGTTGTTTATTTCGCTCATCGTCTTTATCTTGGGGGCTTGGGCAGCGTACTTCTGGGGTGTTGCAACAGGCAACAACAGCTGAAGAGCGAGACATAGTTGCGCAGGCCTTTCAACACCGGCGGCAAGTGATTATGGTAATACGTTTTCTTCTTTCCTGAATCACTCATGGCCGATATCCTGCCATCCATCCGTGTTCCCGTAACTACCTTCTCCAACGACCCTGGATGTGACCAGGCTTCCTCAAATGTTCGCCTCTGACCCAGCGATCAATTCACGCTCAATCAGAGTGAGGATTCGTGGAGACGTCCATTTCTATCTTCCAGCCGCTGTCACGGATCTGGATGAGGCCGACAATCGCAAGCCTGAATGTAAGCGATTCTGAAGAGGCTCTTGCAGCCACTTGACTGAGAGGGCCTGCGACATAATCGGATTATGTCATCTCGGCCAACTTCGGACCGCAAGCAATGCAGGCGCGGATGAAAAGATGAAAGTTTGGAGGCTTGAATAGGTGTTCAGACTCTGCCATTTGCTGCAGCATAACTCCGATAGTTTTGCTGGGGAAGAGAAAGGGTTCCCTAGTCTGGTACAGTACGACCACAATGTTTACTGACCTTGATGGCCAAATGGCGCGTTGGATGGCAGTCGTGAACTCACACTTCCCATCGTTCCATATCAACCAGTCGACCAGCTCCTTAACTGGTCCCCAACCTGTTATAAAAGTGTCGTCGTCTTCAGCGTTTTCGGAAAGAGCAATGAGTAACTTTGCCAAGCAAGTAACGTGAGCTGAAGATAGGCTGTACACCATTTGGACAAGAGTTTCGAGCTTTACTTTGTCTTCGCCAGCTGCCTGCAAAGCAAAACGTGCAGTGTTGATGATCGTCTCATCGTCGACGTCGTGTGTGAGCGTTGATAGTAGCTGTGCCACGCCTTTGTTGAAAACCTCAAAGCTGGAGGTGTCAGTGGCCATGGTCGCGAGCCTGGCTGGGAGTGGACGATGTGTAGGTAGAGGTTGATGAAGCGGGGAGGTATTTAGAAGGTCAGGCAAAGGAAGGACGGACCCGGGACTGCTGTTTGCGAGCTTGGCACATGCGCATCTTCACTTCACCTTCACTTGAGAACCTTCTGGAAACCTTAATTTATGCAATTCGATTGCGCTTTCTACATCAAACGGGCCGTGCTGTATGTTGCTTCCATGCATTTTCTCACCATGCGAGCGAAGAGTAGACTCCGTGACTTCACACCAATAGTGCCTCTGAAATTGAGCACAAGTCTGCCGTGCCTTTCCTGCTGCCCGCCATCCTTAGGCACGTGGCATCTATTATTTGTCCTTAAGCTTTACGGATGTCTCTTGGCCGAGTGCAGTAGCCACTGACCATTCCTTGTCGCGCACACTCAGAAGTCCGGCGACCATCAGCTGCGTGCCCAGTGACTCTTCCTTGGCTCGCTGAGTGACCAGACTCATGATAACGGACATGCATTCGGTGTTGACCAAGGACCCATGAGCTGTCATGAGACGCACAAACAGTCTGAAGTTCCACTGCTCAAAAAGGAACTGAGACTTAGATGCCGTGTCTAGAATAATTTGGACGGCCACCCTGACCCTGGCCTTGACGAGCTGCCTCACTCCCAAACCAGCGAGTTCCTCAATGAAGTAGAAAGGTCGACAATCCCAGCCCAAAGCATCCGCTGTCGCATTAAAGCCATTGTAACACCTTGCGGAGATAGTCTCCAACGCAAATGCTGAGGCAGATCTTTTGGTAGATCTTGTGGTATAACGGTTCACGAAAAAGTCTGTTCCTGACAATTCTCGCAGTAGGTTCGTGAACAGGAAGAGTGTCTTGTTATCGCGCGGGTCTTTTGGGTCTGCGTGGTCATAGATGATATCGATGAGATCTCCGAGCTTAGAGACATCCTTGTTGACGGTGGTGAGGACGAACTGGATCGTGCGAAGGGCATCCTGATCGTCGCAGTTGACTGGAAGAGCTTGGATCAGCTGCGTAGCCCCGAAGATGAAGGTCTCATCTTCCATGCAGTCAATGGACCGCAATGGACTGGAGGTGGTGACTTCATCTTCCCGGTCGCTGTCGCTGGTCGACATCGTGATGGCGACTGGCAGAAGCACAGGATTGGTGGTGATACTGGCAGGTCGATGGCGATGGCAAGGTTGGAGTTGTTGAGAAGTTTGGGTGAAGGTGTGTGAAATTGCCAAGCAATGCGGACGCGAAAGCCCACAACTATCTCAAAAGCCTATGATATGATATCAGCTTGCTTCCCTGGTACACAAACAAGTTCCTGTCGTCAACCACAAAGGTGTATGGTCATCAACAGACATCCGGCTGTTCCCATCCGCAACTCTTATATCTTATGTCTGTAACGCTGCTGGTTGCTTCTACGAAGTTGTAGTTTCCAAACATTCAGGCTTTGTACTTCTTCACTCCCGTAATCTTACACATTGACGTATCTACCACCACCACCACCATCTCCTCGAAGCGCCTAGTCTCTTCCACTTCCATGTCGAATTGCGGTGGATCATGTAATCCTTGCTCTGAATACTCTTGTGGATGCCCCAGAGTCCGCCCAGCGGCCAAACATTCTTCAGTCGCATGCCCCAGTCCTTCTGCGCCATGTCTGTGTACTTCTGGATGTCGACGTGAACCTTGTCGTGCACGTCGGGCAGGCCACCGGCATTGTACTTCGTCCGCAGACCCTCGTGCCACTGGCGATCGAACTGCGACCAGAACTCGTCCTTGCTGTAGTAGGTGTGCGCGTACAACCACTTCATGCCGCCCATTTCACCCAGTGTCTTCTCGAGCGCGCGGTTCTTGCTGAGGTACTGCTGCGGTTCCTGGGGTCCAAAGCCCCAGAGGCCGATGTTGAGCATTTGTGTATCTTTCAGCTCGCCTTTGGTGTGTGGATGCATAGTGGGCTGCTCGCTCTGCTTCAATGGGCAGAGCCAGATTGGCCAGATGTTGAACTCCTTTTCAGTGTAGTCGATGAACTTCTCGGCGTTGGGATAGGGAAGAGCCATGTCCTGGACAATGTAACGTGTCGCGATTCCACTGGCGTGCAAAGCTCGATACAGCATGCGCGTGTGTAAGAAGTCATCCAGGAACCAGCGGGTAAACTTGTTGAACGGAAATTTCATGTAGTTGAATGCAGACCTTCCGACCCAAAAGCCACCGCGATCGTATCGAAACATGTACTCGGCCAACGGGATGTACTCAATCACAGGCTTGTCAGATGAGCGCGTTGCTTCTTCAACATGGAGGTAGAACCAGGGATCCAGAGCGTGAGAAAAGGTTTGGGGTTTGATGTTCGGTGGTAGGTGGTCAGTCATCTCGCCAGTAACGATGGCGCCATGATCTTTGGAGAACAAGATACCGTCCACGTAGTCGTTCTTCTCACCGCTCTCGCCTTCAGTGTGTTCACGGACCTCTTTGACAGCTTGCGCTATGCTCCTAGTCGGGTAGTAGGTCGTCTTTACATACTTCTTTGCTTCTATGAGCCGAAGATTGACCAGCGTGGTGACTCCAAGCGTGCCGACTGCGCCAGCAGCTCCACGGAAGAGGTCCGCATTCTCCTTCTCAGATGCCTTGACAACCTCACCATCCGCCATGACCATCTCGACCTCATTGATTGTCCGGTCGAAGAAGCCAAACTTGAAACTACTGCTCTCGCCCGCCGTGCCTGCATAGCCTCCTCCTACTGTGATACCAGGGAACTCCATCACGACGGGCGGTACCAAGCCATGTGGCAAAGTAGCCTCAACGAGCCTGTCCATCGGCACGTTGGGCTCTACAAGAGCCGTACGCGTCTGCTTATCAACCTTGACAACATTTTTCAGGCCACTGATATCGACGACCCGCTTCTTGAGATTCGGACGCGTGGAGTTGGTCGAGCCATGTGATATCCTGAACGGCTCCTTACGTACGAAGTAGTCTTTCACCTTTGAGGCAACTTGCGCAACAATACGCTGATGGCGATCCATCACGGAGAAGGAAAAGGAAATGAGAGACTCCGGCAAATGCAAATGCTTTCTATTGATACATGATGCTACAGACTCATGATGTCGAGCGCGGCTGTCTCAGCTTTTCTGCGCCGGCACACTAGTCTCCTTATCGTTACCGTGCACGGACAACCAACGCCCGGCGGCAACCAACGCCCGGGGCATCCCATTTTCAGCTTCACAGAAATGAGATTATAGAGCCACACACAGTAGATAATATCACGGGAATTTTTAGTAGAGTGAACTATAAGTCTATGCGATAAACCTTGCTACCGAAATCTTTTTAGTAGAGCGATTTTGCGGCCGTGGCGGTTGAGTTTTAGTGGTGGGGTTAGGGAACGCTCACGAGCAATAGGCTGACTACCACCACCTACCGCACCACGTTTTGTCTTCTTTCTAGGTACTGTAGACTGTAAGGCCTTTCGCTTGCCTATTTAGGAAGGTTGTATAGCTTTTTCAGCGTTGCGAGCCTGTTTTTAACGCTCTTTTTCAGCCTTGCGTTTAGCTACTTCAGCAGCCTTCACAGCTTGGAGCCTCGCCCGATCTTCCTTCTCCCTCAACCGCTTTGCACGCTTCTCCTCTACAACCTTATCGTTGTATCGCTTATTAGCAGCCTTCAACTCCTTCAACTCTGCCTTTTTTAGCTCCTCTGCCTTCTGCTCTTCAGCTTGTTAAGCCATCTTAGCGCGGGCATCGCGGAAGGTTCAAGGAGACCACATTATTGCACCTCCGTTATACTCCTAGTTGGGTGGAAGCGGTAGCTGCTTATTCAGGTGCTTCTTCTTCTTCTTTTAGAGGTTTAGAGTAGTGCGTAGGCCAGCTACCTCCTCGTTAAGAAGCTCATTTTGGATTGATAGGTGGTGGATAGTTTAACCCAGTTTCCGCGCGCCTTTACTGCGTAGATCTCTCACCTCAGCACGCAATAGAGAGCAAGCTTTAAGCCAGTCTTCTCCGCTATAAGCTGAGGTACCAGATGATATAGATAGTAAGCGGCTGTGAGAGGTGTGGCGAAACCTATCAAGTATAACGTTGGGGTTTGGTGGTGAGATGCCGGTAGCTCTGAAGGCACTCAGTACCAACGTTTCGGTGAAGGTATTCATCCAAGCTGGCCAGAATAGGTGCAGAAACTCAGTTTTTCCTATAGGAGATAGGCCTTGAGAGGCGTAGAGGTAGTTGGATAGTTCGTTGCTATAGTTTAACGAGAGCGGCTTAAAGCATACCACGTCCAACAGTTAGAGCGTTTAGGTACTGTGTGGAGGTAGTATAGCCATAATAATCTGATTCTTGTAACAATACTCAAGAAACTCTCAAGTTAGGTGGCTGCCGTAGCCGTCTACTATGAGTAGACGGTACCTTTGCAGCGCTTTTCTCTTAGTATATCAATCAAATACCTGCGTGAGCCACGCCAAACCTATATCGTTGTTAGTCCAACCAGTAGGCGACGAGGTAGCGTGAATTAGATGCGTTTCTAGGTTAATTTCGGCCACCCACCTCGCTCAGATGGTGGAGTTTGTGGACGCAAATATGACGCCTAGAGGTAGAACAGTACCATCCGCGCATATGCAAGCCAATAGGCTTACCCACTCGCGGTTACCGTCTTGCAGTGACTGCTGAACCTCCTTCTTCTCCTACTGTTGCCTACTAAAGATGCGTTTACTCCTACCAAGTACCCTAATCGCGAAGCCTTTCTCATCCATATTGTATGTGTGCGCAGGTTCAATGTCGTATTTGACGAGGATCTGCAGCAGAAGGTTAAAGTATAAGCTATACTTTGCCTCAGACTCAGCGTGGTGCCGATTAGAGTCTATACCTATTGCCCATTGAGAGATAAGTAGGTGGTGGTGACGGTTGAGGAACCGACTTACCCACCTCTCGGAGCAGGGAGTTTTAGCAACTGCAGACGCGAAATTTTGTATCATCTCTCGTGTAGGTGCTAAGTGACGGCTAGTAAGCTCTTCTATATACTTCACAAGCTCCTCCTCTTATTATAAGTTAAGTTTGGCCTAGTTTGTGTTGGCGACGTCGCGAGGGACCTGCACGCGACGATGGCAACGCGCCAACGTTGAGCGATCAACACCATGTTTTTTCGCTATCTGAGTATATGAAATCTCTTCTCCAGGTTCCAAACTATCTATATCTGCAAGCGCAGCATCAATTCCCTTCATGGTGTTGAATTATTACGCGTCGAAGTTGGGATGAACATGTGGTGCCCTGGGCGTTGGTTGCCGCCGGGCGTTGGTTGTCCGTGCACGGTAGCGCTCCCCTTTGAGCTTTCATCTCGTCTCAAGGTTCCATCAATGCCATCCGCACGGGACGTCAGTCTGGCAATCTAGATAACAGAAGAGACTTGACTCAGTGAGAGTGTAGAGTGGGGGAGAGCCTCAATGGGCACATTGCTTCAGCGATGACGAAGTACTTATGTTGGGACCTGAAGATCGGACCCTGAAGGCCGGACGCGTCGCTTGCCGTCTGCCCTGCAGAAGCACGAAGATTCTGGGACGCCACATCTGAAAGTTGGAGCTAGTTCGCGAGGTTCTCGTTCAAATGTGCCCCAATTGTTACTGCCTAGGCTATCTACTGCGGAGTGACACCGAACAGTGGGGCTGGAGTGCGGGGATGCATCGAATGACAGTGGGTTGTCAAGCCAGCCGCACGCCTGACGATCCCTTGGAATTAGGTAGCGTGCCTTATAAGTAATACGACGCTGCCGCTCAATCTCACGCGGTTTGCCTCTTCGACACTCAACAGCATGATTATACGGACGTTCGCGGCTCTCGCCGGCACTGCTGTCGCTTTGCAGCCATTACCGCCAGTACAATGGACGAACGCCAATACCTTCTCGAACGGCTTTAGTGGATTCGCGACCCGAAATTCGTCCAAGATAATATACATCGATGGCGCGTGGGCAGATACTGCAGACAGCGAAGGCCTGACGCTCATACCCCCGACCGCATTCCAGTTTGCGGAAACATTCCGACAAGATCTCTCCAATTGGACGACCGCGAACTGGACGCTTCAGCGAGTCGACCAATTCCCAGACAACGTGCAGGGTATCTTCCTCGGGCCATTCCGAGGATCAGAAGATGAGATCACCTACGAAAACGGCAAGACAACGGAAGAGGGCTATGAGATCGAAATCACGAATCGTACTGTTTACATCGGCGGGACGGGGGCCCGTGGCATGTTTTGGGGTACAAGGACGCTACTGCAGCAAGCAATGATCGCCAATGGGTCTTCTCTGCCTGCAGGTCGCACAGTCGATGCGCCTGCATATGCCACGCGAGGGTACATGCTCGACGCGGGCCGCAAATGGTACGCGCCTGAGTTTCTGAAGGAGTTGTGTACATACGCATCCTTCTTCAAGATCTCAGAATTCCACTACCACAGCAGTGATAACGCGCCTCTGAACAGAGGTCTCAACGAGACATGGAACAAGGTCTTCTCGCACTTCTCACTCTACCCAGAACAGAACACAGAGCTACAGGGCATCATCGAGCGCAAGAATGAGACGCTATCGCGAGCGCAATTCGAAGATTTCCAGAACCACTGCGCACAACGTGGCGTGACGGTCATACCGGAGATCGAAGCACCAGGACACGCTCTTGCCATCACCAAATGGAAGCCAGAGCTCGCCCTTGCCAAGAAGGATCTCTTGAACCTGACACACCCGGATGCGATACCGACCGTAAAGGCGATTTGGAGCGAGTTCCTGCCATGGTTCCAGACAAAAGAGGTGCATATTGGTGCTGATGAGTACGACCCTGAGCTCGCCGACGATTACATCAACTTTGTGAACGAGATGTCGGAGTTTGTGAACTCGACGGCTGGAAAACGAATCAGAATCTGGGGCACTCATGAGCCTTCCGAGAACCTAACCATCTCCAAAGATATCATCATTCAGCACTGGCAATACGGGCAATCTGACCCCATTCAGCTGCAGAATGATGGCTACGGTCTCATCAACTCCGAGGACTGGTGGGCGTACATGAGCTTGAAAAACGACCACACACCCATTCTTCCCGCGCCATACCCGCAGTTCTACAACACCAGCCGGACCCTGAACTTCGCGGACGTGCCTGGCTGGCAGTGGGATCCGTCCATCTTCAACCCCGTCAACACATCGGACCAGCTCGGCCCCGACGCCAGCGGCAACAAGGGTGCCATCCTCGCTGCCTGGAACGATAACGGACCCGATGCGACTACGCAACTGGAAGCATACTACGCCATGCGCGAGGGCATCCCCGTCATGGCAGCGCGAGCCTGGACTGGCCGACGAGGCCTAAACATCACAACGCAAGACACCAACGCAACAATCGACTTCCTCGCCTCACGCGCGCCCGGCCAAAACCTCGACCGCCGCCCCGCCTCCCTACTAACCTCCCAATCCACCCGCCCAATCATCTCCTGGAACCAGCGCGACGGCCAAATGGCCCAGACCTTCAGCAAAGGCTCCTTCGGCCCCCCGTACACCCTCAGCCTAAACGCCACCTCGCCCTTCTCGCTCACGGGCCCGGACACCTCCCTCGCGCTCACCACCACCACCGACGCCACCAACACCTCCCTGACGACCCTTGTCTTCACCACCGCAGACGGCTTCCCCTACCCCCTCCGCAACGTGTCCTACGCCGACTACGACCCCGGCCACCCCGGCCGCATCTGGGCCAACCAGTCGACCTCGCCGCACAGCCCCGTCCCGCTCACGCTGCCCGTGCGCCTGCGCATCGAAACAGACATCTACAACGGGAGTCGGGTGTGGGTCAACGAGGCGTTCGCGGGGCGCTTCGAGGTGTTTGTGTACGGCGGGCGCAACACGGTGTTTAGCTGGAGCCAGATGGCGTTTGTGGCGCCGCTGGACAGCGTGGATGGTGGGGTGGACGGGGTGCGGGTTGAGCGCGGGGTGGGGTTGTATAATGTGACGGCTGGGAATGGAAGTTATGGGGCGCCGACGGAGAAGCCGGAGCCGAATGCGGCGGGGAGGAGGGGGACTGAGGGGGTTTTGTATTTTATTGTTGGGGCTGTTGCGATGTGGTTGTTTATTTGAGCGTGTTTGGATGTGATACCTCGTTTGTAATTAGAAAAGCTATGACTTTCTTCAGATGGATGGTTGCAAGACTTGTACCTTGTCACAAACAGTTGAGACCCGAGCTGCTCGGTAGATCATCCTGCTGAAGTGCAACTTTCGTCGAGTTTGCAGAGCTTGGGGCGAGCCAATGATGTCGATCGGGAAGAAGTGTATGTGTATGTGTACGTGTAAATGTATTTAGTCTTGCTAGTACGTGTTTCTAATATGCATCTCTAGCACCTGCCTCTGACATATGTCTCTAGTATGTATTTTTTGCATGCATCTCGTCCATATACACCTCACTCCGTCCTTCTTCGGCGCTCAAATCTCCGTACTCGCATCACTCTCACTTTTTTCCCTCGCTCTCATCGACTACCAGTGCCCGCCTGTCCGCCTCAGCGGCGTCAACAAGCCGCTCAAACACCGCTGTCAGATACTTCTCCTCGGCCGCAGTATTCGCACTCACAATACGAATTATATACGTCCCGCATATGACCGAACTGCTGATGTAAAACTCGCCCGCGGCGTTGATAGCCTCGTAGACGCGCTGCGTCGCTGCGTTGCACGCGCTTTGATCTACCGTTCCATTGTCCGGGGCACTCTGCGGTAGGACCTGGAATGTAGTCAGACCGAAGGCAGCGTCGGTGGTGAGCTTGAACAGGTCAGGTCGGGACTTGACTAGAGCAGCAAAGCCCTCGCCCAGCTTGATATGCGACTGGATGAAAGCGCGCAGCCCACTTGCGCCATACGAGCGTAGCACGAACCACACCTTGAGTGCGCGAAAACGGCGGCCAAGCGGGATCTGCCAATCGCGGTAATCCGTTACGAGACCAGACTCAGTGTACGAGTTGCGCAGATACGACGGTGTGATAGAGAAGGTGTCAATGAGATCGGCGCGGCGCGATATGAAGAAGGCGCTGCAGTCGAAGTTTACGAGCAACCATTTGTGCAGGTTGACATTGAAAGAGGAGAAGGCAGACATCGGAGGGCAGAGGTGCTGGTATTCGGGCAGCACGAGCGCAGAGCCGGCATAGGCGGCGTCGACATGGATCCACAGGTCGGGATGAGAGGGGGCGAGTGCGGCAATGCCGGTCAGGTCGTCGATAGCGCAGGTTGCAGTACTGCCGAGGGTGGCGGTGAAGTAGAACGGGATTAGACCTTTGGCCTCGCACTCTCGAATGGTGTTTTGAAGTGCTGCCGCGGTGACGCTGTAGTTCGATTCTGCAGGTGCGGGGACAGTGCGGAACCGGGTCCCAGCGATGATGGCAGCTTTTTGCGTCGATGAATGTGCGTGCTCCGACCCCAGCGCGACCATCTTGCCGCGCAGATCGGCTGCAGCATCCATCTTCTCTTCACCTTCTGGCATGTGCGCCAGCCGCCTGCGTATCACCCGCTCGCGCGCTGCCACCACCGCCGTGACTATAACCTCACTCGCGGTGCCCTGGATAATGCCCCCACCCTCGCCCTTGCTCAAGAACGCGTCCGGCAGCCCCAGCAACCGCGCCACCCAATCCATAACCACTGTTTCCAGCTCCGTAACGGCCGGCGAGCAGATCCAGTTGAACGCTGCGGCATTGAATGCACCAGAATACATGTCACCCAGCATTGCAGGAAACGACGAGTTACAAGGGAAAAAGGCCATGAAATGGGGCGACTGCCAGTGCGTCAACCCGGGCATGATTACACGCTCGATATCCGCCTGGATGGTGTCCCAGGACTCGCCATCCTCGGGTGCCGCATCTGGGATCAGTGCGTGCAAGTAGCCGGGCGTGACAGAAGGCAGCACGGGGCGGTCAGCAATTGTGTCATAGTAGGTGGCGACTGGACGATCAGCTGACGCGAGGAGAGTCAACGGGGGAGGACGTACTGTCGTCGATGGCGGCAGTGGCTGCAGCGCGGAATTGCGTTGAGTCCATGGTGGGGTGTTCAGGGTAGGTAGAATTCAAACTGACAAGATGGAACGGTTTAAGGAATGAAACTAAGAATTCACACTCTATAAACTCTTAATGGATGTTTCTGACTGGACTTGTCACTGTTAGGGCGCAGAACGACGTCGAATGTAGTAGTGCCTCGGAACGACGTTCCGCGCACGTGACTACGCGTTACTTCTTGCAGAAAGATCTGCTGGGACCTTCCTCAGGACAGCCTAGTCTCGGGTGGACCTGCAGGAGCCGCAGACGTGACAGCCACTCGAAGGCTGACGTCTCAGAAATATGTTTACCTCACGACAGTTGCTTCCGCCAGACCCACGTCAGACATTTTAAAAAAAGCCTTGCATTGAATGTGCTCGTTGCCCCGACCCCGGACATACAAAGAATCTATCAACCGCTGAACGCCTAGCTCTCCAAGATCATTCCGCCGGACCGGTATTACAGTGATACACGCAGTACTACAGTGATACAATACAGAGGGGATTCGCTGGGAGGTGATGGTGGTATATGGACAATGGAACTTTTGGGGTATGGCGTCTAGACGCGTGATACGTCACGGCCGAAGACCTTCGCCTTGACCCAGTCCATCAGCACCAGGATGCGGTTGCGCGTGCTGAAGCACATGCTGAGGTAAGCGCTGCGCCAGAAGAAGTAGGTGATGGTGCCGCCGGACGCAATGTTGCCGGAGAACCACGAGATGTCAGCGACGGCCTTCTCGGAGCCGATGTAGGCGAGTGAGCCCTGGTGGGAGTACTCGAAGGGGTTGACACCGCGCATCCTCCTCAGGCGCTTCTGCAGATCCTTGATCTCGTCGAAAGCCTTGTTACGAGCCTCGGCGTTGGGGGCCTTCTCCTGGATGTCAGAAAGCTCGGCCAGCTTGGTCTCGATCTCCTCGGACTTGGCCATTTGGTTGAACATGCGGGCGAGGAAGGCGCCCTCCTGGGCGGCGACCTGGGCAGTAGGCGCGTAGTTAGCGACGGCGCAGTCACCGACGGCCCAGACGTTGTCGGCGCCCTTGACGACGAGGTACTCGTTGACGGCAAGACCGCGGCGCGAGTCCTTCTGGGCGGGAATCTGGTTGATGAGGTCCTTCACGAGCGGGCGCATGGCGTTGCCAGTGGCCCACACGAGCAGACCGTAGGGGATGCGCTCAAGCTGCTTCTTGCCGTCGGGGCTGGTCGACTCAGCCTCGATGTACTTGTCGGTGACGTTCTTGACCATGGTCTTGGTGCGGATGTCGATAGTCTCCTCCTTGAACGTCTTCTCGGTGTAGTCGATGAGCTGCTTAGAGAACATGGGCAGCACGTTGGGCAGGGCCTCGACGAGTGTGACGTGGAACTTCTCGGTGATCTCAGGGATCCACTTCTTCAAGTCCGAGTGGAAGAAGTCCTGAAGCTCGCCGGCGAACTCGACACCGGTGGGGCCGCCGCCGACGACGACCATGTGCAGCAGGCGCTGGCGCTCCTTCTCCGACTGGTCCTTGAAGGTGGCCGTCTCGCAGCAGTCCATGATGCGGTTGCGGATGGCCTGGGCGTCGCCGACCTCCTTCAGGAACAGGGCGTGCTCGCGGACACCGGGAATGCCTGGCACGTTAGCAGGGCAAGCACAGAGGGGGGTGCATACGCACCGAAAGTGGCGTTCTCGGCGCCAACACCCACGACGAGCATATCGAAGGGGATCTGGGTCTGCGAGACGTCGCCCTTGATGGGTGACTCGTCGTTGATGTAGATGAGGCGCTTCTCGTAGTCGATCTTGGTGGCCTCGGCCTCGTAGTACTTGACGGCGGCCTTCTTGTGGCGCAGGAAGTTGCGGATGGGCTCCATGATGGAGCGGTGCTCAATGGTGCCGACGGTGCACGACGGCAGCAGCGGGGTGAACAGAAAGTAGTTGCGCGGCGACACGACGATGACATTGTAGTTCTCCGTGTCGAGCTTCTTCAGCAGCGAGACAGAGCCCCAGCCGGTGCCTGCGAGCGTCAGCGGCGGCGCGGTGGCCAGGATCACGGGACCTACCCAGGACGACGAGCGTCTTCTTCTGCGGGTCCGGCGGCGGCTGGTCGACGGGGTGGCGCGTCTCGTAGATGCCGTAGCCCACGTAGGCGAGGCCTGCAATGGCCGACACCCACGTCAGGCGCCATGTCCAGCGCAGCAGGCGGAAGCCGCCCTTCTTGACCTGCGGCTTGTTCGGCGTGAGGTTGCTCTGGGCGCGGATGCTCTGGCGCAGGGCCAGCTGAGCCTGCACAGGGCGCGGCGTCCAGCGGGCGCGGGCGGCCAGCGACGGACGTTGTGTGGTGTAGGCGCGACGGGCGACCTGCTGGAGGGCCGTCGCCGCGAAGGGCCGCATGGGGGGAGCCATTGAGCTGTGTGGGCGTCAGGGAGCGGAACGGGCGACTCTGGGCTTCACAGGCGATGCTGCCGTATATGAGGGCGATGCGAGGGCGGGCGGAAGTGGACCACAGGACCGCGTTTTTTCTGCGATGACGAGCGCAGGCCAGGATGCGATTTGCGCCCCCAGATAAGCTGCCGCCTCGCCGGGACCGGCCTGTGGCTGCATGCCCACGCTTGCATGTACCACTTACTACACACATATTTAGACGTCCAATAGCCACCCGTGCTATCTGCCTGCACGCTGTGTTGAGAGATAGACCGCCCAGTGTCCACGTCTCACCAGCACTGTCGCACCCAGCTCGGCTCCAGCGCCGCGCCCTCGGTCCACAGGCGAGCGCGCTGGGTGAGCGGCCAGTCCAGTCATCCTTTTACGCGGTGCATCCACCAGCCCAGCGCCTTTCACCCATCTCATCCAATGCTGTCCTGCTCGACCCTGCCTGTATCAAACCGTCCGCCCCTGAAACTGTAAATGCCAGCGCCCCAGCAAAGCTTGGACTGCCACTGCGCACCAATTGGTGACCGTCCAAATCCGTGTTGTCTATGTTTGCAGCGTGGGTGAGCTTCGGCGCGGCACCGCACCGAGCCTCAACACCCACCTGCCACGCCTCACACGAGCTTTCTCATCTGAAATGTTCGTCTCGAACACAGAGATACTTATTCGATGGCTGCTACATCAAGCGATTGTAATGAAACTCACTACCCAGCTGCCTGTGCCTTGTGCACCATGCCAGCCAAGCAATCGACCGCACGCACGCATCTCGGTACCGCAGACGCTCGCAGGACATTCGGGCGGCGAAACCTCGGATCTGCGCTTTTGATCTGTACAATCTCCGTGCGGCGTTCGATGCATCGCCGAACGCTCCACGTCGCTGATGACAGCCCGGCAATGTGCTCTCCACAGGACGTGAAAGCCTCATCCCGCACATCCAAGGCTGACAACGATATCTCGAAGTATTCGATTGGACAAAGCTGTGATCGCAAGCATAGCTGTATGATGACGCCCTTCACTCATGGAGCTCTTATCGATAAGCACGTCTCCGCACGCAGCGGAATGATGACCAGCTCACAGATGCGGACAGCTTGCTCACATAAAGTGAACGACTTGCGCAGAATATTCAGCCGACAAACACATCTCCCTCCGTAAAAATTGCAGGAACCGTGCAATTGACCACCATGCCCCGCGCAACCGCCACAGTGAACGGTGTCCAAGTCGCCAGCACCGAGACCTGGGAAGTCGTAGACGGAAACATCTACGTCTGTCTCTCTCCCCCTCTTCCCTTGCTACTCTCTCCTCCCCCTTGCCCCCTCTCTGATATCATCTCAGTTCCCGCCCTCTTCCATAACCCAGAACCACTTCACCCCTACATCGACCACAACCAAGTGCCCCTACAAAGGCACCGCCTCCTACTACACCGTCACCACGAACAAGACAGAGATGCAAGACGCCGCATGGTATTACCCAGAGCCTCTCCAGGGCATGGAGAAGATCAAGGGATTTGTCGCGTTCTACAAGAAAGCGGGAATTGAGGTGGATGTTGAAGAATAGGCGGTGGCAGAGGTGGAAAAAGCGGCCCGGATGCGTTACGTGGAAAGTATAGCTGTTATAGGCGCGCCAAATACAGACCGGTCCGGGTGGCAATTGCAGCGAAGCACCTACAGCTCCTAATCAGTCCTGAAATGATGGCTTTCCAACCTTCTGGTTCTTCCTGCAGCCTTGCAATTCCTACGCTCACCGTGCTGTTGAGCTGCGCATTTTTTGAACCTGTGACTTGATCTCTAGGTCAGTAGCGTATCGCTGTCGAGGCTCCTGGTCATGTCCTGGTCTCGTGCTGGGGCTTGAAGAAGAAATTATTTTCTGCAGTTGAGTGAAACGCACTGAATATCTCCACTAACGCACGTCACTGGCTCAGCCAAAGGCCAACTCCGGGCTGCATGGCAATTCAACTTCTTCCAATCACGGCCTAGCAAACACCTGCACTTCGTATCGATCGTCACCTTGCTTCCCCTACAGTAAGAATGGCTCTTGTACATAAAGCTTTGTTGTATCTCTTCGAACCTCCTCTCGAAAATGCCTCGCAGGAAGAATGTGGCTAGTTGTAAGTAGCAGTCCTCTCGGTAGGCTGCTATCAGACACGCAATATTAGGCGCACATGTAATCCGGATTACTCGCTGAGATTTCACAGATTGGTCGTAAGGCTTGAATCTGGGTAGGTCCTCTTTGTTACGCTCGCTGTCGTGTGATATCCATGAGGCACTCTAGCACGTCAAAGCTTCCCGATTCCCGTCATGTTAGATTCGTGTAAAACTCGCTGGCTTCACAAGAATTAACACCGGTCTTTTGACAAGGCACATCGCATTCTAGCTTACACTGTCCTAATATCTACCTGCTCGTGCTGTTGCCACCAACTTCCCCCACCAAGATGAAGTTCTCAACGATGGCATTGCCGCTTCTCAAAATTGCCTCTTCAGCTTTCGTGCACGTCTCAAAGACGTCCCATAGATAACACTGTGCTGGCTCCTCATCTGAGTGCAACAACGACTCAGTCCATGCCGAGCTTGGTCCACAGCTAGAATAGTTTGCAGACGATGACTGGCCTGTTGCAACGTCATTGTTGAACATGACACGATTGAAGATCTGGTACGCCGTCTCAGGTTGGTAGTATGGCGTCTCATGGCCGGCCTGGAAGACTCGCGCAAACGAAAGATTTCCATGCTGCCGTACCACGCCTCCGACATGCGATGAATTCGTCTCAATGTCCGCGTACCCAGCCTTCTTGAAATCGGTAGAGCCCAGAGCCATGCTGATAGCTTCGCCACCGAGCCAATTGCACTGGTAGTCACGATCACCGTAGACAAGCGACACTTTGACGCCCTTGTTGAGGAGGCCGCGAAGCTTGTTGAGGCCATCGCCGAGAATGAAGTCGCCTGTGGCATTAAAGCCAACCGCGACTGGAATTGACTGGCCAGTCCAGTTCAACGGAACACCAAGAGCCTGTTGCGTCTCGGCATCGTTCAGGTAGCCAGCAGCCCATTTTGGAGGAAATGATTCTGGTAGTGCAGGAACAGCGATATCAAACTGATTGCGCTGCAGGTTCGTCAGTAATCGCTCGTACTAGGAATGGGTCCTACTTACACCCGACTTATAAAAGTCGTCGTGTAGGTTTGAGAAGCAGTACAGGAAAGCACCAAGACAAGCCTTGTTCACGTCAGGTTGGTTGCCCAAGCCTCTGGGGTCTTTCGCGTCTGCCAATGCTCTGCAGGTTGCAGTCATTCTCTTGCACTCAGGTAGGGCTGCGTGAGCTGACTCGTACTGCGTGTCATTGATGAGCTGTAGGCCGTACGTATTGTTGTAGGCAAACTCTGGGTAGAACTCGATCTGAGTGTCGATATCAATGCAAGCATTGACGAGTCCAACAGTATCGATATGAATCTCGATAGCAGATCCGTTGTGTTTCCCTTCGGTAATGAGAGTGTTCCGCTGTTCAAAGTAGTCGGCATAGCTAGGATTATACTATTCGTGCATCAGTATCGTTTTAGACACAAAAAGTTGAGCAGGTGTTACCCACATGGCCTGCATATGACTCGCCCCAAATACTAAGGCGATTGTCTTTGGACGTGTACTCGGGAAACTCTTGCATCCAGGCCTGCATGAAGTCATAGATGAAAGGCGCAGCTGCGACGGTAGTGTTCGGAGCGCTGTACATATTTTGAGATGGAAATGTGCCAGTCAAAAAGGTCAAATTTGTCTCTGGCACACCAGTCTGCGAGAAGTTGGCGGGCCTGTACGCAAATGGAGACGTAACCACGTCCAAAGTGCCGTTGACGAGCCTGTCGTAGGAATAGCCTACTTGAACTGGCTGATCAATGTAGATCATGTTGACTTTATCGTTCCATGACCATGGGTCTATCTCCGTAGTCTTGGAATCTTCAAGAACGACACAAGGGCCGTTCTCACTAACAGCAGCCTGAGTGGAAGGCACACCTGGGCCACCTTGAAGCCAGATGGAGAGTGGCGCATTCTCTGCGTCATGTCGAGCTTTGAAGAACCAGAAGTAAATATGACTTTCATAGTTGCGATTCTTCGAAGGGTCGATCGGAAGATTCACAAAGCCGCTGTAGCCTTTGATGCCTTCTGTGGTTTCACAGATGCTCGTCTGAATGTCATCAACACTATGCCCATAGTGAAATCTGAGGCCTCTTACCTCTTTGAATGAGATTGTTACGCCAGGGAACTTAGTCGACTGTATGACAGTGGTGTCTCTTGGTATGGGAGGTAAAGCTCCTAGCGCAGTAACCGTGAAGATGCAGAGGGCCGTGAGAGAGTGGTACATAAGCATGGTTGTTGCTACTGAAAATTCGTCTGGAGTAAGTATCACTGAAAAGATGTCGTATGGTATCGAGACGTATGTAGAGAAATAGCCGTTGTTTTAAGCTTCCCCGTAAGTCCCAAAGTCATAGAATGGTGCAAGTTGAGCGCTGCGGCAGGCACTTGCGCGCAGTCCACGATGGAGACCACCCGCAGCATGGTACTGGCCTTGTTCCTGGCCTAGTACCGTGTAAGCTTCGACTAAAGGCGTAGAATAGCGGGAGGCTAAGCTGTTACGGTGGACGCCTGCCGTGGACCGACCGAGCGAACATCTCAACACCGACCGTACCTGCGCAGCCGCCTAACGCACCAGTTACTTGATGCCCATAGCACATCCGTAGAGCCACACAGCTTACGTGAGAGATGTTAGATCGTCATGGTAGGATGGCGCATCAATGGGGCGCAGGATGCCGATCGATCTGACTGTGGTTTCGCTTCCCCGCACCCGCGTTCCTGAACAGCCAACCAGCACCGTCACGGATGTGGCGCATGGTGTTTCGACGCAATTTCAAGCATGACCGGCCGCCCGGTCACCGCCAAGCGCGAACACCGACCGACAATCTGCTGCGGCAGCTGAACATTTGCTTAGGACGCTGAGAAAGAAGTCAACCTCTCACATCGTTTATCGGCACGGAAACTGGAACCTGATCGAGAGGCACCAAGAGATCAGCAGAATAATGGCAGTGACCGGACATGAGGTGCCAGCAATACTTTTGCCGCATCTGCAGCGGACCTCCTCAGATCCACGTCCAATAGTACTCATGACGTGTGGTCTTGCAGGTAGTCCTTCCAACAGTATGCAAGCATCTACGCAGACTAATAGTGCTAGGCGCTGGTAAGACCACGCTCGTGAAGGCTATCCTCGAACTCCATCCACATTACACTAGAATATCAATCGACAATATCATCTTCCAAACGCACGGTATTTACGGCATCGACTATCCAGCATCTGCTACTGTGTATGAACAATACAACGAAGAAGCTGATGCCATCTACCTTGAAACGTTTCGCACACTGCTGGCCGAAGGGAAAGATATAGCATTTGAGCGATCATGCTATGCCAAAGAAGACAGAGACGAGTGGCGCAGAATCGCAGAGGAGCGAGGCGCCAGAGTAGTACTTGTGTTCTTGCGAGCTGTTGACAAAGAGGTCTTGTGGGAGAGGATCTGTAGGAGATCTAGAGTCGAAAAAGCGGCTGACAATGCACTGGATATCAGCAGGGAGACTTTTGATATGTATTGGGAGGGCTTCGAGAATCCAACTGGCGAGAACGAGATTGTGGTTGATGTAGTTTGATGGGACTTAGCGGACAGACGTCTGCAGTCGTAAAGCCGATAGAAATGCCCAGGTCTCTTTCCGATTCTCTCATGATCGTGTATGTTTTCTGTGGAATCCTTGAGCGACGAAAAAGACTTCAGACCCCTCAATATTCCTCTGCTACCAACAAGTCTGAAGACATCTCCGAAGCACCTCGCTTATGGCCCACTGGGCATTTGTGCACATACTGAGCTGACTTCTCTCGTGTACCTTGGAGCTGGATCATAAGCTGGAAGCTGACCGTCGATTACTTGTTGATGCTGCAAGGGTGTGCTTGAGCTTGCACCGGCGGTGACAGTCATAGGCGCGTTTCGTTCTTGTCGCTGTACGTCACAGACAATCTCGCAGAGATCACGTAACGTAGTAACACTGAAGCTCTCAAGGGCGCAATTACCTTGAACCACAATCTTGATACGGTACGACAATCGCAGTCCGTAAGTCTTAAAGCTTGGAAGGATGGTTGGCGGCAATTTCAATTTGCCGATCTCATCCATCCTAAGTCCATCGCGGAGAACCTGTTCGCCAACAACGAAAACTTTATCTGTGATAACTTTCTCATGTTCCCGAATAGTGTCACGGGTACCAGTTATTCCTTGATATGGAATGCGGACGGTTAGGATTGATGTGAGCTTGACACGAACTTGTCGAGCATATACAATAGGTGTCTCGGGAATGTCAGGCGTGTGGCCAAGATGAGAGACTGAGAAAGATATTGGAACTACCTTTCCCGCGACTAGTCTAAAAGGGCACTTTGCGGCGATTCTCCACCTTGCCTCTGGAATGGCGTGCTGGTATTTCGATAACGTCGACCATTTGAGTTTTGTCAAAACCCCCGGATTCTGTTCATTCTTGGGGTTCAAATGGTGCCCTCTCATACAGATCTCAGAATTATTCGGGAGGTTGATGGTTGTCGGGGAAGGTCTCGAAGACGCAGTCGGTCGGAAAGGCAGCGCTAATTGGATGATCTCGCACAGCGACCGATTCGCCGTCTTGTAAATATGAACCTCGAGAAGGTATTCCACCTTGTTCTCATCATACAAGCAAGAAGGAGGAAGTTGGTGGCCTGCTTCATGCTCGAATCCGTACCTTGGTTTATACGTGTCACTAGGCTTCATCTTGACTACGTCCGGGAACGTGAACTTGAAGGGCAATTCCACGTTGCCGTCTGCCCCAAGGCCCTTGTTGATAATTTCGTAGCTTTCTCCTGAAGTTTGGGAGTCAAATAACGACCGTGAGGCTGAAAAAAGCTCCAAAGTACTCCTGTGGATCTTTGATGTAGTCTTTTGAGATCCACCCGTAACAATCGTCATCTTGCACTGCCCGCTGAAAGCAATTGTGATACCATTGGGCCTCTCCGTCGGGTGCACACGGACATGACCGCACACCTCGTCGCCGGTAGTGAAGAACTCATGTGGGCTTCGTAGGTCGACATAGACTGTTCGGCTTCTATTGTGGCCAGTGTTGGGGTTTTGTACAGCAACTGTAGGTCGACTATTCAGTCTCTGGTCCCTTGCGGCTATGGTTGCGAGCATGTTGCAAAACCATCTGGTGAGTTGAAGTTTGATTATTGCTGCTCAGGTGAGTGATGGAAAATCCAGGCCTCCAATCCCTTGAGCAGATTTAGACACCGCTATGACAGCATTAAACCTAACACGAGCTAGGCACGAGATACCCGAGGACAAAAGCTATTGCATGGTCATCGATAGAGGAATTTAAGCTTCGTTTTGAAAAAATGTGGACACATAGGGAAGCTTGCAAATACACATGTCATTGTGTTTGGGAGATCATGATTGATCTGGCAATGCATAGCGCAACGGTATCAGCAGCACCAATGACGTCATATCTTTTGCCTGATCCACGAGTAGAAAAGTTGGCGTTTCAAGGGGAAGGGGATTGACTTGTGCGGGTCGCGACAAGCCCACCTTTGCATTGTACTGATTCTCTTATCACAATCTGAATCAGACAGTGTGATTAAGCCTAGGACAGCCTAAACATAAGAGAAATCTGTACTGTTGCGCGTATGAAGAGCGGTCCCGAGTGTGCCTAGATTGGACGTGTCTGATGTAGAGGGACGATGGCTTGCGTGTATAGAGAGAGTATGAAATCCTTGCGACAATGGTTAAAGAACCTCAGGCGAGATCTAGTTGCTGTGATCTGGCATGGCGCGTCCCTCCTCCGTCAAGATGATGAGGATGAACACCATCATAGGCACTTTGCATGGTATCATGGTATGTGGGTTCTCTGATATCTTCTCTTTTTCGTGTGACTTAAATCATGGTACACGTACTACCTTCCGTCCAGTCACTTCGTAGCGCATCAACTCTTGTATGATCCTCGGTGAGTCTTCAAAATCATACACCTCGATCTTGGGTGTGATCTTGCCCTCCAGTGCCAGCTGTAATAGTTCTTTCATCTGCTCCGGAGTCCCAGTCGATGATCCCCTGATAGTCAGACCCCTGTTCGCAATATGGATCGGTGACATGGGAAACATGTACGTGTCCGGAGGCAGACCAACGCAGATAAAGACACCACTGTTTCTCACAAGCGCGGGGGCCTGCTGGTACGCCCTTTCACTCCCAGCAACACAGATTACACCATGCGCGCCTTCGCCATCTGTCAAGTCCTTGACAGCTTGTACGACGTCCTGTTTCGCATAGTCAACGAAGCCTACTGCGCCCATCTCTTTACACAACTTCTCCTTGTCCGCACCACTGTCAATGCCAATGACCTTGTACCCCTTCAGGCTCGCGATTTGTACACCAATGTGGCCCAGTCCGCCTCCAGCACCAACAATTGCAACATAGTCACCTGGCACAACATCAGGCGTGAGCTTCGAGATTGCGCCCGCCAGACTCAAACCAGCGCACAGCAGCGGTGCAGCAACCTCGCTTTTGACACCGTCTGGGATAGGCGTGACAAAGTCCGCGTGTGCAACAGTGTACTGCTGTAGTGTGCCCCAGACCTGACGGCCGGAGTTTACTTGCTTCGCGCAATGATTGATCTTGCCCACTTTGCAACTGCCGCACTCCCTGCATGCGCTCCACAGCCACTTGACTCCAACTCGTTTGCCAAGTAGATCCTCGGAAGCACCCGTTCCCAATTTCACAACTCTTCCAACGCCCTCGTGTCCGGGAACTTGTTCATATTTGCCTTTGACTTGCAGTGCGTGACAGTCCGAGTGGCAGATGCCGGAACATTCGATCTTCACAAGAACTTCGTTTTCGCCGGGTTGTTTGACTTGTACGTCGTCACGGATTTGGAGGACGCAGTCTGGGCCCGGCTCGTCAATCCACGCAGCAATTTGCGTCGAGGGTATCGAGTCAGTCGACATGTTGCAGAGACCAGAGTATGTTCGTGAACGCGGATTCGGCCCCACCTGAGGATTTGAGTCGTCGTGACGTGGGCGCTGAAGAGGAGGGAGACCAAGAGTTGCTTTGGCTGTATTCCAGGGAAAGGACGGAAGCGACGAACACTACCAACAAAAAAGAGAAGTGAAGGGAAAGATGTGGAAGAATTGCATTGCATTGGGAGTGCTTATCCCCCAAGCTACCCCGCTGCCCCTCGACGGAGGAGGCCGAAGGTCCTGCCAATGAGAGGATCCACAGCTCCGCACCTTATTTTGGCTTATCTACCACCTTCCTGAACCTCATGCAGCGGGTTGTATGTGACCTTGCAAAATCTTAGTAGGTTTTGCTTCTCCGATGTCGCTTGTGTTACTAAGAGAAAATAGCAACATTATCTCTGCACTCCGCTTCGCACGGTCAGTCTACGAGAGCGCGCTAAGACAGCCAGAACGTTGTGTTCGGGGCAACAATCGAACCCGAAAGATGAGCCCCTGCGCTACTTGTACCCACCAATATATTGTACGTCCCAGCTTGACTACACCATCTCCCGCTTTTCTCCTCCCAGAAACTCGTGTCCCGAATGGTGTCAATTGAGACCTCAACCTCGACGCTCTCGCCAGCTTCGACGAATTGTTTGGCAAAGCCCTTGAGCTCTTTCACTGGTCGGCGTATCGGCGGCGATACGGGCTCGATATAAACCTGAACGACCTCTGCCCCTGCTCTTGAGCCTGTGTTGGTAACGGTGCATCGCACTGTAAGCTGAGTGTTGCTGCTTTTCATATCGAGCCTGAGATCCGACAGCGAGAAGGTTGTGTACGAAAGACCATGGCCGAAAGGGAAAAGAGGCGCAATCTCAGTCTGCTCATGATAGCGGTATCCCACGTAAACATCCTCGCCGTACAATACGCGGCCTCCTTCCGAGCGGTAGTTAAGATACGTAGGATTGTCTTTCAACCGTCGAGGAAATGTGAGCGGAAGTTTCGCCGAGGGATTTACTAGACCAAAGAGCACATCAGCAATCCCATTACCTCCTTCATTACCACCATACCAGGCGTGCAGGATGGCTTTCGACTTGTCAGCCCACGGCATCGTGACAGGTGTGCCGGATTGAACGACAACAGCAGTGTTGGGGTTTGCCTCAAGAACTTGTTCGACAAGCTCGTCAGTGTGCGGTGGTAGATCCATTGATTTGCGGTCGTCACCCTCAGACTCCCACTCAGGTCCAAGGCCGACACATATAACAACCTGGTCAACCTCGCTAGCTAGTTGAACTGCAGCAGCAATCGCATTTTTCGGATCCAGTCGTAGACAACCACCAAATCGTAGTCCGCCGTGGCCGAAGTCAACAGTGCCAGGGGTTTTCCTTGTACTGGTTTTGGCACAACCCCATTGTACGGTGATACGGTAAGACGTACCGGCAACAAGTTCCCTAGCATCAGTCTCTTCAAGAGTACCTGATCCCAGGAAACTAGGCCCGGGCCTCTGATTCTCGACATTGTTTATCAAGAGATCGCCGTCAATGTATAATCTTCCAGTACCCTGCACGCAGAGACCGAAGTCATAGGTACCAGACTCAGACGGCGAGTAGTAGCCCTCTGCCTCAGCGTACCATACCTCCTTGAGATCTGGATGATCGTAGTCCAAGAAGAAGATATTAGAATCGTCCAGCATTCGTTCCTCGAGGGGAGTTCTTCCTGTGTGGGTTGGTGGGTCATTGAAGAAACGCAATTGGAAGCCAGGTTTCCCATTGAATGTGAGTTCTTTCCCCAATTGGGGCAGCATTTGAAATCCATACGCTCCTTGGGAGAAACTTACTTCACCTCTAGCGAGCGCCTCAATACCTTCCAACGGTGTAGTTGTAGAGTATGCATTGAGCGATGCACTTCCTCCACCGCAATATGTTGCAAGCTTCGCGTTAGGCCCAATAACGGCGATCTTGCGCTCGCGGCTGAATGGGAGGACGTTTTGGTTCTTGAGTAGCACGACTGATTCGGCAGCGACTCTGCGGAGAAGACGCCGATCTTCTGGGCGGTTGAGTTGTCCCTCCGGTGCATCTTCAGGTATGTCCGCCTTCGACGAATCTTTGACAAGTTTGAGGACTGCACGAACTCGGTTGTCTAGCTCAGAGGGAGAAACTTTGTTTGCGGAGATCGCATGGACCAATGCTGAACCTCGCCATCGAGATGGGCCTGGCATCTCAAGATCGAGGCCTGCGTTGATTGCTTCGCTTGTGCTGTATGTTCCAAACCTAAAAGAAGCGTCAGAGTTGCCTAGGTATTATCGTTAGAGGTTTGCTCACCAATCACTGACGAAAAGGCCATCCCACTTCCACTCTTTCCTCACGATGTCTTCTAAGATGCTTCGATCTTCTGCAATGTGGAGACCGTTGACTTTGTTGTAAGCAGTCATGATTGCCGCAGGCTTTGCAAGCCTCAATGCGATCATGAAGGGCAAGAGATATATCTCTCTCAGCGCACGTTGCGTCACGATAGCACTGACTGCCATCCTTTCATGCTCCTGGTCATTGCAGACAAGATGCTTGATGGCGGCACCAATGTTTCTGTCTTTAAGACCATTGATATAGCTTCCAGCCAGAACTCCGGACAGGAAGGGATCTTCGGAATAAGACTCGAATCCTCTGCCGCCTAACGGTCCACGCTGGATGTTCACAGTTGGTCCAAGAACGACGTGTGCACCTTTTGCTCGAGCTTCATCACCTAGCAAGTGGCCAATCTCAATGACTAGACTCGGATCGAAGGTAGCTCCTATAGCGGTACCGCATGGAAGGCATGCAGAAGGTACACTGCCGAAGAACTTGGTACCTCGGATACCATTGGGTCCATCTGATAGACGTATAGAAGGGACAGACAGCCTAGGTATGTCGCGTGTGTGCCAAAAATCTTTGCCTGTCACACGTTAACAGAAACAAACACAAAGCGGCACGAAAGAACTTACCCGACAAAAGTGAGACCTTTTCATCAATTGTCATTTGACTGAGCACATCCTCGACACTCCAGGGAGCAAATACTGCTGGTTTTCCGTGTTCTAGGGGCTGTTCAACAAAAGACGTCATGATATGAGTCTCGAATGGGGAATGAATGTATTGGAAGTGGCAGTCTGACAACCATCGTTTAAAAGCAACTCAACGTCAGGATATGCATCTGACATGCACACAAACTCATGTCCGTGCATATGGACCAGCGCGCTGAAATCGTTGAATCGGTTGATGCACGATTGATATTGTGGGGATAACATTGAGAATCAGGAGTGCTAAGTGCGGCGAAACCTCGGACGCCAACAGGAACGGCATTATGTCTCCACTCACCGTCTTCTATTTCGCCGTGCAAGTCCACTCATTGATGCCCGCTAAGTGTAATTCCCCGCCGCGCTACTCCGCAAAGTCCTCCGCTCTGTCCGAATTCCCGCAACTCGGTTTTCCTGGGGCTCCCACGCGCGTGGCTGGGCTACCTACTATCGGACAACTTTCTGGCATGATGATTTTCGGATGCGCGTGCCATGGACTGACTTAGCACTTCTTGTTTTTGTATAAATATAGACCTGGATGACCCCCCTTTCATATCACAAAGCAGCTTTGTTCTGGCCGACGAATTTTCAATTCTTCCTTCATTACCATGGGCATCTCCAAGCCAGGATCGCGCATCAATGCTGTCAACGACGAGCTCTCGGCTGTTTTGCCCGACAACAAATCATGGTACACGAAGCCTCATCTTGTCAAGTTGCACTTTTCCATCCTGTCTCTTGTGCTGTTTTGTAAGTATACGACTGCGGTCTTTACTGTGATTCTCTGACGTTTGAAGCTTCGGCGAATGGTTACGATGGCAGCCTTATGAACGGCCTACAAGCCCTTCCTCAATGGGATTCGTTCATGGATAAGCCAACTGGCTCCTGGCTAGGCTTTCTCAACGCTCTATATTGGCTTGGGATGGGTGCCAACTATCCATTGACAGCCTTGGTGGCAAACAGGTTCGGACGTAAGCCTGGAGTCTACATCGGTTACGTTTTTCTAGTCACTGGGTCTCTTATTGTCTTAAGTGACAACAATGTTGCCTTTATTCTTTCTCGCTTTCTGGTCGGCTGCTCTTCGGCATGGTTCGCAAATGCGGTCCCACTGCTCATCAACGAGATCTCACATCCATCGTACAGAGGTGTACTGAGTGCTCTGTTTATGTGCGGCTACTACGTCGGTGGCACCATCGCAGCATTCGTCACGTTTGGTACACGTAACTATGTCACCGACTGGGCATGGCGAATCCCATCTGTTCTGCAGCTGTTGCTTCCCTTGGTCGCACTCCCAGGGCTATTAATGGCACCTGAAAGTCCCCGCTGGTTGGTTTCTGTAGACCGCATTGAGCAGGTACGTTCAAATCTACAATTCCAGACCTTTCTCACTGATCGGATCCACAGGCTCGTAACATGTTGATCAAAACGCATGCTGGCGGCGACGCCCATTCCGCATTAGTCGAATACGAAATGAACGAAATCATCTCCGCAATCCAACTCGAATCGACACTCAAAGGTGCGAGCTACATGGAGTTGTTCAGTACACCAGGCAACCGACGTCGTCTTCTCATATCGGTGTCCCTTGGTGCATTCTCACAGTGGTCGGGAAATGGTGTCGTCTCATATTATCTCGTTCTAGTGCTTAGAACTGTGGGTATCACAAGTGTTACAGATCAAACATTGATCTCTGGCCTGCTGCAGGTCTGGAATCTCTTCTTCGCCGTCGGTGCTGCCGTCAGTGTCGACAAAATCGGGCGTCGTCCTCTCTTCCTTGCTTCAGCTGGTATAATGCTTGTGGCGTATATCCTTGTCACGGCTCTCAGCGGTGCTTTTGCAGAGTCAGGCAACGGCCCCACTGGCATTGCCGTGATTCCATTTCTCTTCATATTCTTTGCTGGTTACGACATTGCCTTGTAAGCTTGTACCTCAAGTCGCCTGCAATCAAGAGCTTATTGCTAACACATGCATCACAGGACACCGATGCTGACTGCCTATCCCTGTGAGATCTGGCCATACAGACTTCGGTCCCATGGCTTGACCGCCACATGGCTCTCTGCTATCTCAGTCATCTTCTTCAACACCTTCGTCAACCCTATCGCTCTGGAGGCAATTGGCTGGAAGTACTACTTTGTTTTCATCGTTGTGCTTATTATCATGTGCTTTACAGTATATTTCTACTATCCGGAGACTCGGGGCTACACTTTGGAGCACATGGCAGTGCTCTTCGACGGTGATGATGCTGTGCCTGATACGAAAGAGGCCGCAGTCAGGGCAACCAGTATTGTGTCCGAGAGCGGAAAGCAACCCACTGCTGCGCACGAAGAGAAGGTATGATTTACGTGTAGTATAGTGGAGATAGAATTTCCAAGGAACCCTCGTATATGCTTTGAGCATCTTGTGGCCGAATTGTTATTCTGAAAGATAGATTTGAGCAAATAACTTTGTAATGTTGAAGTGTTCCTGTATGTGATCAATAAGCATCCCCTTCATTCACTCGACCTGATGTAGTACAACACTCTATCGACTTTCATTCCTAGGTACCCAATGAAGGAACCGAGGTGATACGTCTAGCGTGTCTTGGCAGACGCATCAAATGAGGGCGTAACGGACGACTGGCACCCCACGTCATGTCTTCTCCACCCCTCAATTCCAACTGTACTCAAACAGTACAACTGTCAAGAGCCTGTGATGCGTGCCGGCTACGAAAGACTCGTTGCGACCTCGATAACTTCACATCTGATGTGGCATGTGCACGATGCCGACGTCTACAGTTGCGATGCACATTTGATCTGGTGACGGAGAAGAGGGGGCCCAAAAGGTGAGTTGGGACGAGTTTTTGTCGAACTTTCATTCTATATATTCACTGTGTGCCAATCGAACAAGCATAGCTCAAAGCAAACAGAGTTTGGGACACACGTCTAGAGACTGTACAGTTGATGAAAAGGCGGGCATTCAGCGAATACGCCTTGCGAAGTTAAGAAAATGAACGCTTACAGTAAATCTTGCAGGAAGCGAAGAGACGACGTTCCACTCAGTCCAGATGACACCACTGTGCACACTTCAAATGTGTCACCCACTGGGCTTACTACAGTGAGCCATGAACCCTCAAGGCCATATCCCACCGATGCTATTTGCCCTCGAAAACTTCTACGGGTCATCCTGGACGACTATTTGGCCTCAATCTACCCCTTGATACCGGTGGTTCACCGGCCTTCCTTCCTTATCAATCTTGAAGAAGGTCGAGATGTCTACGATGACGACTTTCTTGGTTTACTAGTAGCATTGTGCGCAGTGGTAATCAGTCTCCTGCCCAGCAGATTTGACTACTACCGCAACTTTGCCTCTTGTTCACTATGCGCACAGTCACGCGCCGATGTAGTGAACCGATGTTACGACCTTCTTAACAGTCTGCGCGGCCCAGATTACTTTGAGAAAGTTGGCTTCGAAAAATGGGCAGCTTCATATCTCATGCTCATTGCGTTTTTTCAGGTGGGCAAACAGAATCGTGCTCGCATGATTGAGGTGGAGAACATGCAGCTAGGACGACTGCTTGACCTCCATCGAATCGAGAGATATCGTGGTCTTGACTGTATTGAGACACAACTTCGTAAGAAGGCGTTTTGGCTGTTGTTCTATGGCTACATCCATTCAGAAGTTCAAAATTTTCGGAAAGAGAAGCTCTCTTTTCTGGACCACGCTGCAATGGAAGCTATCAATCTAGAGGCATTGATGCCCTTTGAAGTTGAAGATGAGCAGATCTCGAAGCACTGCATCAGTACCTCGACTGTTCCGCAGTTGAAGTTGGTTTCTGGATTCGTCATTCATTCCCGCATCTTTTGGCAAGCTCTACAAGACCCGTATGCCGAGAACAAATCCGAGTGTCTGTGCTGTCGCTCTCGCTCGCCTGACGCACAAATCATGCACCTAAAAAGCCGGCTCAAGCAGCTGAAGCAAGCTCTGAACGACATCCCCGTTTCTTTTCAGCAATGGGCCTTACCATCTTCAAGTCCCGACTCCGGTCATATCATGTCATCGCAAATCGCTACTTTACGCGCCAACATACACGTCACTCATCTGTGGCTTCAAAGCTTGCTTCTCGATCAACTGGGCTTCCTCACGTCTCCCGAGGAGCACTGGCATGATCGAGAGATTATCTGCACCCAGCTACTCCAGGTACTGCACAACATTCCACAAAAGGATATCGAGCCGAATGGACTTCACCTCGTCTACAAGGTGCGTGATGTCGCAGTTGGTCTGCTCGCATGCCCTTTCGTTGCCCCCGATCTGGCAGCAAAACGAGCGCATGAGTACGTCAAGGAGTTCACGGACATTATGGCGCGCCTGGACGCCAGTGAGTCGGTGAACACGGCCAATATTCAGAGTTGGATTGATATTGGGCGACAAAACGTCTAAAGAGACACCTAGATAGTTACGCTCACCTGTAAACGACGGTATCGTACTAGAAAGGGTGATTGACAGACACCCAAATGAATAAATTTTTCTCAGCAAACAATGATCTGAGCAACAAGTTCTCATGTTAGGATTATATGACGGGCCGGCCTAGGTCTATCTGTATATAAGCTGCACTTCGTTTCACAATAATCTGAGATAGAACGAATTTCGTGTGACAGGATGGAAGACCTGATATATTCTCTCATCAAGGTTGAAATATAAATCCACTTACAAAGCTATCCTTAAGTTGATGTGTTTGTGGTTATACAACCAATCTATTGTAGATAGAAGGGCAATACTCAAAAGATTTTTCAAGTCTCAGATGATATACCGGGACATTTGATTTAGAACTTCAATTGAAATCTGCTTTTTGGTGGGCAGCCATTTGGATTTCATGCGCGGTATGCGTGACTGCTCCAAGATAACGACAAACATCTTGCTATAAGACAAGACATACAATATGATCGCCGTGTGTAATTATACACAATGTTGCGAAATTTGCGAGGAACATTGGAGAAGCTGAGCGCGGCAAAATAATGGATGTTCCTAGGCAGTGAACCACGGGTGGGTCGCTTAGCTAGCGCCAGTCTAACCGTATCTGGACTCTTGAGGTGAAAGTGGATGAGTGACTATTTTGTTCAGTTCCAATTCTTTCTCTCTTTCTCTTCTCCACCGAAAACTAAGCATGGCTCAACCAAGTTTCTGGTACGGCTTTTGCACGGCCATCCTCACGCTTGCCGCCATTACGCTGTTTCGCGCGTTCAGTCCTCTCCTAGGTATGCAGCTCATCACCTAAACGCTAGCTTTTCTCTAACAGTACGTTCCAGCTGCCATTTCCACTGCCGCCGCAGTACTGCTACTCAGCCACGAGGTTTTCTCCGATATCAGCCGCTCCCTCGAATACGCTGGTACCCTCAGCAAAACCCAAGGTCTGCGCACCACTCTCAAATATTCTTGTCTGACTGACCACTCGCGCAGCTTTGGCAGAGCTGCTTTTCAGCCAGCATGGCAAGTTGGCCGTCCAAGTCGTCGAGTCAAAACAGTATATTGACGCATGCGTGCACTACAGCTGGACTGCCTCCGTCATCACGACAGATATGAAGGTGAAAGATGTGGTACTAGTCGAAACGGATACGGGTACCTTGTCAAGGGAACAGGTGGTGAACTCGCTGCACGCAGGGCTGGCAAAACTGGTGCTGCGAAAGGCTAACAAGCACGTGGAGCTAGATGTGCCTAAAGAGTAGCAGCGGATACGCGGAGCAGGTTAGCGATGCGATGGGTTGGTAAGCTGCTCAATCATGGGACATCCTGAGGTCGAAGAGTGATCATGCCCGGATGATATACCCTAGCGGGCTGTCTATACATCTAACCTGAAACGCTTGGAACGCCCGACAGTCCCTCGCTCGGGATACACGGCAACGCCTACCAAGCGAATGAATGATTATGTACAAAGCAAACAGACTTCCGCGAGGTGTCTGGACAAATGCAAGAACGCCCAAAATGCCGCGCTCTTGAAAATGCATACAGTGGATACACTCCTCCAAATCTTCAAAAACCCACCACTTTTCCATATCCATATCCCGCCAATAAAAGCTCTTACTCCAATCGATCCGCCTTCGTCCTGCCCAGCAACTTCATGGCTCCCGCAAGCGCTTTCTGTTTCTTATTCAGCTGCTCACCCTCATCCCCATGACTTGTGACAGGCCTGTCATGCTCCATCTCTGCGACACTGCCATTCCTGCTGAAAGGGAAACTGGAGTTATGTCCCGTGCTATTCGCTCTGTCGCGGCGGCTATGATTTGCGAATGGTGTTACACTAGTGATATGCTTGCTCAGACTGTGGATAATGTTCGCGTGCCCGGGCTCCGTATTATCAACGCGGGAGAGTTCGTCAGCGAAGGCGCGGCCATCCTCAATACCTAGTCCATGATCATTCTGGTGATGTCGTATACCGCCAAGGATCGAACCGTGGGTACTGCGGCCATCGGCGGACGTGCCAGGCCGTAGAGACGATTCTTCGGATACCGTGGATACGAAACTGCCCTGGCGGCCAGATGTAAAGGATCGTCGAACGCCGTCGGTGGACGAGCCGCCGGGGGAATGGTCACGCCCCGAGGCTCCATCAGAGGAAGGGTCGGGGGAGGCGTTGAGCATGGCGCTTGAGTTTGCTATCTGGCGCAAGCGTAATTGCTGAGTCTTGCTGGGTCGGTGGTGCGAGAACTTGTTGCCCACAATGGCGCCAGCGTGCGATATGAGTGCGCGGATGACGTCTTTCTTAAGCTGGAGGGCTAGGTCGAGGTTCGACCAGGTTTTATTACGATACTCCAGTGTCGGCATCTTGAACACCAAATCGTGCACATCTTCAAAGTTGCGCGATCCTTTACCCTTATACGATAGACAGAGAGTCATGGAAGGGATACGCACGTATGCCAACGTCATGTAGTTACTTGCACGATTCATCATCTGTGTGAGATCGTCGTGACGCTCTTTTTTCTTGTCTCCTCGCTTGTCGGCCATGGTCATCCCAGTACCAGTGCGATAGAGCGTAAACTTCTTCGCAGTACGTTCCGACTCATTTGCTGTCATGGACGACATATTGGAACGCACTGAGCCAGGCCTGCCCGTGACATTGAGTGAAGAACTTGTAGGTGTCGCCGCTGAGCTGGGATGCAGCGTCCGACGCAGCTCACTGCCACTGCGAGATCCATGGTCGTCGCGGAACAAGGACCGGAAGCTGTTCAAGCCAGGTCTCTTTTGTGGGCTGCTCTTTACCTTGATCGCGGCCTTAGTCTTCGGGTCAGGGAGGTTGAGCGTTGGTGTCAATCGCGACTGGAGCGCTGCGGCCGCTTCATCCTGCAACATGGAGCTGCTCAGACTATTGCTGACACCCGAAAGCATGCTGCCGTTAAGCTCGTCATCTTCTCCGTCCTGAGGAAGTGTGTGCTTGATCATGAATGGCGAGAAACTCCCGGCTTCTCCGTCCTTATCTTTGATGGCCGGGAAGACATATTCAAACAGCTTTTTGCCAATCTCCCACTCCAGTTGTACTTTGAGCGGATACAGTATGACTTCGAAGTGCTCCATGACTGGGATACCAGCGATGGCCTCAAGCATGACAAACTGTACTTTCAAACACTTGGCGTTTTCTGGCAGCGGCTTGTTGTTTTCAAGGTAGGGAAGGATCATCTCGGGGTAAAGCGCGTTGGGTAACAGGTTCAGACCGCGAGCGTCCTCGATCTCCAACGTATTGAAGTTGGAGCCGTCGTTGTTGTCGGTGCGATCGTACAGCGCATTCTTCAACTGAAACTCGGCAAGGGACTCTTGGCCTTCGCGCAGGAGGTGCCATACGATCTCTGACGCTGAGATATACCATCGGAGCAAGCCAGTTGACTGCTTGGCCTGTGCGCGATCGTCTTGTTTACGTTGAGCGGTAGTGATAGCTTTCATGACGAAGAACAGCTCATCTTCGTAGACAGTCAGGTCTTTCTCGACTTCAACACGGTCCTCCCAGCCTTGTTTGTCAAGGTACTTCTCATTGACCTGGAAGACGGTCTTGATCTCCTCCAGCTGCCGAATGCGCTCCTGCAGCCCAATGACCAGGTTGGGTGCTCCCGTGAGATCGCTGAAATCGGATGCGAGCATGATTTTCTCGAGGCGTTCGTTGCGTGTCTTCTCAAGTGGTTCGCGGTATAGTAGCAAATCAAGCACGATGACATACACGGCGTAGTATTGCCGTGAGTCGCACAAAGCACGAACGTGTGGAAAGTCGACCCAGAGATGATCGATGCGGCTTTCCATGTTCTGCGCGCTCTTCGATGATGCAGCGTCTCCAGAGACGTCATCGTTGTACTTTAGACGTAGGGTGTTGTACTTGTCGTATCGCATACTGGCTGACGTCCTCTGTACTACTCTCTGGAAGCCGTAGGGATTGGTGTGAAATTCGAACATGACTTCAAACGGCACCCACGGCGGCCAGGCTGAGCCCGCTGGTGTTCCGTATGTGCTTCCTGAGTACATGTGAATGTCATCCATGCCACTAAAGATCTTAGCATTAGTGACGAAAATTTGAAGACTGTCCATAGCAGCGGTAAACCTGCGCTGCACCAGGCCAGACACTTCGTCCATCACGCGGTCCTTGTCCATAATCTGCAGAACCTTCAATTGCATGCCCTTTGCCGTCACCAGCACAGCAGCCTTAGTATTCCGCTCGCTCTGAAGCTGGATCTGTGGGGCAATGAGACGAACGATGTACGCATTCTGCGGAACGTAGTCAGTGTTGACATCTTTCTCTGCGGAGTCCTGCTTGTCCTGCGTTTCTTTGTTTTTGTCATCGTCCTCAGTCTCGTCAGCAGCAACAAACTTCTTGCCGTCTGCAAGCAGTTGTTGGATCGTCTCATCAATGCTCAGACCTTGGTCGTTTTGTTCCTTGGGAGTTGTTGGGTCCATGTCAGGGCTTTCGTACTCGAAGGACGTTGAGGGTCCACGCGACTTGTTCTGTTCGTCCACGACGTCCAAGATAAATTTGACTGCTCTTCGAGACATGTAGTACACAAATCCCCGGCGCTGGCTAACTTGATGGATATAGCGTAAGATGATGTTGCGCAGCGAATTGCCCCACTTGAGATGCACGTTGTGGATTATGAATCGGTTGTTGAAGTCGCTGATGTAATCGATATTGGGCTTTGTGTCCGCTCCCTTGTTGTCTGGGTCGTGCGTTGGGTCCTCTCCATTCGCATCATAGAATTCGTCATCGGTATCAGGCTCGCCTTCTGGTACGGCGTTGGCCTCGTTGGCGGCCAGCCGTTCGAGTAGGCTTTCATGCATAGATGTCAGAAATTCAAGCTTCCGCTGTAAGAAAATGGCGTGGCTCTTAAACATGTTCAGACGCCGCTCAGCTTCCTTTTGGTTCTCGTCCAGCTCTCGGACGACCTTGACTTCTTGTTCGCCGATCGCACTGTGATTGTGCTCGATCTGCTTTTTGATGCGTTCAATACGCTGTTCGATGAGGCCACATTGGATTCTGCGGGGGTCATTGCGTGCTGACATGACGCAGTGATGTGTGGGCTCGCTACCAAACGCGCTTGTTCTGTGAACATCGCCCGAGATATTGTCGGCATGATCTGTTTGACGGAAGTACGTAAAGTGAGGTGCGAAAGCCAATGGGAGAATCTGTGTCTCAGGATGACGGTCTGAAGGCAAGATCCAACCTAGCTCGATGAAGTCGTCCATGTCAACCCACCCCCAGTCGTTGTCGGGTATTGTGAACTTTGAGAGATCTGCGCTGAGATGATGCTGGTCAAAGCTTGGGGTCTCCTCGGTTGCGCCGTTCTCGACATCGTCTGAGTCAGTGCCCGCTATGCTTGCTGACACCGCTCGCACATCCGTCTTGATCAGGTCCAGCTGTACTTGGTTGATTCGCATACCAGTAGTCTGGTTTTGCTTACTGTCTTCCTTGCCTTGTGGTGCCTGCACGACGGTACGGAATTCTTCGCGGCGCTGATGGAAATCAAGCATGAAGCTGTCCACACGCGCTTTTAATCCGGTAGCAGACACGACGCCCGAGTTGTAATCTTCAGCGTCCTTGTGCTTGTATATGTGGCTCATATACAACGGCGAGAGCAGCAAGTTGTACTTAATCGTCGCAAGATGTCGGCCGAATTTCTTGCTTGACTTTTCCACACCAGGCCACAGGTGGCCTTGGCGCACAGGTAGTGACATGGCGCCTGAGAACATTGACCACCAATTGTAGAAATGGGTGAAAAATCTGGGTGTAAGGTGAACGCTGTTGTACGTCTTAGAAGCCTCTTGGTTCGCCACGGACCACTCTCGATCGTACGGTGCAGCGATGGCAATCGACATGTGAATGTGGTGGCTGCGGAAGCCACGGAAAGCATCATACTCCTGGTTGCTGTCAGCTGGGGTAATACTAAAAACACGTCTGTACCCACCTTTCCATTTGACGGCTTCGCATACTTCGGGTTCTTCAACGCTACGTTATAATGAGGAATGAAATCGAATGATCGGCCTCCACTGTCCAAATTCCGTTCAAACACCAACCCAACACCCCACCTCACATTGCCATTGAGCTTCATGACAGTCTTTTTGAAGACAGCAAGTTGTTTGCGACTTGAGGAACTGGACGAGGTCTCGGGACGGCTGGACTCTGCGTCTGATTCGTGTCTTGCATAATGACTCAGATCAGGAATGGCAAGGACATAGCTGCCGCTCTTGACGACCATGAAGTTGCGAGGATCCTCGTCCTCTGCAAGGGTTAGCCTGACATCGTTCTGCCAACACATGACAAATCCGGCACCGTGACCTGTGACCATGTATGGATCGCGAGAACCTAGATATTGTCAGCTTTTGCGTCAATTTTTCAACGATGGTACATACCTTTGAGAATAAGATGAACATCGCCGTCACCCTTCCAGGAGATGTTGATACGCGAGTGAAAGGTCAACCTGATCTTATCCCAGAAGCCCACACGCTCTGACGGATCGACAGCCGGCTTAGTGAAGTTCTCAATAATCTGCATCATATCTTGGATAGCTGGCTGATAGGACGTGCCCCACGTGATGCGTGTAGGGTACGCTGAGTTGATGTCGACGTTCATATCCGAATAGGTCTTGACAGGAGCGACCGTCCGGCGTACATCAACAGCGAAACCTCCTGAGGGTTCTCCTGACAAGGTCTCCTCTTTAGGCACCACCACGACTCTGCTAACTCGCGATGACTCCACGTCTCTGAACTCTTCTGCGATCACGAAGTCTGTCTTCAGTGACAAACTCGGCAGTCGAGATGACCCGATATTACCTATTGAAGGAATGTGTACAAGTGGTAGAGGATAATCTCGAAGATGAAGCTTGGCTTCCCCTGCATTGATCTGCACGTGCATTGGAATGAGCAACGAATATTGCATATCGGTCGGCATACCCTTGCCTACACGCTGCAGGAACTTGGGATACTCTGACATGGGAAAAGATGGCTTGTCGATAAGGATGTCAAGATCACTGATAGCTAAAGCCATCAGTGCCGGGCGCTGGGGAATGGTGAGAATGACCTCTGTCTGCTCAATGTCGTCAGGCAACTCATCCAAGCCCCAAAACATGGACCGAATATCGTGCATCGAATGTGTTTGAGTCGCAAGTGCGTGGTCAATTCGCTTCTTCCACGTCTGTGCGTTCAGTATCTTGAGCTTCTCAAGAGCGACCTCGACAGATGTCTGACTGGACCCACTCAGGCCACTGAAGCCGTCTTTGTTGTAGCGCATCGGTCGATCCTCGTCAAGTGAGCCTCGCTCAGACGAGTCCGCACTCTTGGTTCGGCGATGGAACCTACCATGTTTTGTATCTCTGGTTTTCGACTTGTTGCGTGCGCGATGACCGTGGAAGCCATTGTGTGCAGATCTGGCACGGTGCCGCGAGCCACCACCATTGCGGAGCTCATCCTCCTGTTGCAACTTCTTGACCTTTAGTTCAAAGGCTTGCTCGCGTGCTAGTCGTTGTTTTTGTTCCATCAGACCAATGCGGTAAATGGTGCCAAGCTTCCACTCGAAGGAGCTATCCTCAAGTTCGAAAAGCACGGCCCTACTGCGCAAGGAGATCTTGGGAACATGCTTCGGGCCCTCGGGCTCCTTGTCCAAAACGTACTCATTCGTGCCTGTGTTGAAACGGTGCTGCATCTGTTTGGCAACCTTCGTGATGTTGGTGACGTTATCAAAGATTTTGTGTACGACCAACTGATGCGGGATCGCGATACGGATAGCGTCTGTGGCAATGTCGATTGACTTGTCATCAGTAACTGTATGTCCATATCTTCGTTTCGTTTGCCTATAGTCCAACCGCAGCGATTTGACGCTCACAATTCGGCTCCACACCCGCTTGATGTTGGGGTTCTCGGCGTAAAGTCTAATGAGGCGTGATCGCAGGAACGGCGCTTGCCACCTATGTCGGCCCGCATCTATGCCGTATATTTGTAACATGAGCGGAGGATCTGAGGGCATGTCGGCCTTGATCTGAACAAATTGTGCCTTGAAGTCGATGGTGACGATCTCTGGGGCCAAGCCAGTCCGTGTAGGATCAAACAAATCTCCGTCTATCGATGGGACCGCGAGATGCATAGGAGATAGGACTGGCGACATTGGAGACATAGGCTCGTCAAACAGTACAGGGTCTTGTGGAACTACAAACGAACGCCTCAAGACTTGCATAGCCATGCCCATTGCAAAGTGACGATAGAGTGAATATCGCAGGTATAGGCGTTGGGAGAAGGAATGAACATGAAACATGGGTCCCTGCTTATCAGAGAGTGTGCTGAACGCAATTTCCATTCGAGGCAATGACAGTGAAGGATCCTGCTCCCATTGATCCTCAGTCTCGATGACGAATGCTTCCAGACCTGTGAAGTGGAGTGCTAGTCGTCTTCCATCAGTTGCGTCACCTAGAGACTTTTGAGGTGATTTTGACGAGGGTGATGCGGGAGGGCGGATCAGGTGTTCGTCTCGGTTGATTGTTCTGCTGGGAGCGCGGCGGCGCACTGGCTTCATTTCATTTTCCTCGTCTCGACTGTGCTTGTACTCAGCCGTCCACGACTCGAGATGTATTGCGAGTCCGCGGCTATGTTTGGATACACCTTCGTCAACGCCTGCAACTTCAATGTTGAAGTCTGAACCTTGAAGATGAATGTACGCTAACCATTGCGGCAATTTGCGGAGAAAATTGAATCCCTTCTTTTGGGGTACGCCGCGTCTTCTGCGATTATCCTTCTGTAGATGTGTCACAATCTGTCGCAAGCCCTCGCTGATCTCAGGTCGAACTAGATAGAACGAGAATGTCTGAGCCATTCCACGTAGTTCGACCGTGACGTGTGGCGAAGCACTAAGCTGCATTTTGAACTCGAGATAATCTGTAAGGAGCAGACTATGCTTCTCAATTGACGCAGTTTGGTAGTACAATTGCTGTGCATTCATACGGAAGGTCGAGAGCAGAGCATAATGAAGCTCGCCATCGGCAGCGTGCGACGACTCTACGTCCAGCGACAAGGATGAAGACGCAGAAATCAATAGGTCAAACTCATCGGTCCCTTGTCGTTCAGGATCCATTGGCGGCAACGTTACTCTTATGACAGGCTCATGGATGGATATCTTGATGTTTGCTTTCGGCAGTAATCTCCGGATCAGGTAGCGTTTACTGTTGCCGGGTTTCTTTGGTTTCTTGCGCGATTCGTAGCTATTGAAGATAGATAGTAGTAATGGTAGATGCTTAGGATCCAAATCGAGCGATGGGGATGTAACGACAAGATTAGCAAAGAGAATATTTGTGTTGCGCTCGGCGCTGTTCTTATCACTCGAGAATTGAATGGTCTTGGAAGGAAGGGTCGTGTTCAGTGTGGTCGTAGCCATGGGAACGTAAAGAAGGCGTTCTGGGTGGCCAGAGCCGTCGTCGATGCCAACCGAAATGGAAATGGCAGCGAGTAGAGCTTGATGTGCTATATCGTTTGGCGAGAAGTACATGAGATGTGCAGGACTCCGCGGGTCCAGTCGTAGCAAGTCCATGCCGACCTCCTTCATGGCCACGTTAAGGTAGACCTCGGGCTCGTCCTTGCGACAGGCTCTGATCTGCTTGGTGAGCCCAACGAAGCTGATGGCGAATTGGAACTCGTGGATACCGCGCAGAATCGAGCTGGCGAACTCTCTAGAGTCGGATACAGTCTGCACGATGCTCTCTTCTCGGCTCCCAGGATGGTCGAGCTCCTCCACCACATCGGTGAGCGTAACTTCGGGATGTCTAGTGTTGTGTTCCCTCTCTTTTGTTGTGGGCACCGGCCTGCATTTCTTCGCACGTTCTACGCACAACTTGACATCGTCGTAGGGGATGCTGAGACGTCCCAGCTTGAGAGCAATCGATGCGTCCCGCAGACCCTCCAGCTCCTTCTTGAGAAAGCCGTGTATATTCAAGGTGCAGTGATCGAGGACCTCGGTCGACTCGCCGCCCTCTGGTGTGAACAAGACGCTGCGCAAGGTGAGGTACCACTCGGCGGGGCGTTGCTCCTGGTTCGATTTGAGCTTGCGGTGGTTGAACAGGCGGCTGCGGTCGACGGTCTTGCGCCTCGTATCGACGGCAAGCGACATGTTGCCGACCTGCACCGACCCAACATCGCGCACGACGATGCTCGTGGAGTAGGCCAGCAGGTCCACCAAGCAGATGTAGTTGATTTTGCTGTGCAGGCGTTTGATCTTCTCCTTGACGTCGGTCAGACGCTTCCATGTCAGACTGCGCCTGTGCTCCTCGCTGACGTCTGTGTCGTCGTCTTCGGCCGGCGCGTCGGGCGCATTTGTCGCGCTCTTGGGCGGCTGCGCAGAGCCGGGGGGCCAGCTGGCCCAGCGCGGCTTCCGCTGCGGCTTCTCGCCCAGCGCCTTCAGGTCGACGGTGACCTTGAGCTCGGTCAGGACAATGCTGACCCACGTCGGCTGGGCGAAGGTGGGGCGGTGGAGGGAGAAGCCAAGACCGCGGATCTCGATGCGCAGGCCATCCTTGGGGTGGAATGCGATGCGGCGCAGGCCCGAGTAGCCCAGGCGCTGGATGGAGACGCCAGTGACGACGCGGATGAAGGCGAAGAGCACGAAGCTCAGCAGGTACAGCAGGAGCAGGAGCCCGGCCAGGAACTGGAGCGAGGGCAAGGCCATGGGTGCAGCTTAGCCCGCGGCCATTGACTGCGCTGGGGTTCTGGGGGGTGCGGGCTATCGTGTGTAGGTTGCGCGGGCGCACGCGAGGTGCTGGGGGGATGCGAGAGACGGCCTGCAGCACATAGTCGAGGGGGTCGAGGAGAGCTAGGACCGCGCGCGCATCGAGTCTGTGGGACGAGGGAGAGTCGCAGCGTGGCTCAACGGGGAGGCCGATTATTAGAGCCCGGAGATAGGTATTAGCGGCGGGTGGAGCTTCGAGCCTTCGAGCGTGCTGCAACGCGGATCGCTCGGATGCGCGCGTCGTGTGCGTGTGGCGACGCTGCAGGCTTTTCAGGCTGGCAGTGTGCGCGAGCTGCTGCTGTGTTCTCAGCAGTTCGCGGGGCTGCTTGGACGGTTCCCTCACGGAGGGCCGCATGCATTGGGCCTGTCAGCACTGCACATAAGCCTTCGGCGCGCCGCTCCACAGACCGTGCGCAGCGCCGCCCTGTTTGCGCACGTCACCGCCATGTAGATGCCATTACATATTTGGTGCTTACGTACTTCGCTCCCGGAGTCTGAAGGAGCGCAGCAAGATTGCATTCTGCTAGTCTGCCACATCTACACTTCCCTCGCTCTTCCCCGTGCATCGCCGCCCTTTGCTGCCACCGACGCCGAAGCCAAAGTGCAACACCCACAGGACTGAGGCGGAAAGCCGAACACTGCTCTGAGGATCGTCGTTGCAACGTCTCTCTTCCTTCGCTTCTTCACAACCTCGTCCTGTCCACCGTCCGTGATGCCTGCCTCTTTGATGCCAACACTTGTCTCGCCCTTGACTCCAGGCACCATGCTCTCAATCACAGCCTCCCCTTCCTGCCTAACGTCGCGCTTTGCTCTCAGGACCTCTACCCCCCGCCAAGCCCTCTCCACTATGTCTCGATATCTTCGACTCTCGCCCAGGTGCTCAGTTAAGCCGCCCTGGTCTGGCTGCGGTCTCTTTCCTCTCGTCGGGCTGCGAGGTCTTCTCGAGGGTTGAGAGCGTTCCGCCGCGCTCACGAAGCCTGGGACCCGTGCTTGTTGGCTCTTTCGGCAGAAAAGGCGACTTTTCCAACTACGCCATTTTGAGCTTTTCGGAGCCTTGTCAGAGGGTGCAAAGCGCAGCGTCCGTTTATCCCGAAAAGTGTTCCGTCCTGTCAAGGGGGTTGCTGAGGCATCTCGGTACATCCACGCCGTTGCATCCATTGAAAGAGATCGCGGAGACTCTCGGTACGCAGGGCCTAGCCATGAGGGTGTTGCAATCTCTGGCACCTCCGCGAAGCGTCGCAGGTCATCGTACCTGGGGTTCTTCCAGAGCATCAGGTTGGATGATACCATGGCGCAGAGTGCGCGAAGATGGTCGAGCCGAATCCGAGCATTGTCGGCACCGACACCATGTGCTTGGAGGCGATGATGCCTTTCGCGGTATTCCTGGACTCTTTCTGCGCTCCAAGGGGTCTCCTGCGACTCATCTGCGACTGTTGCAACCTCCACTGATCCAGACCGACCAACTTCACGCGGCGCACCATTGGAAGTAGCCCAGTCGCCTTGTTGGCTCAACCGCCAGATGTTCGAAATTTGTGCATATTGAGTTGGATGGATCTCCCAAAAAACCCGCTCATTTTGTAGCACCTAGCCTTCACCGAGACAATGCGAGTGCGCAATAATCGTATTGTACGTACGGTGCTGGTCATATTCAGCAGCCTCAGGCAGCAACAGCTGAAAACACTCTGGGGGAAATTTCATTAGGTTATGCAGTTGTATTGCTGATGATAGAGAAGGTAGTGAGAGTAAGTAACGCTGTTTGCGTAGCGACTGTGTGCCTGAATTCGTAATGGTCGGAGAGCTCGGAGAGTGTTTCGTACTGTGATAGTCAGACGCAGTTTCTATATTTGCTAACAGCAGGCAGCAGCGGCAATCGTAGAGGCTCCCAACGCATCATCTGCCATATGCAATATTGGAAGGAGCGTGCCTTGATGATCCACGGTTGCGCTTTCAGAGTGAAAGCAGCCTGAGGGCCTGGTGTCACTTTCACACCGGGCACGGACTGCTCTGTATGTTGCCTGTCGCTACCTACGTACGACCACCGCATCTAAGCTCACCTGTGTTAAACACACAACAACCTGTGCTTCCCTCCAACTGGTCAAAAATCTTTGCCACACCGCACGTTCTATCAATCGACCAACCAGCCTCTCGGTCACCTACTATCGCTACCGCAGCATCGCAACCATGGCGCCGATAGAATTCCATCGTTACCTCGACGCGCGCGGCGACACTATCATCTACAAATTTGACCCTGATGTCGCGCGTAGACCTGATCCCAGCTGGCCCAATGACTCTGCAGTCAGCGTCTACCATTACTACGCAATCAACAGGCACATAAACGTCAACTACCATTCCGATCTTCTGCCCTTAGATCTCGCAGTGGAGCGCTGGCGCAACGACAAGCAATCCTCGCAGCCTGCTGTCGGCATGGTCATGTACAAAGAGGATAGCTCCGGAGAGTGCGGTTATGGTAACCAGATGAAGACGCAGTATATTTGGAGGGGCTGGGGTCATGGTGAAGGCTACAGGCGGGGCTGGGCGAAGCTTTCTGTTCTGAAGCCTCCAGCGAATGACTTCTCTGTGAAGCCACCGCTGATGTGGAGATTTTAGGAAGGTCCGCGATTTCTCTGGTTCGAGACTACACGCTGTCCTGCAGCACAAGATCACTGGTGTGAAGCCGCTCCCTCGATCTCAAGTTATAGTTTCCGCCAGAACAAGACAGCGAAAGCAAGTCAAGTGTCACTCTGGAGAATCCCGAGCGAAAGAACGATCCCAGGTCGAGCGATCTACCACCAGTATTGAAGGCTGTGAAGCAAGTATTCAACTCGCTCGAGGGATTTTTAAGAAGCAGCATATACACCGGGACCTTTCAGAAAAGTCTTCGCCAGGGACAGTCTCAAAAACGATCCACGACAAGGACCCATCATCTCGTGGCACAGTTCACAGTAGTCGCCTGTTGCCAGCGGACAGCAAGCACGAGTGCATGGCAAGAGTGTTCGGAATGGTGTGAGAACGGCCCGGCTCTTGCTACAGTACGTTGCCGAGATTTACATAGATTACAAACTCACAAATCCAATACTGCCCCCAGTCTCACGCATTCATCTCTGTGACAGCCGCACATCATACTGACGCTACGTCATCATATTTCGACACGTCTACAGCGGATGGCACTTCGGTCGCGTCTGATCCACGTTTAACCACTCGCTAGCGTGTTTCTTTTGCGGGGCAAATTGCTACTTCCACGAAGCACCGCACCTTCACACCTGTCCATCACGTTAGTGAGTATGAGCGACAACGTTGTCGAGATCAGCAGCGACGAGTCGGAAAATGAGCGCCAACTTGAAATTGAGGACGCAGACAATAATTTTGCAAATCGTGGGGACGGGACAAACAAGAGGTAGGCATGGCAGAATGAGTTGAAAGCATGTTTGAACAGCATCCGGTACGACGGGAAGTTCGCATTCATCACTCAATCTGATCATCCGCACAACCCTGGGCTATTCATCAAAGGGCTAGGAACCGTCGGCCTTCCTCTCTCGATCCGAGATGCTAAAGCGATTGCAAGCGTCTCCAAAAAATCTCCTTTTGGCAAAGGCGATGAAACACTTGTCGACGAGAGCGTGAGGAAGACTTGGGACCTAGATCTGACAGAATTCGAGTGTTGTAACCCCAAATGGCAGTTTGCCCTCCAGCAGCTGGTGTCGCAGGCTATCCAAGGCCTTGGGGTGCAGGTCAAAGCGAACGCCCAACCGTACAAATTGTTGCTCTACGAAGAAGGAGCATTTTTTAAACCTCATTGAGACACCGAGAAGGCGCCGGGTATGTTCGGAACCCTTGTGGTGTGCTTGCCCTCCGAGCACACCGGTGGCGAGGTGCGCTTAGTACACGCTAGCAACGAGCGGACCTTAGAAACCGCCCATACCTCTGCCTTCGATCTTACTGTGCTCGCTTGGTACTCCGACGTGCAGCATGAAATCAAGCCGGTGACATCTGGTCACAGGCTTGTGCTCACCTATAATCTGGTCCAGGACCAGCCACAGCCACAGCAATCTGCAGCTACTCTTGACCAGAACATGTCGAAGTTTGAACAAACCCTCCAGGCTTGGAGTCGGCGTCATATTGATTCGGAGTATCTAGTATACCCGCTGGAGCACAAATATACCGCCGATCTCTCTTTGCAGAGTCTCAAAGGGCCAGACGCCGCCAAAGGTCTCACTCTTGCACAACTCTGCAATAAGAATGGTATATACTGGTTCCTCGCTCGAATGACGGAGCAGAGTCGTGAAAGGAACTACTATGGGGGCGTCTATGGAGAGGAAGAAGAAGAGGAGGAGGAAGAGGAAGTTAGTTTCCTCCTCCGTGATGCAAAATTACCTTCCGGACTGGAAATCCCGATATTTATTAGCCCTGTAGATCCTGCCAGTATTCTGGCAGATATGGACCATCTGCATGGCGACCGAGCTGCTGATAGCGAAGACGAGGGAGAGTATACAGGCAACGAAAACATGCCTGCAACCTTTCGTTATCACGACTCAGTGCTCGTCATGATGCGAAGGGACGATCTTTTTCGAAGGATATCAAGCGCACACGGTGATATGTGTGGGAATCTGACAATACTGTACAACCTCATACTCAAAGATAGTACTGTTCTAATAACGGCACACGCGAAGCATCTTGCTACGATCATGGGAAAGGTTCTGACAGAACTTGGGGAAAAGAGCCGTGTACAGGGTGGTATATTGTGCGACGGCCCTATATTGCTGGAATGGTCAACTACAATCGTCCACGCGAAGCAGGTCTGAAGTACGTTAGACTCTTTGACCTAGTTTCCGAACTGTGTCACACGAACAACATGAGTCAAATCATCGGCGAGGAGCTTCGCAGCGTGATTATAAATCCAGCGTGGACTGAATCGCCCGAGTTGTTTGGGATGACTAAAGCACACATTGCAAGAGAGCTCTCAATCGGCAAAGAGGATGTGTGGACCAGCTGGTACCAAGACACAAGTGTTACTAAATGACAGTACTGACAACCTTCAGGCTTGAGACGCCCATTTCACCCGCCTCAACTTATACCTCTGCAAAAGTAGAGCGTTGCGCCCTTGATGTCATTGATATTTTTCTTCCATCAGCAAGCATTCCAGCTTTCAAAGAGTGGAAGATCGCACGACTCAATCGTGTCGTCCGTACTGTGACCTTGTTTTCCATGGAAGACGCAGGAGCTCTCTTGTATCTTATTCCATACATTGCCCAGGACACGTATCTTGAGACGTAAGTAAAATTTGTCATCTGGCTTAAGAGACACACTGACATATCTATGCGAATAGAGTCATCCCGGTCATCCAAGGACAAGTCCATCGTGAAAGTCTCTTGCACTTTCTACAACTCGTTGGTGCAAACGACAGCATACCCTTTGAACTTGTTGTGAAGCCTGCGTACGAGAGACTAGCTGATGCAGCAACTGAGGTAGTGAAGCTGAGGGCCGAAGATCTCATCAGTGGGCACAACAGCGCGCATCTGAATAACGTGCTGACACTCATTGATAACTACTTGAGATTTGGCCTGCCCAGAGAAGCTACGAGACTGATCATTGCATCTTTGCCAGACGTCCCAAATCCCATGTCAACCGAATGGAGCAATTGGAGACCATGGTTTGACCTTCTTAGTAGACTTGCGGGCATGATCTCCTGGATTAACGATCCAACCCTGGCTGACTCAACAAGGCCTTTCATCATTTCGGTCATAGACGCTGTTCTGGGCCATAGCGGTCGTTCCAGGCCGCAAGAGCCCCGTGATTGGGCGCGTCGCCCACAGAGTTATGTTGATAGACCCGGAGGACCTTACTCCAGTCGCAGCGGCACACTCTGCACTTGTCAGCCATGCCAGGCCATGGCTGCGTTCATATCGAGTCCGACGCAGATTGTTGCGCGATTCACATATACCGGAGAAGTACGAAAATATCTTGAAAACTTCGCCAAACCGTACGAAGAATACGTATGCACCACAGACAGAAGCGCTGGCACTTCCTACACTTTGGCGAAACAAAAGATTCATCACTTCTATCACAAGTCACTTGCTCAATGGCAGAATGACGCCGCCGAGATGAATAGCAGACTGATACAAATTGATAGTATCTTTCCTCTGGCCCATGCGGGCATCGCCGCAGCGAATTTGGCATCACCAAACGGTGGAGGGGTCCAGGTCCAAAGGGCATTGCAGCCACTCTCCTTTACCTCGTTTCCAACACAGGACTTGCGTGCACCCGCGCCAATGGCCGGCACGAAGAGGACGATTGATGGCCTGTGCTTGACTGGTGGCTAGATCTCTCGGAACCTAGACACTGCCAATCGTTGGATGATGCGCGCGGGAGTGCCTTTCAACCTGAACTGCCTTGATTATCACGCATGTTGGATTGGGTCACGGCCAAACGATTTGCCTAGGTAGAAGGGAAATGCCAGGTTCGGGCGATCTGATTTGAAGCTTGAGGAAGCTACGTGTAGTGCCTACAAAACCACCTGTCACATCTCTCGTAACACGGCCTAAGACCTTGAAACAAACTTCCAAGTGTTCGTCCAGTTACACGTTCTCTCACGTCCCTCGGCCTCGGCTAGAGCACGCTGCGCTCAATTCTTCCGCTTGGGCCTTGCCGCCCTGAGCTCACGTTCCAGAAACTGCTGTAGCTCAACAAGCGCTTCGCCTTTGGACGGAGCAGGCGTTCGCATCTTGACCAACATGCAGTCCTCTGCCGGCGCATCCAAGGCTGAGATGCCGGCAAACCAGTGGTGAGAGCCTGGGTATGGGCTATGCATGCCGGCCTTGAGGAATACGACGTCGGACATCGTGTAATCTGGGTAGACTGCCCGTGCGAGCTCTGAATAAACGCGTAAGTCAGCAACCATGTGAGTAGAGGTGAGGATAATACCTTTGGTCTTGCGGATCGCTTTGCCGTGAAGCATAATTCGGCGAACTTTGAGGTACAGTGTGATAGCATACACGATGAATATAGCATATACTGTACGTTCCGAAAGCGCGTGTCAGTGCAGGTACAGAGGATACAAATTTCGACTGACCTGGGTAGCTCCACATCGAGCCCGTATAAGAGATCAGACACATGCCGATCCAAAGGCCGAACCAGAAGCTTGGTGGTGACATTGTGGCGATACCGTGTACGGAAGCAAAGTGGAGATGAGCAAAAGGTGCGTAGAGCTCTGGCAACAAGAGTCTTTCACTTCACCGCGCAATTGCCTAGCCCAAGTGAATCGCGGTTGCCTAAGTTTGCAACTAGAAACGGCAGCTTTGCTTGAAGCCAAGCAGCGAAGCAGCCGACAGCAGGAGTGAAGAAACATTCAGGGAGGATATATTGGCGCATTTTCAGCTCGAGAAGCTACTTGCGGTGTCAGTGAATCAACAGAACTATGGCTTCTAGGACGGCCAGAAGGACGACAGCCTTCTTGATCGTAAAGGGAAGCTTAACGTATTGCACGTTGAATTTTACTGCACGTGATGGATGTGGAGATGGGTATGTTGAACAACAAACAACAGACGAACGAGTAAGAACAATGCAAGCATAAGCAATGCAAATAATCGTTCAGATGGTATGGAATACATTCTTGAAATCTACCATTCCTAGATCTTATGACCTTTATTCTAGACTAAATGTACCATTGTTACACATCGTGCGTGCCAAGGCAGTGTCGCATTTAGGAGTATGCAGCTTTCACCAGCACCCAGAATGCTATTTTGAAATCATTGACATCCTCGACACTTAGGTACAACAGTCAAAAATCTTTGTGCACACTGCGGGTGGTCGGGCAAGTGTTGGTCAAATGATTGGACAAAGGGCAGCGTGCGTGCTGAAGTACACTTAGGGTGGGACACGCTGCACATCCCACTACTGAAACCAGCTCTCTACATAGTAGATGAGCCAATGTTGAAGTGCCGAGCAGGGGAGGTGAGAACGTAATGGCGAGACCTTCCGAATGCGGCACTAGCTCAGTTCGGCATCTGATGTTGTCATCGGCGTGCGCGAAGTCCCCACCTCACGTTAGTCTACAATACAAAATGTAACGTACCGCTGCGTGGTCTTCGCGACCTACCTCAAATACTAGCAAACATTTCCGATACAATGTCCAACGTCACCAACGGACAGAAGCTCGCGCCCTCAATCGACGTGAAGAAGCTGAGCTATGCCTTCCCCGATGGTTCCAGCGGCCTGCAAGACGTCTTCCTTGACCTGCCGCCGGGCAGCAGAACACTGTTGATCGGAGGTAGAAGACCATGCATGTCGTTTCTTGATGCAGTGACTGACAAAGAGTAGCTAACGGTGCCGGTAAAACGACCCTTCTGCGCCTACTCTCGGGCAAACGCATGGCCCCCGCCGATACCGTGGCTATCGCAGGCGTCGACCCTTTCAAGCACGGTCTCGAGGGCGTCACCTACCTCGGCCTCGAATGGGTTCTCAACCCCATCGTTCGCACAGACATTGACGTCGTTACCCTCCTGAACTCAGTCGGCGGCAAATACTACTCCGAGCGATGCGAGGAACTAGTCCAGGTGCTGGACATCGACCTGACGTGGCGCATGCACGCTGTCTCTGACGGCGAGAGGAGGCGAGTACAATTAGCAATGGGTCTCCTGCGACCATGGACAATCCTCCTCCTCGACGAGATCACCGTTGATCTTGACTTGCTGTCGCGATCAAACTTCTTGGCTTTCCTCAAGAAGGAGACCAATGAACGACCATGCACCATCGTGTACGCAACACATATCTTGGACAACCTTGCGTCGTGGCCCACGCACCTTGTTCATATGTCGCTAGGGAAGGTGAAGAAGTGGGGTAGCATTGAGGACATGGGTGTGAAGAACGATCCCGATTCCAGAGTACTGTCTGGAAACAGTCAGCTCGGTGAGCTTGTGCTCAACTGGCTGCAAGAAGATCTCGACGAGAGAGGTCCTAGAAACGGGAGGAATGCTCCTCGCTCCGAGGGCAAGACATACCAGAATCTCGAGGGCAAGGGCGGGTACGGTGCCGAGAAGAAGATCGATAAAGAGTAGAGGGATGACATAGAATGCGGTCAAGAGGTGCAGCGGGTCTGCTTCAACAACGCAGACCGCTGGGTTTCAACAGGCGTTAAGAGGCTTCTCAACAAGGATACCCCATTTCAGAATTCAACACGAACTAGAGCAAGAATCAATTCCACAAGACTATTGTACTGTTTGTGCTATATGTTATGAGTTGTTATCCACGGCAAGGCAGTTCGGTCCAATGTTCTGCAATGTTGAAACGAATCTGCCAAGCATGACAATTCTCGTTTGCGCGATTCTCTGAGTCTGCCTCGAAGCTCTGCATTGTCCAGACTGAGCAAGTGTCACCAACTGGTTCGAACGCTGACCATCTAGAACCCGAAGATTTCAACGTCTGGAATAAACATCGCATGGTTGCTCTGCAGTAATAGGTCAGCGAAAGAGACCTGGTTGTACGTCGAGATACAGACTTGCGATGCTTCGAACGTTGACCTTCCTGGATAAATACATGCGCTCGTATATTGCGTGGCTCGAGACAACGATGGCCCCCACCGTGAAGCAGAGTAGGCCTTAGGCCCCCAAAAAACAAGGCAAATTCTTGAAATAAGTCGCGTAATAGAGAGCCCAATGATCTGACGGGTACTTTGGAGACAGATTCCGAGGCCATTGATGGCGCATTTACGACTGTGCCGACTAAGGGGGGGGGGGGGGGGGGGACGATGTTCCAGCGGGAGCCCAGGAACATTGGAAGTGCCTGGAGAATGTGCAATTCAGCACCGAAAACCCTGGATTCATACGTGAGCCCAGGGATTTCCAGTCAAATAGCCGAGGCTACTGTTGTCATCTGAAATTCCAACCCTGGATCTTGAGTCGGTTAGAATGAAGTCGCGTTTTCGCTGGTCGAATATATGTCCAGAGTCATTTTTGAATGATGCCAACAGAGGCTTCGCGCTGCGGCAGCGTGGAGGATATCTTTCGTTGCTGGCCGCGAGAGGTTCTATTACGTTAGAGAGTGAGGAGGGCGATTCGACCCCATCGGCGGTTTTACATATACAAGTCTCGAGTCTAAGCAATTGAAGACTTCTGGACAAGTGCCATCTGCTCGATTACACGGGGGCCACTCTATTAGTCGTGATTATATCATGCTCTATCGCTGATGTAGGGGGTATATATCAAGTACAGGTTCATCGCTGCTGAAGCATTTCTTCAGCCACAATTTCAATCATCGCTTCATCCGATCCAACCGCCCAAGCCGCCCCATTACCGGCCTGGCTCATAGTAACTATTTGCAACGCCCGGAACGGGGGCTTTCTCATTGCTGGGCCCGGCGTGCGTCTGTTCGGGTCGGGGCGGTAGAAGAGGAGGCGGCTGCTCACCAGCAACAGGTGGTTGCTGCCCCCTCATATACATCTGCTGCATGCCCTGCCCGCCCATCTGAGGAGCCACTGGGTGATATTGTCCCTGCATGGCATAGCCGCCCTGACCCGAGAAGCTGTTCGACTGGCTCGGCAACGGTTGATACACGTGCTGCCATGATGGTGTCATTTGCCCCTGGCCTGGCGGCGGTACGAGGGCACCGTTCTGGACCATGGTTTGGACGATGCCCGCTGCGAGCTTCTCCGCATCCGTGGACACTTTGGTGCGGCGGTACTTGTGGCAGTTGACACATGCCCATACGAAAAGCGCAAAGTGCCAGACTACACCGAGCCACTGGCACACGACAGCTGTGAGCTCGACGCGTGCGCGATTCGGCTTCTCGCTCCACAGCAGATTGACGTAGGCGTCCATTTCGGCGCAGTTCTGAAACCTAGGCTCGCCGGAGGAATAATAGTAATTGGACGACGAGCCGTTGCAAACACGCTCGTACGTCACACCCGAGTAGTCAGTGTCTTGCACCCATGACCAGGTGTTGTTCCTCTGGAGGACATAATCGCCGTCCCTCGTGTTCCAGCCTTCAGAATAGCCCAGCGTGCCGTCTTCGCCCCAGTAAAGTACGTCAAAAAGGGCGACCATGGTGAGAAGGGCGGTAAAAATGAAGCCCAGCCAAAGAAGCAGGTCCATGGTGACGCGCAGGCCAGGGTGGACTGGGCGCTTGCGGACGATGAACAGGATTATGCACAGGGCGCACCATACCGCAGATATGGAAAAGGTGATTAAACCCCATGGCAGAGCCCAGGACCTGTCCCAGCCGTAGCCGTAGTCGGATGTCATTCTGCCACCCTCACTGATGGCCCATGCTACACAGCCGATGCCAATGATATCAACAAGAAAAAGGGCAAGTGTCAGGGCCATCTTAAACTTCCAGAGACGGTCAGCAGCATTGAGTTGCTCATTGTAGGACAAACTCTCTGGCTCAGCAGAGGCGGCCGGGGCTGGGGTCACTGGGTTTGGTACGGCCGATGGAGTAGTTGTAGGCGCACTCGATGTAGGAGCTGGTGTGGCTGCAGTAGGATGCGCTAGCATATTGGTGTGCGCGACAGGCGAGTTAGGGACCGCTGCTGTGTGTCCCAATGGGGAGGTAGTTGTAATCTGCGGCGCATGCGACGTGGGTGCAGCTTGTGGTGTAGACATTATCAACGGAGAGATATTCAAGCGAATGGCTACGCGAAAGTCGCGTGATAGTTGAAAAACGAGTGTCAGAAGAGGGGGATGCAACAGATGAGAAGTAAGAAATTGCGCGACAATTGACGCTCCTTTGTCTGCTTTGCCGCGAAACTGGCGCAATGGTTGCCTGACGCTAGACGCGGATTTGGCGATAGATAACTTAATTTAGGCCAATGTGCAGCGACCGTGCGCTCGTACCTGATCGATCGTCGCATCCACACCTCGAGTTTATCCAGACCTCACCATCAGTCAAGCAGCGAAAACATCTAGGTTCCAGAGGCTTAGCTGCGTTCAATACTTTTCGGACCTCTCCGCTAAATCCCCGTCGGGCTTTCAGCAGTGTATGGTCGCGGCTCGTGAGTGCGGCACAAAACAGACACCCTATCAGGTCTGGACGACGGACCTTGGTACAATCGTGGCATGATGGCTGCAAGCACAGTCAGAGCTATGTCATGTGCTCGTGTCTGCCTGGACCAAAAACAGGTGGGCAAATCTTGCCACAGACTTCACCGCATCTGGTATTCGTCCAGTGCCATACCCCTGGCTATCTTTTTGATCAACGCCTTCTTCAAGAATTGCTCTCGAGCTAGGCTCCGCGTTTGCTGTGGAGCCGTCAGCATGGAATTATCATCTCAATGCCGTGGATCTTACCTTGACAAAAACATCTGCTGTGACCCTCCCCTTGTCGAGCGCTCTACCCAAAACGAACAGCGCATCGGCGATTCCTCGCTCCTCGGCTGCGAGCGCATACAGCTGTTGTCCAACTACTGTAGGTGCCACGAGCACGTCGTCGACGTCCGGTGCGTGTCTTCTACGCGCATCATCCATGGCGCGGTCCGCATCTACCATTGCGCCCTTCAGAATCTGCTCGTTAGAAGCTAAGACCGCGTCCAATTGCTGCAGTTCGCCCAGTTCGGCTTGTAGCCGTGAGTATGCATTTTGCAACGCCTGTTGTTGTGCCCGAAGTGGGGCCACAGCAGTCTGGTTCGAGGCCACTACCTGGCGTGTCTGCGAGGCAAGAGCCTGACCGAGAGCTGTCAAGAGGGCATCTTTCTGCGGGTTTGGTGGTACGGGAGGTACTGGCAGAGATGTCTGTCTGCCTCCTTGAGACGGCAATGTTACCTCGAGCGAGTCGTCGAGGAGATTGACAGGAGGTGCTGGCTTGGGCTGCGGTGGGGCTTGTTGCGGTGGTGGCTGTTGATACTGCTGGTATTGTTGAGGATGCTGCGGCGGGTACTGCTGCGGCGGTGGTCGGTACTGCTGCTGCACTGATGAGGGATGTCCGTAAGGTTGAGGAGCGCCCGGCTGACCAGCGTACTGCTGTGGAGGCGCGCCGTTGGCGGGGGGCTGCGGGGGCGCTTGTCTTCCAAAGCTAGACGCTTGCCGTTGCCCCTGGGGCGAGATGGGACTGACAGGGCTTCCCGTCCCATACGGCGCAGGAGTGAAGCCTTGTGCCTGTGCCTGCGCCTGTGCCTGGGGCTGTGGGTTGTACGAGAGTGGTGTCGCCGGGCTGGTGTCGTGGCTCCCTTGTCGCGATGGAGCGCCGTGGGCGAATGGAGGTCCATGCTGTTGCCAGCCTGGCGGCGTCCCGTAGCTGCTCCGTTGCGGCTGATGTGGCGGCAGCTGTTGTTGCGGCGGGTGCGGAGGCAGCGGAGGCGGTTGCGAGTATCGATCGCTCTGCGGCTGGGGCGTCGGGCGGAGCGGTTCGTTTGGCTTTGGCGGCTTGGGAGGAGGCGCTGGGGGCGCTTGCGAGGGGCGGGAGGCGCCCGGGGATGCTGACGGGCCTGGTGTGCTGTGCAACGGCTGGCGATACTCCGCTGGAGGCGGGGGGACGGGCGGCGGGCCCTGTTGCGCGGGCGGGGGCTGCGGCTGCGGCTGTCTCGAGCGCACCGGGGGCTCTTTCGCAAAGACGCCTCGCAGCACAGCAAGAAAGTCGAACAAGGTGGACTTCTGCGCAGTCGTCAGCCAAGGCCCATGCTGGCCAGCGGTGCCCGCGGCTGCTGTGCGCCGGCACACACAGTACTCACATCCCAGTACTTGGCCCACTGTGCCAGATAGGGGTGGTAGACCCTCCCGTCGCCGCTCACATGCTGGCCGGGCCGCACCAGCATGTCTTTGTCGGGCTTGATGTACACAATGGGGGACTCGCGCGGGTAGGCGTAAGGCACCCACACCGCGACCGGGAAGCCATATGTTGCGCCGCGGAACGTCACCGGCAGCGTGCCGCTGAGGTTGAGCAGGAGGTTGGAAGCGCCGTTGTCGTATGCTGAGCTGGTCAGTCGCAGTGCGCCTCGCGGGCAGTGCCCAGCGGCGAGTTGCGCGTCGCGTTACGTACTGTAGACGTCGGTGCGCACCGACAGCGACGGGTAGTGGGAGAGGGCCTCTGTTGCGTCGTGATAGGTGCGATTGACGTCTGTGTAGTTCTGGCAACAGGTAAGCCCGCGGCTGCGAGGTCATAGACGGACGCCTACGCTGGTCAGGACGCTGTACAGCCAGTTGAGCGTTGTTTCCGGAACGCCGGCCATGTTCGAGGTCTGGTGGGGGAGCTCTGCCGTGGAACACAACCTCGGGACGTGTTGTGCCTGCGCCAAGGGCCACCGCCTGCTTTGCCAGTGCTACTGTCTGATCATGGCCGATGAATCTGCATGCAAGGCTGGTAATAGCTGGACTTGTGCACCTGGGAGTTTTGAGACGGTGCAAAGGCGACCAAACCCATACTTCTCACGCTGATCCCTTCACAGCATCAACTGTTCAACCGCCAACATCAACAAGTAGCCAAAACTAGCACATCACAAATGTCCTGGCTTTAGCCGCAGTATGGACTAGGTTTGTTCATTTACGCCTCAGCGAGCGTGCGCCTCATCCCTCTCTCGCGACCAAATACGCCCCTATAATATACATGAATCCTCCGGGTATCCTCAATTTATCACTCAGTGCTGGCTCCACTCAATCGTGTCGAGATCGACACCCTCCTGTACCAACTCCCACAGCGGACTGAGCTCGCGGAGGAATGTGACACGCTCCTGCACGGCCTTGAGAACGTAATCAATCTCCGCATCTGTGGTGAAGCGCCCAATTCCAAATCTGATACTGCTGTGGGCACTCTCGTCGCTGCTGCCAAGAGCACGAAGGACGTAGCTGGGTTCCAGCGAGGCTGATGTGCAAGCACTGCCAGAAGACAGCGCAATGTCCTTGAGGGCCATGAGCAGTGACTCGCCCTCAACGTAGGCGAACGAGACGTTCACGCAACCAGCATAGTGACGCTCGCGGTCGCCGTTGAGTGTGGTGTGCTCCATGGCAAGCAGGCCTTCGAGGAGACGATTCGACAGAGCGGTGATGCGCTTGGTGTCGTACTAGGAATGCGTTAGCGATCGTGTGGACCATCTCGAGAATATAAACATACCTCCATCTCCTCCTTGCAAATCCGGGCAGCCTCGCCAAAGCCGATAACGAGAGCTGGTGCAATGGTGCCACTTCGCAGACCACGCTCCTGGCCACCTCCGCTGATGATGGGATCAAGCCTGACCCTGGGCCGTCTTCGCACGTAGCACGCGCCGATGCCCATGGGCCCGTAGATCTTGTGGCCGGAAATGGACATCAGGTCGACGTTCATCTTGTTCACATCCAGGGGGATCTTGCCAACGGCCTGGGCGGCGTCGGTGTGGAAGAAGATCTTCTTGGAGCGGCACAGCTTGCCAATCTCCTCCATGGGCTGCACGACGCCAATCTCGTTGTTGACGGTCATGATGCTGACGAGCATGGTCTCGGGGCGCATGGCAGCCTCGAGCTGGGCCAGGTCGACGAGGCCGTTGCTCTGCACGGGCAGGTAGGTGACCTGGAAGCCCTCGTCCTGCAAGTGCCTGCAGCTGTCCAGCACGCACTTGTGCTCGGTCTGGGCGGTGATGATGTGGTTCTTCTTGCCGGAGCGCTTGAAGAAGCGGGCGACGCCCTTGATGCTCATGTTGTTGCTCTCGGTGGCGCCGCTGGTGAAGATGATCTCCTTGGGGTCGGCACCGATGAGGGCGGCAATGTGGGCGCGGGCGTCCTCGACGGCCTTGTCCGTCTCCCAGCCGTAGGCGTGGGTGCGCGAGTGCGGGTTACCGTAGAGGCCGGTCATGAAGGGCATCTGGGCGTCGACGACACGCGGGTCCATGGGGGTGGTGGCCTGCATGTCCAGGTAGATGGGCCGCGAGCCCTGGTCCATGACGGTGGCTTGCTTCAGGATGCCTGGGGGAGTCAATATCACGCAGTCAGGCAGTGACGTCGCGCGGGAGGCGGCACGCACCAGCAGTCGGGCTCATCATGGCGTCGGTGGACATGCCCGTGGTCGGCATGGTCGCGTCGGCGGGCTGCTCGCCCGTCTGGCGCAGGAAGGCCTTCTTCTCGGCCTGGATGGTCGTGTCGACGTTGACGGTGGCGTTGTGCGCCTTGGACTCGGAGACGTAGCAGCGGGCGGCCGCGCGCAGCGGGGAGCGGGCGCTGGCCGCGGGGGTAGCGCCGCGCCGCGATGCGCAGCGCCTGTCGCGCAACGGTGGGGGCGATGCTCGACATGGTGCGGTGGTGGTAGTGGTGGTGGTGGTGGGCGGCGGGCACAGGTGCGGGTGCCGGCCGCAACTTTCGACAGCCAGAGCGGAGCTAGCATGATGCGAGCGCCGAGGCGAGCTGCGCCCGGATCAGTCGGGCGCGCGCTGCACAGCGGGGCGCACAGCGTGCTGAGGGCTCTGCGCCGCCGTCGCCATGCTGCCAGCGCTGCTTTGGACCGGGCGGCGGCGGCTGCACGGCGTCCACGGCGCTGCTCAGCGCGCGAGGGCTGCTGCGAGGGCTGCTGCGAGAGCGAGGCCATCCCCGCGGCGCGCCTTGCCACAGTACCAGCGCCCGGATGTGGCTGAGCGCGCCGCGAACGACGTCAGTAGTCCGAGAGCGCGGTAGTGACGGACAAGACCCGCTTAACCCACCAGCTGCCTGCGCCATCGCCCACTCTCCTCTTTATGCTGCTCGTCCTTGCGCCCACCCGCTCCCGCCGTGCCACGCCGCCCTGCCTGTGCATTGCACTCTGACCCCCCGCCCGCGCACCGCACTCTAACCCGCTGCTCCCGCCGCCATGTCCTGGAAGGGGCTGACCAAGTCGGTCGTGAGAGTATGCCTGCCCGCCGCGCCCCGCCCTGCGCCGTGTCGCTGACGAGCCCCCCAGACGCCGCAGACGTTCAAGCAGAAGTTCAACATCGTACGTCCCCAGCCCGCACCCGCCGCGCTCTCGCTGCCGCCATGCGCCGTCCTCCGCGCGCCCGCCCCACGCGCTAACACGTCTGCAGGGCGAGATCACAAAGGATGCCATCTACATCGATGCCGAGCGCCGCTTCACCGAGCTGGAGAAGGAGACGAAGAAGCTGCACGAAGAGTCCAAGAAGTACGCCGCCTGCACGCATGCTCCCTGTCCGCCCGCGACTAACCCACCACAGGTATTTCGAGGCCATAAATGGTGCGCATGCCCCGGCCCACGCCCTGCCTCCTGCTAACAACACCCCGCCTAGGCATGCTCACACATCAGATCGAGTTCTCCAAGGCCATCGCCGAGGTCTACAAACCCATCTCCGGACGAATGTCGGACCCCACCTCGTTCCACGACGAAGGCAACACCGCCGGCATCGAGGCCTGCGAACAGTACCAGGAGGTCGTCGGAGAACTGCAGGAGACGCTCAAGCCCGAGCTTGAGATGATCGAGTCCCGCGTCATCTCGCCTGCGAACCAGCTGCTCGACATCATCAAAGCCGTGCGAAAGCTGGGCGCCAAGCGCGACCACAAGCAGCTCGACTACGACCGTCATCGCACAGCCCTCAAGAAGCTGCAGGACAAGAAAGACAAGACGCTCAAGGACGAGAAGGCCATGTACCGTGCCGAGAACGACGTCGAGCAGGCCACGCAGGACTACATCTACTTCAACGATCTCCTCAAGGACGAGCTGCCGAAGCTGTTTGCACTGGAAAGAGAGTTCATCCAGCCTCTCTTCCAGTCCTTCTACTACATGCAGCTGAACGTCTTCTACACTCTGCACGAGCGCATGCAGCGGCTGGACATTGGCTACTTTGACCTGGAGCTGGACATTGAGGCTGCCTACGAGAAGAAGCGAGGAGACATTCAGGCAGAGGCAGAAAAGCTATCAGTCGTCAAGTTCAAGACCACAGGCGGCCGCACGGGCCCAGGAGCTGGGCGGCCAGGCGTATCCAAGTACGCAACAAAAGCGCAGGAAGCCAAGGCGAACGAGGCAAAGCCTGGCCGCGCTTCAATCTCCGAAGAGGCGCCCCCGCCACCATACACTCCCGGCGCGTCCGGCGTCGTCGGAGACCTAAAGTCGCCGACATTATCGCAAGGGTCCTGGGGCTCCGCCGCGAAGGCAAAGGGCGCTCCACCACCGCCAAAACCAAAGCCTTCGCGCCTGAGTGGCATGCCCGCCGCAGAAACCTGCACTGCGCTGTACGACTTTGAAGCGCAGTCCGAAGGCGACCTGAGTTTCCTGGCTGGCGACATCGTTGAGATCATCACGCGGACGCAGAACGAGAACGAGTGGTGGACAGGCAAGGTCCGGGGCAAGTCGGGGCAGTTCCCAGGTTCGTAATCCACCCACACTTCCAGAGCCCACATTGCTAACACACATCAGGTAATTACGTGAAGCTGAATTAGGCGTTGCATCGGCGGAATATATTGCTGTTCCCATAACGATACCTGTTGTTCTGTTTGCTGGAGCCGAGTTGAGTAGACGAGCCCGCGCGAGTGCATCATGGTAGACGCGCTGCATTGCTTACACTTCAGACTACATATTAATACTTCCACCCACATGCCCTCTTTGTGCCATGGCTTCGTGCTTGTCGTGTCGTCCACGGCCGTCTCCCGTTCAGCCACATCTCGGCATCTCTATCCTAGCGCAGATCCACCGACCTCCCCGCATGACGTTGTCGGCGATACGACATATCTCCACCAGCTCGGCTACATGCAGACACGACTCTCCATGACCCTTTACCACCACCATCTCGTTTTCCAGATCCACACTGGAAGCTCTACACACGCACATCATCGTCGGACCTTCCCGCCGTCGTCGTCGCCGCCGCCGCCATGGGCTACGACTCCACCATCACATTCACCCTCGACACCATATGTCCCTGGTGCGCCCCGCCCGCGCCCTACCCCCACACATCCCCATCGCCTCACACCACCCCTCTGACGCGCCTAGGACATACATAGCGCTCGCGCGCCTCCGCCGCGCCCTCGCCACCCACCGCACCACCAACCCCGCATCGCCCGTGACCTTTACCCTGCACATTGCACCCTACCAGCTCTACCCGTCGTTCCCGCGCCAAGGCACCGATAAACACGCCTGGTACCGCGACGAGAAATACAGTGGTTCCGAGGCGCGATTCGAGAAATACGCCGCTTACATGTCCGCGCTGGGCAAGGACGAGGGCATCGCGTTTGACTTTGCCAGCGGGGACATTGCGAATTCATTCCCCGCCCACCGCGTGCTCCAGTACGTGCAGGCCACGCGTGGGCCGGAGGCTGCGCTCGAGGGGCTCGGGAAGGCGTACAGCATGTATTTTGAGCAGGGGGCACATCCGAGTAGTAATGCGACGCTGGTCGAGGTGTGTCTTGCGGCGGGGTTGAGTGGGGAGGAGGCGGAAAGGGTGGCGCGGGATGAGGGCGTGCATGCGGTGGAGACGCGCATGGCAGTGCAGGAGCAGACTGGGAATGGGGTAGACAGCGTGCCCTACGTTGTGTTTGAGGGGCGGAGGAGGGATTTCACGCTTATCGGGGCAAAGGAGGTCGGAGAATATGAGAAGATCTTGAAGCAGGTGGTCAAGGAGGCGATGTAGCGCCGTTCGGTGGGCAAGAAGAGATCAAGAAGATTCATCAAATGTAACAAATCATTTAGACCCAAGTGTACACCTGCAAGGCTAAGCTACTGCATGTCCATGACCGAAGTAATTCTGTCGTTGGTCTTCGTTGATAACGATAGTAAAAGGTAGCTCGCCCAGATACGCCGTAAGAGATGACCCTTGAGAGATGCAGCCGTATTGTGGAAATTCGCAAGCAAACAAGCGGCACTGCCCGTACCAAAGTACCAATTGCGGTGGCTATACTGGTAGCTATCATCGCCGAGTATATCTTGCATGGAGGGATATCAGCGACGTGCTCGAGTGGACCAAAGCGTCGCAACTAGAAGCAAGAATCACTTGCGAGTCCAGTCGTAGCTGATCTCCGCACGCTTTGTGACCTCGCCGGCGGAAGGGTCTCCGCAGACTGGACCCCAGACTTGAGCCTCGAACTGGCCGGCTGCAATGTTATTGCCGACGAATTCGTAGTCTGTCACAGTCAGTCTCTGCCCATGCACAGCTTCAGTATCACTTACAGCAGTAGAAGCGGGCAGGCCACTGCACGTTCTCCGGGTGGCAGTTGCCGAGAGCGCAGCCGATGCGGGTAGTGTTGCGCCACACCATCTGCGTGAAGTGGCCCCAAGCGTCGTCGTAGTAGGGGCGATCGTAAGGGTACTTGGTCTCCTCCTCGTGCCAACCGTGAGAGGCGGTGCGAGCGAACTCGATCCATTCCGCATAGTTCTGCGGAGCTGGCTGCTGTGACGAGAGGTTGCTGCCAGAACGCAACTGTACAAATCAGCCGGGCAAGCCAAGCGGAAAGAATGCTGCGGCTTACGTGCTCAGGCTTGTCGCCGCACTTGGAGACGTCGCGGCGCGCAGTATCAGCAAGGTCTTGGTCCCAGACCAGATCCTGGGCGCAGTGAAGGCGGCGCCAGTACCAGTGAGCGCGCATCACGGCACTGATGAAGTTGGGGTCCTCAGCGTGAGGAGCATCGTCGTTGTAGAGATCACGGGGCTGGACATCATGAGCGGGCGCAGCGACTGCAGTAGCAGCAAGCAGGGTAGCGAGTGTAGCGAAAAGCTTCATGTCTAGTGACGTTGTTCGTAAGGAACGACCAACGTGGATGAATATGGGTATCTCGGAGAACGGAGGGTGTAGGTAAGATTGTGCAATTGCTCGAGGATGTTGTGCACGTAGGTGGCGGGACCAAAGAGTGACTGCAGTGAGGAGCGCGAATGGAAAAGATGGAGAAAGTGGAAGGGCAGGGTAGCGGTGTATTTATACGGAGAGTGGCCCATGCACTGGGGTACACGTGTGGGCGAGGCGCGCCTACCTTCACTTGCCTGCCGTGGACCTGTGTACTCGTCCGCAGCGTCAGAACATATAGAAAAGTGAAGGGCAGCGGCAAGTACAGATAGACATATTGCAATATGACCAAAGGAACGGATGCACCCAGCACGATACGATACTGTTGACTCTGAAGCGACGATGCATCGAATCAGCCCACCGGATTTACCGGCTTGTGTCGCGGTGCTTTCGTGCCTGGTGATGGCTAGCTCGTTTGTAACTTCACCACTTTTGTCGAGAGACACGAACCGAGTGTCACGTAGCGCGGATCTGGGGGCGCCTGCAAACGGGCGTCACCCACCTCTGTCAGAGAGCATGATGCATATGTGAAGTTAAACCCAAGACAAGACATGTCATGTCGCTAAGCGGAGGGGCCTGAAAGTGATCAGGAGGGTGAAATGAGGTAACAGACCTTGGGTTGATGCAGCAGCGCTAATCAATATCATGTCAAGAATAGCGACACACGCAGAGCGCAAAGCAGACAATGGAGAGCTTTGTAACATGCTAGTAGAAACGCGATGCTGTCAAGGGAACTCATGCAGTGACTTGAAACGTCCACATCTAAAGAGATATTGGATATCCCGGTGTGCGTTTGATTTGAAACGGTTGAGTACGCTCGACTGAGCTTTTCTGTGCTACATCTCTCAAAGATACGAATCAGCGATCTACATTTCAGGTCTCGCATGGCTCATATGCCTAGAAGTGGTGCGATATGCTGTCGGTGGATGATGGAAACGACAGCCGTCTAGATGACTCCGCCGTGCAACATTTGCACCCTGCAAAATTGCTCATGATGTCAGGTCGCCCTTGTCAAGTCAGGTCACGACATTTCCTGCCATCACGAGCCAGACTGTGGCAGGGTCCCCACTTTGGGCGCCGGAGTATGGCGATGGCTCTTCGCCAAGTCAGGACGACCAGCTCCAAATGTTGCCAAAGTAGGTCAAGACTGCAGCATGCAGCAGTGTGGTCGTAGTAGTTCATCCTTCCTTGAGGCGTTTCGCAGGTCGGCCGATCAAAGAATCATCGGGCAGCCCACTTCGTTTGGTTCCTGGCAAACTTGAGGTACGAATGTCATTATCTTCTTGACTGACTCTTCGAACAGGGTACTTGATTTTGGAGTCTTCGAAACAACTCTCTGCTGGCTTACCGTGCACGGTAAAGTATGGATGCTCGAGCGCTTTCTCAGCAGTCAAGCGCTTGAGTGGGTCGTACTCGAGCAGCTGCTTGAGCAAGGATAATCCTTCCTGGCCAGGCGTGTCTGGTCCAGTGCCGACAGGGTAGTGATTGTTGTTCAGGGTTTGGTGATACCATCGTTCCAGGCCGTCGCCTTGTGGGCGAGGGTAACGTGCTGCGTTACCGGCAATGAGCGAGGTAAGCTGCGGATACTCAGGCATGGAAGTCAGCAGTGGCCAACGGTCCTTACTCGGCAGACCCATGATCTCGACAATCTTTTGCATTTGATTCCGCTGAAAGGGCACGGTCTTCTTGTTGTCCATCTTAGCCTCCTCTCCTTTGAAGATTGGTCGCAAGGACAGCAGTTCGGCAAAGATGCAACCAACAGCCCAGAGGTCAACTGCTGGAGTGTAGTGGCGGCTGCCAAGCAGCAGCTCAGGAGCGCGGTACCAGATAGTCACGACGACCTTGTCGCCAGAGAACAGTGACTGGAGCGGCTTGTGGAAGAGGCGCGCAAGACCCAGATCACCAGTCTTGACCTTGCCGTCCCTGGTAACCATGATATTTGCAGGCTTCAAATCTCGATGCATGACCCAATTGCGATGGAGATAGACAAGACCCTGCAGAAGCTGGTACAGAATTGACTTTATAGTCCGAGCAGGAATGGCTTGGCGCTGAGGCTGATTGTGATGGTGAATGATTTGGAGAAGGTCATGCTCTGCATATTCGAAGACGATGTAGATGCACTTGTCTTCGAGGATGATCTCAGATGTGTGTATAACGTTCTGATGTGCAACCTCGGTACAGAGAGCCATTTCCCTTATAGCGGACTGTGAGATGCCAGAATATTGGAGCTCGCCTTCCTTGTCCGGTTTGAACCTGGAAAAGCATCAGCACGATGACAGTGACAGGATGGGAACAAGAGACTTTTTGATGGCAAACTCCCCAATGCGGCCATTTTTGCCTTCTGCTTTGTAGACGCGTCCATAGGTACCGCTACTGATGAAGCCTACGATCTTGTAGCGCTCGCTGATTCGCTTTTTGGAGCTGTAGCCGGCAAACATTGGTGACGAGTCTGCAGTGTCTGTACAGATGGTGTCTCAGCGTTTCATCTAATGTAGTGACGACGGCAGCCTTGAGTGGCGGGATGCCAATATCAAAGATGTAAGATGGGTGAGACGAGGTGGTGTTGGCGGCAGAAGGGGACAACAATAAGCGAAAGCAGTCGACTCTCACGAGCAGCAAAAGCAAGTGCTCTGCCGAGACAGATGCTAGCAGAGACGACAGGGACGCGAGCAGACAATGGGATCAACGGGGCGACAAGGAGCAACAGTGGCACGAGACGCAGGGGTGGAAAGGCTACCGACCGTTGAGGGCTCTCTGCACAGTGGTGCGCAGGGCGGCGGCTCGGGGGTTTGGAGCGGCAGCAGAAGGTGGGCCACACGCAGACGGGGGATTCGACGGCGGCTGGGACATGACTTGGACGTCATCCGCGTGTCGTCGGCAGCTGGCGCATGCGCGCATGCGGCGTCTGACGGACAGTCTCCGTGGCGGCCGCGGCGGAAGAGAGGAGGCGATGGAGCTTCTCTCGGGCTGCCAGGCTCCCCCGCAGAGCCGCAAGAACCACGCACGTTGCCAGCCCCACGCGTCGCCTGCTCGGCTTCACGGCCACCGGGAGTCACGACAGGTCACGGCAGGTCACGGCAGGTCACGGGGAAGTCTCAGCGCAGTGGTGGCTCGTCTGCCGTGGGCGTTGCAGGCGGACGGGGCACTTGGCGGCGATCAGGTACAGCACCGCGGTGGACGGCCGGTCGCGATGGCGCACCCTTGCATTCCGAGGTGGAGCTGACATGCAGCGCTGCACCCACCACACAGCTCCTCCTCCGCCAGCCCCCCACTGCACCACGCCCACCCATATCGTAGCTCTCGCAACCCACCGCCCACTACCTCCACCCACCGCCTACCGCCCGCCGTCGCCGCCATGGATCCGCGGTCGTGGTTTGGCGACCTCACGGGCTACTTTGTGTACATCCTGTTTGTCGCGACGCTGGGCCCGCTGCTCTTTGGCTTCCATCTGGTACCTACGCCCGCGCCCGCCCGCGCCCGCTCGCTGCATCCCCGCTGACCCTGCCAGTCTGAGCTCAACGCGCCCGAGGACGTTATCCGCTGCAAGCGAAAGTCCATCACGTCCGCCGGCCTCGCCGCGCCCTCGCTGCCGCAATGCATCGCCATGACGCCGACCCAGTGGGGAGTCGTGGGCTCCATGTACACCTTGGGCGGCCTGGTTGGCGCCCTCTCCGCAGCACCGCTGGCCGGCAAGTTCGGCCGCCTCAGGGCCATGCAGCTGACGACGCTGTTCTTCGCCGTCGGCCCCGTCTTCGAGGCCCTGGCGCCCTCCATCGCCGTCATGGCCTTTGGGAGACTCGTGTCCGGCGTGGGCGCCGGTGCCGCCGTCGTCATCGTGCCGCTGTACATCTCAGAGATCGCCCCGCCTGCACACAAGGGCTTCTTCGGCGCCTTCACCCAGATCATGTGCAACGTCGGCATCCTGGTCACCCAGCTGCTGGGCTACTTCCTCAGCCACGACTCGTACTGGCGCCTCATCCTGGCCGTGGGCGGCGTGGTCGGCCTGGCCCAAGGCCTGGGCTTGCTGTTCTCCGTCGAGAGCCCCAAGTACCTGGCTGAGAAGGGCAACCTCACCCAGGCGAGGCGGACGCTGCGCCACATCAGGGGCGAAGGGGCCGACATTGACGGCGAGATGAGCGAGTGGGGAGCGGAAGGCTCCGATGCAAGCGGTACGTCTGGACGTCTCCATGCCCGTTGTCACCCACACTAACGCCCCGCCAGAAGAGGAGCAGACGCTGTTGCGCAACGAAGGCGGCGCCTCGCAGCCCGCAGCCAAGTCGCCCGACCACGAGGGCTCACTGAGCATCGTGCAGGTCTTCCGCCACCCTGACTACAACAAGGCCGCCATTGCGGTCATCATGGTCATGCTGGCGCAGCAGTTCAGCGGCATCAATAGCATCGTCATGTACGGCGTGTCACTGCTGGCAGGGCTGCTCGAGTCCAACTCGGCGCTGCTCAACCTCGCCGTGTCTGCCGTCAACATCGTGATGACGGCTGCAGGCGCATTCCTCCCAGACAGGTTCGGGCGCAAGCCGTGTCTGCTTGGCTCCATCGCCGGCATGGGCACCAGTGCACTGCTCCTGGCGATTGGCATCATGCAGGCGGTGCCCGTACTGTCAGCCGTGGCCGTGCTGTTCTTCGTGGCCAGCTTTGCGCTAGGGCTCGGCCCGGTCCCCTTCATCCTGGCCAGCGAGCTAGTCGGGCCCGAGGCGGTCGATGCCACGCAGAGCATTGCACTCGGCGCAAACTGGATTGCGACGTTTGTTGTGGCGCAGTTCTTCCCACTGCTGAGCGCGCAGCTGGGCGGCAAGGTGTACCTCATTTTTGCAGCGCTCTCGGCGTTTTTCTTTGTGTTCCTGTCGTGGTACGTGCCCGAGACCAAGGGCAAGAAGAACGCGGACGAGGTCTGGGGCCGCGAACGCAGGGTCGATTGAGGCTCCAACGCAGACGTGGGATGACGTGGGTGCCACGGGCTCGGGAGCACCTGCATTGCAGGCTACACAAATTTAATGACCCCCATGCGCTCCGTTTCCAGCTGCCTCGACTGCTCTCCAGCGTATGCCATGCTGACACAGAACATGCTACATGCGCATCATGCTGACCAAGAGCGCGGTCCGCCCCCGCGGCGCAGCGTCGGCGCTCTTCCGCCGCCGTCCATGATGCACGCTGGAGCGGCTTCGGCCTCGGGAATTGGGAATTAGACCATGAGTCGACGACCCCACTGAAACCCTCGGCCCTCATCACGACATCCGCCCTCACCGTCCGGCGTGCACTCGTCTCCTGTGTCCTCGCGCGAATCCGCTTCCTGTGCTGCGCCGCGCCGTCGCCTGTTCCGCGCTGAAGCAACGTGCCCACCGCCGCCCCCCATGCCCGACCTGCCGTCACACTCGTCGCCCGGCCTGCCGCCGCTGTACACTCCGCAGCCGCAGAGCCCGAGCCGGCAGGGCTTCGACTTCGACAGCCCCGAGCGCGCCCTGGGCGACGATGCCACACACGCGCCCGCGCCCGCGCCCCGGGCCGCACACCACCGCGGGTCCGACCCGCCGCGCTCGCTCATCTCGCCTGCCTTCACGCCGCCCGCGACGCCCGGCTTCGCAACACCGTCGCAGCCGCGCCGCCCGCCGCGCTCCGTGCCCGTCGACACGTCGCGGGCGACCGACTCGCCGCGCCCCGAGCTGCTCGAGCAGCTGCCCGTCGTCGAGTGCGAGGTGCGCGCGCGCATCCCCACCACCACCGGCCACGAGATGTGGCTGCACGTGTACCGCAACAACGTCGACACCAAGGAGCACCTGGCCATTGTGTTTGGCAACCAGATCCGCTCGCGCTCGCTCGACGCCGAGCGCCCGGGCGAGACCGAGCTCGACCGCATGACCCGCGGCGCATACGTCGGCCGCCTGTACCCCGGCCGCACCACGTCGCGCGTCGACGCCATCAGGCGCGCTGAAGGAGTGCCCTCGCGCCGCGCCCCCGACTCCGCCGCCGCCGACTCCCCGGACCCCGCGCTGGCCTCACCGTCCTCGGCCTCGTCCGACAACGGCGATGGCGCCTCCGCCTCTGACCTGCCCCTCGTGCGCATCCACTCCGAGTGCTACACCGGCGAGACCGTCTGGTCTGCGCGCTGCGACTGCGGCGAGCAGCTCGACGAGGGCGCTCGCCTCATGGCCGACCCCACCCTCTCGCCCTCCGGCGGCGCCATCATCTACCTGCGCCAAGAAGGGCGCGGCATCGGCCTGGGCGAGAAGCTGAAGGCCTACAACCTGCAAGACCTGGGCAACGACACGTACGAAGCAAACGTCATGCTCAGGCACCCCGCCGATGCGAGGAGCTACGGGCTGGCCACCGCCATGCTCATGGACCTGGACCTGGGCGGAGAGAGGGGCATCAGGCTGCTGACGAACAATCCCGACAAAGTGCGCGCCGTCGAGGGGCCCAACAGAGAAGTTGTCGTCCGGGAGCGCGTCGCTATGGTGCCGTTAGCCTGGAAGACAGGCGGCAAGCAGGGCATCAACAGCGAGGAGGTCGAGAAGTATTTGAGCACCAAGGTGAGTTGCATACATCCATTGCCTCCGACCACGTCTGACCAGCCCGCAGATTGAAAAGTTCAAGCACATGCTCGACCAAAAATGAGCCCTTAGCAACAGACAAGATATCACAATAGGATTGCATGCCGCCCAGCTGCGTCCCCAACATAGCGCCTCTTGATCCACAGTTATCATTGTATTTTGATTCTGCTAACAAAGACATATCTGATCATCTGAACTCTTCCACGAGCCCGCTCCAGCACCTGGAGGAATCAAGCGCTTCAACTCATTTCCTGATGCAACAGCACTTCTGCGTGATATTGATTGGATTCCACTTGCATCCGTCACGGCTCATGTGGGAAAAGCCCCGGGAGCCGCAGTGGTTCTCGCACTTGCCAGACCAGAAAGCCGAGCACTGCGATGGGAAGAAACAGTTGTCGGCACGGCCTTCCATGTCTGCCAGAGCAGGAGACATTTCGCCGCTCGCCCGGGGCGCGGCAAAGGCCGTGGCGGCAATGGTCGCGATGATGAGGGTGAGCTTCATCGTGTGAGGTGGACGGGTGCTGAGCTGGTGGGAGTGGTGATGGCTGGCTGAGCAAGAGAGGTATTGTAATCTGCTGGAGCTGGGGGAATCGCGGAAAGGAAGTGATGGGTGATTGAGTAAGGGGAACCGTGGACTACTTATACTTCGGTCTGTGACGATCAACCCCAGCTCAGACTGCTGGTAATCTCAGCTGAAGCTCGCAGAAGCGAGGAAACCGGCCTACACCATTCCACCTGCTCTATTCAGGGAACGCATGGACCCGACCCGCGTTGCAAAGACCCTATTCCACGAGTCGTGTGGTCGAGATTCATCCACTGCCCGCATTCATTCGCTTCAAGACATGTTCTAGTCGAGATGGACATATCACCGGCCAATCTCATCAATCCAATTCTGGCATACTGCAGCTGTGCTAAGATGAAGTCGAGCATGTCAAACTTTCGTAGACGCCATTCATCTATCTTTATGCGACCAAGTCAACAGCTGTTCTGCCTATGGTAGGAGGGCGTGCCTGAGTGAAATGATAGGCTGGTAAGCTAAAGCCACCACGTCTCCATGCAGTGAGGCTGATGTAAATCGCAACAACGTCCGCCAGTGGAACGAGTAAACCTCTGGAGATTCTTCATGGGCAGGCGAACCCCTTGAAGTGGACGAATGAAAGGGCGGCTATTCTGAGCCGCAGTCTTGCAAGCTCTCCTCAACCCCGCAATCCTCGTACCGGTAGCCTCGTGTTTGTTTTGGCCCCAGGCCCCCAGCCTCGCCAATGCATAGCCTATTTTCAAGGAACCCCTGGAAGGCGGGCCGTTGCGCTTACTTTGCACGTTGAACGTCTTCCGTATCTATTGATTGGATAGAACGTCATGCATCGTGTACTACCGGACCAGAGCTGCCTCAAAGTTGTGCACAAGTTGAATGGAAAGCTACTACCAGCCCCACACGCTGCGTCGCTTTCCTCGTGAAACTTCTGCTTAGGAATGGGTCGAGACCATGATCAAGTCCGGCTGCGTCTAATCAAAGCCTAAAGCTTGTTAGTGAAGACGGCTTGGATGTTTTCATACATCGAAGGTTATGCAGCCACTTCAGCTTGGAACCAGGGACTGCCATCCATTGTGGTAGTCAGGCCCCACCCTCGTCCACGTCAAGAAAGCACACCGAAGTGCTATCCGCAGCTGAACAACACGGTCAATCCATGGTTTGATTGCTACGTACCTAATTATGCTCCCGGCCTGCTAGCTCATGACAGCTCTGCTGCGACATTGTAGATGTGGACCGAGGAGTCATCCGTCGCTACCGCAATCTGCTGCCCCTGTAGTTCACTCCGACCCGGCCTCCACACGATCTGGTTGATGGTCTTAACGGGGGCCAACTCTGCAACGACTTGTGTCACTTCGATCCTGTCCAGCGCGTCCACGCTCGCGCTGGCAATACCAACTTCTCCGGTTTCAGTCCCAAATGCAAACCATGTTGCGTTGTTCACCACGCTTCCACTGCTCGCGACCGCGGTGACAGAAGCATTCGCTGCTACTGTGCCCTTGAGCTGCACCTCGTCGCCGACAATCTGCCAGATCTTGACGGTCTTGTCGCGTCCTGCTGTCAGGAAAGTTGGTTGCTCGAGCGGTGCCCATGCACAATTCAAGATCATGCGCGAGTGTCCTTTGGGGTTCAGATGCTTCAAGACGTACTGTGACTGCTCCTCGCTTTGCTCCCAGACGACCCACTGTCTATCGCGGCCGACGCTCAACAAGTACTTGTCATCCGGCGAGAATTGCAGCGATGTGACCGTAAGGGAATGTGCTTTCAGCGCCGGTTTTACTTCCAGCCACTCCTTTGTATCGTAGAGACGAATGACTGCGTGATCAATGGAGCTGGCCCGGCATGCGGTTGCGACCAGGCTACTATCGCGGCTCACTGCTACTGCAGAGATTTCGTATCCATGGCCGTAGAGCTTCTCTGTCTCCGGCCAGAGGAGGTGGCGCGCTAGGTGGTCCTCGAATGGGGGGTGCGTGAACTCGAGCGCAGACTTGCGAACAATAGAAGCAGGGTCGACGGCATCGCGTTCGTCTTCATCGCCGTCCTGTACGTGCTCGTCGTCATCGACAGCCTGGATGGCCTTGTTCGAGAGACCGAGTACGGGTATGTTTGCTGCGTCTGGAAGATCGCTAGTGCCCTTGAAGTCAATCTTACACAGCTTGGTCAGCATGTCCGCGACCCCTTTTGGTTCGCCAAAAACCCGTAGCAGCTTCTCGTCAGCCCCCGAAACAAACTCTGTATCGCTGATCGCGTCAACACAGTTGAGATCGTAGCCGTGAATCTGGGGTCTTGAAAATTCGTGCCATGAAGAAGTTCCATCGTGCTTCCACTCTGATAGCAGCCGTGTTGTTTGGTCTTGAGATGTAGAAAGCAGGTAGGAACCATCTCGTGACCATGTGACTCCTTTGACTTCTCGAACATGGCCTGTGATGGCGACTTGCTGTGCCCACATGTCTTCAGACGCAGCGTATGTCCACTTCCTCCAGCTTCCAGTTCTCCCCAACGATACCACGCAGTTGCCGTCTGGAGACCAAAGCCCAATCCAGAAACCTCCAGCACTTCCTGTCGCGCTTGTTGATCCCTTCTGCGCGCTGATCTCACCCAGCCTAGTGACGCACACCCATACGCCTGATGTTGGGTCAGATTCCCACATTGCGAGAGAGTTGTCCTCTGACGTGGAGAGGAGCTGCAGTTTGCCCCCTCGGTGACGCCACAGAGCAGTGTAGATCCAGTCCTCATGTCCCAAAAGCAGGGCTTCGAAGGTGATGGAATGCTTCGATGTTGCAGACTGAATCCAGTGAGGTTTGTTCGACAAGGACCTTATCAAGCCTCCGAGAGCGGGATCATTAAGCGCCCCGCTTGCCATGGGAAGCTCGCTGCCCTGATGGAATCGCCAAAGGCGGATGTATTTGTCTTGGCTTGCAGATGCCAGCAGCAAGTCGCTGGTCGGGTCCGACGTCTCGCGAGTGAAGTCTAGAGAACGGATCCATCCCTCGTGTCCAGTGAGCGTTGCCGAAAGTTGGAATTGGTCATTCCTGGAAACAAAGACCTGGATGGTGGGTCGAGTGCCTGCAACCGCTAGGACCATCGAATCGGCGTCGAGCTGCGCAAGTGCAAGAATCAAAGGGAAGTATTTGGGCACTAGCACAATGGTCTGTAGCAGCTCGACGTCTATGGGTGTGTAGTTCCCGTCGTGTATCAGCTTCCATATCTTGATCGATCCATCGGATGAACCGGAGGCAAATATATTGGAGCCGGGTAGGGTAACAAGCTTGGTGATGGGGTTGTTATGACTAGAGAGCACTTTTACACATGTATACTTGTAAGGATCGTGATTTTGGGCCCGCCATATTCGAATGGTATTGTCCGCTGCACCACTGAGAAGGACAGAAACACTTGAAGATGTCGAGGGGAAGAATTTGACGGCGTTGACAGCTTTAGTGTGCCCATTCAAAACAGCATGCACTCCCACGAGCTTCTGATCCTGCATTTTGTCAGGTGTTAACAACTTAGCTTCGCAAGTCGGCTCACTTGAGGATCCCACAGTGCTATGCCACTATCCGCGCCGAATGCAAGAATACCGGAACCGTTCACGTCCCAGTCTGCGGCTGCTGGGTTTCTGTTACCGCCTATTGATATGAATTCGGATGAGACGTTCATCCTGCGGACCTTGTAATGTGGAGTCGTAGGCTGCGCATAACTATAGTCATCTTGTCAAGGGATTTCTTGGGCACTAATGTCGCTTAGCACGCCGTTCTGGGATTAGTTCCCTTTTGAGTGCTATTCACACCAGACCGTGGCAAGCTCTACGCTCGTGACTATGTCAACGAGATCTCAAGACGCTACATCGAGGATGGAGAACGATACCTTGCTCATAAACGTCGAGTTCAGGTACGATCGTAGAAATCTCATTAGAGGCCAACTCTGACGATTATAGCGGGGGTCTCGAGTTGCTCTTTGCAAACCAGAAGAAGTATGCTCTGTCGATACCAAGCAAGGATGACTCCGGCGCGCCTTCGAATGTAGCCCACTTGGTGAGATATCTTTGCGACAAGGTCATGAAGGATCCACGGAAAGACATGTTCGTACTTGACGATGCTGTGTAGGTCTGGCAACAAACTTCTGCGAAAACATTTCTAATGCACGAGGCAGCCGCCCTGGTATCTTGGTCCTCATCAACGAGGCAGATTGGGAACTAGAAGGAGAAGACCAGTACGAGTTGCAGAGGGGCGACCACATCATGTTTGTATCTACCCTGCATGGAGGATAGCAACTGCACTAGGTCATTCACAAACCGAGAAATACTTAGACGAAGAAAAGTATGATTTCTGATGAACTGTCAATTATATGTGCCTCGACGTTGATATCGACAGGCCAATCGTAATAAAGAAAAGTCATAGTCACGTGTCGTCGCGAAAGCGCGTTTCGCGTTAGCTTCTTGCTTGTGTGATCACTCACCAACACCTACCTCTATTGCCACGAGCCCATAAACAGCCACGACTAAGGAAGACGCAGAATCCCGGCAATGCAATGTCATCTTCGGACGATGAAGACCTCAAGCTGGCAAAGGCGCTGTCCATGCATCAGAAGTATTCTACCGCCACAACCAAGGCGGTGGTCGACCTTACATCGGACAATGAAGGTGAGGACGAGGACGAGGACCTCAAGCGAGCAATTGCGATGTCACTGCAAGACGATGTGTATTCTACAGAGTCCACAGAGCCTCTAGTTGTTGACGAGGAATTTGAAACGGTCACCTCGTCACAAGCAGTGCTGACTCCCCAGGCGGCCGAGCCTAGTTCGGTATTGCAGACATTGGCAGGTAATTCGTTCGTCATGGATCGCAAGTCTATGGAATCGGAACGGCTCAAGCGACTCGCAGAACGGAAGCGCAAGCGAAGTTCCTCTCTGGATCAGCCCTCTAGACAACTGCAAGAAGCACAAGCGCCTGCAAAGCTCCACTGTCCAAGCGGCTCACACCAGCGTTCAAATGAGTCGTTGCAATATCCTAGAGGAACTATCAAGCGGACGTTCGCAGCCAAACTTCCCCGAACCGACGACCTGACTATCGACGAACTGCTGCAGGCATCCATAGTCAGTATTGCTGTCATAAGCTCTTTCCAGTGGGACGCCGAATGGTTAGGCCGCAAACTCAGTCACAACAAGATCAAACAGCACTGGGTCATGAACGCAAGGGACGCGGAAACGCAAGCGAGATGGAGGCGGGATCTTGCAGAGTGCGGCATTCCCAATCTGCGAATTCACTTTCCGCCAATGAACACTGTCGTCGGAAACGCGCACAGCAAATATATGTTACTCGTCAGCGAGAACAAAATGAGGGTGGTCATATCCACAGCAAACATGGAACGAGAGTATTGGGGAGAGGTCGGAAATGATTGGCAGACTGGTGTTCTGGAAAACTCTATCTTCGTCATTGATCTTCCCAGAAGAGCCGATGCTGCTGTGGGGAGTATGGAGGACCTCACGCCATTCGGGAAGGAGCTGGTGCATTTCTTACAGGCCCAACAACTCGATCCACTCATTATCAAAGGCGTGCTGAAGTTTGACTTTTCACAGACTGCAAATCTTGCCTTCGTCCATTCTATGTACGTTGCTGACTACTGTGCGGAGGAGAATGGCTTACATTTATCAGTGCTTGCTCTTCCGACGTTTCTACGCACCCTACGGGTCTCCCTGGACTCGCCAAAGCGATCCAAGACCTCAAGCTTGATCAAGTTCGGGTTATTGAGCTTGATTATGCAGCATCGTCTCTGGGCGCAATTGATGAGACTTTGCTGCAGCGTATCTACTTGGCTGCGCAAGGCTTGTCGTTTGAGCTTGATTCGAAAGCAGCAGCACACTGGAGAGATCATTTCCGCATCTATTACCCGACTGCGGAGACCATTGGTGCCAGTACTGGTGGGCCAAATTGTGCCGGAATAGTTTCGTTGAAGAGAACGCACTTCAGCTCTGCCTCGTTTCCAATCGAGTGTCTGCGTGATTATGTGTCCACGCGCAAAGGCATGATCTCACACAACAAATTACTGTTTGCACGAGGCCGACACGAAGACGGCAGACCATTTGCGTGGGTCTACGTAGGTTCAGCAAACATTTCAGAGTCGGCTTGGGGGGCTCAGAAAGTGCTGAAGAGTGGGAAGCTGGGCAAGCTCACGATGAGAAATTGGGAGAGCGGTGTTATTGTACCGGTGCCAGAAGAGAAATTCAAGGTTCTGGCACTTGAAGATGATGAAGTACCGCCAATGAGTATCTTCGAAGGCACGATCGAGGTCCCAATGCAGTATCCAGGGGAGGCATACAGAGGACGGATGCCATGGGTCCAGGATTGGTAGACTACTGGACGGTTCAGTGTACCCAGGCAGCTGCCGGACGGTTCTGTAGGACCCGGACCAATGATTGCAGCACTCAGACTGCAGGAATACGGAACGATTCAACAGAAGCATGTATGATCTCGTAGGAAAGAAGTCCAATGACACCTAGTGTACAGTAGATGCTTCATGCCTGAGGCCGGCAGGCCAAGCCGAGCACAGGCGCAGTAAAGACAGGGTGGGAAAGACGGGGTGGAAAGAACAGGGTGGAATTGCATGAGCGCACATGGGCATTTGTCAGTCTAGGACAATGGGTGTGGATCACAATGAGTCATAATGCAGCAAACGTGAGTCTTGCATGATGGGACTGGGACAGCGGGAAGGTACGTTTGCCAAGAGTAGTGGACGAGAATGGACGGGATGGCGTCACCGTATTTACCGTGTACGGAATATGTGCGCGGCGTTGAAGGATGCCTGGCTCGTCTCCGAACTTCTGGGGAAGGATCGGGCGGACCAATGCGGCGGAGGGCGGGATCTGTGGGTACCGACGCAAAACGGAGCTAACGACGGGCCGTAGGGATTAATTAAGGAATCACCAAGCAGTCAGAGGCAGGCAGTGATAGACTCAGTGGGCACGCTGACCATGTCGCACAGCCCTTCCTCTCCACAAGATCCTGCCGTGGTTGTATAGCCGCCCATGCCCAGCAGCACGCCTTCAGCTGCCCGCGTCACACCCGCGGACGCGCCTGCCCTTACCGCGACCGCCTCCGCCGCGGCTGCCACGGCCACGGCCGCGGCCACGACTGCCTCGCATATCTTCTACAACGCCGAGCGTCCCATCACAGCGCCACGCCACTCGTGGTTCACGTCGCCGGCGCGCTCCCACCCCAATGCCGCGCAGGCCAAGGAGCTGCCGCTCCATCTCATCCAGCTCATCCTCACACACGTGCGTACGCGGCGCACCCATGCGCTCGCCCGATGACCTCATTGCACCCAACTGACCCGTGTCGCAGCTCGACGATGTCGCCGACCTTGCGCGCATCACGCGGACGTCGCGGCTCTTCTACTACATGACGCTGCCGCGGCTGTACGAGCAAGTCACCCTCCGATCATATGCCGACATTCGCTACGTCGACGGACGCCCCGAGGGCTTCGGTGGAGGGAGCCCGTTCTCCTCGGGCCTGCACACGCTAGTGTCGCGCAGCTTCACCGACTACGTGCAGTTGTTTCGCGTCGCGGGAGAGTGGCGCGAGCACGATGTCGACGACTACAAGCAAGGCCGCGTGCCGGACAACAGCATGGTCTTGCAGATCGCCATGCGCGCCGCTCTCGACAAGATGAAGAACATTCGCTCCTTTGCGTGCGTGTGCCGTCCCTCCATTCCTGAACATTGCTGATCCACGCCAGCTGGGAGCTCAATACCCCGCCGCTAAGGACCATCTACGATGGCCTCCAAGGCAAGCCTGCCCTCACCTCCTTCACCCTACGCTGCCAAGCAAATCGAATACCCCGCCCGACCACCACAATCCCCCCGTTGCCGGCCCTGAAGACCCTTATTGTCTACGACATCGACCCGCTATGCTACCCTGATGACATATCCCTGGTCCTGGCGAGTGCAAGGCAACTGGAGAACCTGAAGCTGCACTGGAGCCCTCGCATGCGCGAGAACGGCGAGGAATCCATCAATCTCATGTCTGTGGTTGCGCGCTGCGCTGCAGGCAAGATTGTGTTGCCTATCAAGCGAATGGAGATGTGGAATCTCTACACACGTTTTTCCGGCGACGTCGAGCATCAGATGGTGAACCCTCTGACAGTCTCCGAGATCACTATCATGAACTCCATGGGCTCTTCCGATCCCATGACCGTTTTCCTGGACGAGACCTGGCGGCTGGGGCACAAGCAGGCCGTGCATTCGAATCTCAAAATGATGCGCATGGATACCATCGACAAAGGGGGTGTACGCATGCTTCAAGACTTCCAGGGCCTTGAGCGCATATACATAGTCAATGCCAAACGCACGCGAGGAACCCCGAAGTCAGACAGCACTGCCGCAACACCAACCACCCCATCCTCGGCAACCCCAGGTATGACCAACGGGAACACGAGCGCGGCTGGTACCCCGAACATCAGTGAACACCTGTGCCGCGGCATCGGTGGTGACTTTCTCGCAGTTATTGGATCGAACCACCGCAGTCTGCGACACCTTCTGCTTTCAGATCTTTGGCAGCTTACGCACGATGCACTATACAAGACTTGCCAGACCCTGCCCAATCTCGAACAGTTCGGTTTCAGCTCCGGTTTTCCTAGTATTGATTCTCTACGCCAGATTATGAGCCTAGTGCCAAAACTGTGGGCAATCCGGCTCCTGGTCAGACCAGGGAGCGAATTGGCAGACAAGATTGACGCAACAGAAGACATGCATGCATTCGCCATTGCCACTGAGATGTGGAGACCGGAGTACAAGAACGTGAAGTTTGTAGGCATCGGGAATAGACTGGTTTATAAGCTTGGCAAAGTTATCTCGTCTCCAAAGGGCACTTTTGACATATCCAAAAGCCCGGAGAACAGCATGAATGCGAAACGAGCTGGACCGGTAAGGCACATAGAGAGAGTCAGCCGGGAAAGCGTAAAATGGATATCGATCTGGGGCATGGACACAGCTGATTTTGAAGTTGCCTTCACCTAGTATATGTATAGTACGTTAGAGCAATACACCTATAATACTTTAACTAAAGTCTTAAAGTTAATACCTATAGTACGTATTTTCAGTCTAATATTAAATAAATATATAATATAAACCAGTATACTATTAGAACCTATGTCGACCTTATATTTAAAAGAAGCTTTTATATTTTAAGTAGGTTTATATTAAGTATAACGTGAAAAAACACTACGTGAATAGGTGAAATACACCCCCTCTGCGGTGTTTTTAACGACCTTTCTCCTGTGTATTTTACCCGTCAGAAGTGCGGTGTTTTTAACCCGATTTTGTACCCTAGTGTTGCTACTGCGTTGCGCAAATTATTCGTAGCTGCTGCAGCACACTCAGGCAGAAGGGATCTTGGATTACTGGGGCTCGTCACACGCGTACTTTACCACCTATCGGCGATGACGTCTGGTATCATTCATACATACATTGCACACAGTCAAGTTTCAAAGTCATGTTATAGGACAAGCCGCCCTAACGAAATAGGCAAAACGTTTTACTTTAACGATACTCATATCATGTCAACGACTCTGACGGTGCCCTAATCCAGATCCCCCCTTTCACTCAGGCAGTAGCAGAAGAAACCTCAACCGTAGCCTCCCCCTTCCACGACCGGCCCACAGAATCAGCAACCTTAAGCTCCAACGGTGCATTCCCAAAAACCGTCGTATTCGCACTAGGCTTCTGCACAACCTGGCTCAACGAAACAGCTACACCCACACGTCAGCCTAGCTCCTCCCTCACCCTTCCACATCGATTGCGCAACTTACTTTGTCCATCATAACTGTACGAAAACCCCTCATCGCACTTATCCGTCTGGATTGGCTCAGCGAAAGGATTAAGAATGTGCGTGCACTCCTTTCGCAGGCCTTCGGGGTACGACTCAGATGTGTACACGGCGGTGGCGATGGTGGACTGGTAGCCGCTGGCGTACGCGGATCTGTAGAGGCTGAATTCCCAGGAGCCAAGTTGGGAGCGGGGGAGCACGGCGGCGGAGGCGCTAGCTGTGAGTGCGAGGAGGAGGGCGGTGGAGAAGTGCATTGTAGCGAGTGTGTGGGGTCAGGAACGGTAGCTGGATCAGGTGACTTGTTGGGTGGATGGGAGGAAAGTGGGAGGGTGAGGAAGCATAGATTTATACCTGGTTGGAGGTGGGTAGTTGATGTCAGTGTGGAGCCCCCTCCTCTTTCCTCCGTTCGTATACAAGGTCTGCGTCCTTGCAGCACAGTATAGCATCGTACGGTGCGCATGCCTCGCACGAACTCATCCGCGCCCTGCTCCACGCTGCATTGCAGCAGCTCGTATTCGCGCACGCTTACAGTGGGACTCCGACATCAATCAACCCATCAGAAATTAATGCTGTCGCGCGCGGTGGAAAGTCGCGCATTAAGGAAGGCAGCATGTCAATTTCCAAATAAGGCTGCCTCGCTGTCGGCGGACGGGGTGGCGCCGTTTAGGATGCTATTTTTGGGTCGCGTGCATTTGGGAAGGTTGATGAGGCCGCGGAGGGCTTTCGGACGTGTGATTAGTTGGATGGGACGATGGATTTGTCTACATAGTAGCATTCTTGTTGTGTGTGCGATGCAAAGGGCTTTTTCAAATGTTTGTGTTGTTCTAAACGCTGTTGCTTAGACGGTTTCATCGCGTGTAGGAGTGATCTTTTGCTAGGCTGTGGGTGGTGGGGTATCTTATACAAGGGTGGTAACCGGGATGTGTCCAGGTGCGGAAGATTGCTTATTATTTGCTTCTCCCCTGCGCACTGTTTGATGGATCTTTGTTTGCTGCGTGTTTGCTACTGCACCACGTCCATCTCGTGTCCTGTCACACCTCAACGCGTGGATACGAACGCTCTAAGTAGTTTCTATAGGTAGACGTTCTTAGTTTAAAGGTGTAAGGATCTGCTCTAAGACAGACATGAGCGTTGGTCTTATTGGAGCTGGGACGTGCCCGCTGAACAATCCCCAACTACCTAGTCAATGTACGGAGCCGGCAGTGCCGTGAGAGCTAGACGAGAATGACGACTTCGAAAAGCTTGGCACATCACATTCATCCGAAACAGAAACCGAACCCAGGGAAACACTACCAGGGTGTATACGAGGACAACTTTTCGTCGATCATTTCACATTGAGTCAGGTTTTGGAGAGCAGACCTTGTTCACCAAGCCGCTCGCGTTCCTGAAATCACGTTGCCCCACGTTCATGTTCGTACTACCCTAAGCTTTACTAGCGCAGTATGTACATCGAGTCAAGCTTTCGTGTTGCGGGATGTGGCATTTGCATTTTGGTAACCGTGCGTAGATATCCCTTCCTGCAAGTACTGCGTGAACACAATGTCCCTGTCGATCACCACCATGGGTCGTAATCAATAGGTCTAATTATAAGTTGTTGTGCTCAAATATCTTCTTCTACTTCGCTCATCACCTTCAAATCACTCCTTATCAACTGAACACTCTTTACCGACTATTACCATGATCATTCCCACCATTGCAATTCTGGGGACAATAAGCCTCGCACAGGCTAGTGTTATTCCAAAGAGACAGCCCGAGACTGGCAGTCACTGCACCGAACCTCCTCAGAGGATCGAGTGGCGCCAGCTTGAGCCTGCTCAGCAGAAGGAATACATCGACGCTGTACTTTGCTTGAAGACCAAGCCGTCGCGGATTGGACTCAAGTCTTTGTATGATGACTTTCCCCACGTTCATTTCCAGCTGGCAGGCAGCAGTAAGTCAGAGTCTTCGGTGACGGTAGAATAATGGCTAATACTTGATGATAGTTCATAACCAAGCGCCGTTCCTGCCATGGCACAGGTATTTCACCCAAATCTACTTCGACGCGCTGGGCGAGTGCGGCTTCACAGGTCCAGGAACGTAAGTATACCCACAGCGAAAAGTCAGTATCAGCACAACTGACAGAATGGCAGCTACTGGGACTGGACACTCGACCACGACTCCCTGCTCGCCTCTCCTGTGATGTCACCCATCACCGGCTTCGGCGGTAACGGCGCGGCCAACCGCTCGGAGTACATTTCCGCCACATCCGAAACGGTGCAGTGTGTCGATAACGGGCCCTTCAAAGACCTGCGGCCGGAGTATCTGGCCAATTCGCCCACTGAAATTACTGAAGGCGGGCATTGCTTCTTCCGCAGCGTTGTCGAGGCTAACGAGCCTGAGGCGTGGGAAACAATGAAAGGCTTTCTTACGCCGGAGTATGTGGCGGAGCAGCAGAAACTGAAGAACTATGCTGAATTTGCGCCCAACCTTGAGGGAAGCCCGCATGGGACTATTCATGCAAGTTTGGGGGGTGAGATGAATCCTACAACATCGCCGAATGGTACGTCGCAATCTTCTAGCAATCCAAGCGTGGTGGTTCATGGTCCAAGTGACTGACACAAAGCAGAACCCCTCTTCTTCCTCCATCACCCACAGATCGACCACCTTTACTGGACGTGGCAGCAGCAAAATCCTGCGAAGCGCGAGACGGAGTATGAGGGTCAGCACTTGCCCTGGGGTGGCAAGGACTTCATTCCGGTGTCTTTGAACGATACGCTGAATATGTTGGGTCTTGCGCCTGATGTGCAGGTGAAAGATGTCTTGAGTACAACCGGGCCGCTGCTGTGCTACCGTTACTGAATGCTGAGATGATGATCTGGGGTCAAAAGGAGGTAGCATGGTGTTCAGTCTGGGTGGAACAAAAAGTCGGCAGAACAAGCAGCAAACACAGCACTAAACTTGTTGCTTGCTAGCGCGCAGTGGAGATGGCGGGCAAAACAAAAGAAAGGAGCCCTTGTCAAGCTGTCCATAAACCCCAGCTAGCCTAGCTTACAGTTGAACTCTTTAATCACGCTCCGGGCTTTAGTAAAATCAACGTCTATTCCCACCACAGGCACTTTCAACCCAAAGCCTTCGGGGCCGCCTACAGCCAGGCCTTCATCAGTCTTCCAAAGCGGATGCGCTGGCAGTGCATTACTGTTACGCGCAGACCATAACGGAAATCTTGTGATTCGATACCTTCTCCATCTTGCCCTAGAATCGAGATTAAGTCAGGAACAGTGCACAGAACCTTCTGAGAGCCTTCGGAACCCGCTGCATCACTCAAGGCGGCGTAGAGATATTCGTTCTGGAATGGAACGGTCATGTGGGAATCAGTCGATTATTCTCTGGTTCTATTGTGCCATCATGATGGGGCCCAATGATGACAGTGCCAAAGCGTGGTGCAACGCCCCAAAGCTTGCCTGGACAAGACGTCCGTGCTCTGTGGACGACGGTGAAATCGCTATAGCCTCGGAAGACTGGGATGCGATATCGAACTGGAACAACACCAAGCTGGATGGTGTGTCGGGGTGTGCAGTCTGATAGCTGGTTTGTGTTCCGTTCGCGATGCATGTCAGACCACGACTTCTACAGAATGCACCTTCAAATGCAAAGCGCTAAGTGACCAAAGTCACAGTGCCTCGTAGTGAAACGACTCACAGGGCGGTTCGTTATCGATGACGCAAGCGGTCTTCCGTTTCCTACAGGCGTCACATGGTCGACTTTTGCGACTTCGCTCTTGACAAGCATTACCAAAATAACTCTGGGTCGTGTATTTGCGACGCTCTGTCGAATAAGGCTTGTGCGCGGAAGAAAATCGGCTTAGACGCATGCTGCAGAACATTCAAGCGTCGGCGTTGTCGAAAGTAGATCTGACAACGTTGGTGTTCTCGAGATACGTCGTATGCCCCGTGCTGGTAAGACCCTATAAAGGGTCCTAATTAAGCAATAATAGTAACTTACTACTATACCCATAAAGTTTTTGTTGTTTACTATTTATCTTTATACCTATGAAAGACCTCTAGAGTTTTCAATTTCTAGCTATCTCTAAGAGTCAAATAAACAGTACCTATAGGCTTCACTTAGAGTATACTCATAGTAGTATATTAGACTAATTCAGGCTTAATATCAACATATGGAATTTTTGTACAGGCCTATGCTGCTAGGCATTAGTAAATTAATAGGGCTCGCTAAGCAAGCTTTGGGCCTCCGGCGAAGCCCGTGCCCGTCCCGCCCTAACTCTAATAACGGCCTTGATGCCGTGTGCGAGTGATAGGGCTTCTTCGATCATTATGATCAGTCTAACAATGTTCCGTGTGCATCGCCGAATCGTATCACGCCCACGTACTGCCATGTCGAGATCTATCTCGACCGCTTCGAAGCGACGCGTTGCGGTATTGTTCCAGGAGCTTGAGCCGCCATTGATCCGTGGGGTACGCAAGCCCAAGAAGCCCGGAGGTACGCAGGCAGCCAGATGATGTTGGGACCGGCACGATACTAACATACCATTCCAGGCTACAGAGACTCTGGTGCAGACATAGCATACGTGCTGAAGCACCAGTGCAAGATCGATGTAGTTACCCCGGCCGCTTTCCCAGATCCTCTTGACGACAATGATTGGTGTTTTGGTGACACAGAGTCAGCAATTCTAGAAGCCGTGTCCATGGGTGCAACACATCTCTGGGCAAACACAATTCTATTCGCAAATCACCCACTACAAACTGCTGACAGTCTCACGACAGCATCCAAGTCATTGAAGATCATTGGACAGCCGCCCAGGTTGGTTGAGAAATTTGATGACAAGTCCTTCGTGAACAATCTGCTACGTACCCATGGTGGCTTCACCCTGCCTGGTGCCCACGATGTCCGTGATGAGGAGAGCCTTGTTCGCCTTCTCGAATCGGATTTACATTACCCTGTAGTTGCTAAGCCTGTTCGAGGTCGAGGCAGCTACGGCGTCAAAGTTTGTCGATCTCCGGAGGAGCTAAACAAACATTGCCACGACTTATTGATAGAGAAGGCGTCTGTCATCGTCGAAGATTTCCTCGCCGGTCAGGAAGCTACAGTCACGGTCATGCCTCCCTCGTCATCCTTGGGACATGACAGTTGTTGGGCGATGCCAGTGGTTGAGCGCTTCAATCACGCTAAGGGCAAGTCGAGATATCAGAGAACTCGGTTTCCGAGGTGCATACTGACCATATGTAGGCATAGCGCCATACAACGGCATCGTTGCTGTTCTTCAGAATTCCCGGTGTCTCTCCCAGAGCGAGCACGAAGCTGACCCACATTACCGCAACATCCAGCGCCAATGTGTCGATGTGGCAGAACTACTCCAGTGTACTGCTCCCATTAGAATTGATGTTCGTCGTTTTGAGAAAGGGACGTCGTCGCCGTTTGCTTTGTTTGACGTAAACATGAAACCTGTCAGTTGCAAATTGCCTGAATGGTATGCCATAGCTAACGCAATGCCAGAACATGACGGGGCCTGGAAGACCTGGGAGGGAACAACAGGCCAGTCTGACCGCATTGGCTGCTGCCGGTCTGGGATGGAACTACCCAACCCTGCTGATGCACTTACTTGAGTCAAGTAGCACCTTACACGATCTGCGGTACGCCAGGCTGTCCCAAGCAGTCTCCAAATAAGCACCTTTAACAGCATATTATAAACACGTCACTAGCTATTCATCAAGTAAGATTCAGCAAAGGTCTTGCTCTTGCCTAGTATGGGATATCTATAACGCCAACCGAAACAAAGTTGTCAGCACCGCTAGACATATGTCCACCACCAGCTAGCATAAGCTTCTTCTGACCATTCCTGACAATTATCTCTAGCGATCTGGAGTGTGCGCTATGCTGCTCAGTGTTCACACGTCTCCATCCATCGGGCTCTGCGCTATCCTCATTCACGTATACTGCCTGGTTCTGAGCACCGTTTAAAATGATAACGCCGGATCCGTCATCACGTTCTGGGTGCTCGGTCCAGATGACGTATGGTGCGGAGCCTGGGTTCTCGCCTGTGTCGGCTTTCAGCAAACGACCCTGCACTGTGTCGAAGGCCAGGGGCGACGAAGCGACTTTGTAGTAGCTTGGACAACCAGGATCTGGTGAGCCACAGAGCTCATAGGTCATGATCCATTGTCCCGTTGACCTAATATGCGCCACGGTGGTCATGCCTGGGCGGTATCCGTAGCTCGGGTAAGTCACATCGTTGACAGGCTCAGACCAGTCCTTGAGATTTGTCGTAGTGATATGGGCAAGCTTTTGGGCGTACCTCTCATCGCGCTGATCTGAGAAGTGGAGAACAAGCTGACCTTGATGCACTAGGAAGAAAGGCTCCCAGACTGCTTTGTCGCCGTTATTGACCGTCTCTGGCCCAGGTGCATGTACAGCATGGCTCACGAAAGTCCAGGTCTTGCCATTGTCGGTACTGGCATAGATGTCCAGCCATGCCTCTGCAAGGTCCTTGCGAACAGACATGCCTCCAACAATGACGGTGCCAGCAGGGTATTGACCAAACGTCTCTGGAAGGACAAAGAAGTGAGGCTGATAGCGATTGCCCCAGCCATTGACTTGATCTTGGACCTGAGAAAAGTTGGACCATGTTGTACCGCCATCTTCGGATCGATATATTGGGAATGGTAGAAGGGGTGGCTCAGGTGAATAATCCTCCCAGCTTAACAGATGTGAGCCATCAGGCAACTGGACTGTGCGAGCGTATATTGTTCCCCATGACTCATGGTCCGGCAGAGGCCGAAACACAACATTGTTCGTAAAATTGCTGGAAGACTGGAGTGTTTGTGCAGATTCTGGGATTGCTTTTGCAATGATGCGCTGCAGGAGTAGTGAGCCAATGATGGCGGAGATAAATGGCGTGACCTTCATAGTCCAAGCGACAGCGTTGCTTTCTGCAGGATTTGGTTTGTGCGGCCCTTGAATTGCGAGCAGCAAGTTGATTTATAACTAGATGGCATGTCTTCATTTGAAGACGACTGATAGCTTACAGGTTCCTGGGTTCAAACATACTCGAGCTGTCTGCCGGCATTGAGCGACGTGTATTGGTCGATATCCCGGATGATCGACAATTGTGAGGGGTCTTGAGCACTCAAATGTGGGGACCTGGTCCTTCCCGCGGAGAGAGTGGGTTTTAGTCTGGGGAAACGCGGGGCGGATACCGCTCCAGGTACACCCCCGATAGAAACCAGAGCCCTTCCCGGTAAAACTGCCGACTTGCAACAATAGAGCCAAGAATCCTCTGTTAATACGAGCTATACCAAGTCTCATTGTCACCAACCCACATCTTCAAGAGCTTTGCTGAGAAAGGCTCGTCTCTCAAGCGAGATGGGGGTACTATGCACAGATGAAGGAGTTGTTGCCGCGTCGTCTTCTCTTTTCTCAAAAGGGAGTGAGTACTCCAGCAGAAATCTGACAATCCATCTGTCTACCGCATACGCTCTGGCTGCTGATGAACGGAGGCAGGCGTCTTGAAAAACGAACAGACGTTCTTTCAGCTGCTTGACGCCAGGCCAGTAGTCATTCAAGTGCTCCAGAGCTTCGAAGTTAAGACTAAGCTGTAGCCTGGCGACCTCGACTTCGGCATCATCGCCAAATAGTAGCATATGAAGCAAGACGGACGACGAAACAATTGTCATGTGAGCGACGGTCAAATAGACCACATGACAGTCACCGAATTTCCGAGCCGTGTGCAGAAGGCGGCTAAACGCTAGACCATGATAGCTACATCTGTTTGCATATGCAAGGATCTTCTCGTCTCGCTCTCGATCTGGCTCGAGGAACTGAAAGTACAGTAGTGTTGAGTAATGATGATACCCAAAGTGTAGAGCAACAAAGGTGCCACCCTGACCTTTAGCTCGGTGTGCTTCAAGGTTTTCGTCGTTCATGGTCATGTACGGTGGCAACCTATCATGCCAAGTGAGCAGGCGAGTTGCAATATCGTCTACTTCTTGGTCGATTTTTCGTCGATCTACATGATTGTGCAATAAGGATAAGTTGACATCCTGGATCGAAGTGAGAATCTCGGCCAAAGTGATCTTGTAAGCCCAAATGCCAATGCTACGCTCCGGAAGATAGTCGTCATCTGCACTTCGTAGTGACTGGAATCTGACTTCATCCAGAGGGAGGTCCAAGCTTGGGTCAGACCGAACGATCTCGCGTGGAAGACCAAGTCCCGGGGAGCACCACTTGTCCGCCATGAATAGCGACAACCAGACCCGCAGCTTTGTTTCTCGTAGAATCGGTGGGTCCGTATAATTTTGCCGATGAAGACCAAGCACATAGGCCATGCGGTTGGCAATACCTAAGCGCTGTTAGAGCTACGAACGCTACAGGTCTTGATATCATTACCAAAATACACAGCCTCGAGACCATGGTTCCGTTCTGCCGCATAGCTATTGGCGAGTAGTATGCATGTTTGTATATTGGCAACGCAGATGTTCTCGAGCTGCTGTCCGAGCAAAGTCTTTGATCTTGCAGCAAACGTGGTAGCAAGTTCTCGTTGATCAGGTTCTGATGAAAATCGGCAGCCGAGTGCGCAAATAGCTGCTTTCAAACTCTCAGGAAGCGTGCCATTCCTAAGTGCAGTCCACAGTGATGCCTCATGAAAGAGGCTGTGAGGCCGATCGTGTATGAAGCGGAAGTACAGTTGCACATAGCTTTCGATAGCTTCAGGAGACGCCACTGGGAGCTTATCTTGCTGCTCGGTCGCACTTATGGATGGTGCTAACCGTGCTTTGTGATTGTTCCAGGACATCGACCGATGAGACTTCTGTTTATTCCACGGCCTTGAGCATTCGATCTTTCGACTTTGGCAAGCTAGACAAGCCGCTTGTAGATCTGCCGGATCCTGTGCGCATTTTCTTTTTGTGGATCTGCACTGAGGACAAGCTGTTGCATGTTTCATATTGCTTGTTGGTCTTCAGATCAATGCATCAGAGCGATGCGTTTTGGTCAATGACCATAACAACACACAACTTCGACGTTGCTATCTGCGCGTCAAAGCGATAGTGCGCAATCATTGATCTCCGTATTAGGAACGAGGTGGGTCAATTTGGAACGAAGAGGCAGGGTCTGGGAAGGTGGAGGTATCGTTCAGCACGGTTACATAGGAACTTGTATTATGTCAGCGGCGCTAGCCACGACCTCCCACTCTGACTCTCTGCGACCCGAACACATACCTAGGTATGTATGACAAAACCACTGAAAGCTCATTCAATCTCTTGCTACTAACTTTAATGAACAACTTGGAACAAAGGGGTGGGATCTGGGATGGTGGGCGTGTCCTGCAGCAGAGTTGGGAGCTTGTATTGTATTAGCGACACTGTCCGTCAGCACGAACATTACATCAGCTCAAGACAGGAGGGAGGTATCCGAAATACATCCCGATTGAGCCCACTGAAAGTGAAAGACCTATCTATCCTTTAGACCTAATTACATGCAGATCAACACTCAAAACTCATAGACCTCAACCTCCGCTATGCGAGACCGCGCCGGAATAGTAATGCAAATGGGAAATGTACCCAAATCCGGCTGCGGACTAGGCATGATCGCAAGCTGCCCACTCCTGGTCTCGTCGCCATTGAGCATTCTCCCATTTCTCAACTGCTTCGTGTGTGGATCGCTGATTTTCTCGGCGAAAGATAGGAACCCAGTGAACGAAGACGACTTTATGGTGGACGCAAAACTGACTTGAAAGCCTTCGCCAACAAGGAGAAATGTTGCATCGTGCAATTGAATGATCAGACCAAAACCTGGGCCCGGTTTACCGAACACGAATGATCGCTCGATTGTTAGCCTCCAGCTACCCATGACCACCTGATGTGCATCCGTGACCGACTCGTTATCGACACACTCGTCAAACCAGAATCCGAATGTCTCGCTGTTCGATTCGCGAGCTGCTAGCAGCCATGGTGCTATCTGGTCTAGCAAACCAAAATGTCGTCGCCACGGATTTTCCGCAGCACTGAGCGAATCAATTGCGAAGGGGGACGCGCCTAGAGCGTGATGTGTAGCATACGCACTCCAGATACGGCGCGCACCATATTCATCCCGTCTTTGCTCCGGGATGAAGAGAGGCTGACCCCCGTGTCGATATTTGCGGCACACGGCATTGTAGTCATTGAGGTAAAGGTCAGGCGCGATGAAGTCTAAGGTCGGCGCAAAGAAATGCCAGACATCGAGGACATTGATAACACCCCCTCCAGATGGGTAGTCACCCGGCTGGCCTCCGCCGCCGACGACAATTGGCTGAGTTTTATCTGCATCTTCGTCGGCGTAGTTTTGCCAGACATTTGCGAAGAGTGGCAGAGCGTACTCCTCTTTCCCGGCTCGTGCAACTTGGTCGACATACAACGCATAGTGGTATGCCATGAACAACTCATCTGTTGTAGAAGAGGCACCAAAAGCCTGCGACCACGAAGAGGACCCGGCTTGCGACAGATGATTTTCTTTGCGATAGACTTCAAGATTCTTCTTGAAAGAGCTGTGCAAAGAGTTCCAACTTTTGTCAATCCATTCGGTCAATGCAGCCGGAACTGGTGCCTCAAAACGAGAAGTGGCGGTCAACGACACGTCCCTTGAGCCTCCTAGTAGTCCAACCTCGTTTTCTACTTGTACCATCAATACGGTAGAATAGTCTCTATCGATCTGCCGAATGTGTCGCATCAGTGCTCTGAAAGCCGCGCTGTCTGCTTGGACAACCTCAGGGTCGAGAATGGAGAGAACATTTTGGGGTTTCGGCGTGCCGTCTTCGGAGAGTAACGTCATACGAGGAAATCTCGCAGGGGTGGTTTTCACCCATCGCGGCGCATAGTCCGACTTACCTGCCGCCCCCTGTCAGCTCAGGAATATCGTACTTGGCACTAGGCATATTTACCGTTTTTAAAGGCGCCAAACCACAGTAGGACAAGGTGGAATCCATGTTCCCTCGCGTTGAGAATGCTTTGGTCAAGGTGTGCAAAGTCGAAGTGCCCTTCAACAGGCTCAATGCTTTCCCAGGTTACATTGGCAAGTATTGTGTTCACGCTGGAGTCCTTCAACACTGGCCAGACTTGTTCCATGAATTCGTGCGAACTGAAGGAGGAATTGTGCAGCTCAGCTGGAAGCATCAGGAATGGCTCGCCCTTGACGATGAGGCTGTGGCCACGAGCGGCTCGTCTGATGTGCGGTACTTCATGGCGAAGAATAATGTCTGTGGGTATAGCATCACCCATTCTTGCAGTATTGAATGGTGCTCAATGTCTGGAGAGCCGTGGAATAGATATATTTGAATGAAACTTGGAGGCTCGCCAGCGACGGTCCTTAAGGCACTTCTCCGTTGAGGGAGGATACCTCACATGACGAACGGTTCCGCTGGTTGTCCCAACCACCATCATGTCCTATGCAGACCCAGTCGGATATCATCGAAGATTAGCTCACACGGAGCATTTGGTCAACCTATAACGAGATTACTGGTCAACGCAGTGTGCCATCTTCTCGTACTTCTGAGAGAACAAAAGTCACATACCGGCATTCGCTATCTGTCGTTGGCTCAAAAGCCAGACTTTGTAGTGCGGACCACGTTCGTACGACGACGTGACCCCAGATTATGATGACATGGTCTGTGCTGTCGGCGGGTTCTCCGAGATCTCGGCTTGATGGTCAATGGGACCACACCAAAGCCGGAAATTTCGTTGCGGACATCCCACATAGTAGTTGCGCTAACCTTCTCCGCACGGAAATGCCCAGAATGCGGATAGACTCTGGGGTCACCGGGGCGGCAGCAGTTCATAGTATGTCCGAGGTGGCGTCTTATCTCCCCACTTTCAGCATCCCGTCTCTTCATCATCCAAGCTGTTAGCCACTAAAACAAGCATCTCGGTGGCCAACGCCCCGACGTATATTCCGTGGTGAGGTATAAATTATCCGAAGCACCTGCCTTCACAGGCATCGTTTAGGTTGATCAAGGCGACGGCTTCCCCCCGTTGTTGTAATCTTTGCAAGACTCAAGGACCGCGACCTTCACGATGCCTCTTAATCCCAAGACATACCAGGTGAAGATGAACATGAGTCTTTCATCTCCTTCGCGCTAATCATACAGTAGTTCTTGGTCGGTGTCTTCGCCTCCCTCGGATCATTCAACTATGGGTACGCCAAGCAGGACTCGCTGCTATAGCATCGCATATCTGACCTGCAACAGTTACGATCTCGGTGTCATCGGTGGTAGCGTCGCAGCAGAATCGTTCAATGCATCGTTCAGCCCCAACGATGACCAGACCGGCGCTATCGTGTCGCTGTTTACTGGCGGAGGCTTTATCGGTGCGGCTATCGCAGGCCCATTTGCCGACAGGCTTGGGCGCAGGCTCACAATCACCTTCGGTGCCATAATGTTCATCGTTGGTGGCATACTACAAGCCGTTGCGCAGAATCTGTCATTCCTGTATTCTGGTCGCGCTATCGCAGGCTTCGGCGTTGGTTTCTTGGTCATGATCGTCCCGTTATATCAGGCTGAAATCTCGCACCCTTCAATCCGTGGTCGGGTCACCGGTTTGCAGCAACTTATGCTTGGTGTTGGCGCGGTCGTTGCGAGTAGGCATTCCCATCCCTTTCATGTTTCGCATGTGCTGATACCGCTCCAGCATGGCTAACCCACGGTACCAATACCGACATCTCCCCGACTGACAACAACCAATGGAGAATTCCGCTGGGCATCCAAGTCATTCCAGCAGGTGTTCTAGGTGCACTGATATTCCTCTTTCCTGAGTCGCCCCGCTGGCTCATTGACCATGGACGCGGAGAGGAAGGCCTCAAGACTCTCGCCCGGCTTCATTCTAATGGCAATGTCGACGACCCGTGGGTACAGGAGGAGTTCCACCAGATTCAGCAAACTATTGAGCACGAGCACGAGCAATCTGCAAAGGGCTACAAGGACTTGTTCACCGACCGATCTAGCTTCCGTCGCCTCTTCCTTGTTACCGCCATCCAAGCCTCTGTTCAGATGACTGGTGTCTCTGCCATCCAATACTACACCCCGCAGATCTACAAAGGCCTGAACATCGGTACCAGCGACGCGCTCAAGTACCAAGGCATATCAAACGTGCTCTCTGTTGTAGCACAAGCCTGTACTGTTGCACTTATCGATCGCATTGGTCGCCGCTGGCCGCTTATAATCGGCAACGTAGTCAATGGCATCTGCTGGATTATCGTTACAGCTGCTATTGCCAATTTCCCTACAGCAAGCGAGGAATTGCAACACAGTCTTGGATGGGTGTTCATCACAATCAATTGGCTGTACCAGGTCTCCTTCAGTTTCACATGCGGGCCTTTGTCTTGGATCATTCCCGCCGAGGTGTTCGACACCAAGACACGCTCAAAAGGTGTTTCTATCGGCGTGATGACAAGTTTCGCGTTCAACACACTCATTGGACAGATGACGCCTATTGCTATGGAGAGCGTCGGGTGGAAATACTTTTTAACGTTTGTGATTTGCAACTTCACTAATGCTTTGTTCTTCTGGGCAACACTTCCGGAGACGGCTAAGAGGCCCCTCGAAGAGATGAACGCCTTGTTTGATGGAAACAAGTGGTTTGTTGCCTTCGGACGCGGAAGAGTGCCACTCAGCCACACTGGTGCCGCTCTTGTTGCCAAGAATGCAGACGATGAGGAGAAGGAAGCTTACACCACAACTGAGGTTTTGAGGTAGTTTACGAAGCTGGGACATTACGACTGAAGTAGCCGGTCTGAGGTGACTTACATCACACTCAAGGTCTTGACGTAAGGTGCGAAGATTGAACAGAAAGTCTGAGCCAGCATAGTAGAGGCAGCGCACCAAATTGTAGGACCGTGTAGTCGATGTTGTCAAGTGGCATGTAATCGTAGAATATGATCAAAGGACTCTAGCATGACCAGGTGACAGAGTTTGACTGAGTGTTATGTGATGAGATGGTGCATCCATCTCGAGTAGCCTGTGTCATTACAGGTCCCATAGCGATTTAGTGAAAAGGACGGTATCCTTTAATTGACCTCATATGACCAACTAGCGTACGGGACCAAGCTACTTTGGATGTTCATCGTTGCTCAGCATGCCGCGGTCTCTAACGAAAAGGCTGAAAGAGGCATTCCCAAGTAATCTCCAGGAAGCCTTCAGTTTTGTCTAGTAACGGTAAACGCTGAATGTTAAGTCAAAGAATTTTGAGTTGACTTTGCTAACTGCTGTCCACAACACAAGCATTTCGATTCGATGCATATTTCTATCATCTTGGTGAATTCACCATCAAGCGTACATTTTCTCTATGGTACCATGTAGTACGTGTGCGCCCTGAGATCATCGTACGATTGTGTTGATATACGCCACACCTTTGGCCCTGTCGTTGTCTTTCTCGACGTAGCTGAGATCTGTTCTGAAAACAAAGTTCGACGCACTTCTGCCATATTGCGGCCATGCAGTAACGTTTGCAACTGTGATAATCATTAGTGAAGGGTTTTGAGCTGGGAATGATTTTGACCGTACCACCATGGCCATTTGGATCTAAATCGTATGTAAACGATGTCCACATCCTGATAACCAGGTTCGAGAGCTTTAAATTGACAGTACTGTTTCCCAAGGGCGTGATCTGTTGCTCCGTATTACCAAACACGAACGGAATCTGTTGGAAATTAACAAGGGTACGACAAAGGCCTGAAGGGTTCTCTACAAACCTCGGAAAAGTGGTTGACTCCGATAGCAGTGGTCGTGTTGAATTTTGGGGCATCCCATCGATAGGAGTAAACGTTCTTAACAAATGTGCTCATTCTTTCCGCTAATAGCCTCCTTGGCGCGTACATGGTCAGATCTGTTGCGATGCTTTGGTACCGCTTGTACTGCAACCCGAATTCCGGCCATGTTCGATTTCCCCAGCCGTAAGGCATTCCCAAAGTTGGGTCGTTTGGGTAAAGCTCTAATAAGCGTTTAGCTTGCTCTTCATTCACATTCCACCTCTTTGAAGTCAGCAACTGTTCGACAGCTTGAGCATCGGTGTTGACGCCGTTCACCCCAAATCCTTCGTCTGTGTTCGTTCCGAGAATCAAAGGAATCTTCGCGAATTTGCCGCTCAATAACGACTCTTGACCGTAGCGTGGTACGAAGGTGCCATCAATAACGTGGAACCATTCGAGACCCACGTAACCGTAGGGCGCAATAGTCTCGTACGGGACTTCACGCAAGCATTGTAACGTGTTCGTTGAGTTTGCGCAGCCTACTGCAGCAGTGAGGTTCTTGTACAAGCCTTGGTACCAGTCTGTCCCGTTCAGGGGTGGGCCGATCGCACCACCGCTTTCGAGTATAGCAGCCCGGAAAAGGCCATCGGTTTTGCCGTCATATGCGTTGATATGATCGCCTACGGAGTATGCACCCGCACTCTCTCCCCATATGGTGACCTTGGCGGGATCACCACCAAACGAAGAGATGTGTTTGTTGACCCATCTAAACGCTAAGCGCTGATCGCGTAAGCCCAGATTCTGCGCCCCTTCTGCGTTGATCTGTTCACTCGATATGAATCCAAAAGCGGCCATGCGATAGTTGATAGAGATACCAATGACGGGTTTGTTATTCAACATCGACTGCTCGACAATGTAGCTCATATTGTACCTGATATCATTTCAGTATCTCAGAACCACAAGACCGGGAGTGCTTTGTCTACCTTGGATCACTAGTAGCACCCTGTTGCCACCCACCGCCGTAAATCCACAGCAAGACCGGTAAGCGTTTGGCACCTGTTCTGGGCTTTACGATATTGAGGTGAAGGCAGTCTTCTCCAAGGCTCGTTCTGCCCTCTTTGACAAGCCTTGTCGTATCTGATCCATAGCCCGTACAGTCGAGACCGTATTGTGTGACATTATAGTGTGTCGTGGGTGTGTTTTCGGTCAATTGAGCAGGGGTAAAGCGTACTGGCTTGGGCGCATATTTGATTCCGAGGAACAGATCCTGCTCAAATTCAGGAAGATAGCGCCCATGAAAAATGCCGGCCTGCGACTTCACGATTGGTTGTTGTACGACAGCGCTCGCGAGCGCAAGACCGCAGGACAGAATGAAGATCGGAGTCCACATTGTGGCAACAGTGGGTATCAGATGATGGGACGTTGCCAGGCCGCAAAACTAACGATGAGTTCAAGGCTGCGCGTTCTGGATATTGGAATCCATGTGTGCTGCACATTGGGGCTTTAAGGACGTTTGTCCAGGGTACCTAGCAGGTATGACAGACATGTGCTACATGTGCCCTTCGCCCGGAGGGCTGATGATTTAGCCTAGCGTTCAGAGTAGCGCCTAGAGCAGAGACCATGGTTAGCAGGCAATGGAATTAAATCCCCTGCTTCATCTGGGGTAGTATGGGGAAGCCAAGACAGTCGCACCCGGAAGATCCACCAATGAGACGTCGAGAAGCCAAAGCTTTGCAAGGCTTTCGTGCGGCACTTGCAGATCAAGTTGATTATTATCACTTGGATAGTGCAGCGGGTGTACACGTGTGTGCTGTCAGCAAAGCCTCTGTCACCTACTCGCCTATTATGGACGTCTTTCACGGGGTTTGCGGCCTGGTATGTACGTCGGTTCCGAGATAAGGCTCCACCATTGGGTGTGCGGGTGATCGAATGCATGTCTGGCAATGCTCCAAGATATATTACCATAGCGTTCATGCCGTATCACTCAGAGTGTATTTGACGCTGGGTGTATAGGGTGTCGCGACTATCCTTCAGTCGTTAGCCAGTAAAACAGACATCCGAATCGTTCTTTGAGATACAGGCTCAACGTGCTTTTCTAACGCATTTTGTGTGGGAATTCGCAGGCATGCAGGACTTTGGAACGTGCGCAACAGCAGTACGAAATAATAGAGCTAATAAGCGCCACAATGGTGCATGGATCCTCTACAAGCGTCAGCAATCTGATAGCGCTTTGATCTGGACTGCTGACTCAGTCAAGTGCTATTTTGATGTGTTGTTTGATCGATGGCATCAATTCTGGAGTAGACTGTCAGCAAAAAACTAACAATAGTGCAGCAATACCTCCTGTTGCTCAGCACTAGAATACCGACAAGCGCTAAAGTAATCCTGCATGGCCTTTGTTCTAGGAGGCAAATTTGCCATTCTCTCCTCGCAGCAAGCAGAACAGGTAGTTAGGGCTCAACATTAAAGCTACCCCAAGTACAGAGATTGCCGAGATCAACAAACAATGCGCAGATTGTGCTGTGTTCGATAAATGGCCGAGCAGAGATACTGTACATTATTGTACACTATTATACACTACTGTATACTACTGTGCACGCAGAGTCATCTCCACGGTGCCTATACGCCGTACCTGAATTCGCGCACCTTTTTCTGGTAGTAGTATGTGGCAAGTAGCCCGGTGGCACCAAGCGCAATTGGCACAGGTGCCCGTCCACCGGTCTTGATGATTCTTGGGATCGCTGATCCAAGTAGAACCACGCTGTTTCCTAGCGCAAGCTCAGTGCCGTAGTCCTTGTTCTCCTTGATCAGGTAGCCTTTTATTGGTCAGTGAGTTTACTTGGAGACGGCGAAATATGAATCGGGTTTGACAAATTTACCAGAGTAGCCATAAGACGCGCCAAGCACGAGACCTGCGATTAGAGATGGTGTTGACCGCGTGCGAAGGTAGCCGGCTGTTCCGCCTACGGAAACTACACTATTGTAAGCTCGTCATGGTCATGAAGGGCTATGTACATCATTGAGCTTACGTAGGCCAGCAAGTGTAAATGAGGGGTGTTCTGCCATAGCTGTTTGATGGAAACTGATAGACTGAAATGCGGTTGTGAGACAGTATGTTCGGCAAAGCTGGTGGAAACTATGTTAGTCAGCAACACGTGCCATCTCCTCTTGTATTACGGACAGCACAAGCGCAAGCTGCCCGATCGGAACTGTGACTGTCCAAGTCAAAGATAAGATACAAAGTTAGAGCAGTGTATTAATTGATTATATCATCTATGCTGCGAATTGCGCTTTGGGTATCTTAGTCCACGACATGAGCTCAAAACTAACACTACCTTACGAGACAAGAAACAATCCGGACAAATCGTCATCATTGTAAGACGACTGCGATCATACAGGAACATCTTACCAGTCCTGCAGCAAATTCGGATTCCAAGCCGGCAATAGCGCGACGCAAACCAAACAACCCAATGCAACTAGAGTACTGGTGATCTCCGGCCGTCTTACAAACACGGCAAGTGATTCGGCCGACGCCAATCCGCGCCTGGGGTTGGAACTGGAAGGGTCTGCGAAGTGGGGTTTGTTGATCGGCTTGTCCTGTAGAGTCTGTGCCATTTCGTTGTCTCTCTGCAGCTGTTGAACCCGAGTCAAGCTGACCAAGTCATCCAGCTCGTCAACGACTTCAGCGCAGAGCTGGAAGATACTCTTGGCTTCCTCAATCACGTCCACGCGCTGATCATCCGAGAATAGGTGCTCTGCTTCCTCCAGCCGAAGCTTGAATTCGGCCTTGATGTCTTCGCCATCATGGAGGCCTGGAAAATGCCAGAAGGCCAGTCCACGCTCTTGTAGTGTCGCACCGTCTTCCTCGTGTGTGGATGGCCAGAAATCGTTGCCTGCTCTGAGAAGTCCTGCTCTTATCCATCTCCCTCCTGAAAAAACGGCCATGTAAAAGCACCACGCGTATGCCACAAGAGTCCATGGCTTCTCGTGAACGCTCCTCCGGACGTGCGTACAGAAAGCTGCTGTCTTGTCGCCGGGGTATTTGGCCAAGAGAACCTCTAGATCCGTGGGCTGGAGGCCAAGCAGGTACTCGAGATCCTTCTTCAGAGGCCCAGAACGCGGAAGTCCCCGAGGACGCAGTGTGGAGAGGAAGGCGGCAAGCTGCGGCGAGGGCAATGTGGGAGCGCCTAGTGTGGATGTAAAGAGGGAGGGCGAGTCGTAGGGGTTGACTAGAAGGTACGAGAGAAGCGGCGAAGTTGGTAGGGTTGGAAGATCGACGGCAGATGCAGACGGAGAGCTGGGGCGGACGTGGTCGCGTATGAGATCTGACCACAGGCTCTCGAAGGTGAGGTAGACATGTGCGAAGTGTAGGAGACCGGTGGCATAGAGGGCGGAGTCATGCGTGTGCGGCGGGAGGCCCAGCGGGAGGCGACTTGTTATCAGACGGTTGAGGTTGGTATGCAGGGTGCTGTGCAAAGCGTCAGTACTGCACAGTGGCGACAGATGCAGGCGCGGAGCCCTACCGAGTCGCTGCGTTGATCTCGCCCGGCAACGACACAGGCAGTCCTCTGGCGCTTTCCAGCATGGCCAAGCAACGAGTGGTAGCACAAACTGGCAGCGGCTGTGACAATGGCGACTCTAGCGGAGCGGCGTATGGCAGCTCACAGACGATTGATAACGGCTGCAGAGTGCGGCAAAGCTACCGTTTTCAACCCTAATGCGCTGCTCATGCGGACAGTCCACGCGCAAAGTAGCGTGGAGATCACGTCGCGTGTCGGACTCATGCGCCTGGACGGAGGGCTCTTGCAGGCAGACAAGGAAGGCGGTCTCGATCGGTCGATGGTGTCATTTCTGGAGCGCTGCGCGCGACCCACGTGCAAGCGAGTGGCGTTCGACGTGGACCAAGTTTGCCACCGGGGGACCTGCTGTCTGTGGCGGCAGCGCGGCCACCAACGTGACGGGCATGTTGAGACAAGAGCGTAGCAAGAGCATAGCGAGGCAGGGTCATGAAGATCATGGGGCGCTGGACATGTGGATGCACGATCTGCGGGTGCTACCGTCACAGGGCTGACAGCGTCCACATCGGGGCCGTGCGGCTCGGCGACAGCATCGTCGCCAAACGGACCGATGAGTGAGCTTTGTACACAGGAAGTACGTGATCTTCCATCTTGACAACAAAGTCGTGACTCGTTATTGTAGTGTGTTCGGCCGCACTCGTGCAAGCGCACCGTAACCGCAGCACGGCCAGAGCCTGCCCGGGAACGCAGTCGTTCTCGCTGCCCAAACAGCGCACGACCTGGGGTCAAGCTTCGTCTGCAACTGCCAATTGCAACCTGCCAACTGCAAACTCCCATGTCTGCTCGCACGGCCATCTGGTTCCGCGGCAGAAGTGGGCGTTTATCTAAGACTTAGACTCTAAGTATAATGACATCGGGAGGCATGCACGTGCGAGCTAAGGCGCTAAGCCCCTAAGGTTAGTTACGATACGGGCGGCCTGTGATACCCCGAAAGCAGTCGCAGCGTCCACGTCAACATTTACGTTCCAGCACCACATTCTACATACAGCACACCAAACACTTCCTCACAGAGAGTAGAGCTGCTTTTAGCCAAACACCTCTGTCGCCTGCCTCCCACATCACGGCCATGTCCATCCGCGGGCAGTTCAACACGAAGAACCCTACTATCAAGCGGATATGTAAGCCAGCCTCAGATCCAACACCCCTTACATACATCTGACGCACCTCAGTAAAGGAAGCCTCGGAGCTTTCTGTCTCCCCCTCTCCAGACTACCACGCCGAACCGCTAGAGGACAACATTTTCGAATGGCACTTCACTATCAAAGGCCCAGAGTCTCCGTCCGCATATGCTGGCGGCATTTACCACGGTCGCATAATACTGCCACCCCAGTACCCTCTGCGACCACCAAACTTCCGATTTCTCACGCCTACGGGTCGATTTGAAGTAAATCGCGAAATATGCCTGAGCATCTCTGGGCATCACGAAGAGACTTGGCAGCCCGCATGGGGTGTAAGGACGGCCCTGGTGGCAATCAGAAGCTTCATGGATACGGATGCAAAGGGACAACTAGGTGGCATCGAGTGCAGTAAGGATGCGAGGGAGAGAATGGCGAAGGATAGCAGCAAGTGGACCTGTGCTGGGTGTGGGAAGAGTAATGCTGAGATTATGAAAGAGAGAGAGGAGGCTGCGCAAGAGATCGAGGAAAAGGACGGCAAGAGGAAAGAAGAGGAAGTACCTGAGGAGCTAAGGCTCGCATACCGCGATGAACTGGGTCAGACGGAGAATGCCGAAATCGAGAATGTGGACAAGGGGAAGGGCAAAGCTATTGATACTGAGTTGCATCAGGAACCTTCCAAGCAACATACAGCACATGTTGTGCCAACGACTACAGTGCCAGTAGCAGTAGCACCAGCATCTCTTGCGCCGAAGCCAAGGCCCACAAGGACTGTACCAGCACCTCCCCTGCAACGAACGGTCCAGCAGAGCCCTGACCGATCATTGGCCTGGATCGATACGTGTATCTGGGGCGTCGTTGCGATGCTGCTATTCATGGTCGTCAAGAAGTTTGACATCTTATGATCCTCGTTGTGGCTCTGATCTTTTCACTGGGCTCGTGTTTCTCATACTCTTCTGTCCTTACTGTGGATTCCCTAGGGTTTGCGACGGCGTTATTGAGGTGCTTGTTTCTTGGGGTGTTCCCTTTCAAGTCATCCATCAGAGCTTGCGGTCCAATGGATGTATATGCCTCAGTCTGTCCGTCCCACGGTGGCACTGTCATTTCTATGGACTGTCCACCATGATTGAGGGACGATCAGAGAAGCTCATGGCGATAGGTGAGGCGATGTTCTCATCAAGATTCCTGATTGCAGGGTTATGACTCCACTTGACACTCAAGGTTAGTCCGCACGCGTGCTTGAGAGGCGAGTACGCTCTTACATGCGCCTGTAATACTGGCTTCGCCACGGGGTTCGACTTTCACGGTCCATAGTCGTCGATGCCATCTATAATCTCGATAACTGGTCCGACAATCCTCCCATCATCTACTCACCAAGACCTTATTACACATTCGTTACCCATCGGCTTGATCACAAGCGACGTTGGGGACGGGACTACCAACTAAATCTCTTTCAGCTTGACCTTCCTTAATCAGCCGCTCAGGCTATCGTAGCGGCCTAGAGGCAGCTGTAAATAATACATCCTTTCGTTTTCACAAAAGGCATGTTTAATCACAGACACCACAACTCAGACACTACACCAGCGTCTCTGTAGGCACTACGTTCACTATAGGATGAGCAGCTTCTATCCTCACTTCTGCCCATAATATTTTAATCAGCGGCATCACAGAGCCAAAACTTGTGGGAGGCAGTTGCAAGTACTGATTGTACGATGCCTAAGCGTTCAGATGGGCAAATGCATCCTTGCAAGTAGAGAACCGAGGTATATAATCCTTCCGATCACACGCTCAGCCCAAGCCGGCAAACACAGTGTTCCTTTTAGTCGCCTCTTTCGTCATGGAGAAATGGCGTCGGCCGCACATTCATGAGAGAAGGCCAACAATTTCAAGGTTATCGGCGTCGTGATGTGGGTGTTTCGAAACAGATCATCGCCTTCTATCTCGTACAGTATGTGTTCTGGTCTCACGATCGCTGCACCATCGCGCAACATCGCACACCATCACTTTTACGGCCGCCGCTATCAGCGGCAGATCATCGGCCAATGCTGTCAGGGGTTTCGGCAGACCTCGAAAGATGCGACGGTCAGTGGAGCCGCTGTTACACCTGCATAGCGCGAGCCCTGAAAACATGCGAAGTGGCTAGCCCTGGACCCCTCCCGAGTCAGATGCGGCAAAGATTGGTAGTGGAATATGCAGGTGACTCGTGGCATTTCACCACTCAGCACCCTCAGAGAACGCCACAACTGCCTATAATTCGTCCGTCCGCGGGGAACTACCAGTTCGAGAAAACCCTCCTCATAATAGAGTTCGATGACAATGCCGTTACGCCAACACCACGCGGAGCTTTAATACCATGTCTGTACCCATTCTGCAGGTTTGACTGATGATTCTTTCGCGGGCAGGATCCTCTTCGGCGCAATGAGGACATGTTCATCCATCGTATGGCTGCTGCTTAGCTTTATGCTTTGCTTCACTCATGCTCGTCCATCCGCCTTTCACCTTGCCAACAGTTCACCAGGTTTGGAGGTGTCCTCGTCTTTCCATATTTCCGCGAGGTCGTCAAGTCAGACCAGAGAACTGGGCATAGCAGATATACCTTCATGTGGAGTGGGTGCACACTTACGACGCGCTTCTACCATATTAATTTAACACTATACGCAGATCAGATGCCTGATCCAGTATGTTCCTGAAAGCGGCTGTAGCCTCACCGACACACTCTGTGTGTGTACCAACGCGGCACTAAATCAGCAATTGAGTGCATGTATGCTTGCGAACTGCACCATGGCAGACAACCTCGGTAAGTTACCCCGACATGTGCTGCTATCAGAATACTGACGTGTGGTAAAGGCACTGCCCGTGTCAATGCACAAATGTGTGTGCTATCAGATGAGTCGCAGCGCAGGGATGTGATAGTTTATACGATCACAGTGTACGCTGTAGCTGTTACTCTTGTAGTACTACGCGTGGCTGGCAAAATTGCCTCAAGCAAATTAGCATGGAACGACGCGCCAATTGTAGCGGCCTTACTGTTAGCAGCGGTGCCAATTGCATGTGTGCTGGCCAGTGAGTTGACATGAACTTCGGGATGTGTCCTTGCTGATGCCGGTGATAGTGGCGAACATTGGTTTTGGTGAGCACCTCTGGAACCTTGACGACGGAACATTCATGCCGATTTTACGATACTGTAAGTTGATATCTTCAAACAATCTTTGTACCTAATCAGTAACCAAGGGTAGTTTACATCGCATGGTCGACCTACGTCGCCATCTTGGGACTGATCAAGCTCTCGTTGATCATGTTCTACTTGGAGGTCTTCCCTACACGCAGCTTTAAGATCGCTGGTTGGACTTTGTTCTGGTATATCACTGTTAACACGCTGATCATCTTCCTTTTGACAATATTCGCGTGCACACCCGTGGCTGCGTTTTGGGATCGAGATCTCAAGGGCAAGGTGAGCCAGCCTGCAAAAGGACCCTATCACCATAACAAACTGACGGGTAAACGACAGTGTATGGACATTCAGATGTTGGGCTACGCCAACAGCATCTCTGCAATTGTCCAAGATGTCTTGTTGGTCGTACTACCAATGTTTTACCTGCAGAACTTGCAGATGAAAAAATCAAGAAAACTCGCTGTGGCCGTGATGTTTTCCATTGGGAGTTTGTAAGTACTGTCATGTTACTGTAGTTGTTGCAACACTTTGCTAACCTGCTATCAGTGGATGCATAACCACCATCATCCGTCTCCGCTCGCTCCTAACCTTCACGTTTTCCGTCGACCCAACCTGGGACTATGTACCGATCGTGATCTGGACTGAGCTCGAGATTACCGCTGCCTTTGCGTGCGTTTCGCTTCCCGCCATTCGCGTCTTGGTTGTCAAGATTATACCGAAAAGACTCAAGAGTTGGCTTACAGAGGTCACACATAACTCAAGTCACGTGACACCAGTGCAGAGCATGCCGAAAGAGAACTCTTCAAGACGTAATTGGCACAAAGATGACACTTGGATCAATCTGGCTTCGACAGAGGCTTATGGGGAGAAACAGACAAGAGACAGGCTTGGGGTCTTGCCGAGCACAGAGAGCTCAGCTAGCCATCTGACAGCTACCGGAGCTCATTCGGTGTCCAGTTTGGGCGGCATCAGTGGCTCAGTGGTAAAGCAAGAAGATGCAGCGGCAGCGGCAGCGGAGTTGTCTCAGCCCCGGACCCCAGTGTCCGTAAATAGTAGATTTAGTCGTTGGAGATAAGTGCGAATTTAGAATATGCTCAACGATGTATTTCGGCATCAAAAACCCAGTATGTACAGTCGTGAAAAGCAGATATTTCTCGCGCCAGACGTTCGCTGGCACACCGTACAAGTATATACACCAAACCGCCAAATTATGTGCACCATGAGGTCAAGAGTTCATGTACGCGCTCAAAGCGATACACATCCATTCGCGGAATCCTCAACAAACAGCCCACCGTAGATCTGGCCCTCGTTCAGGTTCGGTGACTGGTAGCCAGCGTTGACGACGTCAGAAGTACCTGTAGGCTTCTTCAGGATACCGATCTGGAACTGACCACCACCAGCAAGGTTAACGCTTGTGGGACCGGCAACACGGGCGAGCTTTGCCGCGCCGGCGGAGTAGTACACTGTGGTTTGGCTGTGCCAGTCAGTATTCGGTCTTGGGCATTTCAGTGAGCTCAAAACGTACTTCTTTGTGTAGTCGAGCTTGATGGCAAAGTTCTGCCATTTCTTATAGTCGATCGGGATACCCCAGATCTGCTTGCCTGCACGATCGAGGATCTTAAAGTTGTTCTTCTTGGAAGAGGGGTTGTCAATCAAAGTGCCCACTTGAAATTGGATCTGATTGTTACTGTAGTCTGCTGCTTCGTGCCACGCGTTAAGGTACTCGTGAGTCAGGTTCAACGGTCTGGCAGGATTCTGCTTTACGGAGAAATGCAGAGTCTTGATGCCCTCATCGCTCGGGTCTTGGGGAGAGTCGGCTGCGAACTGCAGACCTGCACGGCGAAAGCCGAACTGTTGCTGGAAAATCGATTGGTCGGAGATGGTAACTTCGACAGCAGTGTTGGCTGAGCCATCAAAGCGGCTTGCCTCAGTGGCGGGGAACTTCAGGATCTGCGACCAGGTAATGTTGTTGCCCTTGACGTAGTCCGGGTTGAAGAGAGCGTTGGAGGTATCAAACGCGGTAGGGGTCTTGGAAAGCGCACTGGACACACGGCCGTCAAGAACAATTGGGCACTTGACATTGTCCGAAACTGCACGCATGGAGACATGCGGAGCCGCCAGGGCGAGGGGAGCTGCTAGCAGCGTGGTGAGAATCGAAGCAGTGTACATCTTAGAAGGGAAGAAACGAGTGACTGTGGGTTGGTTATGCACAGGTCTCGGGGAGATCGTCCTGATTTATATTCATCAATGAGATTGTACTCAATAGACACGGCCTGCAAAAGTAGTGACATTGCTCAGCATGTTCGACCAGTCTTCTTGGTATTGCACTATGCGCTGGCATCCGGTTCGTTGTTTATGTGTTCCCAAGGTCATGCACTATGGGTATCATAACCCTTCATCTAACGCAGCCGTACATTCCACCGGGAACTGCCGGTGGAAGCTTCGAAGGTAGTAGACGCTGGTTAGCACACGGCAGGGCCAATCTACCTGTGACATAATGTACGGGGTCTAGGGTTCAGGTTAAACCTAAACAAGTCAAACGGACCGTTAACCCGGCCCCATACTTCCCAAGATCACCACACGCTGATCACGTTCTCCATGATGTTGGGTGGGCGCTGTGGTCGGGACCTGGTTTCTGGATCTTCATAAGGCGCCTCGAGGTTTGAACACCCTTCGTCTACGAATGACACTCTGCAGATCGCTCCTCGTCCCTCTTCATTCTCAAATTGGCCTTGCTAGTGAGAGATCGATCACTAAATGTCTTGTTTTGGCCAAGAACGGGAGGGGCAAATCAAGTGCCGAGTAGGAGCCGCGAAAGGAGCGATTCGACACGGTTGGGCTCCGTTTCACACACGTTATGCTTATGGCAACATGCTTGTAACGGGTGGGTGTTGTCTTTCTCGCGAAAATCATCGCAGCAGTTAGATGATCACATCGATTGGCTAGTCGGAAGGATTGAGGGAAAGTAGGTACCCATGTTATGTACAAGATGCTGCAAATATCCACGTGGAAGGGCAAACCTTATTTCACATCGTATTTCCTGTTTTCCGAGAGATCATTCTCGTACACACTGGCCAAAGCCCCTATTTTGAACGGTCCTTATAGAGGTCAGCTGACTGTCGCCATCGCGGATTCACGCCTCCTTCATTTCTTTCTCTTTGCTTCTCCACTTGTAGTCTAGTCGTTTGCCTGTGCTAGACTGCGAGCCCTTTAGCTCATAACGCTTATATCCCACGGCTGCTATCTTGCTCGCCATTAATATCGTCATCAAGGTTTGAATCTGTGACAGCAGATGTTCTAGGAAGCAGGCACATACAACCCAGGAACGTGGTTTGAGAGTGTCCATGCCAGAAATGGCTTCAACACAGCTAAATAAGATCGAATCAGAGTCAATCTCCGTAGTGCTTACCACTCTGGACAATAGCGAGCATGGGAAAGGCTCCAGAAGTAACAGACCTTGGATTCCAGTGCAGAGAGGATGACGAGTGGGCATGCGCTGCCATACCCTCTTCGAATGCGTACATGAAGTAGTCGACATGCTGCTTTGTATCCAAGCTATATGCAAAGGGACTGATGCCCCCTCTCTTACTTGTTCCACTAATCCTATCAACGCGAACTGCTAATTGTAGCGTAATGTATAACGGCCTTTCCGTATTCTTCACTCATATCCAACAGTGGTGTGTATCCAGAACGCCATGCATAATCGATCCATCACAACGCCATCGGAACCATCGTCCTGGTCTTACTCAAACAAAAGCGTGTGCGCTATCCTGTGCGCGTGATCCGAAAGTCGTATCGCGGTATGCAGTACAATGCGGCCGTTCTACAGCATTCTTGGGCTAAGCCATGTGGCCTCGTCGCAGCCCTCGTAGAACATCCTTTCGCCCCTCTCATTCGAGGCTCCAAAGCCCATGTCGCGAAACTTCTCGGCGTCCCAACCACTCACAAACTCGCCCTGACCGCCGTTCTCCTTGTCAACCCCGTCACCCAATCTGATGTAATTTGAATGGCGGCACACAGTTTGGGAGAAAGACCACTGTAAACAGTTCGGGTCATTATGGCACTCGGAGCCGCACATGCCGGCGTTGCGGTGGGCAGGGCGGTCGTTGGGTACGGGTGCCTCGGAGAGGTTGTCCCACCACTCGCGAGAGGGACCGTTTGCGAGAAAGGAGTGGGTATAGGAGAGGAGGGAGGAATAGGTGAACGGTTTCTAGTGTGAATGTCAGCATTAGACACACCACGGGAGCGTAGAACATACCAAATTATAAGGTCGTGTGCGCTCCCACTTCCAAAGCTTCTCCATCTGCTCAGGCGACAGTTGGTGTAGCGAGAGCAGTGGCACACACCAGCGGTCCCGGTAGGTTGTAATTTTCCGCAGCTCGTCGCTGGTGAAGGTGGGATCAAGAGCCTCCAGTCGGTGGCCCGTGACGTTCTGAATGGCATACGCGAGCACAGCGTCACCGCGAGCCTCCTCTTTGACCCAGCTCTCAAAGCGCACGCTCAGGCGGTTCTCGCGGGGAATCTCAGTTGAGCCCGGGGTTTTTACGGGGATCAGCTGTTTCATCAGCCCGTTGGACATGACGAAGCCGGCGCCGCCATAAGCGAACCAGCGGCCCTCGCTGCCCTTGTGCGGGGCTCCCAGGTAGTGCGGCTCGGTGGGGTCGAGCTGGCTAAGCAGGCGGAATAGCGTGTCCCAGAAGAAGTAGACGTCCGATTCGAGAAAGACGTACCACTTGGCCTTGGGGCTGGTCATGTAGGCCTTGTCGACCATGGGCAGGTACTTGAAGCGGTCCAGCTTGAAGCTGCGCTGCGACTCCTGGCGCGTCTCACCCTCCGAGTGGGCCTTCTTGTGGTTGATGTAGGCCTGGAAGTCCAGGTTGCTGACCTCGTAGCTCTTGGGCAGCTCGGCCAGGATGTCGACGACGTGGCGGTCGCCCAGGCGGTCCTCGGCCTCGCTGACGATGATGAGGTTGGAGATGCAGCTCGTGACGGTGCTGAGGTGGGCCTTGTTGACAGCCGTCTCGCCGGCGGCGACCTTGAGCACGACCTGCACCTCGCTCAGCAGGTCGGCCGGGAAGTTCTGGCAGTAGTCGAGCTCGATGCTGTTGGCGCTCTTCTGCTCGAGCGGTGGGAAGAACGACTTGGTCTTGGCGTGGTGGACGGGGTGCGGCGCGCTAGGGGCGCGGCCCCTGAGCGTGTAGGCAAAGAAGAAGAAGACGGCGACGAGGAACAGAATGCGCCCAGGGCGGCGGGCGAGGCGGCCCGCCAGCATGTTCAGCGTCGCCATGCTGCGGAGCGCTGCGGAGCGCCGGGGCGGCTGGCTGCGACGGCGAAAGGAGCGGCGCGGGACGCGGTGCGCAGGGGGATGGGCGGTTACGAGCGAGGAGCCGTGGGCTGGGACATTGGACGGCCGGTCGACGCTACTGGCGGGGCGGAGGGGGCGGCGATGATGCGTACGTGGTGGTGCAATGCTGGAGTTCCAGATTCAACAATCCCGTCCAGGCGGCTCCCTGAGCTTTCCGCGGCAAAGCTCAGCGCGCCCCGCTATTGGTCGAGTCGCGCCGCGCCTGCTCGGGGAAGGAATCACGTGTATGGATCCACCACAGTCGCGGCGAGCATCCGGTCTTGTTTACTACCAAGGTAGTGTCGGTCTGCTTTACTATCTTCCTCCCTCATATCAATACATGTGCCTGCTTATGTGAAGAGACCACGTGCATTCACAACCATAGTCACGCAAAGCTTTATCCAAATTTGTGCATTAGGTACCTAAGTTTCAATCTGCTCTGCCATCTTCCTACCTTGCTTCCATACGTCTCTTCGTCGCAATCCAAACTGTCACTGCACACTGCCCTCACATACAAGCCCATTGCAGTCCAGTGGCTCTTCCAGAATGCTATTCCATTCCGGGTCACTCCCACCGTCAGACCAGTCTGACAGTGCGTCGAACTCGTCACTAGACATGATAGGTCCTGTGCCTTTCCCTGGAGACCACAAGGATGAGACATACTCTGTATCCAAATGCGATCTGGAGAACACTTCACATGGTGCTTGTGGTCGCTGTATGGTCGTCAGCTCGATCGAGTCTTGATCCTCACACCGTGATGACGTGCCACTGAAGGATCCAGAGCAGTACGACAGAGTATCGAACTCAGCACCAGTCACAACAGTCTGGGCTTGGTTCATTGCCCCTGCTGTGCCAGACGCATCCTCAGTATCAGTATACTGGCACGACGAAGAGAAGGCACTACGATCAGGCCGCAGTGAAAGAGACCCATAGCTGGACACTGATTGCCGACGGGTTGAGAACGCTGCCCAATCCTCCCCATCTGCCGAACTATATCGTCGACAGAATTCATCGTCGCAATCGTCTGATCCCAATGATCCATATGGTCCTCCAGGAAATGGTGCCCAGACTCGCTCCGCCTCGCGCCAGTCCCGTTCCGCCACATCATCCACCTCTGCCCAGGTGATTTCCACTTCACTCCTGTCATCAGCAAAAGCAGCCCCAAGACGTGCTCCGAACATACCTGGCTTATCCAGAGGCAGTCGTTTGATCAATTTCATAGTGGCAATATTGGTCTTAAGGGCTACGCACGCCGCGCTCATGAGTGTTCCGTTAATATACACAAGCAGACCAGAGCCATGGGAAAACTCAGAGGCTCGCATGACGTCAGTGGTGATCGTGAGAGTTGCAGAAACCTTGTGGATCGTCATCAGTGGTATAGATGTGGTGTGCTGATCAGTATTTAGTTCGGCACCCGAGAGGACTGGTGCGAGCGCTGCAACAGCGGTGTAGGGAGAAATGGGTGAGCTTTCCGAGTCACTGGAACATTGTTGTTGTTGACTAGTGTCTGGCTGTGCAAGTATCTGTCGTGTGCGTTCTCGCACTGCGGCAAGTGTTCGCTTGAGTCTGAGCATGATACGATCTTATGGTTGTTATTCTTTTCGTTGCTGGTTATCACTCGGGTCACGTCAGGCAGTATTCCCTATTTAACGTGTGCGCGATAAGATTTTGAGCGGAATTCAGTAATGTCATTTAACGATGTTATTGTGCAAGCACGCGCAGAGCTCTTTCACTTCCTGTCGGTTCACAATGCTAACATGATGCAGTCACATCTGCAGCATTATTCACATCTAACATAGTCAGGCAGGTGGTTTCATCACCGCAGACAGCTACGGATGAACGTGTGCACACTCTTCCGTGCCCAACTATTGCCATTTGGAGATAGCACGCTGCAAATCTTTCGTTGTACGAATTGTGACCGTGAGCTTCCCGTCACTCCTCCTTCTCTCCGTCCACCCATACATCCACCTTCTCATTGTAGAAACACATGTACCCAGCGATCGGCGCACTCTCGTGCGTGGGATATCTGTAATACCATACAAGGTCCTTGTACTCTTTCCCATCCACCACAACATGGTAATAATTCGCCCTGCCCTTGTACGGACACAATGTCTCAGTGTTGCTCTTTCGCAGGTACTCCCACTTAACACTTGTTGGCGGTAGATAATGTCTAGTACGCAGTGTCGTCTCCAGTAGGAACAACGGTGCAGAAGAGTCGGCGAGTATGACGCCGTCAATGCCTACCCTGACACTACGTGTAGAATGCAGGATGTCGATGCGTTTGTAGGGATCCTTTGGATGTCCGTAAACGGGGACATCTTCTTCGAACCACTGATCCATGGCATGGAAATCAATTTTAATGAGATTATTCACAATATTGTTAAAGACGACGACACGAGTCGTCATGCGTTCACCGACCGTGAGAGTCCCAAAGTGAGCGCGATCTCCAGTGCCTTCGATGGCGGCGTGGGCCACTCGCAGATCGGCCGCTTTGAGGAGTGCGGATTTTGGGACATAGAATCTTGCGTGGCGTCAGCTCAGCGTAGGCTGAGGATCAGATAGTACTACTGCGGGAAGTTTGGATGCTCCCATACGTGATAGGCATGGAGTGTATCAACAACGTATCTGCCATTGAACAACGCTCGCACTCTGCGTGGTGTTCGCTCGATTTTGAAAGCGCCTGTAGAGGCAAGCTTTTGCGCCAGTCTTACGAGGCTGCAGTTGCCGAGTCAGTCTGTGTGTAAATTGCTGCGACGGTAACACGGACTCGCTGTTGTTGGCCATAGTGTGATACCTATTAGAGTGTCCTGATCGTTACTTGATGAGTGGCATACAGAGGTCAGACTCGAGTGCAACAGGCGATTCTGCACATATCGAAGTCCTGTCAAGCAGTGATGATGCGTGCTTACCCCGGAATGAGCGGAAGCGGGGTGAAGCCCCACGTTTTCGTCTTGTCTATCTTTGAGCTTGACCTCCATGGAAAAAATGCACCAGAGCAAGTCTGCTGCAACCCGGGCCACAAGCAATGCGAACGTGTTCGCCATTGGTTCAGTTTGATCTTGAAAACGTGACGCACATTTCCGCTTCAATTTTCAGCCCCTCGAAGGGGCGAATCGACTTTACGCTTATACGGACAGTTCGCCGTCGATGAGAATCTGTGAAGGGCAGATATCCAGGTTCGCATTGGATTCTGCGATTGCATAGCCGGAAGACTGACCTGACCGAGCTTTGCACTGTTCCTGCAAATGATGAAAATTTACCATCATGCAGTGAGCCTGATGTTCCTGACGAAGCCCCGTATAGCTGTCCCGCTGTCAATAACGACACTGCAGAATCCTGCAGTGTTCAATACATCTGCAGAACGCTGGATGGTGTGAGGTGGGTCTGTGGCTCATCTCGCATTACGGTAAGGTACGGATTACCGATCGTGATCGATACTTGGCCTGAGGCGTCCAACTCCACACAAGAGGCTTTGACGGCAATAAATCGTGCGGGACCGGTCAGCCCTAGAAACTAGATACAGCGGTAGCGAGTCGGTATGGTTGAAACAGCGAGCTTGTGGCGATTCCGCCGTCTGCTCGCTTGGCAGGGGCAGGCTTGGCAAGCTATCACAGTCAGAAAATAAATTGCAATCGTATGCGCGCGACCAAGGAATAACTGTGACGAGGTAGCCACATGATGTAGCTCATGGGCAGAACATAGCAAATGTGGAGAAACGCGAGAACGGAAGGTTGTAAGGAGGCGTGAGTCACAATAGGCTTAGCCAGAACCTGGCGAGCCAATTCGCTGCTCATCATTCCATCTGGTTGTACAAATCGCATGCTGTGTATTGTCCACGCGACTGCCTCGTGTCTGCAATGTCGTATTGAAAGACCCACGTGATGTCGTCTTTTGCTCCCCTCTCGCCATACGGGACGCCTTGTCCGTTCCCCATTCGCTAGATGTTACCCTCCCAAACGTCGACATGCTGACGGCATCCACATCGACTTCTCGGCAGTGAGGGCCAAGTACGCCGCGATCCTGCCTGCCCAGCCAAGTAAGAGCGCGACGCTCGTGTTCCTTCGTCGCACGAGCGCAATTTGTTCACCGCGGAACTCTGCTTCTCACGCCAGGTAACCAGGCCGGGTTATTGTTTCAGAAGCATCCCAGCACGACTGTTGTCGCGTTGCGCGGTCTTGTCTGATATCTACTTACTGAACCCGGGAAGCGACCTTCGGGTGCGTGCATATGCAAGTAGACAAGGATTTTCTGGCCCTGTGCGGCTTCCTGCGCTTCTGAGCGTTGCTGAGGCCCAACAGCGTCATCGCTTCCAGCGGGAGTGCTGGAAGTAGCCCCCAGCACCCTTATTACCCGAAGGAAGGCTTGCTCCACATGTACAGGAACGAAACATCGCATTCAGGGGCCTTGCATCCTTAACCGAATTGGCGTCAACTGTCAGCAGCCCCTAAACTCAACATGGCCAAAAAGAACGATAGATCGACGCTTGCCCAGGCACTACGCGGCTCTAAATAGAAGCATGTCTTCCCGAACTACCAGGGCCGCTTTGCGAAAGGCTTGCACGCCCAGTAAACTAGGCAAATTTCGCCTGTGTCATGGCTGATCCCCCTGTACCGCCGACGGATATATCTTCTGTGCAGCCCGCGGGTGGTGCTTCTGTACGAGTTATCGTCCTGATCAACCTCGTCGATTCGTAGAGTTTCGACACTCCGACTTGGAAGTCTTCGGCTTCCGTACATTCGTTCCCCATACTTTCGCTATATCGCGACTAATATGCGTTCCTCAATCCTAATTGGCCTTGCGGCTGGCTTTGCCAGCCAGGCCTATGCTGCATGCAGCTCCGCTTTGAAGATCGATGACTTCTCCAAATACTCCACCAACACCAACAGTCTGAACTCGTGGACTAGCGGTATGCTATCATTGCTTTTTCCACGACCTGCCCACTGACGATACTAGACGATGGTTCCATGACATCAATTTCCGCCGCCAGCGGTGTACTTTCGTTCAAACCCAAGTCCGGCTCGTACTTCTACGAGACGTTCGAGTGCCAGGCCGCTACTAGCAACAACTACAACTCCATTCAGTTCACCATTAAAGGCGTTTCTGGGGGTTCTGGTACCTTGGAGATCCAGACTAAGTCGGCCTGCTCGGCCTCTGCATACACCTCGTACTATACATCGTTCACCGGCTTGACTGGTAACTCTCAGACCGTCACCATCCCTCTGAGCCAGTTCGCAGGTGCCAACGGTAATGCAATCACCGGCTTTGTCTGGTCCGGATTCTCTTCGACCACTGCCACTTGGCAGTTGAGCAACATCCAGCTCGGCTGCGGCGGCGCCACTGGGGGTTCCGGTTCCACCACTGCTGTCAGCTCTACCGTCCGTCCCAGTACTGCTTCCACTGTTTCGGCCAGCCGCACCACCCTTGCGACCTCCGCTGCTCCCACCGGAACCTGCGCTGCAACCCTCATCGATGACTGGACATCGCAGTCACGTCTCACCTTCATGTTCTACAATGCTATGAACTTGGCCTCTTCCTCTGATGGCACCATGACTTCCCTCACCGTTGGCAAGCCCTCCAAGAACCGCGTCGAGATCGTTTCCAAGGATACCAGCTCGTACTTCTACTCCCAATTTGGCTGCTTCAACGCCAAGTCCAAGGGCCACACTGGCATCTCCCTCCGCATCAAGGCACCTGCAGGAACCACACTTTCCATCGAACTTGACTCCTCGAGCAGCTGCGACCCGACCGCTGCGCAGGCTTTTACACAAACGTCGACTGAGCTTGGTTGGACCTTTGACGGCACAGAGAAGTTGTACACCATTCCGTTCGCCAAGTACAATGGACTCGACACCACAAAGCTTACCACCATCCTTTTCTCTGCCATCACCAAGACTGTTTCTTTCGGTCCCATGGCTTTCTACTGCGGTAACACTGGCGAGTACATCGTCACCACCACCGAGCCTAACTCCGCCCCTACTGCTACCGTCGCTGCTCCCTCTGGCACTGCCGCTGCGTATGTCATTGACAGGTTCGCGAGTGCTGCCAGCAATGCGCAGGGTTTCTGGCACGGAGGTGATGATGGCATGACCTTGACTTACAGTGGCGGACTGACAATCAAGTCTACTGACGCTGACTACTCTTTCTACACTCAGGTCTCTGGATCCTGCAGCGACTTCAGCAAATACAAGGGCTCTTACCTCCACATTGCGTACACTGGTAGCACCAAGTTCACGGTCGCCTTCCAGCAGCACAACAGTGCGTGCAACTCCGAGATCGCCCCGTACCCCGCCACCTGGGACTCCGTCGAGGCCTCGCGTTATGCTAAGAACGGTCACATTTACATCCCCATCAGCCACTTCAACATCGATCTGACGAAGGCGATCGGATTTGCGCTCAAGGGTTTCTACAGCCAGGACACCGTCAAACTGACTGTTATGGAGATCGTTCCTTCCGTTCCTGCTGGCACCACCATTCCCAACGATGAGGAGTCTGGCGACCTTGTCTTTGCTTGCAAGCGCCCCAACTCTTTTGCTTTCGCTATCGACGATGGTATCCCAGATCTCGCTCAAGAAGTCCTCAAGATCATCCGCGAGGAGAACATCAAAGTCACCTTCTTCACAGTTGGCGCTCCCCTTCTCGACCAGACCACGAACCTGACAAACGTCTACAAGGAGATGCAGGCAGCTGGCCACCAGCTCGCGCTTCACTCCTTCACCCACCCAAAGATGGAGGGTCTTCCTGATTACGGCTCCATCGACTGGGAGTACAACGAGGACATCAAGGCTATGAAGAGCCAGTTCAACCTTGACACCTCCTACTTCCGCCCTCCCTTCGGCAACGAGGGTGCTCGTATGCGTTCGCGTCTCGCAAAGGCTGTCGGCCGCAAGCCTACTATCACCAACTGGTCCGTCGATGTTGAGGACTGGTTGTGGGCTGAGACCGATACCCCTGAGCAGCAGATGACCGCTTTCCAGCGTGACGTCAACAAGGGCGGCAACTTGGTCGTTCTCCATTACCTCTACCCCTCGACTGTTAGCTATCTGAGGCAGTTTATTCAGATCGCTAAGGCTACTGGCAAGCAGCTGATGCGTGTCGACCAGTGCATGATGGACCCCAACGCTCCTCCTCTATAAATTAGCCAACTGAATTGTTCTGGCTGTTGGAGATGAGAAAGGTGTGGTGGTGAGAAGGCATTCCAAGAAATCTTTGTTAGCGAGAATAGTTGCTAGGATTTCTTAATCATAATGTGTGTCAATGAACAAGCTACTCAACGAACGTCCTCAACTACCATTGACTAGGGTGATATCTTGTCCTTCGCATAGGCGCACTTACATTTAATTCGCCGATGAAATAGCTCAACAGGAGGAAATGGACACCAAACAATGCGCGCAGCATCTTAGTCGACAAGAGATATGTAGTCATGGTGTGGTCATCTCAACGAAACTGTGCTTGTTGTTGAGAACGATAGTACCCTCAAATGCTCAGACTACCCTGGAGAAGTAGATTTCTAGAGCTGAAGCCAACATAGACATCGATAGGACCGGTTGGTAGCGTCCATTGCTGTGCAGTAGTATCCCAGTAGCTCAGATCACGTCGAGTGAGCGGGAACTGGAGCGTGCCAGATGTACCAGCACTCAGGGCAATCTTTTCGAATCCTCGCAGGCTACGAACAGGTGCATCAGCCTCGTCTGGGTACGAGAGATACAGCTGAGGGACGGTAGCGCCAGAGATAGAGCCAGTGTTACTGACAGAGACGCTGACCGTAGCGAGTGTTGCCCATAACTCTACGTTGCCACCTGGTTGGATCGGGGCAGCTGAATTGGGCGTCCTTGAGACATTGCCAGCACTCATGTTAATCTGTAAGTTGGACATGTTGAACGATGTGTAGCTCAGTCCAAATCCAAATTCGAAGGCTACGCTGGCGTTCCGTGCATCAAATTCTTTGTAGTCGATGAGGTTCCCTTCAATGAAGTCTGCTTGCCAGGCATCGGGGTCAATAGTAGTTGCCAATTCTGTGCTATTCAGAAGATTTTTGGCGTAGTCGGTTTCCTCATTCGCAATCGTGTACGGAAGTCTACCAGAAGGGTCTACTTCACCCCATAATATGTCAGCGATAGAGTTACCAGACTCCTGTCCGGGCATGTGCGCGACGAGAATGGCAGTAACGTTGGGATTGTTGCGCCATGGCATGGTGTTCGGTGCTGCGCCGTGAAGCACTACAACAGTGTTGTTGCAGATCGCAGCAGTCTGATTGACGACAGTTGTAGAGTTCCACTCTGCAATCAGCGTTGATCGATCGTCTCCCTCACTCGCCCAGGACTTCAAGAACACAATGCAGACGTCTGGTGGTACAGGTGCAAGGGCAGCAAGACCACCTTGCACAATGTACTCGTTGTCGGTGATGTACTGGACGATGGCTCCATAAGATCGACCGCGGGCCTTGATAGCCTCCAGAGGCGATACAACGTAGGGAAAGCGACCCGTGCCTGATCCTCCACCGACAGCGAGTGTACCAATGTTATAGTCACCGTCCAATAAGCTCGTGCCGCTAAGGACCAGTGAGTATTGGCCTTTCGTAAAGTCGGCTGCGTCGTTGCCAAACACACCGATGTTGTTTGGGTTTCCCAACGGCAAGGTACCGTTTGTGTTCTTCAGCAATACGGTACCGGCTGCTCCAAGATCGCGGATCAGTTGTGCGTGCTGCTCCTGACGAACATCGACGATAGGGCCACTGGTATAGTTGAATGCGTACGGCCCAGGCCCAAAGAATCCAATCTTTGAAGTATATCCGTCGATGGCTGGGAAGCCCACGTCTTGGTTCAAGTGGAAGTACGGTGTCATGATCCTCAGGACCATATCATCAACTCGTTCCACTGAAAGAGAGCCATTGTTGACAGCGCTGGTGACATTGCCACCAAAAAATGACGGAGTGGGACTGAAGAACCCAATACCCCCTGGCATGTTCATGTCCAGACCACCCTCAATAGAAGCAACACCAGAGTGAGTTGCAAGCCAATCGCTAACCACGTAGCCCTGGAAGCCTAGCTCTTCCTTCAGCAACCCATTTAGGATCTTACTATTCTGGCAACCTGTTGATGTGAGCTGATAGTCCTATTTGTAGCCCAGGTTTGGCTACAACCAAATATCCGACAACGACCAGACGAAACGGCCCTATAGAAGTTGCTAGATATTTGCATGTTGCCAAAGCTGTCTTGACTGTGGGACAACGTACCATAGCTACCGTTGATTCGGTTGTACGAGCACATGACTGAGGCTGTTCCAGCACGGACTGCGTTCGCAAAAGGCCAAAGATAGGTCTCGTGCATAGTCTTGTCATCAAGATTAGAGCTGAGGGCCTCGATTGTGGTTCCGTTTATTGTCGAAGGATTCCGTTGAATCTCTTGTTCGTTGGCTGGACAAGTCAGGGCACAGTCAACGGAGTAGCGTCATTTTACAGACCGATGTAGTGCTTTGTGCAAGATTGAACGCCAGCGCTCTGGATACCCATGACCGACTCTTCAACGAGCACACCAGAGAGATAGGAATCAGGACTGAAGCCTTCCCAGTTCCGTCCACCGTACGGTGAACGTCCCAAAGGGCCGACTACAGGACCAAGGGCAACGTGAGCACCCTTGCCCTTGAACTCCGCACCCATGTAGGCTCCTCGCCTGCGGACTAACGGCCGATCCCATGATGCCGCAGCCGATAATCCTGCAGAGAATACAGAGACATAGATTGCCTGCCGAATGGCAAGCGGACCATCCTGCAGGCAAAGACCAGTGAAGTTGAGTCTTTCAATTGGGCCTATGTTACCAACGCATGGTCCAGAAGTGCCTGTCATAGTGAGCGTTCAAGATCTACAAAGCGAGAAAGCCCAGAGCTGGCAACAAACACATGTTTGTTGGCGAGCGGACCAAGCTCCGTGAACAGTGTCCACGGGCTCTGTGATAGGTCGTTCGTTACTAACATCTGCCTGTAGCCCACACTGGGAAATCCATTGAGATATGACGTACCAGTCACCATCCGAGCCTTCTCTTCTATTGTCAATTCGGCCAAAAAAGCTTTGGCTTTCTCTAGAGCTGCATCCCAGCCTCCAACTCCGCTTATTTGTGGTGATGGGTACACTGGAGGACTTGTTTCATATTGGGTATGATTGATATTGAACTGGGCCGCGATAGTTGCGGCACAACCAAGTAGACTCAATGCTCGTAGCATCTTTGATTCAGGTCAACTAGACACGGCTCAGGATGTCGCTGCTTTAGACCACTTGTGCCATTGCACCCATTTTTATATTCACTACCGATGTCTTACCCCGCATCACCAGGTATTGTGTACGTTCTGGCGTCATGATTGTGCTCGCGCCGGGCGGGGATTCATCTTCCTCCGAAACGTATCACGAGGGCGCTTCGCGTTGAGGCATAGCGGAGTACCTCGGGAGCGACGCGGGTGTATAGAGGACACAAGCGTGGTTTACTGACGCGATGGGACCAAACGCCGGCAGTTGACATTCGTCGAGATCTCAGAGTCGGAACTGGATGCTGGTGGAGGCGTCAAATGGTGTGCGTATAGTGCGTATTCATTGCGCGCTTGGCAGGCATTCATGCAAGCCAGAGAATCTGCTCAGTACCAATGTAGGTTCGTCAGTGTTCACGCTGCCTAGAAAAGACTGGTGTTGAAGACTGGGCGTAAATGCGGGGAACCCTGGGCTGGCACATCTTCGGGAAGGCGCTCGTGTGGCGCCCCGTGTCGATGCTAGCGATGCTAGCGAAGCTAGCGATGCTTGCGATGCTTGCTTTCTCTTCCCTCAATCCTGGTCTACGAGGGTATCTCCCACACGTAGGATCATAAAAATGCGCATATCCCTGATCACTGTGGAGCGAGTTCCTGACGCGATTTCTGATCGAAATGATGCACAAAGGTTCGTTCGCCAACAAAACAGGTGTATGTCTGTTGGCAGGTTCTGTACCTAGCTGAGCCAGTCCTGTCCGGCCCCACTTTTCAGCTATAAAATCGCTTGGCACCGAATGTTGTTCTTGACCAACGTTCCCGCGTCTCGCTGCTGGCGGATGACCAGCACAGAGAAAGACAGTCATTGCAGCACAAAAATCAACATGAACAATCGCAACGCATCAGAGTTGTCTCATATATTTTCTCGCAGGTCTTGCAAACATACTCCAGTCAACGACAGTACATACAAACCTCAATAATAGATATTCCAGGAGCTCAGCTCACTTTCACCGTGAGCTGTAATCTGCGATTGATGAGACCAACCTTGGCCATCTCTATGGCTAGCTTTAGACTGACATGTGCACTTCTCTGTTGCAACTACATAGTTGTGATACCAAAGAGTTTGAATTCCATATTCGCGCAAGAGTGACTCTCACCTTCAGACGTACAATACTATCGCCAACAGGGTCAACTGCCAGGATTCAGTCTTCTGCCACCTCCAAAATCCGGTCCAGGAGTCAATTTCATCACTGGTTCACCATATCGAAGAGGCAGGGCTAGCCGTTCTGCCAGTTTTTTATTCGGCAGTAGCATCCCCGACAGTGTCAAACATAGCAGTGTCGAACTTAATTACAGCAGTGTTGATGTTAACAACGGTAGCGTCGACGTTAACTATGGTTCCCTGCTTTTGTTGGAGAGCCTCAGTAATATCCCCTTCACCTGAGATATATATTTTGCACTCTCACCACCTTGATCAACTACAACAGACGCTATACTTCTAACATAGCCCTTCGAGGAGAGTCAACACTATACCGCCACAAGCAGTTGCTCTTCTGCACAATGAGCCGACCGCATTCGCCGTCTGATGCCAATCAGAACCCAGTCGTCGCTGAAACGACGCTTGAACGTCTTGTCCTTTCCGCCAGCACGCCGCAAGTCGAAGAGATCGTAGAGCTCAAGCGCGCTAACGAGGTGCTCAAAGCTGAAAGAGATGCAGCCGTAGCGCGAGCAACAAAGCCCTACACAGATGTGACGCACGCAAATCATGACGCCGACCGATCAGTCACCAGCGAAAGACACAGCGATCAGATGAAGACTTCTATGCTCATCAACAATTACAAAATGACCGCTGAGCACCTCAAATTGTCTCTCGCACAGGCGCAACAGACCGAAATCTGTGATGAGCATTTAAAGATACTGGAGAACGCCAACGCTGCAGTTGAAGCTGCATTTGCGCGACTGGAACAATCTACTGCCCAGACACATACCCAGGCGCAGAATACCATCCAAGCGCTCCCAAATGGCACTGAACCCCAGAAAGCGCAAGGCACGTTGGAGGCGCACGGAATTTGCGACCAACGCCTCGCCGAACTGAAGGACAAGATGAACGAAAATTCGCTCAAAGCCGACGAGAGGGTATTGCAGATCCAGAAATCACTTCAATCCGTCACGGATGAGAACAAAGGGCTCAGGAAACAGCTCCAAAAAACTTCGGAGACGTTAGAGTGGTACAAAGCGCACTCGAAGCGCCTAGTCGCGCAGAGTGGAGGTACGCAGAGTTCACAAGTAGCTACAGGCATTCATGCCAGTTTTCCGGTGCAGTCTCAACGCGGTTCTGTACCAGCAAAGACACCTACCAAGCGTAGGAGGTCCAGCACAGAGTGTGCCACTCCGGTCGAACGCCTGAATAATTACTCTACGCCGCGCAGGTCAGCGTTTTCGGGTGGCCGTAGTCCAGCACCCATGACAGGCTCCGTAGGAGGAGAACACCGATTTCCACATCATTCTATGACACCAACTCGACAGAGCTCAAATGTTCATCGTTATCAGCACGCGAACATGTACCCAGGCCCCATTCAGCCATACAGTCAACCCCAGGCTCAAACACAGCCGCCGTTCCCGTTTTTTGGGAGCCCTCAATACCATCAGTATTTCATGAAATTCTTTGAACAGACGAATTTATTGAGATCAAACTCCGGTCTGCCTCCAGCGAGTCCCGAAGACGTTGTACCACTCTTCAACGATGTCATCGCTCGAAGATCCCACCAACAGGAATTGCATGGAGTACCTTACCCTGGTGGCGGTGTACCGATGCTACCAAACCACCCAGGAGCTGGAACTCATCCTTTCAGCCAGGGAGGGAACATGCAAGGACGGTTCTACACACCATCTCTGTCTCCGTTGGCACCATTCGACCTCGAAAATCCACAGTCATTGACGGCGCTCCCTTCACTGTCCAGTGGACAAAACGGATTTCAATACCAGCAAATGCAGCACCAGTTCCAGGGCCAATCTATATACCCTCAAAGCGGCGCGCAGCACAATGTCCAGCCTTCCGGGCTTCTCAATGGCTTCGACTATTCAAGCCTTCCCGACATCTCCAGCATTGGTGACGACGCTGGAGACGATGGCGTTGGTAATGCGGACGCTGGACTTGCGTAGATTTGGGAACTTTAGGGAGTATTCGCCGGTTTGATCAGAAAGTGATCATGAACTTAGAATGATCGATGACGCGTAGGTTGTTCTGGGTGGCAAGTTTCGGTATGATGAATTGTTATCAAGGAGATCGTTAGATTTTCCATTATGCTTTCCTTCCTCTACAATGTTTGATTTGGCGGCTTTAGCATACGAGATCTTCGTCTCTGAGGACTTTGACATGTGTCACTCTATATTTGAGAAGCATGGCATGCGACACTTCATTGTAATTCATCACAAAAGTATCTTCCACAACTGCCGACTTTCTCATGAATGCCAGGCTCTGTCACATTTGAAGAATATCCAAAACAGTAGACCAGGCACTGAGCTCCCCGTTTTCGATCTCTGAAGTCACCCACAAAGGGTGAGGGCATCGACCGTAATATCCTAAACATGCGCTGAAGTGTGATCTCCAATCCCAAAGTGACTGGATTTGTGCCCGACATGCCGTAAGAACGATCTACCAATGAGCTGTCGCCTAGTTCATCCCTCCACAGGAGATGTACTTAACTTTCTTCGCGAACGTGTCCATGGTTCTAGGCTTCTCGCACATCATCATGCCGTCGACGAAGATATCCGTCTCGGCATTACCAGTGCAAGACCTAGCATACCATCAGCCCCAACCACGTTGCAGATATAATGGGGGAACTTACGTCCAGAGAGAACAGAAGCACTTGGCGACGTAGATGGACTGCACTTTGCCACTGAGCTGCATGCAGGTGCCCTGGCCAAAGGTGACGTACTGACCGCTTTCGAACGTCACGACGCCGCAGTTGCCTTCGCCAGCGGGGCAGGCGATGGGGCTCTTGAAGCTGTGGGTTTCGAGCATGGAGGCGAACGCGGTGGTGGGGAAGTTGAGAGACTCGATCTTCACGCCGCTGGTGGGCATGGCGATGACGGCGGCTAGCATGGAGAGGACGATGGCGAAAGTGATATTGAAGCGCATTTTGGTAGGTGGTGACAATGTCGGAGTTACTTTGTAGGATTGGTTATTGCGAAGGTAAAGTCAGGGAGGATGAGCTGAGTAAGTTTTGTATGAGTCTGTGTTTGTGACTAAGAAGTGAAAAGCCGTGAGTCCGGACTTGGGTATGAAAAAGATTTGCAGCTGCCGAGTCCGTTTGCTCTTGCGTAATCAAGCGGGCGCCCTTCACTCACTTGATCGCATCTAGTGCACAACAACAGCTGGTGTCATTGTCACTAATTTCGTCCAGCAGCAACTTCATCCAAGTCTTCTAGTCGAGCATCGGAGCTGCAGACTGTACTGTCCTAACAATGTCAGAAAACCATTCGGCTCCCTACCCTCCGCCAGACTTTCACCCAGCATGGGCTCCTCCACCTGCTCCCGCACCACATCCAGTGGTTTCACGATCTCACCTCGACCCACGCGGTCCACCGGCCCAAGATACCGACTTCCTCATCATCGGCTTGTTCGCTCTCCGCCTGGCGCGAACGCTCATTCAGTCTCTCGACCACTATCCCGAGCGGATTGATGACATTGAATGGGTAGAGTACTTCCTCGGACCCTACGATGTCGCGTATGATCTGGCGAAGGTAACGGGGTCTGCGAAACAGGCCTACTTGGACACATACCCGAGGATCGCAGGCAGGATGAAGGCGCAGCGGAAGTACCCACTGTGCTTTATGGCGCTGAATCCCGTGACACAGCAGCGTGAAGAAGCACTGAACGGGCGAGGCGGCTTGACTGATGGTGGGTCGACTCCTACTCATGGAGTAGCCAAGCTGACTCGTCATTGTAGTTCAACGGTTGGAAATCATCAACTTTGCTGATGCGGCGAGAGAGTGGGGATCAACCGTGCATGTTCCGGAGAGAGAGGCGAAGCGCATGCTGGAGTTGGCGGACCAGAGACGTGTTGCTGATCTCACGAAGCGTCCCGATGTCGAGGTTGGGCCTCCTGCTGCCAGCCATGTTCATGTGAATAACAGCCCTTTCGACTTTGGCAGAGGCTAGAGCAAGGCGGTTAGATCGAGGTTGTGGGACTTGGATGAGGACACATGACGTTTTTGTCAAATACTACCTGGCATTGAAGCTCACGAGTCGACACTAGCAAATAGCAAGTGCACTGAGGCTATGTGATATCCCAGTCTTTTGAATATACCAATCTCGTCACCCCGCGACACAATGCTCGCGCGACTGTTCCGTGGCTAGATCTATGCCTCCGATCCTGGTAGATATATGTCTCAGATCCTGGTGGATCTATGCCTCAGCCTGCTGTATCTATGTCCTCAAAAAAGGGCCTTCGCCGCCAACGCCAAACCATGCACGTCGTACATCGCTCACAATGCCATCGTCTTCACGCTCTCCTCTAGTTGATGGATGGTTTGCTACCAAATGACTCGGTTGCCTGCGGGCACGCCTTACTGCGTAGCACACTGGGGGCCAGCCTCCTCCTCTTCGTCCTCCCAATCAGCGCCGCCGGCGCGAGGGTCTCCTGACCCGGCACCGAAGTCCTCCATGTCGGCGTCGAAGTCAAGCTCGACCTCCTCGATCTCTTCGTGCTTCTCGTCCGATGTCTTCGTCGCTGGCAGAGCATCCTTGACCTTCTGCAGCGCGGCGTCGTCGGCAAGCCAGCCGTCCTCGGGAAACTCAATGTCAACTTGCAGGTACAAGTCGCCCTTTGCGTCGCTGCGCTTCATGGGCATGCCCTCGCCAGGGACCTTGAGAACCTGGCCGGGTCGCAGAACCTTGCCGCTTGGTTGCTGGATGTTGAGCTGGATGCCCCTGCCGTCGAGATGTGTCAGGACGACCCTGTTGAGGCCCGTCAGCGCTTCGGCGAGCGAGATCTTCAAGATGGCGCGCAGATCAGCGCCAGCACGCTCAAATGTCTCGTGCTCAGCCTCCTCGAGGGTGAAGATGATGTCGCCGGGCTCCTGGTCTGGCAGCTGATCGGCCTCGCCTTCCAGTACGATGCGCTCGCCTTGTCGTGCACCGCGGGGAATGTACAGTTCCAGAACGTTCTTGGACTCGACGACCTTCTTGCCCTTGCACTTCTTGCAACGCTGCTTCTCGGGGATGATCTGGCCGGAGCCTTGGCAGTTGGTGCAGGCCACGGTTTCCTGGGTGACGAGGCCGGGGCCGACCTGGCGGAGCATCTGCTTTGCGCCTATGGCTCGTTAGCAATCAGCAAGGCGTTGGTATATGGGGAGAGCGTACCGCGTCCGTTGCAGACAGCGCAGTCGTGGCTCTTGGAGCCCTTCTTTCCACCGGAACCCTCGCACTGGTTGCAGACGATGTTCTTGGTGTTGGAGAACTTGGTTGTCTTGCCCTTGTACAGCTCCTCCAGCGTGACCTCGTACTCCTGCTCTACGCTGCGTCCCTTCTTGGGCACGTTGCGGCCAGGGCCACCGGGCATACCACCGAAGCCTCCCATGCCGGGCATACCGCCAAAACCGCCGCCCATGCCGCCACCCATGCCGCCGAACATCTGGGCGAGGATGTCGTCCATGTCCGGCTGCCCGCCGCCGCCCCGGGCGGGGTCGAAGGCGGCCATGCCGTGGGTGTCGTAGAGCTGGCGCTTGTCATCGTCGGAGAGGATCTCGTAGGCCTGCTTGGCGGACTTGAAGCGGATCTCGGCCTCCTCGCGCTCCTCGACGGCGACCTTGTCGGGGTGGTGTGCGAGTGCAGCCTAGCAGTGCTGGTCAGCGGGGCGGGGCGGGCGTGGCGGGGCGGCGGACCTTGTGGTAGGCCTTCTTGATCTCGACTTTGCTGGCGCTGTTGCCGATGCCGAGCACCTCTGTGTCCGTCAGTACCCGTCACGGCTGCGCGTGGAGGGGCGGCCGGGCGGCGGGGCTGCGTACCGTAGAGATCGATTTCTTCGACGTCGTTCACTGCGGGGCGTTAGCAGGGCGCTGGCGGGGCCGGGCGGCGCAGGCAGGCAGCTCACTGTTTGCGGACCGGGGAGGAGCTGCACGCGTTGGGGGTCACGGGTCTGTGCGAGGGGAGCAGCAGAAGCAGCAGAGCAGCGCCGGGCTGGCCAGAAAAGTCGAGCAAACTTCCCCAGACGCTGACGAACGCCGCCGAGCGCTGCGGCAGGATTAGCCGGCGGGCGGTGGGCCGCCACCGTCCGGGCACGCTGATTGGCGGCGCTGCGCAGATTCTGCCGCCGAAAGTCGACGGGCGCGGCGCGGGTCGTCGTCCTCTGCGTCGCCTGTGTCGACTATGGCCTTCTCTCTGCGCCTACGCCTGCGCCCGCGGCTACCCGCGCACACGAGCTGCTCCGTCCGGCCGTCGCGCCCCTCGAGCCGCACTGCCTCGTCCCGGGCGGCGCAGGAGCTGAAGAGCAATGCGGCGCTGCCATCGTCGCCGGCGCGCACGCGGTTTGCGCCCTCGCCGACCGGATACCTCCACCTGGGCTCGCTGCGCACGGCGCTCTTCAACTACCTGCTCGCCAAGAGCACCGGCGGCCAGTTCCTGCTGCGCATCGAAGACACGGACCAGAAGCGCACCGTGGCCGACGCCGAGCAGCGCCTCTTGCAGGACCTGCGCTGGGCCGGCCTGCAGTGGGACGAGGGCCCCGAGGTGGGCGGGCCGTGCGGGCCGTACAAGCAGTCGGAGCGCAGCGCCATCTACCGCGCGCACGCCCAGCAGCTGCTGGACACGGGGCACGCCTACCGCTGCTTCTGCTCGCCCGACCGCCTGCACGCCCTCGCCGAGCACCGCCACCGCCTGGGCCTGGCCACCGACTACGACCGTACCTGCGCCTCCGTCCCCCGCGCCGAGTCCGACGACCGCGCCCACCGCCGCGAGCCCCACGTCGTGCGCCTCAAGGTCCCCGACCAGTACCCCGCGTACAAGGACCTCATATACGGCACCTTCAAGCCCCTGAAGCGCCGCGGCCATGTCACCGAGACGTCCTACGAAGACCCCATCCTGCTCAAGAGCGACGGCCTGCCGACCTACCACCTCGCCAATGTCGTCGACGACCACCTTATGAACATCACCCACGTCATCCGCGGCTCCGAGTGGATGCCCAGCACCCCGAAGCACATCGCCATGTACGCTGCGTTTGGCTGGACGCCGCCCGCCTTCGCCCACGTCGGCCTGCTGGTCGACGAGAGCGGCAACAAGCTGTCCAAGCGCAACTTCGACACAGACATCACCGCCTTCAAGGACATGGAGATCTTTTCGGAGACGCTGACCAACTTCGCCGCGCTGCTGGGCTGGAGCCACAAGGAGAGGACCGATGTGCTGACGCTGCAGCAGCTCGCCGACTCGTTCTCGCTCAAGTTCACCAAGGGCAACACCACCGTCACCTTCGGCAAGCTGCACTTCCTGCAGCGCAAGCACGCCGCCCTGCGTGCAGCCGCCGGCGGCAAGCCCCTGCAGGACATCGTCACCAACGTGGTCGCGCTGCTCACCAGCCCAGACAGCCCCTACAACCCCGCCGACTGGCGCCCCATTACAGGCCCCACCCCGGATGCGTACGTTGAGCAAATTGTCCGCGCCGACGCCGACAACTTCACAAACGCAAACGAGTTCCTGTACCGCAACGCCTTCTTCTTCGCCCCACTGCGGCCCGCCACCACGGCCTCGCTGACCGCCGACTCCCCCGCCGACGTCGTGCAGCGCTGCGGCATGCTCGCCGACGTCGACGTGTGGGACCGCGAGGCGCTTATGCAGAAAGTACGGGATATCATCGATGGGAGGCCCGAGGGCAAGGCGGGCGCCAAGGATGTGTACCACTACCTGCGGCTGGCGCTGACGGGGCAGGAGAAGGGCATCAGGCTGTACGATGTCATGCTGATTCTGGGCCGGGAGGAGACGCTGGCTAGGCTGGGCATGGACAAGGCAGCGCAGTGAGGGTGTCTGCAGGATGTGTACAGCGAGTGTATAGATAGCACAGGAATACGACGAGAAGATGGCAGAGTGTAGGAATATGACGAGAAGAGGCACGAGTGTAGGAATACGATGAGAAGATAGCACACTGTAGGAATACGATGAGATGCGAGCAAAGCGTCATGTCAAGCGTGTCAAGCATTGTTACGAGCTCTTCATATATCTATGTAGCAGCCAATGCTGCAGATGCACACCGAGCGACCTGTCCCGCTGCCATGTTTCATGTGTCGCAGGCAGCGACCGTCTGCTCGACCGTGTATGCGCCAAACGCCCGCCCATGCTCGTACCGCGAGGGTCATATCGTAACGTCGTCAAGTGTCACACTGGGCGAGCTCAGCTCTTCATCTCGACCTCCTGGCTGTCCGGCGGCGGCTGCGCGGCGCTGTTGAAGTTGAAGACCTGGTCCTTGACCTTGGCGGCGAGCAGCCCCATCTCCTCCTCCCGCGCGATCTTGCTGGCGGCGGCGCCCAACCGGGGCAGCGGGTCCTTCTTGTGCTCGCTGGAGAAGGGTGCGGGGGCGCCCTTGAAGCGCTTGTTGCCGGCCTCCTGCTGCATCTTGCGGGCCAGATCGCTGATCTGGTTGGTGCCGTACTCGCGGTTGGCCGTCAGCGGCGACGCGGAGAGAGTCTGCACCCAGTACTTGTTCCACAGGGCCTCGAGCAGCTTGGCGTCCAGCGTCGACTTGTAGTGCGAGACGTCGAGCGGGTAGTAGTGGTTGGCGTGGGCGCCAAAGTCCTCGATCTTGCCCAGCGGGATGGTCTGGAAGCCGTCGGTCTCGACGCCGGCGGCGCCGTTGCGCATGGTGGCGCCCTTCTCCTTGTCCTGCACGTAGGTGTCGGGGAAGGTGCGGAAGCCGCCGATCTCGACCTTGCCGGCGGACACGGTGCGGTCGGGGTCGATGACGACGGCGCAGAAGGGGTCGGAGAACTGCTGCTGGGTCTTCTGGGTGTTGACGTCGATGCCCGACAGCCAGCAGCCGTAGCCCGGGTGGCTATGGTACCAGCCGACGGCGTTGTCGAGCTGGCCCTGGTCGCGGGCGCGCTGCAGGAACTCGACCATGTACTCGTTGGCCTCGTCCTGGGCGTTGACGCGCGTCTCGGTGCCCTCGACGGGCAGGCGGAAGGCGTCGGTGACGACAAACGTGTGGGCCTCAATCTTGCCCATCATCAAGCCCATGACCTCGAGCGAGCCGCCCGAGCGCGCGTGCATGACCATCTTGAGCAGCGCCACGGCCGAGATGCGCACCGACGTGAAGTAGTGCGGGTCGGCGCGCCATGGGTGCGCGTTGTCGAGCGCCTTTTGCGCGGGCGCCGAGTATGCGTAGAGGGCGTCTTTGGTGGGGTCGACGAGCTGCACCGAGTTCTCGAGCTCTGCGCGGTCAGTAGGGACGGCGGGGGCGGGGGCGGGCCTTACCCCAGCTCTTGAGTGCGGTGCCCATGGTCGGCGGTGGTGTTGTGTCGTGCAACAGTGGGTGGCGGGGGAGCTTAGCTATGGTAGCTATACGGCGCCACTAGGCATCATCCATATCGATAGTGAGGGCCGTATCGATAGTGAAAGAGCAGCAGATCACGTGTCAAAGTGCATCGAGTGCAGCATCAGATGGATACAGCACAAAAACACCAGAGTGTGGACGTGACAGACACCAGACAGTACATACAAACACCAGACAGTACATACAAACACCAGACAGTACATACAAACACCAGACAGTACATACAAACACCAGACAGTGGACGTGAACACAGATACCAGACAGTGCACCAGACATTCGACGTGAACACAGCACCATCCACGCCAACACAGACAGATACACCACGCAGCAGCATCAGCGTGCACACAAACACCACACATTACACACAAACACCACACATTACACACAAACACCACACATTACACACAAACACACACATACACCATGCTGCACCCACGCATAGCCCCGTACATGCTCACTGCCCCTCCCACCCCATCTGCGCGTTCATCCGCCGCGCCTCGTCCTCCATCTTGCTCACCCACCGCCGCGTCAGCTCCTCGTTCTCCGTCTTCAGCCGCGCGTTCTCCTGCTCCGTCATGTTGAGCTGCAGGTTCATGGCCACCATCTCGTCCTGGATCTCCTCGACAAACCGGCCCTTGCCCTTCAGCTCCTCCTGCTTGTCCTTGCCGCGCCGCTCGAGATGCGCCCGGTGCTTCTCGAGCTGGCTGATGCGCTGCTTCTGCTGCGCGTCCGCCGCCTGCAGCCCCGCAAGCGTCGCCGCGACGGTGCTCAGCTCGGCCTCCAGCCCGGCCCGCGTCTTCTGCGTGGCTGCGAGTTCGGCGCGCAGCTGCGTGAGTGCTGCGGCGTCGGGCGGCGCGGGCGAGCTCTTGCCCCTGCTGGCCGCCTTGATGGTCTTGGTGGAGTCGCTGGCCTTGGTGGAGTCGCGGGCAGGCCCGTCGTCGTCGTCGTCGGCGGCCGTTGGGCGCGCCTGTGCTGCCGTGCGGTCGGCCAGCTTGGTGTCTGCATGCTCTTAGTTCAGCCCGTGCCGTGCCGTGCCGAGTGCAGCCTACAGGCGTGGATGTACGCCTCGTGCGCCCGCTCGCGCGCGTCGCGGGCGTCCAGCGCAGACAGGTACTCGGCGAGTGCGTTGCTCATGGCCGCGCGCGTGTGTGTCCTGTCGGCGGCATGGTCGTGGCCTCATCGCCGCGCGCAGGTGCTGTGTCGCGCAGACAGTCAGCCCGCGGGGTGGTGGCTCGGGGGGCTTCCCGCTCCGATTCGCTGACGTCGTCTGTGCTGGCGCTGGAAAAGCTTCCGTCCGTGTCGCATGCCCTCGTCCACGACTCTTGCCATCATACATATACATAGTCGATCATACATATACAGCCGCCATGCCGCCCACCCACCACATATCCAGCACCTCGCGCGCCCTGTACCGCGTCTTCGTGCTCCCCAACCTGCGCGCGTCATCCAACGGCATCCCCGTCCAGTTCGCGCCTGCATTCGCACCCACCTTCGGCCCGCCCTCGATCCCCATCAACGCACACCCCCTCCACCAACACCAGGTCCGAAGCAAGAGCTACTCCAAGAAGGACACCCGCCGCCATGCGCTGTCGGACTACTTCACCATCGACAACGCCATCACAGCGCCGCGCGTGAACCTTGTCGATGCCAACGGCGTCTTCACCCAGGACGTCGCAATCTCGAACGCTCTCCGAAGCTACAACAAAGTCACCCACCACCTAGTCGAGGTCTCGCCGGGCCAGGTCGACGAATACGGCGAGCATGACCCCGCGCACCCCCCCGTGTGCCGCGTCGTCTCCAAAATCGACCTGCGCGAGCAGCACGAGCGCAAAGTCGACGCCGCCCGGAAGCAAGCCCTAGCTACTACGGGCCCGCCGCAGAAGAACCTCGAGCTCAACTGGGCCATTGGCCCCGGGGATCTCAAGCACCGCCTCAACAAGCTGCAGCAGTTTCTGAGAGAGGGGAGGAGGGTCGAGCTCCTGCTCGGCCCGAAGAAGAAAGGGAAAAAGGCAACGCCCGAGGAGGCGAGTGCCGCCTTCAACGCTATTTCTGAGGCTGTGGAGGAGTGCGTTGGTGCAAAGGAGGTGAAGCGGGAGGGGGAAGTAGGCGCTGTCATGATCATCGTGTTTGAGGGGAAGAAGGTGGAGGAAAAGGGGAAGGCCGAGGAAGTAGGCGAGAAGCAGAGCGAGCAGTGACCTGTACCATACTGTAAGACTATGTAACATCACCCGGGAGACAGTGGAGATATTGGAAGCGAAAAGCCCATAGCTTGGTATCATACACTCAGCTACCCAGACCGTCTACCTATAGACACAATGTACAATAATACAACCATCAATTCCAACCGCTGACCTCTATCTCTTTTCCTGGCTGCTCTGCTCAGGCTCCGGCTCCGCCCACTCCGTCTCCTCAACCTCGTTCAGAACCTCTTGCTCAGCCATGGCTGTCTCGAGCGCCTGGTTGGCTAGTGTGATCTCCTCCTGAGCCTGCTGCTGCGCCTTCCAGTTGCCCTGGGCGTGCGCCAGCGACCTCTTCTGCTTCGCAAGCTCGACTCGAGCCGACAACTGCTCCAACTCGTGCGTATCGACATTGGTACGTTGGACACTGGCGCGGGCCAGCGCAATCTCTGCCGCTGCTGCGTCGCCAGTCAAGCTGTTTGCTTCGGCGAGGTGCTCCTGTACCTGCGCTGCGAGAAGCGCGGCCTCGAAGATGATGTCCTGCTTCTCGACTTCCAGCTCACGGACTTCGACGTAGTGCTTCTCAGCAGCCACGCGCGACGTCTCTTCTGCTGTGCCGCCGAGCTGCATCTTGGTCGTGATCTGGTAGTCAAGGGCCTGGATGCGCGGGAAGTGCGATGGGGCGTTTTCTCGGTTCTGGATGTGTTCGTAGTCGGCGAATGGCATGCCCGTGCGCTGGGCGAACTGGTACTGCTTAGCCTCGGCGAGCAGCTTGTACGCAGAAATCATGAGCTCTGCGCGCTTGGGACCTTCAGGGAGCGACTCGGCGTGGGCGTAGCGGGTTGATGCTACGCTCTCGTACGCGTTTGCACGGGCTGCGTCCATTTCAGCAGGATCGGTGAGCATGAGACCGCGGAACTCGGCCCAGCCAATAGTCGATTCGAGCTCTTCTGCCGGCGACGCCTGGACAAGGCCCTTGTGCCATGGCTGGATGGCCTTGTGTGTGAGGTCCTCTTGGTGAGACAGTAGGATGTTGTTGAGTGCAGCGCGCTCGATCAGAACGCGCGAGCCTTCGAGCAGGTTCTTCACGTCAACTTCGTCCCAAAGGAGGGTTGTGTCGCCAGATTCCAGCTCTTCCAGCGCCATCTCGAGCATGGGCCGCTCCTCGAGCGTGACCAACAGACTCTTGCCCTTGCCGCCTCTTTGCTTTGCCTGGTACTTGAGCACGTGCTCCAGGAGGCGGATCGACGGACTCTCAATCTCCATGGCGTTGTCCACGATGATCAGCTCGCCCCGGCGGAAGCGGTGCGAGAGTGCTGTCCGCCACGCCAGATCGTAGACCTTCTTCTGCAGCTCGGTGGAGAAGTCGCGGGGCCTGGGTCCGTGAGAAACACCTCCAGATCGGATGACGGGCGACTGGACGGTGCCAATACGAGCGCGACCGGAGCCCTTCTGCGGGCGCATCTTCCTGGCCGAACCTCGGACCTCCCATCTGTTCTTGGTCGAGGCGGTGCCCAGTCGCGTCATGTCGCCCTCATAGACGACAGCGCGATGGAGGATATCCTTCCTTACGGGCAGGTACAGGTGGTTCGCGGGGAACTGCTCGAAGCGCAATGGCTCGAGCGAAGGGAACTGGTGGATGGTCGCGAGCACGGTCTGCTCGGCGAAGGGCGTGACGGGCACAAAGGCGTCGGCCGAGGTGGTGATGGGAGCGGCAGCGGCCCTCGCGGGGGTCGAGGTGGCGATTGGGCGGGCGAAGGACGAGGCGATGGACTTCTATGCAGTCGTTAGCACGGGCATGGGGCGGCCGAGGGCGCAACGGACGGGGCAGCGGGCGGGCAGCGCAGTCGGCCGTGTCGACAGGCGGCCCAGTTGCTGTGAGACGCCCCGCAGCGGCGCCGAGATCCTTGAGGTCGCCATGGCGGGCTGTAGAGTGCTGGTGTCGTCGCGGAGGTGGTGCGGAGCGCTCGAGATTCGTGAACTTCTGCCGTCCGTGCGGCGTGCGGCGTCGACAATTCTTCGACCCGACACCGTCACCACGCCCGCCCTGCACGCCCCCCACCCATCTCCCAGCACTCCCGATGGCGTCGCTCACGCCGTCGATGCGGCACTTCAGCACGTGTCTGCGATGCGTGCGCCACGTGCCCGCCGCCAATGGCGCGCAGCAGCGCCTCCTGTCGTCGTCGCCCGCCGTCCGCGAAGACGCGCAGACCCAGCCCGCTGCCTCCTCGCCCGCCGCCCCGCCGCCGCCGCCGTCCGCTCCAGACGCCGCCGCGCCCGCACGCGAGGTGCCCGAGTACATGCAGAAATGGGGCAAGCTGGACCCTGAGACGGTCGAGAACAAGAAGCAGGAGCGCCGTCTGTTCCGGAGAGACGGCGTCCAGCCTGTGGGCTCCCGCCGTCGCCGTGCTGCTCTGCGCCTGTCCGCCATCCGCAAGACCGAGGAGGTTCCCTTTGAGCAGCTGCCCTACCAGTGCTTCCAGGAGGCCCGCGCGGTCCTGCAGGAGGACAGGCTGGAGAAGCTGAAGGAGATCAAGACGCAGCAGCAGCGCATGCAGGCCGTCGCCGCGTCCAAGGCGAGCGAGCAGTCGAAACGGGACAGCATCGCGCGGATGCAGTCGCACATGAACGACCTGATCATCGCGGCCGACATCAACGACCCAATCGTCAAGCGCAAGTTCGAGGACGGGCAAGGTATGTCTATGTCGTACGAATATGCGCCAGCCCACCAGTCTAACAGACGTGCAGGCGATATGAACAAGCCCATCTACCGCCATCTGGCCGACAGGAAGTGGCGCGAGGTCAAGCGCAAGGTGCTCGAGCAGCGTGTCACCCAATTGAACATCGTCCCTGACCTGCTCGGATCGCTGGACCTCGCTGCAGACATCGACCTTTCATTCGGGCGAAAGGCCGTTGCCCCGGGAGACTTCGTCGAGTCGTATTTGAGCGAAAAGATGCCCACCCTGCACGTGCAGACTTTCACCCCAGGAGAGAAGCTAGTGACCGTCGCCGTTGTGGATGCCGATGTCCCTGTCCCCGAGGAAGACGGTTTCTCCACCCGCTGTCATTTCATCGCTTCGAACATCCGCATCTCACCCAGTGAGACTTCGATCCCCCTGCAGCGCATTGCTGAGGATGACCAGAAGAGTACCAATGACAAGAAGGTCGCCCTGCCGTGGATGGCGCCATGGGCGCACAAGGGCGCGCCCTACCACCGTCTGGCCATTGTTGTGCTTGAGCAGAATCAGGCGAAGAAGTTCGATGTTTCCAAGCTCAGCACGATCGAGCGGGACGGATTCAACCTTCGCAACTTCGTTGGGTCACAGAAGCTGAAGCCGCTCACCGCTACCTTGTTCAGGACAAAGTGGGACGAGAGCATGGCAGGTGTCCTGGAGCGCGCTGGACTGAAGGACCAGGCCAGCATCGAATACAAGAGGAAGAGGGTCGAGCCGCTACCATACAAGAGGCGGACGGAGCGCATGCGTTAAAGCAGCTGTACGATTATTCTAAATGTTGGATTAGCGAAGGTGATGACTGTAAGTATCTGGTGGGTGTACTATATGCTGCAGTGTGCAGAAGAGACATATCATTTGATGAAAGCACTATCTGCTGCAGATCTCAACGTGGTGTGTTGGCCTCAGTCGCTCTTTCCGCTTCTCTAAGCACTCCACGTTCTATCCCCACTTTCCTACTGAGGTTCGCCTATTACCTTCACACTGTCGAGCGTTCCTGTCTCTCTATTCTCTACTCAAGCTCTTCCCATCGTTCTCTGCCCTCAACCCGCCGCAAGATCCAGGCTGCCTTCCGTCGTCACAGCTTGATCTGGCAAATTCACCTGCATGCGTCTCCTGCACAGCGGAGCAACATCGGGTTCCGCATACATCTCTGCCCTCATACGTAACATCTTCTGCGCCAATGCCGCCCAAAGCACAGCCTGTGCCTAGATCAATTGCGCCATCGAGCGCGCATGTTGCACTCGCGATTGCTCTCATCAGGACCAAGCCATCTAACACTTCAGCGCGAGGTGAGTGTGCACCTACTTACAAAAGTACGAGACGTCACTAAGCTTGTAGATTACATTGTGCAGCTACGAGATCAGATACGGCCCGGTTCATCGCCGTCCGAACACCACGAGCATGGCGGTTATCTTGACCTCGTTGCGTACTGGAAGGAGCAGTGCCGAAAACTGCAGGACGAGTGCGATCACCTGCGGCACGAGAACAGCAGACTTGAACGCTCAAATCACTCCCTCACGCATCGCTCGAGCTGCACATCTGACGCGGCTCCCGTCAACGCTATGAATACCTCGAAGCGAAAGGCGCGAACGTCCTCTCCGACAAGGAACGTGAAGCGACAGAAAGAGAGCCAACCAGTCCAGCGATCAGTGACCGAGACCCAGGAGGACATCGACGACAACATGGATTTCCTGGATGGACTCGGGCAGGGTCAGTCTATTTCCAGCATACGCTAGTCGAGATGCTAACAAGCAGCGACAGAAGGAATGAACCTCACCGAGGCGTTGTTCACGACTCACAAGCTTTGCCGAAGTACTGATCCCAGCGTCGACACGCTGTGCTTCACATTGGTCCGAACATCCAATACACTGGGTAAGACTATCCACATGGTTGCTCATAAGCACGAGCAGTTGTCCCGACAGGGTCAGAAGACCTCCGAGTCAGCTTCATTGGATCGAGACAGATCCAACTTCGCTCACGCAATGACAATTTGCGCTCGTGGCTTCATGTCGGTACTCGTCGGCCTTACACGACTGACTGAATCCACTGATGATCCTCGACCTTCAAGCCTTGTGGTGTGTGAGCTGGCTGAGATGTTCAAGACTGTCCTTGTTGCGATCGAGTCTGTTGCCCGGCGAACGGCTCAGTTAAGCTCGGCAGAGGCAATCGAGCCAAAGAAATCCAAAGAAGCAACGCCCGTCAAAACTGTCAAGGAATCTGTGCCCGCTCGCGCTCTGGCCCACTTGCTTATCGGCCTTCTCGGCTTTCTTGAGAAGGCCAATCCAGTACATCAGCAGATTTTTGACGGGTTTGTGTACCTGTTGCTCGAGCGCGTAGGGCGGCAGCTATTCTACTGTACATTCGGCAGACATCGCAGTATTACAGTGGAGGGTGATATTGAGCCATCCTCCAAAACTTTGTCCCCGGAAGAAACCCAGAAGAGTGAGGTGGAAGCGCTGGGAACCCACCTCGAAGTCAAGGCTCTCGTTTTAGTGCTGGAGCGCGCTATGGGTCTTGCACCAAATCACATGAATTCTCAATCCTCGAACGCCGGTCGGAATCAGAAAAGACCAGGCCGCACTCTAAGTCTCAAAACCCTACCAGCCGCGTCGAAAGCTCGTCTGAGTCCGATCGCCAAGGAACGCCTTCAGCAGACTCTCATTACTTGCATGTATGGCGACAAAGTCGATGACGAGTTTCTTGATGTACTGACTAAACCCATGCCATCCATGAGATTGGGGTCGTTACAGAACGTTGCCAGGGTTGACGACAAGGACGTGAAAGACTGGTATAAGAAGGAGGTGTGGCGGCTTGTGGGCTGGGATGTACTCGCCAAGGACAGCGGGTGGTCACGAGAATGACAACAAACATGCAATGATCATATTGTGGGTTCGATTTTGAAGGATACTTGTTTTCGATGGGTTCTAATGTTCGAGACTGGTCAGTTGTTCGTTGCATCTAGAGCATGGAAGAGTTTCCCGATGTGAATTGGGAGATCAGAGCCGACTGGGTGCATTTGCTGCCCAACTCTCGCGACACGTGCAACGTTATGTCAAAATGAAAGTCACAGTGGCTTGATGCCGCGCTATGATTTGCTTTATCAAGTCTAACGACCTACCGTTTGCCCTTTCCCTACTCGAGTCTCCATCCTCCAAGAGATAAGGAAGTTCGCATTGAGCGCCACTACGATGGTCAATAGAGCCAGCGCTATGGCAGCGTCAGATGCGAAACGCCTGATAAGTAGCATCAGCTCGCACTGTCCGTTTGGCACCATGTCTCCCGGTGTTGTGCGTATCGTAGACGCTGCGGAGCATCTCACCATTGCTAATCGTGCTTATATTATCTTTGATGTGCTCTTCGTTATCTTGGCCTACGTCTTAGATAACAAGCTGAGAACGATATTGATTTCTATTGCTATAAGCGCATTGAACGCTCAATCGATGCTTGCTACAGTCGCTGCCGCCATTCTGCAAAGGGGAAATGGCACAAAATTTGCATTTGGGGCAGTCTCTTTCACGTGAGCGGTATCTGATCCATCTCAAAAGTTACATCATTCCTCCCCTGGTGGTGTGACCAAACCACCAACCTTTGCATAAGTCTCTCTCTGCCCAGCAGGCGGTTCATGTGCAGCAAATTGCAACACCATCTCCGCCGCCAGCTCTGAATCATCATCCGCATCTACCGCTTTCAAGCTGTCCTGGAGCCACTCGGGCTGCTTGTTCGCAAAGAACGTTTTGATGGTCTCACTGTTCACAAATCTGTCGAACTCGAAATGCCCCTGGAACGTAAGGACCCGCCCAATTTCCATCATCCCCTGGTTGGCGCACCACTCCGTGCTCCCCATGATGGACCAATCATCCGGCAGGGCATTCAAGTCTGGCACAACCACAAAATCGCCGTGGACATATTGCAGCTTAATCTTCTCGGGCAGCTTCATTCCCAGCTGAGCGAAGTCGGAGCGGAATTTGCAGTCCACGGCCATCTCCCTCACGCCAATCTCGTGGCCCCGCGGCTCGGCGTCAACTCGCACTCCATACTCCTTCAATAGCGCCTGACAGATGATCTGATGCCCGAAACAACTCCCGAACCACTTCACGTGCGAATGGTCTCTGTAAGTGTCGATGATGTACTGCTCCAGTTGTCGCACCCACGGGAAGTTGTCATAGGCGGAGCTTATGGAACCTGTTATCAGGATCAGGTCCACATCATCGAGAGACTCTGGATACTCGAGTTTCCGGGTGTCGTACTCGGATGACCTCAGTTCCAATTCAGGATGTGTTCGGGTCGCGGCAGCAGTCAGGAGCTCGTGGAAGATTTGGCCGTAGCTGGAAGCGCGCTGGGTGAAGACTTCGGGGACGGGGATATCAGTGTTGAATATGGCTACATGGAGGGTTTGGGCCATGTCGTGAGGTTCGCCCCGGGGATTATGGTTTGTGGTGTTTGTGATGGTTCAGAAACGGTGTTTTGTTCATCAATCTTCACCATCTCGAAGTCGCCATCGTTCTGTCGCCGAACCCGGGAGGGTAACCGGCGCCGTTGATAACCGCCTTATCTTTGCGATTATCATTAGTCATACTGGTCAATTGTTGCGTAAAAAGAAGTCTGGACACGATGGTCTGTTCTCCACACCTCTTTTGCATGGCTACCAGACCTGAGTGGTAGATTTGAGAACAAGTCCGGGGTAGGTTTGTCAGGCTGGTCCCGTGATCGAGACTTTTAAGCGCTCCCTTGATCAGTTTCGCGGGGGTGGTCAAAGTAACAATACCTTTTCACAGATACTGTGGCAGTGACACGTATTCCAATGATGTGTTCAGGTCCTGCTTTGATGGTTTGTCATGGTCGAGGCGTGGCTGGAGCAAGAGTACGGATCCACTTTGAGTGACGATTTAGCTTCGTCAGGTGAGGGCGCCAAAGCAGCTCTACGGCCCCAGAGCCAAAATTCAGGCACACATCACCAAAACCGTATGCTTCCTATTGGCAGCTTTGGTAGTAGGTATGTACAACTACCTCGTTCTCGACTGCTTTTTACCAAAAACTCATTCAGTCTGTACCTGCCTACTTGCTGGCTAGAGTTCCGTGCCAGCGGCATGTTTTCGTGCAGCACGTCGTGCAATGCTGCCCAGCAAGCCGATGAGAACCCGGTCTTGGCGATTACTATCGTCTTCAATACTCACTGCGGATAAATTTCGCTCTGGCTGGCGAGGCCTTCCGGACAGACTCTCTTAGCCCTGTCAAAGCCACCGTAAAGCAATATTTCGATAGTGCTGCGTTGTTTAACGTTCTTCACATGGGATTCAGTGTGGAAATGTCGATCTCGATGTACTTCCGAGGCTCAGACGTGCTTTTGTATTCGCTGGATACGAGCGTCCTCGATGGTGGGTGTGGTGAGAAGGCTGACTCGCGTTATCGATACCCCGCATTTCACCTCTCCGCAAAGTACCAGGAGCCTTTGAGCGGCAACAACACCGACGGCTAGGGCTGTCAGTATACCTAATTCGAGGTACCTCCGAGATTTCGCTCCGCGTGAACGGATCCAAGTCCAGATACTAGGCTGGAGGAGCCGTATCCTGTACGGTGAGCTCGGCACTTTTAGATTGGCCTGCACGTAATGCTGTCACCGCACATTCGCAGTCACAGTCAACGCCAACCTCAATGATTACTGGGAATCAAGTGTGGACAACGAAGACGAACGTATCGCTTGGTATGCTAGCCGCAAGTAGCACTCTTGACGAAGCGCCAATGTAGGTACGTGTTGCCATGATTCGTCAGGCAATCTCACCGATGGACAGCAGCGGGAGTGCCTCATGACCTACACAATTAGTACATTGACGCTAGAGCGCTGTTCTTTCCGCCGCGCCCTTTACCTACTACCCCTGGCAGCCCCGGATTATAGCGTAATTCTATAGGTCGACCAGTCCATGTCCATACCGAATGGACATTTCCGGACCACTATTGAAGCTCACGACCCGAAAATGGAGCAGATCTTCAATAAACAACGACCAGAGCGAAGCCTCGCTAGCTGGGATTATCTGCACCTACGGAAAATGTAAGGATTTGCTTGTGGAACCCAGTCACCTGAATCTCGCAACTCCGTCTACATGCCGAACAGCCTGAGGAAAGTTTGAGGTATTTGGCTCGTGAAGATATCGTGGTTGCCATACTTAAGCCTGGTGTAAACCTAGATAGTGAGCTTCAGCTTGCCATCACATCAAGCGGTTCGCCTTTACACAGGAAAACCACGCCTTGGGCATCGCTGATTCACAATGAAGCTGGTCGCTCTTCTATCCTTCTTGCCCCTTGCTTTCGCTGCTCCGGCTCATGTTGAAAAACGCGCTGGGCCTACGGTCGTTGCGCCTTCCCCTCAAGCAACAGTACTCGGCAAGAGCGCTTCCAACGTAGAGTCCTTCAATGCGATTCCCTACGCCCAACCCCCGGTCGGACAGCTTCGACTCAAGCCACCACAGCCATTAACCTCTGGACTTGGCACAGTTGATGGGACTGGTAGTGCCAGAGCCTGCCCTCAATTCTTCTTCTCTGTGGATCAATCGGCATTCCCCACCAACGTCATTGGCACGATCTTGAACACGCCGCTGTTCCAAGCTGTCAGTAACGCTGGAGAGGACTGTTTGACCATAAATGTTCAGCGGCCAGCAGGTACCGCGGCAGGTGCCAAACTGCCGGTGCTCTTTTGGATCTTTGGTGGAGGATTCGAACTCGGCGGGTGAGTGTGCATGCTCAAAGGGTGCCCTACGTTTTATCCTAACTATTTGTGCTAGAACGGCCATGTACGATGGCACATCTATTGTAGCAGACTCAGTTGCCCAAGGCAAGCCCGTCATATTTGTGGCTGTCAACTATCGCGTTGGAGGTTTCGGCTTTCTTCCTGGCAAAGAGATTCTTGCAGATGGATCTTCCAATCTGGGTCTGCTGGATCAGCGACTGGGTCTGCAATGGGTCGCAGAAAATATTGCAGCTTTTGGAGGCGACCCTGACAAAGTCACTATCTGGGGTGAGAGCGCCGGTGCAATCTCAGTCATGGATCAGATGCTTCTGTACAATGGAGACCACACTTACAAGGGCAAGCCGCTGTTCAGGGGCGGCATTATGAACAGTGGCTCGATCGTGCCTGCGGATCCCGTCGACTGCCCGAAAGGACAGCTGATTTACGATACAGTATGCTTTCCCTCCACCTATAATCTGCCTCTTCTGACATGTTTCCAGGTTGTCAGTGCTGCAGGCTGCTCTGGCTCTGCCGACACACTTACGTGCCTCCGACAGGTCCCGTACAACAAGTATCTCCAGGCAGCAAACTCCGTTCCAGGTATCCTCAGTTACTTCACCGTCAATCTTTCCTACCTGCCCCGTCCAGATGGCAGATCCATCACCCAGTCCCCCGAACTCCTCGTTGCATCTGGCAAATACGCCAAAGTTCCTTTCATTATCGGCGACCAAGAAGACGAAGGCACCCTTTTCGGCCTTTTCACTCCAAATCTGACGACCACCCGCGAGGTGTCTACATACCTCTCAACTATCTTCTTCCAGAATGCACAGCCTTCACAGATCGACCAGCTTGTCGGGACTTACCAAAACGGCATCGAGGACGGAAGTCCCTTCCGCACGGGTCTGCTGAATAACCTGTACCCGCAATTCAAGCGCGTGTCCGCAATTCTTGGAGACCTGACCTTTACCCTTACACGCCGCGTGTTCCTTGAGGTGGCTTCCCAGGTGAACCCGGGCGTCAAATCGTGGTCGTACCTTGCGACGTACGATTACGGAACCCCGATTTTGGGCACGTTTCACGGCTCAGATTTGCTACAGGTCTTCTATGGCATCTTGCCAAACAACGCAGCAAAATCGATCAGAGCTTACTACTACAACTTCATCTACGATCTGGATCCCAATGTGGGCATCTCACTGCCGAATTGGCCGCAGTGGAGCACGAGTAAAAAGTTGATTGAGTTCAAGGCGAACAGCAATGGACAGTTGGACGATAACTTCAGAGCGGATTCATATGCGTTCTTGAAGACGAATGTGAACGCGCTACGAGTCTAATAGAGACTATAAGAGACAAGCGTGTGGGAGGGTTAAGTGGGACACATAACGACTTACGAACAAATGAGACATGACAGTACTTCTCAAGTGTACGCCTGTGAATGTCCCTTTAGGCTTGGAGGACCTTGTAGTGCACACCCACTTTCCAGCCCTCGCAGCTCGAATTTTGTTTTCAGCTTGAGCTTCTTTCCATTCACGTCGATTTTGAGTTTCATCTCAACACAGTAACTTCTGGAAACTGCGTACGACTTGAAACTTGCTGGTAAAGTCTCAGGAATGCGGGCTGTAAAACAGAATTCGCGCTTGCTCGCACTTTCTGTATCTACCAACCCTCTGGCTGAAAAGTCCTCTGAGACTAATGTGGCAAAGCATGGAACTGCGGTGAGAGAAATTCTGTGTTTCACGGAGCCATTGAGATCAGCTTGCAGGTAGAGCCCTGAGTTTCGATGCTCTGTCAATGGTTCATTAGGATTCTTCGCGAAAAATTGACGTTCTTCATGCATCGAGCCAACCATTGCGTATCTACATGGTCAGCTATGACTAGGACGTCATTAAATGTGCGTACCCAAAACAGGGGGGAGATCGCATGTATGTGATGCTTCTTAGAGATAACTCCAAGACCATGATCTGGATTGTCGGCGTGTGCTTGTCATCTGGTGACTTGTTGACAAACGTGGACAACATCTTGAACTGAGCGTCCGAACCCGCTTTCACTACATCAGGCATTTCAACCAAAACTCGGACGTCCGCTGCTGGTGCGTCCAATCTTAACTTGCTCCGTAGTCGCCGATGAATACTCGTAGTCCCGCGTTGACCGTTTGTAAGGGTACTCGATCTGATAGCGAATGTGGCTGAGCGGCTCAACAAGGTTACTGAGCATGTATCTTCTCTTTCATGGTCACTGGACGCCAGCATGACCACTTCTGACGCAGTCAAATCATGTAAGGTCTTGTGATTGACAGTACCGATGCCTGGACAAATCATTGTAGCTCTGATGCCATAGTCAATTCTTGCGAAATTGCCCCCACTCGAAGCGGACATCGACTCCCAGAACGTCGGTGGCAAGACATGAGGTTCCGTGGTCCAGCGCTGATCGTCTGATTTCCTGTAACTGTCACGGATAGCAGAAGTACTGACAGGGATACAGAAGGTGAAAGGGAAACTGTAGGATTCCCCGGGCTCGAGAGATTCTCCCTTTGACCCCGCCAAGGACTCTTTGGTCAACTCCAATATGGGAGCCTTGTCAATCCAGATTCGCGTTGAAGAACCGCATGTCGTGTTGATTGTAACACTGGCGAAAACGGTGGACCGACCTAGTAATGATACGAGTATGCTGTCTGGTTTCATACTTTGTTTGGGTATGAGGATCACATTTCCTTCGATCGAATCTCCCGACCGATATACTGAAATATACACCAGGGGCGAGTGGTGAGTCTGCAGTGATGCAAGGTTGAATATGCGTGGCGGCGAGGTAGATCTGGCGAGAGTGTTCGAGATCACAGATGAGGGACGACGAGGGGGTCTATCAACGGATCAAGTCGATGTAGGCAGGTACGACCTGATACATCTGTGATAGAAACAGCAACTGATGCTGTGCTCTCTCACGGTTACCGAGTACATATTACCAGATCTGTCCTAGAGCCAGGCACGTTTCACGTAATGTTAGAGGGTTGTCTCTGTGCCTACATACACACACACACACACACACACACACACACACACACACACACACACACACACACACACACACACACGCACAGAGCTTGCATTTACCCATGCAGTCATCACGTACTAGTCGGGCAACAAGGTGGTAGAGATGGCAAACTGTGCAGGGTTTTGAAGATGTGCGTGAGACAGGAAGGATCTATTCTAGGATGAAAAGACATACTAATGCTGTATAATCTTGTGAACAGTTGCATCAAGGTTCATGCACGCACTCCACTTGCCCATACTCACTGCATTCACCACGCTGTTATGCAACAGCTTCACGAAACCCTCCTTCACCTTGCGTGAATACTCGTCATGCCAGCAACGACGCACGTACTCTCTTCTCAGTGCCATATAGTCGAAGGCGGCGCGCGGCACGAACGTGATGATCAAGGTGGACAATGGGAATGAATTTAGTACCAACCGACTGGCGTTGGGCCATTCGGCCGCGGTCGTGTTGGTGGTCGCGGCCGTGGACGAGGTTGGCAGATGGGGCTTGAAATTGGTGTAGGATTTTCTGGGCATTGAGGGGTGTTCTGAAAGAGGATCTGAATTATTTTACTCTCGGTCATGGTGCACATAGTGCTTATCTGCGTTGAATTCTCGTTCTGTGCTATAGGTATGGCCTTGAGTGTTGGTACGATAAATGACTTTATACCTATTTGAACCACACTGTGAGGGCTGTATGTCACTAAAAAATCGGTGAACACCTGTGGACGTGATGGCCTGCAAGTGAGTGTCGACTCCCGACATCACTCATGAATGCGAGACATGATTGTGCGGTGGGAAAAAAGTCTTTCGTCAAAGGGTGGTGAATTCGTTAAGGGGTATACTGAACTCACTGAACACCCGTCGCGCGTTCCTTTCAGAATAATCACAATTCCTGTTTCTTGCCGTCCCTGTGCTCTTCGTCACTCAGCTCTGCACTTGCTGCACGCTTCACATGCTCGAAATCCTCATCCAAGTCTTCAGTCCCCAGCACCTCTTCGACGTCAGGCTTCATCACCAATTCTGCTTCCTCTTCGTCCTCTTTATTCAGTGGTCCCTCACTCTCGTGGTACCACTCATTCTCCACCCAATCAATGATCTGCTCTTTTGCAACCTCGCTCAGCGTGTAGTAGCCAGGATTGCTCCTGGCGTTGAACATACCCACATGCGCTAGTGTTTCCATCTCTACCTTATCGTTACCAGCAGAGATGAAGTAGTTCCGCAGTTCGCCCTTGGGAATGTTGCAGAATGTACGGTCCCTCCCCGCGACCTTTCCAGTCCAGGACTCCCCCTTCTTAGCATCGACAGCGTGGCCGAGCGTGGTGTAAATATTCGCAAATCCCAGGCTGTGATCTTCAGAGAGCTTCACAATAGCAGCCAAACGTTTCTTCAACTCCTCAGGCCGCGCTAACGATCCTACAAACTCAAGATGCGATGTCGCCCATTGCCAGCCCTGCGATATCTCATCTCGCTTCATGTAAGCCGCAGCGCCTCCCGCCGCAATCGCACCTGCGGCTCCGGCAAACATAGCCACTTTGCCGTATCGCTGCCAAAGCGGCGCTGAGGCGGCGTCACCCGTCGAGCTGGGCGCAGGTAGCCTCTTGCTTGCATCGACAGTGGCGGCAGCATTGTCCTTCTGACCCCAACCGAATGCGCCGGCAAGATTGCTGTATGCAGAATATGCCGAGCTCGCAGTGTTCCAATGCTTCTCCGCACCATGTGCTACCACGCCAGGCGCAATACCCAGGTACGGTGTATCGAATGCGAGGATGCCTTGTATGTATGGGAACATCAGAGTCGAGGTCTCAGGGAGTGAGCCGGTGGATCGGTCTTGGATCTGTGAATTCTGCAGCGAAGGTACCGGCTGCTCACCGATGATGCTTAAGAGGGTCTCGGCTGCGACGATGCCACCCATAGAGTGACCCACAAGGATCGTGTGGACTGAGGGATCAACCGTAGGCGAAGGCGTCGAGTTGGCGACCTCGAGGTCGATGACCTTGTTCTGTAGCCATTCTTTGAAGCGCCCGACACACTCATGGAGATCGCCTCTCGTGTCGAACTTGGGATATGTGATGGATAATATTGTGGTCTTGGGCAGCGCGTGCTGTAGGAGGGCCTTGAGGTGCGAAGGGAAGCTCCCTAGACTGGTTAGGCACTGTCATTGTAATCTCTGCACTCAATCCTGCCATCTGGTGTGGATGCAGCGATCTCGGACTCACCGAACGTATCGTCGCCGCCCTGTTACCTTGGTCAATCTCGCACGCACGCAATGACGTAAGAGCGTAAGGAATACGTACCTTGAAGCCGTGGATAAAACACAACAGGATCGTCTTCCTCATCTTTTACCGTCCGCGACTGTGTTCCTGCATAGCGGGGTTAGGCACGAGAGCACAAGTTGTGCGCAGGTGATTACGTCGTCTGGGGTTGCGGCTGCCTTGGCTAGCGATTGGTGGCTGCAGGCAAGCGCGCACGGATATGCGACTGGCAAGCTGCGGGCTGCGGGGACCACGATTGATCGTCAGGAGGTGGAGGTGATCTTTGGACAAATGGACGATGATGTCAGAAGCTACATTTGAGGTGAACGTCCGGACGAAGCAAGGGAGTCATGGTACGGATTGTTATTCATTCATTCATGTCGAAGTTTTCATGGCCAGCTTTGGTACATGCAAACACGTTTCACATAAGTATTGTCGCCAACGTCTTGACATGCCATCCTCCTCAGCAGTCTCTATCGTACTCGAGCGGTCTTTACCGCTGCCTGGGTATATTGAACAAATCATTTCCCACCCCGAACGCCATGCCAGATCATAGACTTGTAGCCTTCATGCAAGACAGCAAAAAAAACAGTGAATCGTCAAGGCCGGCCTGGTGCTCATGCCAACACCACAAGAAGGATGGATGCCAATAGTGTTGACAACGCAGTCTTGGTCAGGTGCAGTTGCGGGGCAGCACCGGTGGCCACGACGTCGAACGGCGAACCGCCTCCGGAGTCTGAGTTCGATAGCTGACTGTTGACACCGGTTCCAATCGTCGCGCTGCTTGTAGGCGCTGCGATGGTAGTCGATGTTGCGAGGGTCGCAGTCGTGTCGAGGTTCAGGCCAGATGATGATGCACTTGAAGGTCGGACTGTACTTGTGGAAGGCGCTGCGGTGGTCGTGGCGGGTGCTGATGTTCTTGTGCTCGTCTGCAGAGTTGCGCTGGTCGTCGCCGGGGAGCTAGAGCTTGTCGAAGACGAAGACTGCTTGTTGTTGGGGCAGAGCGCGGCAACCCCAAGGTTGTTCTGGAAGACCCCGATGATCGAAGTCTCGCCCACATCGACACCCACGCATCCGGTCTTGACCGCGGTTGCGATCTTTGCAAGCCCAGCCAAACAGCCCGAGCTGCAGGTCGCGCCTAGAGTAAAGTCCGAGGAAACACAGGCATCGATTTTGGTGTTGTAGACGGTCTTGCACTGTGTGGGTAGGTTGTCGATGCGGGGTGTGAAGTTCGAGAGGGATATTTCGCCGCCTGTCGCAGCTGCAAGGCCAACGAACAGGACGCCGTATATGGCTGCACTCAGCGAAGAGGTGTGCATTGCGATGCTTGTGTCGAACAAACTAGTGGGTCGAGCGCTTGTGGGTGGGCAATGCGCTCAAGGAGCGCCTGAGTGTTCTTTGTTGAGTGTTGCGCAACAGGTGCGTAATGCTTGGTGGAAGTCGAAGAGCGGCTACGCCTAAGACGAGTGGTGTGGGATGAAGTGATCGCAGTAAAGGTGTCCTGAGACGTGCGCTGTCGCGATATAGAGTTTCGTAATGCGTTGGTACCCGGTACCGTATAAATGAATGTCCGTACTCGCCGTTTGCAGGTTGCCGCGTGACGAAATCCGGTGTTCTTCTTTCCTCCCGCGGTGAAGATGGTGCTTGGTGAAAGGCAGCCGACAATTGCTGACGTACTGTCTTGACAGGTACAAGAGTGAAGGGAGAGCTTATGTGACCTAAGCCAAATGTCTACACGCGACGCCGAGTTCGAGTGCTGCAAGGTAAGAGAGTGACTGAAACACGAGAGGGGTCGGTTGCGGCCGGCGCAAGGAAGCTGATTTGAAGGAGAGTGTGTAAAGCACAGATAGATATGACGCACAGCGTCTTCTAAGCAGCGGAGCAGAAAAGGAAAGTGCGAAAGTGCGATGTACCGTCAGTCATACCATTTGAGGTCGTTGATAGACACTCCGCCTCGACGCCGGCCCAAGGCGATGCCGCGGGTGGCTCGTCTTTAAGGCACATCTACAGGGAAGGCTGCGCTGGACGCGCGACTCCGTAAACCTAATCGCGGAGGGAGTATGGCGCATGGCCAAGACCACGACCACGCGCTCAATAGGTTTGTGAGGTGCGCTGCCCGTCGCAGGACGGCGAATGATGGGCAATTCTGAAACAGCCTTGATGGGCCAGGGTCTAGCGCTGGGCGATACCGACACCGCATTGGCTGGCTAGGCGTTACACGGGGCTAGGTACCGCCTCAGTTGCGTTGCACAAGAAAGGTATTGATTCGCACGCAGCGTCAAGAGCTGGCAAAGCTTTGATCCCCAAGTCTTGTCACTCTTGTGCAGCTTGTACGAATGCAATTGCCTTGGAAAGTTGCGTGAAAACTCAGCCTGTGTTGACCGCTTGCATGTCTATGAACATCACTAACCGCGGCTGCCCTGTCAATCGTCGAAACACGTCATATAGCTGATTCATCTATCGGGCGTGGTAGCTTTCGACAGCCCCAGATGACATGTTCAAGCACGTTCTGCATGAACACCTTTGTTTCGAAGGTGGATTGCTGACTTCAGATTGATCGACGTATAAAGGCATCGCCCCGCCACATGCGATGCTCGTGATTGCTTCATTTGGGGTATCATTTATGTAAATTGGCCGTGTCAAGCTCCACGCAAGCTTACCATGCATCGAAGTTGCCAAAACCGCCTGTTTTTGCCCTTTTTGGCGGCGGCGCAAGGTCCTCTTCGTCGTCCACGTACTCCAAAACCTCGTCATCGCCACCCTGGTCAATGATCTCTTGCTTCGCCGCATGGAGATATTTGCCTACACCTAACCCGTCGCCATCACCACCATCGATAGTGCCATCGGCGCGTATCCGCTTACCGGTCCATGTTGTCTTGTCATCTGCTGTGCCGCCCTGCCTCTTGATTTCAGCGTCCTCTTCATCCTTCGTCTCCTTGTCCTTGCGCTCCTTCTGCCACTCCTCAAAAGGATCAACAAAGACAACAACGTCATAAATCTCGATATCGTTCACCGGCTTGTCTTTCTCGCCTGTTTCTGCGAGCTCCATCGACCTTAGAGTCGTATCAAGCCCTCCAACGACACGTGCGAAAATGGTATGTTTGCGATCGAGGTGTGGTACCGCGCGATATGTTATGAAAAATTGTGATGTGTTCGTGTTCTTGCCTTTGTTCGCCATAGACAATATGCCCCTCGCGTTGTGCAGGTTTGGACCCTCGAATTCGTCTTCAAAGGGTTTGCCCCACACACTCTGTCCACCTCGACCAGTGCCGCTGGGATCGCCACCTTGGATCATGAAGCCTTTGATATTGCGGTGGAAGATGGTGTTCTTGTAGTAACCCTTCTGTGCAAGCTTGACGAAATTCCACACGGCTTTGGGCGCATGCTCGGGGAGCAGCTCGATGTTGAGGTCGCCCAAGGATGTGGACATGCGCGCGTAACCCTTCTGCTTCACGCGCTTTGGCTTTAGCATGTAGTCTTCGTCCGAGAGGAGAGCACGTTCGCCAGAGGTATGTGGCGTGACACCAGTCGACGTGAACGAAGCTGCAGCTTTTCCGGATGTATACACAGCAGCGTTGTAGGCGGGCTTCTTCGGTGCCATTGTCGCCATGGGCGTCGATGTGCCATTTTTTGGTACCGTCGTAATGGCCTTCGAGGGCTGGGCGCCATGCGCCTTCGCCTGCCGTTCAGCGCGTGCTCTCGCAACCGCTTCTTTTGCCTTCAAGATCTTTGCAGCGTTGCCTAGCGCTTCCTTATTGACGCCGCTCTCAGAGCCCGGCATGACGGTCTCGCCCTCCTGTACATGCTTGTATGCGCCGAAGTTTCGCGAGTCGATATTCTGGGGATCCTGTAGTGTGATGATGTCCTTCCGTGTGAACTCATCATCGCTGACCAGGTCTCGCCAGTTCTTCGCCTTGATGTTCAGCCTGTCGACTGTGTCCCATGCAAACACATTCCCACTCTTCTTGAGCGCAACAATGTGAGTGTTATCCGTGAAAACTTTGAAGGTCACTGGATCAATGTATTCGCCGTCTTCGTTTTTTGAAAAGTTGAGGGTGATCAGGTCTGCGCGCTTCAACGGTGTGCCATCGACGGGATTCGTGTCGGGATGCTTTGCAAGCCAGGTAAGAATGTGGGTGAGGTCGAAGATCGTACCAGAGACGGTACAAACAGGATCTGTAAAAGGTTGTAGTGAGACGGCGCAGTAGTTGAATGGGAGACGCTTGAAGGTTGAAGAGAGACCAGCAGCGGAGGCTCGGTTTGCGCCGTTGGCGCCGCGCGCGTTACCGAAGGAGTCGGCGGAGGACCATTCGGAGTGGGTGATGTAAAGTTTGTCGGTTCCTTTGCCCATCTTGTCGGGTAGTAGCAGCGCTGGCTGCAGGAGCGACGTGGACGAGTTGGACAAAAAGCTGAAGACTGGATTCGCGCCAAGCAGATGACGCGCCTGAGACACTCGCTAGCGTGACGACTGCTCCATCTTCTCGACAGTCCTTCCTATATATATTTATGCGGCTCGACATAGTACAACACTAATTGGTAATTGAACGGTTTGTTATTTCACGATCCCTTGCTTTTGTCTACAGTGTTCTCCGTACTTGACGCCTTCCACGCTAAAACGCTTCGTCTTCATCTTCGTCTTCATCTTCGTCCTCTGCACCGTGATCCCCGTCCGACTGTCCCTCCATAGCCGGCCCCTCTTTTCGGTAGATCAAAGACAGATTACTTTGCTCCACGTCGGCCTTCCACTTCTTAAAGAGATCAGTGTCCCCTACCAGATACAAGAACCCCACTTCAGTTGCAACAACGTTCGTCAATCGTTGGAGCTTCGCAACTTCCTCCGCCAATCTCAACTTATCAAGCTCGGTCTCGCTCAAATCTACGGCATCAGCCAGTTCGGACAAAGCAAGTGAGCTACGAGAGGGCTTGTAGTTTTCTTTGCGTCGCTTGAGCCTATTGGCACGCCGCTCGCCTGCAAACAAGTCGTTCTGGGTCTGCGTATGATGGTATCTGGCATGTGAGGCTGGAATCGGAAGAGCCAAGAACCCAGGATGAATATCGAAGTCGTCATCCAGGTCGTACTTTCGGCGGACAGCTCTATCGATTTTGCAATGGTTCTCCCATGACCGTCTGTGGATATCAGAGACAGTCCTCAAGCTCCGATAGCTCTGTATGAGATCGCGCAGATATGACGGGTGCTTCGACTGCGCTTCTGGTGGGCGCTGTTTACTTGTCGTTTTATCAGACGTTCCAGGCATGATAATCTGGTCAACCACAAGCGCGCCCTCTCGCTCCCACCACGCTCTTGTTAGAGGCACGATTGGCTTTGCGTACGACCAGTCAGGCTTCTTCCGTGCAATACACACCTCGCAAGCTGGATCAGATACACCATCGAGTGAAGGCTGTTCTTGGACCAGGTACTGTCGGTGCGCTTCTTCCCAAGCTCCTTCTCGTTCTTGGCGCAATCGGTCATACTCCATTGTCTTCTTTGCTCGACGCTCTATCATGATCCATCGAAGTCGCGCTATATTCCAGGCTTGATTGCGCATACGCGCGGGCGCGTTTACCCCTCCTTCAGCTTCGAACTCCGTTCGAATCTGCTCAAGGTCCGCTTGAGCTGTGGAGGTGACGCATCGAGGGCACGAGGGTGTGCGAAGTGAACTAGAAGGATGTATGCTGTGTTTACATCTGCTCGCGATTTTCTCGGGATGCATGCCGTAAGTGGGAGGTGGCTCAATACTGGTTGTGGTAAGAAAGCGCAGATGGGTGAGAGGGTGTTCCACAACGCGAGGCGCCACTGTCCCTTTTGTGAGTAGCACAAGCAGCAATGGGAGTGAAAGCGAACAGTCACGGTACGGACACGAGCCACATCCGCACATCGCTCGATGAAACTGCGACGCCAAGGGCAGCTGGTGGGCGTCGCCCATTTATTTGTTCGATCTACCGTCACCCTCGCAACGGTAATTGCCTCCAGCACCCGTTTGACCTCCGACTCTTTCACCTCGGATGTTCTAGCTATTGTTCAATAGAAGCGACGGTCAAGCTTCCTTGGGCGCCATATATTACGTCCTCAAGTCTAAGTCACCTTCTCTTCATCGCCACATCTCCAACATATCTGCAGCAATTGTTCACGAAGTGTCAGTCGCATTCATACGTGACCGTTGAGATCGCTTCAGGTTCGTTTGCCGCTCCCTCTCATCAGGTGGCTGTATAATGAACTATTAGCGTAAGTGTGCACACATGTACGAGCTGTGCCATCATCCAAGTCTCAAAGGCGGTCTACTAATAACTGTATATAGTAACGTCAGCAACATGGATCGCCCCATTTCAGTGCTACGGCAGCGAGCAACGTCGTTTAACCCCAAAGCTGCCACCTTCAGTCCAGGGTCCAGCTCTCTGACTCCGCATCACACTGAGTTGGGCTCGCCTACAACAGTAGGAATCACACGCCCAACGTTTCCAATGGCGCCAATGTTCAATTGTAGCGTGCCCCAAAGCTTCTGATTGGAAAACATCTAACCTATTTGCTACAGACTCACCATTTCGTAGCGAAGGAAGTCTAAACCCACCCTACCACAGCGATCCTTTGAGACCAACGCCAGTCCATCTGGAAGCCTTTCTATCTCCGGAAGCCCAGGCTCTGGTAAAGAAGCTAGAAGGGGAGTAGCAGTCACATCCCTCGATCACGATTGTGCTAATAGAGACAGACCATGTCGACGTTCGAGATACTCGAGCAACCTACGCGCCAGACCCAGGACAAGTTCGAGCCACTGAGGCTGCTGCAAATTCACCTTCTAGTTTGCCCCCGTTCACGTTCTCGGCGCAGCACCCTCGGCCGAGCTACACCATGGTGGGCCTCAACGAACTGAGTACCGGACTGGGTCTTCCGGCAGCGAAGGCTGAGACTGACGACGTCGTATCTCCATCAGCATCTCACAAGTCGCAAACCTCGCAGGCGCGTCCAGGCGAACTGTATGGAGAGCTGATTGGTTGGGCACTCGATAAGCCTCTCACGGCAAAAGGGCTTGCCGAATTCCTACAGAATCAAGAGTTGGCTATTCCACCTGCACCCCCAGCCTTTGCGCCCGTCTCTCCAAGCAAGGCCTTTGCTCACCAGAACGTGGAGGTAAACCGTCCACAGCATGACGTTGAGTCGAATCAGAAGGCGGAGACGCCTACACGCCACCGTGTTGATGTGCCGGTTCCTAACGAAGCGATCTCCATCCCCATGGGCCCGTCAACTTTCCAGCATCAACACCGTCGAAGCTCAGCATCTTCAGCCTCTTATCGACACCATGAGCGCGTCCCATCGAGTAGGCGGTTTTCTCGGCGCGCATCGCGAGCGAAGCGCATAGATCAGGGTCCTATGCCATCAGTCGCAGACATCTACCCAGACGATGCGCATTGGACACCCCCTGCGCCGATACACGAGGCGCATAGAAAAACCTCATGCTATCCCAAGCCTGCCGAACCATCCAAATTGGTTGTTGACAATGTCTTTAACTGGCCCCCACCAGCCCAAGTGTACAGACCAGAGCCTGCACCAACTGCAGCAGATTTCGACGCCGCGGATATTGAAGTACTCGCTCTCATGAACGAGCTACCGGAGCCCTCTTTGGACACACTCGCGAAGCTTGGCAACTCGTACGATCTGCGAATCAGTACGGCTCTCGATCTATCATGTGACCAGCGTTGTCTTACCCCCGCTCAGGAAGATGGATCCAGGTATGGCATGAGGTTCTACGGCCTCGCATACGGCGATCAATGGGAGCTGTTGATGACTGGGAACTATGAAAACATAAAGCCATTCAGAGTTCGACCCAGGGATCATGGTGGTTGGGGCGGTCGGGAATGGGCAGCGATGAAGGGTTGGGTTGTGTAGGCAATTCGCTGCACGCGCAGGTCGTGAACGATACCAAGTGCCGGCCACTATCTTCACATAAATTCTGCATGGTAAGCAATGGCTTGCTGCGCTGGTTGACCGCAGCGGCTCGGCTCGCTCACCTTCTGGTCTGGGGAGTATTGACGACAGTCTACCGCACAATGCACGCAGATGTCGTTGGAGGATGAGCAATTCTTACATCTTACGACAAGGCACCTATCAATTCCATGTATATCCTGAAAGACGGTGGTGTCGGAGCGTGCAGCCCTTGACGTGAAACACAGGCCAATCAGCGCACCGCCATATGGTCTGACCAGATCACACCACTATCACCTTCGCGATTCAACCCTGCACCTCCGTCAGTCAGCGTGATAATACATAAAGATGCTGAGATGTTGAGACTGAAAGTGCGACATCTGCGATGTCTCGCACAAATCAGTTCGCCCTCATTCTAATACTTCAAGTTGTTTTAATCGCTCTGTTTCTTGGACGAGCACCATTCATGATGACCGTAAAAACACCACCAACCAAGAACTCGTGGGCAGATCATCCATGCAAGCTTATCACTACACCACTGTATGCCACGGACAAGACAGACATCTTCACAACCGGTGCAACGCATATGGCTCATATCCACAATGCCATTCTGCGCGGCTATAATTCCATTTTTCTACAAGCCCCACACGTTAGAAATGAGGATAAGGAGGCTTTCATCGGATACGCTCTGACATGGTTCAAATTCGTAAAATCACACCACGACGACGAAGAAGCGGAGCTGTTCCCGAAAGTGGCCGAAGTACTCCACGGACAGGACAACGAGATCTGGGAAGAGACTCACAAGGAACACGAGTCTTTCCTCCAAGGCCTGGGCAAATACGAAATTTACTTGTCGCATCTTGCTTCTCCTGCACATTTCGACGGCAAGGAACTGTGCAGTATCATGCTCACCTTCCAAGTCCCGTTCGAGCACCACTTCCACTCCGAGATCACGCACATATCCTCCTTCGCCTCTTTGCCGTCCGCACCAGTGTTAGGATCACCGGAATCAGACCAAGCGGTAGTCGTTTTCAAAGCCTGGGGCAAGAAGACTGTTACCAAAGCTGGTACAACAGATGTTGTGCCGTTCTTCCTGATGAACCTGGACGCCACATATGAGGAGGGCAAGTGGGCTAACTGGCCGCCGATGCCGGCACCAGTCAGGTGGGGACTTGTGAATGTGGCAGGCAGCTGGAATTGGGCATGGTGGAAGTTTGCGAGCTGCAATAGTGCGGGAACGCCGAGGGAGCTGTATGCCCTCGGAGGGAGTGGGGGAAGGGATTCGAAGTAATTTTTACTAATACATCATGGCCCCTATGACTGGATATTCTCGAGTTAACCTTGTAATGAGTCTGGTGGACGATTCGTGCTGATCGGCTCTACGTTCTTAGAAGATAAGATGGATCGTTGAAGCAGTGTTAAGAGCCGGTACGAGCCATTTTCCATATCGCAATGTACGACTACAAGATTGGCAAAATGATAGAGGTTGATGGAAAGCGCTACGTTCATTTCCTCACAGAATATGCGATGGACTTTTGATTGCCAATACCTCAGGATCGATCATCTTGAAGCTGTTGAACATCACCGACCTCGTGGAAATCGGTAACATTATCGTGAAGTATGCTCGCGTCTTCATACTAGCTGTTTCCATGGTACCAGCCTGATGCACGGCGAACTTGCCTTCACTGAAATCCCAAACCCTGAGCGCCCTTCACTTGTCTGCGCCTTAGACCCTGAAGATCAAAGACTTCTTCTATATAAAAATTTTCTCCCTCCGTCCTGCGCACTGCTATTCTCTACTTCCCAACCTCTCAAGAATCCGAACATCTCAGACACCCCCTTCCTGGTCGCAACTATGTTCCTCCGTCTTCACCACATCGTTCTCTTCACCTTACTCGTTGCTACCGCAACCGCCGGTGGCGATAAAACCACCTGCAAAGACTGTCCTGGTCGGATAGCAGGGTGCCTCAAGGTAAGTATCTCGTGGAGCTGGTCGATGCCTTTACAGTCCTGTGGTTCCTTGCTAACATATGATGCAGGGCTGTGAGGGCGCTCTGTTGTGCAAGAAGGCTTGCGAGTGCCTGCTCTCTCAGCAAGACAAGTTTTGCCGCGTCATTTGCGATTACAACTGCGATAAATCACACTGAGTTTCTCTCACTGTCAGAATTCCGGGCGCCCTGCAAGTACGGAGATGAGAAAGCTGACTTTCCGGTATCACTTTGGGCTCAGGCAAGAAACTGCGAGGTGGATTGCGATAGAGTGGCCACGAAGTGAAACCGCTTTTAGAGCATCTGGAAAATCAACCGCGCGATCCACTATAACAAAGAAATGAGTCTAATACTCCGACGCCAATGAATGCGATAGAACTCTTCTCAACGCTGTCTTATGCACGACTCTAATGCTCCACCCGTAAACGCGCTTTCAAAGCAAATGGGTATGGCTTTTGCGAAGCTCATCGCGCCAGAAGGCCGCCTGTACTTCCCGCTATATGTATGCTTTTACATCTGATCCTCATGCGTTACTAAAGCTGTTCAATAAATCCTTAATCTTCAACAATAACTCTGGCACCCGGAAAGGCTTGCTGACAACATCATCCATTCCGCTTTCCCGCGCCGTTGCAATTTGCTCACCTCTCACGTTTGCCGTGACTGCAATGATAGGCACATGCCCTTCGATCTCGCCCTCGGCTTGCATACGCCGGATCTCCCGTGCGCACTCCAGCCCGTTCATCTCTGGCATCTGTAGCAATTAGCCTGTGTTTGTCGCTCTGCGCAGGAACTTTTAGAGTTCGCGACTTACCTCCCAGTCCATGAGAATGATAGACAGTGGTGGGCCGTCGGGCGTGTAGTATGCTGTCTTTTTGAGTTCGGTGAGCGCGAAGAATCCATTGTCGGCCGTGGAGACGATGCAGCCGGCTTTGCGAAGCTGCTTGGCAAGGACCTTCTGATTGACGATGTTGTCTTCTACAACAAGGATATGAAGAGGTCCGGAATCTGGGGATGGGGATTTCGCATCTTTAGATGCTGTAGCTGGTGATATCGCGGTACCTGGTGTCTTGGCCAGTATCTCCGCGGGCTTGGGCGGCTTAATGTCCATTCCTGATACCGATGCTGCTAGGTCCTTGTTCTTTTCAGCGTGATCTGTGCTCTGGCTGGTCAATGTTCGGTGCGTGACTGGCCGGCTTGATGAGATGGTGCGTTTGCACTGAATGAAGAAACCGAAGGTGCTCCCCACGCCTGCTGTAGAAGCCACGCCAATCTGCCCACCATGTAGTTCTGCAAGTTGACGCGAGATGAAGAGGCCGAGGCCGCTTCCACCGTAGTGTGCGTGCGTACGTGGAGATGCTTGCGCAAACCGTTCAAAAAGCAGGTCTTTCTCCTCGGGCGTCAACCCACAACCAGTGTCCCGAACCTCGACTCGCAGATAGAGTAGCTCGCCAGTGCCCCAGTCTTCACCTGTTGTTACATCTAGGAGAGGACCTTCTCTTGCAGGCACGAATTGAAATCTCTTGCCGTATGTGTCAGGCTCAGCCGAAGTCGCACTGACATGCACTGAGATTGCACGCTGCGATGCAGCTTGTGTGAATTTGATAGCGTTGGTGATCAGGTTTACCGTTATCTGAAGCAATCGACTTGGATCCAATAGAACCCAGTCAATCTTGAGATCCTCCATAGACTGGTCAGGATAGAACATAAAGTCGATATTCTTGGCCTGCACCTCTGGCTTAAACATGTTCATGGCGCGCTGGACAACTGCAAGCGGTTGCGCTGGTACTGGTGTGATGAGCAGAAGGTTCGAGTCGAGCTTGGAGACAGTCAGGATATCGTCCACGATGGACTTCTGATGTTGCACGCATAGCGCGATATTGTTAGCCGCTTCGATGCAGTCTGCTATAAGTCCTTTGTCCGCTTCACGGAACGTGTGCTGAGCGAGAGTGTCTCGAATGTCGTCCGAGCAGATCAAAATGGCAGAGAGAGGGTTGCGCATCTCGTGAGAAGTGATGCTGTATTCCTATTAGTTGACGTGTACGAACTGGTGGTGTGTGCTTACTCGATAAATTCATTCTGTTGCCGTTTCGTCTCCTCGGCTTCTCGGAGGCGAGTCTCATGCAGCCCTTGCGCCCACTTAAACTGCGAAATGTCGGTGATGGACCCCATTATGCTTACTATCTCGCCGTCCAGATTTAGCTCAGGGGCAGAGTTTGCTAGAACCCAGAATGCTATGGGATTACCACTGACATCACGAGGTTGTACGTGGGGATTGTTCAGCCTGAGTTCGCGTGTACAAGCTTTCTTGGTCTGCACAAGCTGTTCCCACATCTCCTGGCATGGCTGCACACTTTCATCTGCCATTATGCCCAAGAATGAAAATTCACCGTAAGCTTCTCTAGCATGTCCTGTCAATTCAAAGTATCGATCGTTGCCCTCCAGAAGCAGACCCTCTGGGCTGTAAAGGTACATGCCCAATGGGGAAAGCTCCGTCATACGTCGCATGCGACTGGTCTGCAAGGCTAACTCACGACTCAGCTGCTCGCGCTGAATGTGAGCCAGCTCCGCGGCATTTCTGCTTCGTTTCATCTCGTCCTCAAAAAGAATGACGGACGCGAGTGTTGTTGCCAACTGTCTGTTGAGCATGCTTGCAAATGCCTTGTATTCTTCATCGTAGGCCCTGCGAGGCTGCACGCCTATCAATAAGAACGCGAACACTGTTTCCCCATTTGTCGGCCGGACGGGAAAAATGATTGCTTCTTTGCACGGATCTCCGTATCCCCTCCACGTGATGCCTTCGAGCAGCGCCTCTGGTAATGTCCCGTCTCTTGTCTGCAGCGTTGTGGGTTCGCGAGTCCGCATTGCCTCCCTGAATGCTGGGACGAAACCTTCTTGGCTGCGCTTCAGGTCGAGTCTTCGTGGTGACGCAGGATGTCCTTCAGGAATGCCAATCGATCCTTCCAACACGCAGGATTTTAGCGAAATGGTGCTGTCAGAGGACGCAGATGCCGTATCCGTGTCATCGTTATCAACGATCGAATACAGTAGTGCAAAAGGGACGTCAATAGTGTCGAGCTCGAGTCCTTCCAGACAGCGCTTCCAGAACTCTTTCACGGTGCGTGTTGAATTAAGTCGTTCACCGAGATATCTTAGCATGTGCATCCTTCTGCTGCTGACTGTGTTGGAAGTTGTCTCAAAAGGCGCATTGTAGAAACCCAGGATCTTGTCAGTTCCGCCATACACGGGCGTAATGGACCATGAGAAAAATGTCTCTTCCAGATATCCGAATCGCTCGAGAGGGAAACAGTCGTTCTCTCTTCTAACTGCCTTCCCGGTAAGTGCGCAGTCCTGGAAGGTCGAACTGACGCCGTCCCAGACTTCGGAAAATGGGCCGTCGAATCCAGTACCCATGAGTCCTGGATGCTTGTTTCCAGCGACTTCGATCTTGTACGCTTCATTGTAGATAACTGACAACTCCTCGCCCCAGAATAATGCACATGGATACGGGCTTCGAATAACAAGATTGACAATCTCCCGAAGTGATGATGACCATGTGTTCATATCACCTAGTGGAGTGCTTGCCCAGTCAAAACTCCGGAAGAAAATGATGTGCTCGGTAAGAATCCCTTTGGGTTTTGCGGCTGTGTAATCGGGCACAACATCATCTGGTGTGGATATCGTTACGGCAGCACCACTGCCTGCATTGCTCTTGCTGCTGAGGGTATTGGTCAAAGTTGTGGAAGCTGATTCAGGTGCTGGGTAAATGGATGGTGGTGAATTCGTTGGTACTGTAGCAGCAGGAGCGGCTGCTCTGCGTGCCTTTGCAGCTTCAGAATCACGCTTGATAAGCCTAGGGCGTACTGGCAGTGCATCCGAAAGGCCTTTCCTGGGAATGTCGGATGCGCGATACAAGGCATTTCCGGAGATTATTCGCCATCTTCGGCGAATAGTGGAAGCAGTCCACAACAAGCCTTGATACAAAAGCGTGAGTGGGAAAACGTCCTTCGAGCTGTTGGATCTGCTGACGCTTGTGACCCAGCTTCGAAATTCATCGTGCGTTGCTGTGGTGGGGTTGCTACTATGAACTGCCACGGGGGGCTCGGTGATGCTGTCCAGCAGCCGACTGTGCAGCTTTAGCGCCGCATTGCAAAAGATCGGATGGATTGTGCTATCTTCGTTCACAAAGTCTGGGTCTAGGTCGATGATAAAGGTTGGCCGGGAGTCCTCGTCCAGCACTTCCTTCAGGCTCAGGCTGTCGAGCTCCTGCAATGCCATAGCCTCGATAGCGCTCGATTCGTCTGAACCATGCGCGTCATCCGAGGCTGTGACAACCAGCGGCACGTCGTCCATGGTAATGATGCCGGAGGTCAATGCAAACCCTTTCTCTAGAAAGATGCGGTTGGAGGGTGCATTGTAGCGGTCGGCAAATTCAGCCGGTTTTTTCGTAGTCGACAATCTGGGCAGTAGGAAAGAAGCAGCGCGCTTGTTGACGCCACAAGCGCAACGTCAATACGCCGGAGCCCTACCAGGAGCTCTGACCAAGGTTAGACTATTGCGCGTTGTATTGGCAGCTCTGATGATTCCACACCACCTCTTCACGCTCTCTGAACCCCTAAAGACGTTCCCTTCGTCGTTTCCGTCGCTCCTGTCGTTCTGGATGTCTTGGGCCAGCGCAGCCGCGTACCAGCCATGTGACGTCGAAACTAAACCACATGCCATCGTTTCACTCGCCAGGCAAAACGATCCGCGGGATCTAGAACCTCGATCGCGTCCATCCAGAAGATCGCGAATGCAGGGCTGGAAACTCTCATGGCCTGCAACGCAGGGTCGATGTTAAGTATAGACTGGAATTGAGAGGACGGTGAAGAATTTGATTTATGCATAGTGTATACAACAATTGCATTGCTGTCAGGCGATTGGGAGCGCAGCAAAGGTATTCATAGAGGACGACTCGCGCTAGTAGGGTGACGTCACAGTCCGATCTCCGTGAGTCGGTCACAGCCTTTTCAAACTTCCAACATCTACACTCCAGCCACCATCGAGCCCCTGATTCAACTCGTACGATTGTGCGTCATCGGTGCCCATTATCGTTACGCTCTTAATCTGCAAGACCGTCGGGAAATCAAAGGTTCCCTCAGCTTTGAGCGTTGATCCGCTCATTGTAAACTTGATCTCACTCGTGCCAGACTGCACGAGGCTCTCGCCGTCGTCGAGATACAGCGAACCGCTTGCACTACCATCATTTTCAGGTGCAACAAGGAGCTCGAAAGCTTTATCTCGAAGCGCTCTGGTTGTGTTTGCGCTTTCGAGACGTAAAGGTACAATGGATCCGCCGTGGACAAGGACCGGAATGTCCGTCACCGGTACGTTCGAATATGTGACGGTGCTCCCGGTGCCTTCTACAGCTTTGCGCGTGGAAAGATCATACCAAACCCCGTTTGGTACATAGAATGAGACTGAGGATGAGCTCTCCTGCGTCACGGGGTTCACCATAAGAGAAGGGCCGTAGAAGAATTGTGTCTCAATCGCGTAGGTGTTGGCGTCCTTGGGATAATGCATCCTGTATGGTGTAAGCTCGAGACACTCAAGAATACTGACGTTGCGTACCACAAAGGCGAAAGCATTGGAGTTCCGTCTACGGTCTGTCTGTGCATAGCAGTGTAGATGTAATCCAGGAGTCTGTACCGAAGGTCGATGGCTTTCTTCGCTGCGGCAGTAACAGACTCCCATCGGTATGCTTCCTGTGATCTAGCACCGGCTACATTGTGATTCCTGTAGAATGGATAAAAAGCACCCAGGACAGTCCATCGTGCGCAGAGATGCTCAGTGGCGTCGTTTAAAAAGCCGCAGACATCAGCGCCGGTCTGTGAAGTGTCAGCCTTGGAGGTAATTGGAGGTCAGTGCAGTTCATACCATCGGAACCTGAAAGAATGCGACAAATTGGAGAAGATGACGGATGGAGGCCAGGTATTGGTCCCAAGCAGAGACATTGTCCCCTAGCCAGTGGCCAACATAGCTGCCAGCACCGACGAAGGTACTGCGGGTGATGACCATGGGCCGCTTGTCAGGTCGCCGCTTGAGCATGCTATTACGACTAGCCTCGCTCATCATTGTTCCGTACAGGTTGTGTGTGTCATATTCGGTCCAGCCACCCGAATGAATGAGATCAGTCTGCGCAGTCTTGTTACTGAGCCCACCGGCATCATTCTTGATCTCATATTTGGGGAAGAGAAGATCTCGGTTTGGAAGGCCTTTCTTGTCCCCATTTGATTGCCGCGAAATGATGCCGCCAAGGTTTGCCGAAGTAGTCTTGTTCTGATCACATGGGAAGTCGCAGAAGCTTGAGGGTTCATTCATATCGATCCAAAGTGCATCGATATCGACCCCGGTGTCTTTGTCGAAGAAAGAGGCAAATTCGTCATCCCAGTAGGCCTGCGTTTTTGGTGCAAACCAGTCCGGGAAGACTGTGGTCCCTGGCCACACTTCGCCTTTCCAAGGCACACCAGCGTTGGTCTTTAGAAATGCATCTGCACCTATGCCTCGGTTGTAAGGGCCGTAATCTTGAGCAGCAACAGCTGAGATCTGTAAGCAAGATGCGAAAGACCATAATCCTAAGCCACTTACCCGGGTCGACCATGACGATGTAGTGCTGGTAGTTGCTGTGCAGACTGCTGACGAGGTTACGTACCTCAGCAAGTGGGAAGTTCTGGCCCAGCGTGAAAACTTTGAACTGATCCATGTAGTCAATATCTAATATCGTTAGAAAATCTCCATTTCCAAGTTTAGGCCTCGACGGTACCTGTCCACATAGTCTCCAGCGGAATACCAGCTGCACTGTAGTTTGCAACAACTGCTGCAACTTCACCAATACTCTCGTAGCCAAATCTGCATTGGTGGAAGCCCAGACCCCAGTATCTGTTGTAGTATGTTAAGTAAATATGCATCTCGCAACACTCGAATTTACTCACGGCATCATGGCAGCTTTCTCGGTGATTTCGCTGTACTCGCGAGCAACATCAAACGGCATCGGTCCAGCCATGAAGTAAAGGTCAACGACCCCACCAATCGTGTTGTACTCCAGGTACTGACCATTGTCGTTGTTAATCTTGACGTCCATTCCATTGCTGTTCAGCATCAGCACGCCATGCGACAGTCCAGAATTGGCTCGGTGCTCAAAGTAAACCGGGTGTGTCCCATAAAGATTCGTTGTCATGGGTACAGCTCCAGAGTCGCGTGCCCAGAGGGTCCGGACATAGTTCGAAGTTGGTAGCCGTAATGCATCAGTGTGCTCGCCTAAGCCGTAAAGAAACGGATTATCCGGTAAGGACGTTCGTAACCTTAGGTACTGGGTTTCAAAGACAATCTGCGATCCCTTTGTGCTGAAGATTACTTCGTCATTGCTTTTGCGCGTCACCGTAAACGAGAACGGGGATTCCTCAACGGAGACATCCAGCAATGCTGCATCAGAATCTATAGATCCAGATGGTCGTGGTACCACAAAATCTGGTATCTGGTACACTTGCTCGTCTTTGTCGTAGATCATTACATGGAGGCGAGAGTCTTTCTCATCAGTACTTGTAGTCGAGATAAAAGGGGTCGCGTACCGGTTTGCCATTCTGCTAGGAACTTAAGGTCGGTTAAATCTTGGCCATACAAATTACAAGCTGAGCCAGCCAAAGTTAAGTCAGCTGTAATGCTGCTGTCAGAACGTATGACATTGCTGGCCCTATAACCAGGACAGTCGTCGGCTCTTCTTAAGGGCACCGCCGTTCCCCATCGAAAGAAGGTCGCCCCTAGTAGGAATACACTCTGTAAAAATGTCGTTGCTGAGACTGGCATGGTGAGAGTGGATGTCAGGGAGCCATTGCCACGAGGAAGCCATGTCTGCTCTATATAGTTTACTAAATAATGCTCCTTAGCACTTGGTCTTTGCGATCAACATGATCGCGAGAATCAACACGACATGTGCCAACTGTTCCACGACTCAGGGTGGATGCCGATCTTACAATTCGTCACGAGTGCATCCAGCATATTCGAGGATGCCATTGCCGGGGCCATGCAGGGCAAGCAGTTGTGCGTAGCTCGTGGTGCAACGCAGCTTCCGAATTAGGTCGTCGACGTGAAACCAGAAGTTGTGAGTGGTTGGCTTCCTGGAAATATGCTGGAAGCTGCAATAGTGGAAGCTGCAATAATGGTCTGCTGGAGGTCAGGACGATTCTGCTAAGCATTGGCGATGGGGTTATCCGGAGCTAGAGTTGCTTTGGTGTAATCTTGTGGGGTAAATAACAGCCTCACGGAGCCACGTGCCAGCCTCGCCCATAAAACGTCCACACATACCTCTGTGCAACATCGTGCAAGGCATGCGATGCAAGACCCGGGGCCATAGGATGCATCTGTTGGCAATTCACAAGTGTCTGGTACTTCTGTTGTGCTGCCAGACAGTGCCCTGGACACGTTTCATATACCAGATGCAGTAATGTTACATTACCGTCTTTTCCACTCTACACGCCCAAAGGGGCAAGCTTGATGATGAACCGCCATCCTTACCAGCAGGTCACAAGCCACGATCAACAACACCAACTCACCCACTCTTTCCCGCTTGTTCGGTCGACCTTCCAACAGCCACCTGCACGTCGCAGCAGTTTGTACTGTCACGAACGCCGTTACCGCTTCTGCGACGTCATCAGAGCACTCCTCCTGCCGGCAAGGCTCAGCCTGACTGGCTGCAGCTTCATGCCCCCTTGCAGTGCTAGCAAGATCTTGGTTGCTTGTTAGACTGGAGAGGTCACAAGGATCCATTCACTTTATTATGAGTTCAGGGATGTACAGGTAGGCCAGCCCCTACTTCGGCAGCTTTCTCTCGGCGCGCGGAGAAGAAAATCTGGGGTCAAGATTGAACGGGACGGATCAGCATCCGCAAGCTGCAGGGTACATCACGGTGATTCTGCAATGTAACGTTTGATAGTCAATCAACCAGCGGGTGATTACTATGTGTAGAGGTCTCTGTGCGATCAGGCGACACAGTTGTTCGTCACGCGGCTGCGAACACCACATCGTGGCAGCGTTCCAGGGGAGTAGTCTCGCGTCACTCAACAAGTTTGCCACAAGTTATTCCTCTTTGGACTCAGCGAGAGACGGGCTTCAACAATGGACGAAGGCCTTGGAAGAGGTGAGCTCATTCCGACCGCTACACAATCTCGGTTCGAATTGCCTCGGTCATTACCTAAGCATTTGTTTCGGTCGCGTGCAAAGACAGATTCGGACGGCACCATCGGGACCGACTGCCCAAATACGATCCTCATCGGCTATTCGCGTTACACGGCATTATACTTCAACATTTCAAGTAACGGACCAGGTTTCCTTCAACGTCTCCTTTCGTATCTCAAATTCCGTATGTTACCAGAAGAAACTCCTCTCATGTACCCCGCTCTCCACGTCGATAACACGATAGAAGACTATCCCCAAAATCAGCCAAGCAATTGGTCGCCAGATTTACATTCGATCACAACTGAGGATCGCGCCTTGACACAAGTCCCCCGAGGAAGGGATACTGCTCGATCATGGACCTCAGGAATGCGTGTTTTGCCTCAATTTGTAATCTTGGAGACTCGTAACCTTGGTTCCTTGAGACACAGCAAACTTTCTACCTGGTGATTGGAGTCCGGTGGAACGCTTAGTCGAGAGTCTCAGTTCATGTCTGCTTGTTGGTACGTCGCATGCTTGTCCTCGGTCTGCATCGCTTGAGAAGCCACTGGTTGGACCGAATCCTGGCGTCCTTTGACCGGCGCCCGAGACCTGGGTACCCCCACTGGATGCGCTGTACGTGCTTCACCCGACCACGATCTTGTGGGTTTCGGAAGCCTGGACTCCCTTTCCGATGCTGGAATGGACGTCCTGAGACTTTTGTCGTTCACCTCCCCCAAGTATGTGGGCTGAGGTCCAGCCTTGGGACTTGGTGTCGAGTCGTGCTGGCTGTCTGTTACGGGCTCAGGCTCCTCGGACTGTGTCGTGTTTGTTGGACACGGGAGACCAGCCGGATAGGTCCGAGGTTTGGGGGGATGGCAAATCATATAATCTGTACTGACCCGTGGAGAGTCAGACGGCGAATTTCGCTTGACACTGCCAGTGTACGGATCACAGAACTCTGTGACATGTTCCTCTTTCTTAAGATGTGACACCCATGTCCACTCTTCATCATTCGTGGCCGCCAGCACTTCTTGCTCTACTGGTAGCTCAACGGGTTCAGCAGCGGCTGTTGAGCCAGCTGCATCGTCATCAACCAGGAAATTACCTTCGCCTCTGAGCTCCTTATACTTCTGGTTCATGGCTTGCTCCATCACATGTTGGAAAGGGTCGAAGGCGCCTTCCATTGCAGTTTCCTCGTGTCTACGCTCGGAGAGAAACAGCTGCCACTCAGCCATGACTCCTTCCGCCCTCAACTTCACTGGCGGCTCGTTTACACTTGGACGCAGTGCTGCCAGGACCGCGTTCGACACCTTGCTCCCTGCGCGTCCGAAGGTCCTTTTGAAAGACGCCTTGCGGTTGGGCTTGGAAAGCCGTTTGGGAATGGCATTATCTCGGAAAACGATGTCGAGATCTCTTTCCGACCTTATGCTATCACTTGATTTGTCTCCTCCCTGGATAATGTCAGTGCTGATTAACCAATTGGGTTGCACAACTCACGGTTCCTGCCATTATCTGGTCCATGGCAACCGCGCAAGATTGGTCTGGCACAGCGGGCGTCAAAGGCCCTGTTGCCTCAGTAGTGACTGACGGCTGTCGTAGTGCAATCATGGATGCTGATCGCTGCACTCCAACGAAGGCTGGCTGTGTTTCCACAACGACTTCCTTCATCACGCTGATAGATGCTATGGGCTGCAATGCTTGGCTAGCAGCTTCCAAGGTGTGCGGTCGCCTCGCTGAGTAATCTAGATCAGCTGCAGCAACCATGTTTTGCCAGTTATGGGGGTTCTCCACCTCAGGAAGAGGATGTGGCTGTTGCATCTCAACTGGCCAGTGGTTTACAAGAAGACCATTATGTTGTGGAATGATGTGCTGATCCATCTCGTTTGCTCGGCTCCAGTCATCTGTGGCGGTCGAGTCAACCGTGTGCCGTTTCTGACTGTTGAAAGTTACACTTAGCTTAGAAAGGTCAGGTAGGATATTCAGAAGTTGCATACTCGCAGAATCCAGTTGGCAGTAGTCGATGCGCATCATGTTGCATCTCATTAGATGGGACATATGAATGTTGTTGGTAGGACATTGTCGAAAGCCCAAGGGGGAGGACAGCACAAATGAATTGGGAAGGATGACGAGAAAGTCAACGTAGTTCAGTACCAATTAACGTTTCCGCAAGTTCGAATCGCAGGTCAACAATGAACAGCTGAGCGTTGTCAGCGCCCTTTACACGATTTATGTTTTGCACAAGGCAGATAGCCCCTCGCGTAACTTAGCTTTCCACCTCTGGAGGATGAATTGGGACCGTGGTACTACAAAATCAGGGACATCATGACGAACAGAATACATATTGAATACCTAACCAACAGCATTCATCAGCACATCCCAGGATCTGCCATCACAGCCACGAGGAGAAGAGGCTGCGCTTTTGCATATGCTCACAATTACCCGTTCTGATATAGAACACTACGAAAAATGCGTCTCCTTCCACCCAGACTCCAGGGTCAAGATTTGATAGGGGAGGGGGGGAGAGGGTTTTGGAACCGTTGTCATCAGTACCATGGTACCTGTGAGACCGCCTTCGTGAGTATCCACATACATCAGGCTGCACAATACCGTCTCACGAGCCATTGCTAGTCCGTACTTTCGTTGGCATCACTACAAATCGTATGCAAACGCTGACGTCAAAGCAATGCCAGTGGAAATTATTGTATACACTATGTCTGCACTAGATTCAATTATATATGGCGTTTCCTAATGTAACAAAGGGTATCATCGCACTCACCAACGCCTTACATGACGTTACAGCAGCCCAACTTCTTGAGCAGCTTTGGCAGACCCTTCCGTACCATCTGCTCCACGTCGTCGTTCTGGTTGTTTTGCTGGTTTTGATGCTGGCCGCCATGCTGCTGTCCATGGTTTTGCCCACCATGCTGTTGCCCACCATGTTGTTGGCCGCCGTGCTGCTGACCGCCATGCTGACCGCCCTGTTGCTGCCCAGGGTATCCACCGCCACCATACTGCGGATGCTGCGGCGGCGGAGGCATGCTGTGCACGGCGCCGCCCTGGAGGTTCACGTAGATACGACCCTCGTTTTCCTCAGTCTGATACTGCAAGCCAAGTTCGCGACAGACTTGTTCGACCCTGGGCTTGATCTTCTGCACATGATTGCGGCTGTGATTTCCTTTGCCTACAATGACGTGCAGATGATCTTCACCCCTGCTTCGGGCGGCCTTGATGCGCTCCTCGAGCACATCCTCGGCCTCCTCGACGAACAGGCCGTGCAGGTCGATGGTATCGTCCTGCACACGACCATTGGCATTGTTCTCGCGGAAGATATAATCGCGCGCTTGGCGATTGTATTGCTCCATTTTGGCAGCATGCTGTTTTCCCTCTTCAGACAGTTCGTGGGCGCGCGCGCCATCGCCGGATTCGTAGGCCTGGTGGGCGCGATCGAAGCATGAACCGCGCTTGGCTGCTTCCTGTCGGGCGAGATCACGGAGGCGATCGTATTCTGCTTCGGCATCGTTGTTGGAGTGATTGAGCGCTGGGAGGTATTAGTTGCTGGTGGTGTGGAGTGGTCATAAGCGTACAGCGCGCGCCCATTGACAGCATTTCCATGGCAGCCATATTGAAGCGATACCCCGATGAGGATGTCTGAAGTAGCACAAGGTGTATAAGTAGATGGTGTGAGGATGTGTTGCTGTTCCTGAGCAATGGCAGCACAACGCTCGGCTCGGCGCTAAAGCGGCTCAAAGCAAACAAGCTTGCGCAGGGCCCAGATCGCCGGGGTTCGCGATCAATTCACGATCGCGCACCTGCACTGGGTAAGGCCACGAGGCCGTGCATGCGTCGGATGCACCGTAACTGGGAATGTTGATATTGGCTGAACGGGATGCGTTGGGGAACAATCTTGTCGCAGAAACGCCTCGCCAGGGCTGTGTAGCGGCAACATCAGAACCGTATCTTGGGCCCGACGAAGACGATGACAAAAGCCAGCAGCCAAAGCCCGCCGATCATTGCATAGAGCTTCATACGATCCCACCAGCCCTTGCCTTCAGTCATGCGCCTAAGTGTACCCATTCTTTGGCTGGCGGCATCCATGTTGATTTGATTTTTATCCAGGCCTGATATTGCTCGGTCCACAATGCCTTTGTCGCCCTCGAGGGTATTACTGAAATGTATCGACTGTGCTTTGAGCTGCTTTGCCATTTGAAAGAGACTTTCCGTCAAGTTCTCTTGCTCATTGCGATCATGCGACAGCAGCGCTTCCGCATTTGCTAGCGAAGTATTGCTCGTCGTTGTAGTCGCCTTGGCTGGATGCAGGGAGGTTCCCGACGCTGTCTGCGTTCCTTCTGCTTCTACTGCTTGTCCTCTCCGCCGAATCTGCGAAGTCAAATTTCTTGCAGCATTCTGAAGTGCCTCGTTGCTCTCTCCGTCCTTCGACGTAATGTCGAGCCCCTCGTTCGCCTGTATCCTCGGCGCATACGAGGGGAATTGGTCCTCGTCTGCGTCGGAATCCACAGAATCCTCTGACTCTGTGTCATCTAGCTGATTGAGTTCATATATCCGCTGGTTCAACTGCTTTATGATCTCACGTTTCTGCTGCAGATCCGCTTGCAGCGCCGACTTCTTCGACTTAGAGGGTAGCGAGGAGGCCGAGTGCTCAAGGTTGAGAAGGAGAGTGCGTGCATGTTCAATATTCTAGACCAAGTCAGCAACCAGTCTGGCAGTCCATAGTGTGTAGAGCGTGTGAACTTACAGCACTGACACGCGCGCGCTCGTAAGGTGACTTCCTAAGCTGTGGCGAAGGCTCGACAAGAACAGTATGCTCCAGCCTTGACAGCAACCGACCCAGGTTTATGGGTGTTGCATCGGGAAACCCAGACGGCGATCGGGACCTGGCAGTGGCCATTGTGCGATGTCGCTTTACGTTTTTGAGCCTGTACAGACGATGTGCTTTGGTAGCTGTATCTATGGTGTGGTTGTAGATTTGAGTGTTCTGTTGACACCTTTAGATGTTCACGGACGCAACGTCACAGTTCGCGACTCCAACAAGAGCCAGTCGTTAGCTCCTGTTACCCCACATTTGGTCAATGCTCAAAACATCAACTCTGTACAGTCTGTATACCATGGCTTTACAGTCTTTCACGCAAGGGTTGTTTGTGCAAAAAGAGATTCCGTGAGCTCATTGTGAAATATATTTTACATGGTAATTGACTACGCCGGCTGAAAGCATTCCACAAAATCGTCCGTGCCAAAGGAAATATGGTAGAACTCGTCCTCTACTCAGAGATTGAGACGGCTCATATTCACTATTGTTTGTTCTCAACCGCGTAGGGTTGTGGTGTCACGGGGCTCAGAGGACTTCGGTGGAGCGACCTTCGGCGCTGGGGGACTTCCAGAAGGACCGCGAGTGAAGCTGTGCGGAATGTGAGTGTGCAGCTAATATATGTGCTTAGGGTAGACTCACTTGTTCCACATCGTTCCCAAGAAACCCGGTTTACCGTACGCGTCCTGTAATGATGAACGTCTCTCAGTACTTGCTGGGTCGTTAGGTCGTTTGAGCATCTCAAGATTGCCAAAGCGCTGGGCGGCGGATGACTGCGAGATATCAAATCAATACGTGAACATCTTGACCAGAACCATCATGTGAATGACATACCCTGCGTCGTGCATCCGGAGAGGAGGGTTCGGCCATCGAACTGTCTGAACCTCGACGCTGAGCGTCGTCTTTCGGGGCGTCTGGCATGGCTGGAATGGTGTTGTCTCCGAAGACCTTGTGGCTCTGGCTGGAGTATTTCTGGTGAAATGGCGAAGGCATATCGGCCGTAAAGATGGATGCTTGTTATATGACTTGGGGTAATTGACTAAGGGGCAGCTGTGGATGTCTAGAGATACCAATATGAGCAGCGGCCGTAGTAAATAAACCCCTCTCGAGCTGAGCTGAAGCCCCTCGAGAGCAGCTCCGATCGCATGCCATCCAAGTATTACGCAGATGATGCGTGATCGTACCAATCAATGATGGTATAACGCTTCCCCGCACTCGCCCACGCTGTTGGACCCTGAGTCTGTAACAATGGGACGACTCGAGTTAGTGAGCATGGCTGACACGCTTTGCAATGGCATGACCATCGGAAGGTTCGACGAATCAAAGGCTTGAAAGGAAACAGATCCTCCTTGGCTATCACCGCATGCGGCCGTTCCGGGGTTCATCAACCTGGAGCCGAACGCAGGGCTGAGCTCACTGAGGCTCAGAGCTTTGGCACAAGGCCTCGATAGCATACATGAGCCTCATAGACTCCTCCGAGAGATCGAGTAGCGCTGGTACAAGTGTTACGATCGCACTAACTCTTCTTGCAAGCATGTGGGAAGCGGATCCGGCCCGACTGATGGTGCGGTGAGTGATTACCACTGCGGAGTTCGCGTCGATGTGATTGGAGTCGACGAAATGGCTTTTAGAAGAACGGGTCGAGTGAACTTAGATCCCTCGACCGTGAGCTTACTCGTGGGATGTAGGCACATGGTTACGGTTTGAGGATCACGTGCAACATGGAGCTCAGGTATCGATCGGGGATCTGACGAATGAGAAGCGTAAGTTCCCGATGACGAGTGGCGCTCGTGCCGTCCAACCCCAAGCTTATCTGCGCGGGTGCAATCTTGGATTTCATCTCTTGTGTTCCAGTATTCGCGTTTCACAATAGATTCTCAAATCATGGCGAATTCGTTATGGTGGTGCAGTCGTGATAAAATTGTATCGCTTGCTCTCGAAAGCGAATGATGTCACTGAATGCCAAGGGATGGCACTTGCCGTCGGGGGTTGGAGCTCCGTCGCTTAGCGCTTAGCGACACGATCTTTCTCTGCAATTTTCTTCGCGTTCTTAAGCCACCTCCATCATGTGCACCCTTCACAACTCCGCAGGCTCTGCTCGTCCGACATATGCTGGATAATGGTTTCCGCCGATCATGCTCACCTGTTCATGATTCAACGACACTGCGAACGAGTCGCAATGGTTGAGTAGCGCCTGGGGGATGCGCGCAACTATGTACGGCTCATGAGGCTCGCAGTTGGGCAGCAACGCGGCTTCAGGTCAGTGATCTTCAGGGACCGACTGGGTCGACGCGAACCTTCTCTGGCAACTGCTCGGCAACAATTGAGAGTCGATCATCCTGTGATTGACTCCAGGTCAAGGTACTTCTGCTCGAGGCCTCGGCCAACACTCATCTTTGATGCATCCACAAGGTATGTTACAAATTTCAACTTCGCTATCACGCACACCCTTTTACATGATGATACACCTTTCATAAGCATAGTTCAGCCGAAGGCCTACTAGGTCATTGTGGAAACAAATCAGCAACGTCTTTCGCTCCTATCTGATTAAACACAAATCTGTTTGCACAGCCTTCTTTGCGGAATAAAAGCTGACATACCAACAGAACTAGAACATAAGCGTGATCCACCAAGTTTAGTGTGAGAAGAGCGTACCCTCAATTGGTCTGGTACGAGACCCTGAGGAACATTGCCGTTTTCCTTCAACGTCCTGTCTTCACTACTGAACCTGTCGTGCGAGGTTGTTCAATTACAGCCTCCGACGCTTGGTACAACGGTATCGGAAGCGTACTCCATTTAGTCGTTGTATGCTGTGTTCCCTTCTGCAGCCACCATCATGTCATGAGGCGCTGTCAGATTGAGCCTCGCTGTGAACATCGACGACTTCGCTGCCGGGTAATTTGGTGAACACGGTTTCTTGCCTCGGTGCGTGATTTGATGTGCCGGAGCCGTTGGGAAGCAAAAGCAATCTCGAGTGAGCTCTGATCCAGTGATCCTTGTAACGCAACAGCAGACCCCGCTTATCCACATCGCTATCGTTGAATCACAAATTGTCGGCGGCATTACTCCGCCACGCGTCTGTGTTTGCAGATCTGATGCAGAACGAGAAAGGAGTCTGTGTTGAACTCCTCCGTACGCGCAACGGGAAAAGGTTGAATCTCGGTAGGTTTGCGCCAACCGCGCGCCGCATGCCCCTGGGCGCGGTTGGCGGTCCGTCAACGTTGATCCTTTCCGCTTTGCGGTCCTAAGCACTTCAAGTGCGACACGGCCCTGATCCGCAGCACTTCGAAGTGGAAGAGATTGTCTCTCTTCCCGTATCATCACTTGCAATTCGCCGAGCAAAACTTGCCGTTGCGGCGCTTCTCGCAAAGAGGGGATCCCTCTTACGTGTTCGGTCCGCGCAGGGTCATAAGAGTGTGACTGCCCCTCGACCCGGGCGCGAATTTGCAACCAATCCTGTCCGGAAAGGCCGACAACCGTGGACCGCAGCAGGATTTTGGACGTGAGATGGCCTCACACCGTATCAAATTTGGACGCTAGCCTGGATTTGGTTACCACTGCTGCGTTGTCACTTCCTGCCCAGGAAGCGAACCGGTCAGCATCTCCTGCCCACATTTGTTCAACTCACTTCCCTCCCCTTCTCAACTCAACTTTACCGTACTCGACGAAAATCGCCATCACTTGCACCGCTATTACGACACTAGATTCGTGCGGCAATCACCAAATTTCTACCCCATCAACAAGATCTATCAGAGCCCTCGCTCAGGATGACAACTCGGAGCCCAGACGGAGCCTTTACCAGGTACTTACTGCCCAACGGTTTTCCCTACTGTCTTGTTTTGCTTCTTGTTCTGTTTTTTGTTCAAAAGATTCTGTTGCGCTCAAATCATGTATGCATGTCGCGTTTGATGTTTTCTTTGCGTCTCGCCGCCATTTAGCAATCCAGGCTACAGGAGCTCCACATGGACATCCACACCACGGACAAACCCCCAATGGATTTCCTGTTCCCATGGATCTCTGGAGAACTACGTTTGCTCACCCTTTCCCCGGCTGGCTGAGGACCAATTTCCCGGTGGACTCTGCCAAGGAGTTCAGCATCACGTAGACACAACATCAGAGCAGCACTGCGCTCTTTGTTTCGGCAACTCGATCTCTCGGTACACCGAGTTCGGAGCTTCAAAATTAGAGCTTTCGAAATGTCGGTGAACACGCCGTGGATCTCAATGATTGACCACCGGGCGGTTCTCGCTTCCGGCCGCGGATCATCCGACATCGCTTCGCAGCAGTGCCAAGCAATATTCGTAGACATGCATCGCCCACAGCAACGTCGTTCAATTATGTTTTCGTTCGACTAAGCCTGCAACATTCGACTTTGCCGTCGCTGGATCCTCTCGACCCTGGAATGCTTACAACCCTTGGATCCTATTGCTGTCCGGCATGCCATGAGGGTTCTTCCCCGCCAGGATGGAGGACGCCTGTCCTATTCGCACCACGGATTCTAAATAGCAGACGGACCGACCACCGAGTGTCGTTTGAGAGAACAATTTGGAGAGGGAGAAAGTACGTACAGAAGGCTCAAGCATGCCTATGCTGTCTGCCCAACCTCTTTTGATCGTTGAAACTGACTTGTTGCGGTGTTGAAGGATGTGGCCAATCTGTAAAACAGATCCCACACTAATTCTGGCTTAACGGACGTGGACCATTGTTCTGACTGGACTACTTCGACATTGCTCTGCCGAGCAGCCACCAACGGAGGCCTGGACCATCTAATCCATAGGTTCCTGATTGCACATGGCAACGACCCTTCACCTGGCTGTCACTCCACGACGCTGCCTGCACTTGGTGCGTCTTCTCTCCACACTACGTGACCCAAATGTATACTAACATTGATTGCAGACTGGGCTCTGGAGCACTAACACGGCGCTTTCATTTGTTACGAATCTGTTTTCTACACACTGCGATTTGGTTTAGGCACTAACCCCTGCGTTCAGCGTATCACTCTTCGACTCACCACCGGAGGCTGATTTCTATATTTCCAACATCACCGAGTGGAGAAAAGACATCCCTACACCCCCTGGCTCTGGACAGGACCTTTCTTTTTCTTCAGACTTCCAGGACATGCACAGCACTGAACTCTTTGACTTCAAGGACACTGCCTCCCAGTGCAGCATGGACAGCGCATACCAGAGCCAGACTAGCGCAAGCCAGCGCGGAACCAAGAGACCACAGCTCTACCCCCAGGAGAGCCAGAGCACGATGGGTGCACAGCTTGTTAGCGGCGACATCTACTCGCCGTCAATGAGCTCAGATAGCTACAACGCCTTCCAGGACATGAACCAGATGCAACTTCCCGCTGCCTGGGACGCCCAGGAAGGATCCATGGGATTTGCTAACTACTCTACTGGGCAGGACTTTCCCCTATACTCGACGTCGACCGCCTCGCGATTCAACCCCACGTCCGCAGTCAACATCTGGGGTCCCGTCCATTCGCAATTCCAGAACGTCTCATATAACTTCACATCCTACCCCACAGACTCGAATGAGACAATGTTCAACACAGCAGCGCCTATTCAGCAATGGAGCAGCGCGCGCCCTACGACCGTACGCAGCTCATCATCTTACACTGCACATGGAGCATCGCGACGTGCTTCCTCCAACGATGTAGGGTTCAGTGCATTTGTCGCTTCCCCAAGCACAACAAGCGTACAGCTGCCTCAATCTGTCGAGTCTGAGCAAACACAGTCACAATACGTTGAGCAGAGGTAGGCAGCATACCATCATGTGTCAGCTTGATCTCTAACAGCATGTAGGAACGATACCGAGGAGAGCGCCAACACCTCTCTTGCACCACAGTCCCTCAGCGGTCAGGAGGAAGTACAGTCTCCCATTGACGCTACTGAAGCTACGCTCGAGGAAGAGCGCACAAAGGTTGCTCGTAGCCACATTCTCTACCAGCAAGGCCCTGACAAGGACGGTAAATACCACTGCCCAGAGGAGGGTAAGCCTGGCTGCACCCACAAGCCCACACCTCTGAAGTGCAACTACGACAAGTACGTCGATTCGCACCTGAAGCCATTCCGCTGCAACAAGAAGACCTGTGTCGGCGTCCAATTCTCCTCCACCGCATGCCTGCTCCGCCACGAGCGTGAGGCCCACGGCATGCACGGACACGGTGCCAGGCCCCACCTCTGCCACTTCCAAGACTGTGAGCGCGCTGTGCCAGGTCACGGCTTCCCTCGCCGTTACAACCTCTTCGACCACATGAAGCGCGTCCACCAGTTCGAAGGTCCAACCACTGAACCCTCCCCACCTACAATGCAGGGTCACGCGCTGCGCAAGCCTGTGTCTCGTAAGCGTAAGGCAACAGAGGACATGGTCGAGAAGCGCCAGAAGGTCATTAAGCTCACTGCTGAGCAACAGCTGCAGCAGCGCCGCGACCAGCTCGCCCAGGACTTCGTGAGCAAGAAGCAACACATCATCGACTTCCTCACCAACCTCACTGGCCCTGATGAGCTGTCCGACGATCTGAAGCTTAGCCAAGACGTCATGGCTCTGCACGAGATCAGCACCAAGTTCAGAAGCAGCTACGGCGGCTGAATGAAGCTCACAACATCAGTAGACTCTGGTCTGCTCGACGCCTGAGTAAGGTTTGTTTCGCGCTCCGGATCTTCTCGACATTCTTGTTTTCCCAACTGCCTGGCATGTTTGTACCCTACGTGCCTGGCATCTTATAGCTTACTCCACATGCCTGGATGGATCTCCCGCCCCTGCGGATGTTGACTTCCCACATGCCGGATGGATGCCCTTCCCTGGAGGATTGCCCACAGGATATGTCCCTGCCGTGGACTGGATACCATGGACAGCCGGACTGCTTGAACGCGCTGCGTGAGAGCTAGCTTGCCCTTCGGGGTAGAGGGACGGTGGTCCCGCTCATTGCATCAGGAATGGCATGAGTGTAGACATGGGTGATTCTTGAAATTTGGCTCACATTGATGCTTACTGGAGTTTATGGTTACTTGTTTTGAGATTGTATGTAGCTGTTGGAAAGATCACATGGAGTGATTGTCATGTAATGTTACTGATTTGTTTGTCCTCTTCAAAAGGGACCGCATCTCGTATCAAAGTTGTGTAGTTAATTCCGTTCAAAACGGGTTTGTGTACAAGACACTGCGCTTTTGTTGTCACATTAATTATCGTACTCTACCTGTTTACTCGCGCGCGATGACGACGACCGGCGCGCGGTGCTTGTTCCAATTACCACGTGCGTCGAAATTAATTGTGCCTAGAAGCTCTCGCTTCAGCACGTGGGAGCTATCGATTCTCTTTACCTCAGGTCAGCAGGAAGCCGGCCAGCTGTGCAAGCCATGCGACAAGCAATACCCCGCGTTGCGACACTCCAATGACTACGAGTGCATCACAGTCTCAGACGCTTATAGTGGGTTAACGCATTGATCTCAAGACACGCAAGTGCGTACCGTCCATGCATCTTCACCGAGACATCCCCAAAGACCACAAGTCACGTCGTGCATCAGAAAACCATCATTAACATGTATGTCATTTATCCCTTCCTATGCAATTTGTGGTATCATAGTTCGGCTCTCACGCCGTCTCCGCGCCCTCCGCTGTCCCTCTGCACTGCACAGCAGCAAGCCTACTTCGCCTCGATCTCCTTGACGATGTCGGCCTTGAGGTCCTCGGGCTTCTTGGTGCTGGCCCAGCGGCCCTTGACCTTGCCGTCCTTGCCAACAAGGAACTTCTCAAAGTTCCACTTGACGCGCTTCAGGCCCATGAGGCCGGCCTTCTCGTTCTTGAGCCACTCGAAGGTGGGGTCTGCGCCGTCGCCGTTGACCTGCAGGGCGCGTTAGCTGGAGTCTTGTGGTTTCGCGGGAGAAGGGGAGTGCGTACATCGATCTTGCCCAGGATGGGGAACGAGACGCCGTAGTTGAGTTGGCAGAACTCCTGGATCTGGTCGTTGCTCCCGGGGTCCTGGCCGCCGAACTGGTTGCACGGGAAGCCGATGATCTCGAACTGGTCGGCGTACTGCGCCTTAAGGTCCTTGTACAGCTTCTCAAGGCCGGCGAACTGCGGTGTGAAGCCGCACTTGGACGCGGTGTTGACGACGAGCACGACTTTGCCGTTCAGTTTCGACAGCGGGTACTCGACACCGCGCTCTGGGAGGAGTTAGTCGGGTCTGGCCGTGGGCGGAAGCTGTTATGTGCAGGAGGGGGCGGGGACGTACTGTCTTTGGGCTTGAAGTCGAAGAAGGTAGTTGCGGATGCCATGTCTGTGTCGTTGCTGGTGTTCCAGAAAGTGCGTCTAGCTGGTTGTGTAGGAGTGATGCTCAGGGTTCGGCGCGTAAATGTAGATACTGTACGGCAGGATCGTGTTGTTATAAACTGTCGCTCTTGCGCGCCTCGTCGCACACCTGTCGCGATGCGCGGGGCACTAGACTTCGCCGCTCGGATCATGTCATGTGAAATCCTGCGAAACCCCCCCATCACGATCCGAATTAGGCGTACAGGGCCGCAATATCTTGCTTCTGGGCCAAGTCTGTATTACCCAGCTTACGAAATGCACTGGCTCGATTTGCGATTCGTCGGGGTCTACGAGTCGAAGCCTCGGTCGCAGCGGACGAACTGCGGCGCATGTCTGTGCGCGATGACGTTATTCGTCGTCTGCGCGGCGTAGATGCTGGATTGGGCTGCCTTCGGATGGTGGATGTGTTTAGACCCGAAAGGTTACCTTGTTGTGCAAGTACGCCGAAATACACCGATTGTGCTTCGTACGATGGAGGCTGAGATTGAATCACAAAGCAGACGAGTCTCGAACTACATACGAAGGCCTCAAGACGGTCTCTGTGGGTATCTCAAGATTTACATGTATCGTGTCTATTTTCCTGACCTTTGTGGTCCATCCATGCTCGCCGAGGAACAATGCCTCCACCGTTGTACATGCAACGCAGTAGTGTATCATCCGTCTTCACATGCTCATATATCGTTGTCGTCGTCGTGAAAGCCCCTATCGGTATGCTTTGATGCTTCTGGAGGTCTCCGGTGCGGCCATTCAAGCGTCTCCACTGACGATCTCGTTCATCTCTTGGGTGGTCTTGCCAGCGCGCGAGCTCTTGACGACCTTCTGGATCAGCTCTTCGACAGCGTCCCAGTCGCTCGTGTCGATAGGCACAAGGTCGGTCTTGAAGTACGTTGCGATAGCGTTCAGCTGCGACCAGCTCTGCTTGTCGTGCACAAAGGTGAGAGCGACACCGACACGGCCGAATCGTCCGGTACGTCCGATGCGGTGCAGATACGTCTCGGGATCAGCGTCAATGCCATTAGCCATAGTGGGAACGTCCTAGGACATGTTAGTAACATGTATAGCACAGCTGTGAGCTCGTAACTTACGTAGTTGATGACCATTGTCACGGACTGCACATCTATCCCACGTGCGAGAACATTCGTCGTAATCAGCACCTTGGCCTCACCCGACCTGAAACGGTCAATGATCCTGTCACGGTCCGGGCCTTCCAGACCACCGCTGAGCTGGGCAACCTTGTGTCCTTCCGCTTCCATGCGTTGCTCGAGCTCTTCGGCGGTCCTGCGGGTTCGGACGAAGATGATTGACGAGGCCTGGGTCATGAGGCCGTAGAATTTCAGCAGCGTCCCGAACTTGTCGTTGTCCTTGTCGATATCGATGTAAAGCTGCTTGATACCTTCAATCGTCAAATCTTCATGGGCCAGGGTGAGGACGTTGGCTTTCGGCGCGAAGCGATTGGCGTACGAGATGACGTTCGGGGGGAAGGTCGCAGAGAACAGTACTGTCTGGCAGTCCTTGGGAAGCATCCTACGTTGGTCAGTATGAGGAGTGAATGATATGCGCAGATACTGACGTCTTGACACGGGTGCATTGCTCGCCCAAGCCTTGCTGGTCAAGCATGTTGTCGGCCTCGTCCAGGACCAAGATCTTGATGCCCGTGGCGTCGATCAACCGCCTTCTCAGCATATCTGTAACAGTTCCGGGTGTGCCAACGAGGATGTGCGCTCCGTACTTCTGGCCACGTCTCGATGGGTCAGGGATCGCCGCCATTGTCTTCAGACCCTGCATAAACTGGCCCATGTGTGATATGACGCCCAAGATCTGGCGAGCGAGCTCTCGGCTTGGTGCCAGAACCAGAGCCTGTGGCCTCAGCTGCCCGAGGTCGACACGCGACAGGCAGTTCAGAGAAAAGGCAGCGGTCTTGCCGGTTCCGGACTGCGACTGCGCGATCATGTTCGTGGGCGGGTCCATGAGCAGCAGCGGCAGGGCTTTCTCCTGGATCTTGGATGGCTTGCGGAAGTTCATCGAACGAATGCCCTGCAGAAGGTCCTCCGAGCTGCCCAAGTTAGTTCACGGTGAAAAGAGGTGGATCTTCGCCAACTTACAGCCTGAGCTGCTCGAATGTCTGGGCAGAGAACAGAGGGTTGTTTGGGTCGGCCTGCATATCTGCGAGCTTCACCTCGACGTTGAACTCGGTCTCGACCATGGTAGAGCCGTTGCCGGGGGGTCCACTGCCGTCGGCCTGAGCTTCTGCGAGCGAGCTTTCCTCCGCTGGCGTCTCCTCTGCTGGCGTCGCATCGGCCGGAGGTGCTGCGGTGGGTTCTTCGGTGGACGACATGGTGGGGGGTAGGGGTGCTGTGGTCGAACGCGTCTGTTTGCGAGTGTCGCAGGCGGCGGTGGGGGCGGGCGCACTGAAAAGGGCTGGCGGGCTCCAACAGTCGCTCGAACAAGGCAATTGCGTGGCGTTGGCGGCGGGAAGAGCCTCAAAGAGCCTCAGAGAAAGCGGGCGGGTGTGGCGTGGGTATCAATGAAAGCGTGGTTGTTTGGGCGGGTCAAAGCTGCGTGAACAAAAGCGTGGTGCCGGTGCGCTCATCGCGGGGGCAGCGCGCTAACTACGTTGGGCGACAAGGCTGCAGACAGCAGCTGCTGCGATGGAGCAGATGTGGACCATGGCTTTCATGTTGCAGAATAAATGGCGAACTGAGAATATAAGCCAAGTACACCACACAACATTTAAGTGGGGGAAATACTCAAAAACTCCATAGAATACCTTTTTACCTACAATATAGGAAGCTCTTAACTAAATTCTAGATTTAGGTATTATGGTTGCTACACGTTCAGTATTCTGTAAAGTTGGTAAGCTTAGGGTCTTATCCGCCGTTTTTCTGAAATTTGAGAGCATGGCGCGGCGCGTCGTCATCCGCGATGGCTTCGTCCCAGACGGGCAGCTCGTCGCCAGGCCGCACGCTTTGCTAGCAGTTGCGGTGCCAGAGGGATTCCGGCTGAGATCCCGAGCCACCCTGCTCGGCGCGCACCGCCTCCATTCGACCCCCACTTGGATTGGGCCGCCCACTGGAGCCCCGAGGCCCTCAAGCACCGCTCTCTGCGAGCCCTCCCTCCTTTCTGGTTCGATGCGCCGATCGCACGTGCACTAGCAACTGCCCCCGACTTCTGCAGCATCATGGAGGTCGACATTGCGCCGCAATTCGGCGCTGAGCTGAAGGTACATGGTTGCCGCACCCCTCGACTGCACCGCCGCAACATCCACTGACACGGGCAATCCACAGGACGGCTTCAAGACGGTCAACGCTTGGGTACGACCCCCAGCACTGCAGCACCCCCTTGCGTGAAACACTGCGCTCCGCCGGCGCTCCCACTGCTGCCGCCGCCCGCCCTGCTCGTGTGCTGATTACTAGGCCAGGTCTCCGGAGGCATCGCGTGGCTCGACGACATCCAGCAGTTCTACCGCGAACGCAGCGCCATAGAGAAAGAGTACTCCCAGAAGCTCAGCGCCCTCGCAAAGAAATACTATGAAAAGAAGGCCCGGAAAGTGAGCGCCCTGAGCGTCGGCGACACCCCCACAGTCACTCCAGGCTCACTAGAGAGGTGCGCTCTTGAATGTCCGACGTGAAACACACGAGCTGATTGCTGGCTGCAGTGCCTCCATGACCACATGGGGCGTCCAACTGAACACCCTCGAGCAACGGGCGACTGAACACGACCAGTTTGCCTCCGCCCTTGTCTCGCAGCTTGCCGACCCCTTGAAGACACTGGCGACCCGCACTGAAGAGCTTCGCAAGCTCCACGGCGACTATGCCGCAAAGCTCGAGAAGGAGAGGGACGGACAGTACGCCGATCTGCGCAAGACCAAGGGCAAATACGACACTGTGTGCCAGGAGGTCGAGAACCGCCGCAAGAAGCTCGACGGTGCTTTCGACCATGGCAAGAACAAGGCACGGAATACCTTCGAACAGCACCAGGTCGAAATGCGCAACATCAAGAACACGTATCTCATCAGCATCAACGTCACGAACAAGCAGAAGGAAATGTACTACCACGAGTACGTTCCGGAGCTGTTGGACGTAAGACTCTCCCTCTTGAAGCGCCAAGGCAGCACTAATGTTAGCAACAGAGCATGCAAGATCTATCAGAAACCCGTGTCAATAAGTTGAATGCAATCTGGTCCCTAGCCGCTACGATCGAGACCCAGACCCTCACGCGCAGTACGGAATACCTCCAGCATCTCTCTGCTGAAATCCCTCGGAACAACCCTCTCCTCGACTCGATGATGTTTGTCAGACACAACGCGGGTGGATGGCAAGAACCTGGTAACTTCCAGTTTGAACCAAGTCCGGTTTGGCTCGATGACGGGAATCTTGCTGTAGACGAGTCTGCGGTAACCTTCTTACGAAACGTGTTGTTGAAGACCAAAGGCTCGCTGGGAGACTACCGACGCGATCTCGATAAGAAACTGAAAGAGGTAGAAAACGCAAAAGCCGTACGAAGGAACATTCGGGAAGGAAAGGACAAGAGGGACGAAGTCGATGTGGTCCGCGCCATATTCGCAATTCAAGAGGCTGCTCACGAGCTTGAAAAGCAGAAGGTCAGCGCTGAAGTCGAAGTCTCGACAATCACCTCGGTCGTTGGTGATGTCAGCATTGGTGCAAGGAACCACAACTTCAAATCTCAGACGTTCAAGATACCCACAAATTGTGATTTGTGTGGTGATCGGATATGGGGCTTGTCTGCCAAGGGGTTTGACTGCCGAGATTGCGGTTACACGTGTCACAGCAAGTGTGAGCTGAAAGTGCCAGCCGATTGCCCAGGGGAACAATCAAAAGAAGAGAGAAAGAAACTCAAGGATGAGCGACAAAAGGCTTCGCATGCTGTCACATCGACAAATGGCGCTGCCACCGGCTCGCAGTCTGACATGCCGCGGCTAGGCAGAAGCGACACTGTGAACTCGATGAATACACTTAGTTCTGGCTATTCTGCGACAGCTCACAGATCGATATCTGGAGGGATGTCACCAACTGCTGAGGAGCCGCCGGTAGAGAAGAAGGCACCCGCGACTGGAGCTCGGAAGAACCGAGTGGTCGCGCCACCGCCTGCGGCATATATCAAAGCAGACGATGATGCTCCTCCACCAGCTTCCAGCGCTCTAGAGGTTAAGGGCAGGATGCTCTACTCGTATGAGGCAGGCAGCGCAGGCGAATTAACGGTGACTGATGGGCAGGACGTCACCATCCTGGAAACCGATGGTAGGTCCTCTCTCAGCATCTCTCCCATGTTTCAGTATCTTCTGGACATCTCGCTTACGGACTATACAGACGGTTCTGGCTGGATCAAAGTCCGCGCTGGAGCCAAGGAAGGTCTTGTGCCTGCCTCATACGTGGAGATTCTTGCTGCAGCGACACCACCCACTACTGCATCCACTTTCTCCTCAACGCGCCCGGACTCAACCTACTCTGCATCGTCTGCTTCTACAACAAATCTTGCAGCTCAATTGACCGGAGGCAAGAAGAAGGGTCCAGCTGTGGCACCTAAGCGTGGTGCGAAGAAGCTCAAATACGTTGAAGCATTGTATGAGTACAACGCTCAAAGTGACGTTGAGCACTCAATGGCGGAGGGCGAGCGATTTGTGCTGATCAACATGGAAGCAGGTGATGGTTGGGCAGATGTCGAGAAGGACGGTGTCGTACGGAGTGTGCCTGCGAACTACATCCAGCAGGTGTAGACCACTCGTCTCGCAGTCGTGCAAGAGTGTGGTTGCAGTGCATATTGAGCGTCTAGATATATCATCAAAACATCCTCATAACTGCAAAGCCTCGTCTATTTTGATCAAACAATACACTGCCCGTCTTTGGCAGGTGCGTCTAGTGGGCTCTCCGCCGCTTAGTCCAAATCCAGGGTCTTGCCTTTGACGACCTCATGTCTTCCATCTTTACCATCTTCCTCACATTTCGGTTCATCATATGTTCCACCAGGCAGTGTGGCTCGATCTGCTTAAGCATCGACCCTCGCGATGTCTTCAGTTGCCGCTGAAGTGCACACGTACTTCCCAAAAGCGCGGCAAACACGAGACGAGATCAACGAGCAACAGTGCTGTGCAACCAGCACAGTTCATTGGCTAGCCGTAGGTCTATAGAAGCCGCTCCTATAGTTTTCTTGGCCAGTCCCACACTCGTGTGTTGACAAACAATGCCACCCGGGGTTCACAGGTGTAGCGAAGCCTATTAGCATTCTTCGGCGGGCGACTACCTAATATAGCAGAGCTGGACTCGGCCAAAGAAGTCTCGTCATTGCCACCTCCTGTGCCACATTCTCGGCTTGCGGAATGCTAGCTGGAAGACTGGCGAGGGGCCCAGCGTCGCACAGCAGCATCACACGCAGGCAGGGCGGAACCACCCTGCCAACCACGCGCGCGCTCTCCATCAACGGCTTTCGATCCCCATCCAAGATTATACTATGACGCTAAATATTGCATCGAAGACCGACTGCAGTTCGGCAATCCCGATAGCGTGGTTGAGAGGCGAAAGGGCTTGCAGGCTTCGTGTGAAGTCGGTATACAAACTGGCAATACAGAGGCCCTGGCTCTGGTGATCACAGTGACACATACTGGTGGCACTACTCAATCTGCTCCTTTTCTATACAACAGCTGTTCTCTGAGTTAGTTTTACCGGCGTTGTTGTTCACATTGCTTGAATTGAGTCACTCCTTTTCCATTGCCATCATTTATTGCCTCGCATTCTCGACGCTCGTTGCCATATACTATACGCTCTACGCAGAGATTGATTCCCGAATTCGGCCAGACAACCGAAGGCCTTCGTGGGCAGTGCTTCACAGGGCCAGTCCAGATCGGGAGGTATCGCATTTCTCGCCTTCACTGCGCCTTCCAACAAACGCCCGCAGACCCTTGGCTTGGCACACGCTTGATACAAACAAACACTTTCATCCTTGTCCTTTCTACCAGTATCAGGTTCACTCTTGCGACAGGGGAAGCTCAGTCGTAGCTCGCGCCTCGCATACCCACTTCTTGTCACAACCTCTTTGGAGCTCCTCCATCTCACTCCTTCGACATCATCAGTATATATTACACGCTCCTTCCGCATTCCTGGCTCGTGCTTAACCACAACAAAACCACAATACAACGACCCCGAGATCTCTCCGCGTAGATCACCACGCGAAGTCTCACGTACCTGCGTACTGGAGAGGTACGTTGTCTCACTTCTTATTGCCAACTGAGCACTGACTGAGCGTGGCTGCAGTTGCCGGCAAAGTTCAATTGGAGCGATTGCAAGTGGCCTTTCACGATGAGATATCAATACATTGCTATCTTTGCTGCGGCCGCCACGATGACCGCAGCGAAGCCTCACCAGCGCTTCCATCGTCATGCCCCTGCTTATGTTGGTCGCATGGCTCGCCCAGATAGTACCTTGTCTGCGCTGGCGCCAGTTGAGACTGTGGTTGTGTATGAGTTGGACGGTCACCTCATTTCCGAGGAAGAGGCTCGCCGCGGCATCGCCAATGGCACTCTTCGCTGGGGCGACGATGGCGTTCTTTCAAGTTCCATCAAAGGTCCCGTCGCGCTTCCCACTACCCCACCAGCTTCCTCGACCGAGGTGAAGGAGTCAGCCCAGGATCAACCGGCAATTACTCAGGTTCAACAGGTCGAGACGCAACCGCCTGTGGCATCCACAAAAGAGACTTCTACTGTAGTCATACCTGCTTCGTCAGAGCCGGCCCCTTCACAAGCACCTGCTCCAGATGTGGCTCCAAATACCCCAGATGTAGCACCAGATGCGTCGCCGGATAACCCCAATGATCTAGTCGACGAGAACGGTAACTGTGCATCTTGCGATAAGCCATTCCCGAACGGTCTCATTCCCTGCACCCAGTTCCCTTACGGCTACGGCGCCATGCCTCTCCATCACGAGGGCCTGGGAGGTTGGTCTGGTATCCAAGATCCTGTGTACCGCGGCAGCGATGGGTTCGATAGCATCAGGACAGTCGTCAAGGGCTCGTGTTCTGACGGCACCTGCTGCACAGAAGGCACCTACTGCTCTTACGGCTGTCCGAACCCATACCTCAAACTCTCCTTCCCCAAAAAGCAAGGTAGGACTGGTCAGACCGTCGGCGGCCTGTATTGCAACGATCAGGGCATGCTAGAGATGGCTGATGGCTCTATCGGCGAGACGCTTTGCGGCAAGGGCTCCAGCAAGATGACTGTCAAGGTGCAAAACAAGCTCAAGAAGCCAGTGTCAATCTGCCGTACCGACTACCCTGGTAATTTCTGGTGCACTTGAAGCGTTGGACCCAACTAACCCCTACAGGTACCGAGTCCATGACCTTCCCTCTAACTGTCGGTCCCGGCGAGATCGGTTACCTCGCCAACCCTGACCAGGGCAAGTACTTCTTCTGGGATGGTAAAGCTACCTCTGCCCACTACTATGTCAACAAGCAAGGTGTACCTGAGAGTGAGGCATGCACGTGGGGCCACGACGGCAAGGGTGTTGGCAACTGGTCGCCAACAGTTTTTGGCACCTCCTTCGATGACCTCGCTTCTGGTGTTGGCTACTCCAGCTTGAAGCAGAACGAGCTGAACTGGAACGAGAGACTCGACTACTCGATCACATTTATTGGCGATGGCGTCGTCAATGCCTGCAAGTACAAAGCTTCCACTGTCCAGTACGGTCAGGGCGACAGGTGGTTCGACAGCATCAGAGAAGGCTGTACCGCTGGCATCTCAGAAGGCAGCACTCTTACCCTCGTCCTTACGGACGACTAGTCGTCGTCGGGTCTCGCTCGGTGTACGACGCAACCGAAATTTCTTCTGTTCATGTTTCTTACTTCGGGTCAAATGATCCTTTGTAGCTTCTCACATTTTGGTTCATACTTCACCATGCCGGACAATGTTCGGTTCGATCTCTATGATCTTTTGCTGGACTCGTCATTTGTCCAGATACACGGCTCCATTTCAACTGTATCAAACATATCCTCTTCTCCCATTTCAACACACAGTTGGCGCTCGGGGTGTCGGACCGCACACTCTGGGACACCAGCCTGAAAAGGACATGGGATAAATACTGGTGGGTGTTGCTGCCGTCGTTCGTGTCGGATGACCTGTGCGCAAGGCAAGTTTGGAGAATTGACTTTCTTTCGGATTACTGGGTGGGGATTCTCGAGCGTAGCCACTCAAATGGCAGGGCGTTACAGATGGTTCACGATTTCTTTTCGGGATTACGTATCTCATTCACGATAAGTAGCTGAATGCCACAGTCGTCGCCAACACTTTGCAGCGACAATAGGGTGTGACTATACTGCGTTCCAAGAAGCACCGATTGTCGTCAAGCGAGTCAATTCTAGCTGTCTTACGACAGCTACTAAAATCCTATGGGTATCGGTGTAAGACCACGTCCATTTTCTTCCTATGCGTAACATCCAATTCTAATCGGATACCTCCACGATCCATATATGTAATAACGCAGCCTAAACATGTACACTGAAATAAGTGTGAATACCATACGGGCATCAACTAAGGATTTCAAACCTGTCAGCTTACAGGATTAAAGCTAAGAAACGAGTTAGGATCGCCAAGGTCAAGGTTCAATGCAGCATCCGCTGTGAAACTCGGAAAAGCCTCTTGCTCGCTGACTCTCGGTTGCTCGAGCACAATTCCATTGTGTCCGCCATGAGTTAAGCAACCAACACATTCACAGCCATCTCCACACTGACACGTACCAGTCGCGTCATTGCAGCCTGGGAGAACCATCTCATTCCAAAAGAAAGATGAAGGCGAGAGGGTCGGGGTTTCTTCTTCGTGGCTTCCGCCAGGACTTTCGGCAACAGGTGATGATGCCGCAGGCGCTGGAGGCAGATGAGCCATTTCCAGCTTAGGTTGCGATTCGGTGGGCGTGGGTGTCGCGCTGTCAAGGAATTGGGGATGCTCGATGGAAGGCGTTGAGACTGATGATTGGCGCCACGGGCTGGCAAGAGTGAGCGGCGTGCCGGCCATGACGGTCGCATCTAGGCTAGGCTGGAACGGCATGTGCGCTGGGCTTGGCGATGCATAGGACTGTGGTAGTGGCGAAAAGTTCACGACCGGGCTTGCCTCGACACCAAAGCCGGGGTGATGTGGATACGTCGGCATGTCATAGAGAGGTGCTTGTTGGCCTCCAAACGCACCGGTGTACTGGAATTGGGCCATGAGTCGAACGTATTCCATCATGGTAGCGTTATTCGGATGGGCTGCGCAGCCGAAACAGGAACACCCCTCTCCACAATGACAGTTGTGCTCGGGATTATGCTGCGGTATTTGATGGCTGTTGGGTTGATGTGGCAATGACCCGTGCATGCCTCCGTTTAGGGGCATCGCCATCGACTGTTGATAGGCTGCAGCGGCATGGTTGTATATCGGGGCACCAAATCCGAAAGGAGGAGCTGGTGACGCATGCTGTTGGAAGCTTTGATATTGAGGCGTCCTGAATTGTGGTTGGACCTGAAACTGGAAGTGCTGACCGATATTGTGCGCGGCGTGCTGAATGTTGGGGGTATTGTTCTGCTGGGTCTTTCCAGAGCAACAAGACTTGACAGGCACAACAGGTGGCTGAGGCTCCTGTTTTGGTTTACTACTACAGCAACCCCCTGTTTGTGCGACTGGTGGAGGTGCGGCTTTAGGTTGGCAGCAGCTCGACACTTCTTTCTGTGCAGGCAGCATGCGAGGGGTCGAGCTTGCACTTGAAGGAGGAGATGCCTCGTTGCTGGCGCTCCTCTCGGTTGGCGTGTTGTAGGACGATGTGTCAGTCTCGTTTTCTTGGCTAGCTCTGATGGCCTTCTCTAACGATGTGGGGTGTATCGCTGTCGACTTTCGTTTGGGTTTGGAGATTCGGCTACTACCGGAAACTGCTACTGATTGTGCTCGTTCTGACGGACAAGCACATTCCGAGGTCTTTGGAATAGTGTAATTGATGACAATCCGCTCGCAGCTACACGAGCCAGTAGGATGGGGACAGCTGCTCAAGGGTCGACCAGGTTTGCGAACCTCAACAAGAACTCGGTCTCGGTGATCGCATTTTGAGGAACGATGCCCTCTGATGCAAGGGCCACTGGCTTCAAGTCAGCACGGTGCAGGGGATGCGTATGTCCAGATTAAACAGATGAAATACAACCAGCCACACGCATGCTCTGACGACTGCCATTTTAGAGTACCGACAATGGCAATCAAAAATCCGGCAATAGAGACCGTTCAGTCAGGAGCAAGGGTGCTTCGGCTGCACGAAACCCTTGCTGTTGGCAAGACCACAGGTGCTTGATAGTAGATATGTAATGACGAGGGACAGACGTCGTACAAGAAGGCTGAAGTGAGACGAACTTACCATGCGACCTTCTTGCGTTCTCCGTTGATGTCGGCCCACATGATGCGGGGTTAAGACGAGTTTGTCGAAACTTGCTCACTCTCTAGCCAGCGAACCCGACGACGAGCCGAGTGAGATGTAATGAGCGGGATTGGCGATTCCAACTACTGTGTATTCAATGTCGATGCGCACAGCGCACGTGGAGATTATGTTGCAGAGGGGTTCAGTGGCGTGTCGCTTGACGTTGCTGACAGGCTTTGGGCTAGACACCGATCCTGGTCGCACGGCAAAGGGATCGGCTGGGCTCGACTTGCCCTGCTGTATACGCCTGCAGATACTGCGTGGGCGAGAAAAGAAGAACCGCTCGAGACTGGATATGGCCTGTGCGACACGTAGGGGTCCGGTGCCGTGTGGCTGATGTCTTGCAACCGGAAACTTGCCGACGGGTTCCCGCGGTTCTGGCGCTGGACTGCAGACGGATGGGCAGTCTTGAAGGGTGGGATGATTTGGGCACGTTGAGCCAGTAAATCTCGCTGTCTTTGGCGCTGGCGTCTGGGGACCGAGCCAGAAGCGACCCTCAACTACAGGAAACGGTCGGTACGATTGTCGTTCACTGCGATTTGTGCCTTGATACCTGCGGCGGCGGAGTGAGCGGTAAGCGCTTTTCGAGACACTCGAGATTCTTAGCCTCTCGTTGCACGCCTATTGACTCGGGTCTGCAGCGGTAACGCACGGTGCTCGCTGGTTGGGCTGCCCGAACGTGTGGTGAGATGCTTGACCTCAAGTCGTGAAGACGGCGGCGCTAGTTGAGCAAGTTTCTTCTCCTTTGGGTTAGTCTGCTGAGACCGGACACTGGATGCTTCAGGCAAGATAGCCTTGAAGGAGCGGGACAAGAGTACTGAATGAGCGACGGAAGGAGGGGCGAACTATAAACTGTTTGTGAAAGTTAGGAGGACAATTACTTGACCAGGAAGTCGTGCCTCTGTTCCAGAATGGAAGGAGTCGTGTGCGGAACAACCAGGGAACGTGTGGGGAAGGATGGCGACGGCTCCTAAGCATTACCGGTCAGCTGTGGGCTACTACCCGGAGAAACACCAGTCTACCGGCATGTGTCGAAAGGTTAAAGCAAATCAATGTCTTGTGGGCGCTGCTAAGGGTCTGACGTCGGTGTTCCATTGAGATCAGCTTTCTGGAAGGCTACCTGCTTAGGCGAAACACTTAAGCCACAAGCCAAACATTTGTCCGCCGGCTATTGCTGGGGTATTTGCATAACCATAATTCCTGCCCGCATTCGAGCAAGTGGCCACGCCGGAAATATTAAGTGGTTGGTTCGTGGACAGCGGTCGCGACCGGTCTCTGTTTGGCACGTGATAGTGTTCTTTCTCTTGGCATGCGGCTCAACTGTGTGGCTGATGAAATTTAGCGGCTCGCTCCTTCCTTGAGCGCACAACGCACGGCCGAAGATCGTCTCGTCACAACTTGCCTTTCGCCATGGCTTCAGATGACGAGGGAGGTTTGGATCTCTTCCAAGAGCCAGCCGATTACTTTGAACCAGAGAAAGAGGCAACCTTTGCTACCCACCAGCTGTTGTCAGGGAAAGAATTCACGGTGCGATTGGTGGGACATAATCCGTTGTGGGTAAGGCTCCAACAATCTATGGTTTCGAAGCGAAGCAAGGACCTTCACTTTATCACCTTCTTTCCCCGCATCCATGTTCTAGAAGATTTCCATGACTGGTATCGTCCAGACACTAAGATACTGACCAAGCTTCTGTGTCCCTTGAGACCTCAAACGGTAATCACGGCACGGCCACTGACGTGTTCAGGGACACTTCCTATGGAATGCTGGGCGAACGATATCAACGTACCTAGAGGAGCATGCAGATGACCTTGTGAAGGGAAAGACTGTACTTGAGCTTGGCGCAGGGGCTGGTCTTCCTAGCCTTGTCTGTGCTCTCAATGGAGCCTCACAGGTGGTTGTTACAGACTACCCTGATGCTGAACTGGTTGAAAATCTTCGGTACAATATCGATCACTGTGATCTATTGCCCACGCCAAGAAGGATAGCTGCGGAGGTCAGCGGGTCTTGACTGCGCCAAGTAACGTCACTGACTATCACAGGGCTACTTGTGGGGTGCATCGACCGAAACTGTGACAAGCCATTTGGAGTCTGGCGGGCGATTCGATGTACTCATTCTTGCAGATCTTCTTTTCAACCACTCCGAGCACACGAAGCTTGTCAAGACGGTGGAGCTGACTCTGAGCAAAGCACCAGGGTCCAAAGCCTATGTATTCTTCACACCTTATCGGCCATGGCTTCTAGAGAAAGACCTTGCTTTCTTTGATCTAGCCCGTGAGGCTGGCTTCACTGTCACTAAGACATTAGAAAAGGTCATGGATAAGGTCATGTTCGAGGAAGACCCGGGTGTAAGCATTCGTTCCAGACGCCATAGTTTTCGTGCACTGATTCATTTGTAGGACGAGTTGCTGCGCCGTACAGTGTACGGTTATGAGCTTACATGGTCGAGCTGAACCAGCAGCACACCAGGAAGGACCTCCATTCAACGCTGCTACTCTTGACCCTTGAATCTGGGAACATGCGGCAGGAAGTCACGACATCAGACTCGGACGTGGCTTCATGATGCAGGACATCATCAAAAGCTATGCGCATGCTGTGTATACACGAAAAGCGCCAATAAGAAAATTCTACGACTTCCCTCGAAGTGGTTTTCATGACATCTCAGCCTTTGCACCTTCCTTTCTCAATCATGATGGGGTGACGACTAGTCCAGTAACAGATATTGGGTATCATCACACCCGTGGCTTCCAGTCTAACACGGGAGATGAAAACTCTATGCAAATCTTTCTCTGCCACGATCCGCAATGCACACAATGTTATAACTTAGACCGTGGGAGACGTACCGGTAGACTGGATAGTGCCGCGACAGCAGCCCATCTTCTACAGCATCGGAGCTTAAAGGAGAGTCTTCAGCCTCAACGCAATAGTCGGCAACCCAGGTGGTGAAGAGTCAAAGGATACTAAAGCGTACTCCGAGTGTCATGAGGTATTGAGACAGTGGCAGGACTTGCAGGCAGAGTTCCCGAAGACCCGGGAGCCATCAAGTCATGGCAGGCTCGTGCAAAAGAAGAGCTCGCTCACTCACATTCTTGGTATCGTTGCTGTTCCATCAGTCGAAACTGCGAGGAATTCCTCCTACAAGTTTGCACTGACGAATGCTTGCGTGGACGGCAGTGCGAGTGTCCGAGAAGACCAGCAACTACGACCTTGTTTTGCCCCCATCCACTCAAATACCTCTCGGATGCGCTTTTCCCCAGCCACCGCTCATGAAGGAATCAACAAACACAAAAAACGGAGATGACGATTGCAGGGGTCGACGATTCGGAACATTGGAGTCCTTGTTTCACCACAAGCCTTGCGATAAGCTTTGTGAGACGTGCGCCGTTTCCGCATGATCTCCGTCCCGACGGAACTGAGGAGTGCCAAGTGGAGCTTCCGAAAGCCTAATTTTACGCTCGAAACCAGGCTCCAGACTGTTTGTTTCTGTATTTGATGCATCAATGTGTTGTCGAACCCAGTCGGAAAGGCTAAGGCAGGCAGAGACGTCACAAGGCAAGGCAGAGGAATAGAGATTGAACACATCCAGACTCGCTATATTTACACTAATACGATATTATGTACCATGAGGTTCCCAATCCTCCAAACTAACTACGGCGATAAGCACTAAAAGAAGGTATGAGTGAGTTACAGCAAGCAACGGGTATCAACACCTCTTATAGGTAGCTATGCCCTCTATCAGATCATATCCTGGCTTGTCCAGCAACTGCCAACGTCTTCTAACCGATCCACCCTTTTTGAGTGAGTAGCTTACTCGAGCTTGTTGAAAAGGCCGCGAGCAAAGTGGCGCTTGCGGAGGTTGTACTCGACCGCACGCTTCTGAGCAGCGGTGGACTGCGTGAAGGCAGCGGAGCCACCGAAGGGGCCAGCGAGAGCGGCGTTCTGCATGCGGACAATGCAGACGTTCTGGGCACCACCGGCGGTACCCTGGCAAGTCATACCCTGGGGCATTTGAACCTGCGATTGTTAGCCATTGTTATGAGTTTGAGAGGTTATGTGCACGTACCTTGACGGGGAAGTCCATGACAGCGGCGGCAGAGAGACCACCGATACCAATGCCGGGAACGTCCTGGGTGACAGTGGCGTCCTGGAAAGCAGCAGGGTCGGTACCAGCGGAGGTGGGATCGATCTGGGCAGTCAGGGGACCAGCACCGTCCTGGTTGACCTGGTGGAAGGTCATGGTGATGGTGCCATCATCAGCAGTGGTGGGGAGACCCTGGGAAGCGCCCTGGCCGGCGGCAGCAGCGACACCAGCTTCGCTGGTACCCTTGGGAGTCTTGGTACCAGTAGCAGCGGCAGCGCCACCAGCAGCAGCTCCGCCACCAGTGAGAGCGTCGAGAAGACCGCGCTTGTTGTTGTTGCCAGCAGCAGCGCCACGAGTGGCACCACCTGCGGCACCACCTGCAGCACCACCAGCAGCACCGGTAGTGGCACCAGTAGCGGCACCACCAGCAGCAGCACCACCAGCAGCAGCACCACCAGCAGCACCGGTAGCGGCACCAGTAGCGGCGCCACCAGCAGCAGCGCCACCAGCACCACCCATGAAGGTGGAGATAGCGGCAGCGGCGTCGACGGGACCGCCACCCTGGGTGCGACCGAGAGCAGAGGCCTTGCCGCCCATCTCCTTGGCGCGGATGATGGAGGTATCGGCCTCAGAACCGGAGAGGGGGTTGCCAGAGTCACGAGGAGTACCGTCGATGACAGAAAGACCGGGCATGTTGACACCGTTGGCACCCTGGACCTGGGTGATGACACCGTGGGCAGAGACGGAGCTGGCAAGAGCAGCGGCAGCGAAGGCGATGGAGTAACGCATTTTGATGGTCTGGTTGGATGACTTGAAGATTATTAAAAGCTGTTGATAATGAAGGTCTGAAGATTGCTGGTGGGCGTGATAGAGTTCGAGCTGATTAAACAAGCGACCGGCGCAAGAAGATAATTAGTAAGAAGAAATGGGAAAGCGAGTCTGAAAGTACTGGATGTTGATGATTTCCCCGGTGGGTGAGCATATTGCCTTATATACCGCTTACAGGAACGTTACAGCCACTCAAAGCTTGACAGTGCTAAGCCTTCGCCATTGCAAGTTCCCGTAAACTAGGCTGTGTGGCGTTGAGCCAGGTTTCCAAACGTGAGGGCTGTGAGTATGATACCTGTTGCGCAGACTGAGGTGGGAGATGAGACGAAACTGGTCGAACGATCTCCCGGGACGCCCCACTATGGTAGGATACATACAACGGGTAGATCTTCTCCAGGCGGCTAGAGGTATCTGCTCCGCCGAAAGTACTGGGGTGTATTGGTAGATTTGCTTCGCGTTGTCGGAGCGCGCATTGATGTTTGGTATCTGGGGACTCGGAATGTATCAGAAGCCAAGCCTCCATCTTACTTGGCGATCCAAACATAGGAATTAGGCATTGTTTTGTTCGAGGTCTCGCAGGATGTAATGCGTGGGGCACGCGTGCCAGCGGTCACTGTCGGCCTGTGGCAATGACGTTGTGACGGTGAATATGCTGACCGTCAATGTCAGCAAACGAAAGGAAACCCATATCCGAGTTCCAAGGTCCTTTCGGGCAGCTCATGATGCGCGTTTCAGTACTGGAGCTTGAAACTGTTCAGTTTGAACTCGGTTATGGCCTAGTGCTGTACAGCCTCACCGGTCTTCTTTTGACAGCCTCTCGGCTGTTTCAGGAGCCTCTGAAGAGCCTCAACCGAGGTGATGAATCTTCTTGACGGCCCATCTCTTACAGGTTTGCAGCACTGCAGTCTACAATGAGGTTCATAATTGCATCCGGATCCTGATGTTGCCTCAATGACAGTTGAATGTTCCAGCCACATGCAGGCCCCTCACAACACCATGCGCTAGTCTGGTCAGTGCTGTCCTGACAACCTACGGTATCTCTTCTATCGGGCCGCATCTTTGCCTGGCTGTTGCCTCGTGAGTGCAGAAGGTCAGCGTGACATGTTGGGTGTGGTGTTGATGTCAAGGAGCCTTCGAGGTGGACTGCAACGCCAATGCGCGCTAGCGTCATCCAAAATCATCGAGGCATTTGAGGTCGAGATGTGAATCTCGATAACGTACCGCTGTGCGGTGACTGTCACACTGCGGAAACCATCATCGTCGTCGCTGCGGTTGAGAGAGTAGCTGGAAAGCCCAAACGATACCGGCAATGTCTTCGTGTTAAGACAAGGAGCTTCTCAGCTTTAGCCCAGGGTTAACACGGACGATAGATTACATGTTGAGGGTGGTCGCAGATCAGGGAGTAGCTTTGAAGGCTATAGATCAGTGCGAGGGACCAAGCCAGTCGGCCCATTCATCGAATTGACTTTATTGAAAGTCCCGGGAGAGAGTCTTCGTCTTGCTCGGTACGTTATGCGATGAGAGCAGAGACGGTGCGAGAGAAACAGGACAGTGCGTATTGTACGGCGGAAGCAGCAAACCGCTGTTGTTTGTCAGACCGTTTCCGCTCGCACTTTCCCGTGTTCGTGGTCAAGGTTCCTGATGCGTCGCGCCTACGTGTGCATTTTGAGGTTGCCAAACCGCGAAGCTCTAGGGATTGCTGGATCGTCCTGGAAACTGGGCGTGGCTTCTCGTCGTCCTGATACTTTCTTGATCACACCATATCCATGCAGCGGTGATGCAAGACAGCATTCGCTGCGCAGATCTTTGAAGGAAGGAGCCGAAAGTAGGTATGCTGCGTTCAAGTGGCACCAGTCTTTCTTGTCAAAACGGCCATGAACATCATCTGCGATTGTCTGCTTGCCGCATCGTGCGCTTTCCCAGGTGGCAGACTGCATATACTTCCAATGTGAACGTCTTACGTCCCACGACAGCTGTCGTGTCGCAATCTTGGTCTGCAAGGTTTCGCCTACACTCACCACTTCGACATGCCTCGGCTCCAATCGTCCCCGCACCAGACCTCCCGAAAGCCTCTGCAACCCTGAGTAACGCCTCCAAGTATCCTCGCTAACCCAAAGGACATGCCAACAACCTTCAATGGGCTAGCTGCTGGCCTGTGCAAATGTGGAGGCCCCATTGTGGGGGCGGATCTGTGGGGTTGACCTCGGAAGTGCCGTGAGGTCCGGGGAGCTGTTATTTGATGCTGTCGCTCACATCGCCTCTATCGCCTGTGGATAGAGTCCAGTTCAAGAGGATTGTAAAAGCAAGCCGTGAGAATTGTAGAGAATCTTGCTGACAGAGCGTTCGTGGCTGTGAGCTATACATCACCACTTTCCACTTCGAGTCTTGAGTCGGTACGGCTTACTCGGGAGCTCGAGGTATTGATCGGCCGAGCCAGCACTCGACACGCGGTACCCAGAGCTTAGCCTTGGTCGGCTATAAACATATCTTCTGCATAGGTATTGTTTGTTGACCTGCCTCACACTCGCCATTGTCACCACCATCTCGCCCCGCTCGACACCATCACCATGGTCATCAAGTCTCGTTGGAACCTTCCTATCCCGCCAGTATCTCTTCCAACCTTCATCTTCGACTCCCCACACGGCGAGCTACCCAAAACGCCGGCGTACTTGTCAGCGAAAGAGCCGGAGAAATACTTCCTGACGCTCGAAGACTATCGCCTCTATGCCAAACGATTCGCATCCGGTCTGCGGCGCGCAGGCCTGCAGCCAGGGGAACGCGTGCTGCTATTTTCTGGAAACACACTGTTTTTCCCATCCGTAGTCATGGGCGTGATCATGGCTGAGGGCGTCTTTACCGGTGCAAACCCAACATACGTCGCACGCGAGCTGGCGTACCAACTCAAGGATTCGGGCGCGAAGTACTTGATCTGCGCCGAAACTAGCATAGACACAGGCATTGCCGCAGCGCAAGAAGCCGGGCTATCCGCAGACCAGGTGTTCATCTTCGACGACGGGGCCGCAACCTTCGACCGCCGTAAGGTAGAGAAGGACACAACGCTGGGCCACATTCGGCACTGGACCACACTCCTCGACACCGAGCAGAATGGCCACACATACGCGTGGCCGGACCTCAAGACGCGCGAGGAACTCGATAGAGTCATTGCGCTCAACTACTCGTCCGGCACAACCGGCGTCGCAAAAGGCGTCATGATCACGCACCGCAACTACGTCTCAAACTGCACGCAGCAAATCCACATGCAAACCCTGTCGCCCAACTACAAGCAAAGGCTGCCCAAGAAACGTCTCCTGTGCTTCCTGCCCATGTACCACGCCATGGCGCAGGCCGTATTCTGTGTCAACGCCGCGAAAGAGCGCATCCCCGTATACATGATGCCAAAATTCGATTTTCTGGAGATGTTGACATACGTGCAGAAGTACCGCGTCAGCGACCTGGTCCTCGTGCCGCCGGTGCTGGTCGCCATGGCTAAGCACCCTGCGACGCGCAAGTTTGACCTCTCGTCCGTCGAGCATGTGAGCTCGGGTGCGGCGCCACTAGGCCGCGAGGCCAGCCAGGAGTTCGAGAAGCTGTGGGCCAATGGCCAGGTCAACGTCAAGCAGGGTTGGGGCATGACCGAGGTCACCTGTGCGGCGACCATATTCGACCCATCCAAGTACAGCCCTTCATTCAGCGTGGGCGAGCTGGTGCCGAATTGCGAAGCCAAGATTGTGCTGGACGATGAGGGTCAGGTCGAAGTGCCGCAGGGCGAGCGGGGTGAGATCTGGGTGCGCGGGCCGAACGTGATGAAGGGATACTGGAACAAACCAGAGGCGACGCGCGGGACATTTGGACCGGGCGGGTGGTTGAAGACGGGGGATGTCGCGTATGTGGACGAAGAGGGGCATTTCTTCATCGTCGACCGCAAGAAGGAACTCATCAAGGTCAAGGGGCTGCAGGTCGCGCCCGCAGAACTTGAGGCCATGCTTCTGGACCATCCGGAGGTGCAGGACGCTGCCGTTATCGGCGTGCCGCAGTAAGAACCCCCACCTCGTACAACTCTAGGATGTGAAGAACTAACCGTGCATAGCAACGGCGACGAAGCACCCCGGGCGTACATCATGCCTCAAAATCCCGACAAGGCGACGCCTGAGCTCGCAGAGGCAATCAAAGCGTGGCTTGCGGAGCGGGTGTCGAAGCACAAACGGTTGGAGGGTGGCGTGCACTTCATCGACGCGGTGCCAAAGAACCCGGTAAGTCAGTCATCCTACATTACGAGGATCATACTCACATTCGACAGTCTGGAAAAATCCAAAGAAAGGTTTTGCGAGAGCAGGCTGCGCTCGCGGACACGAAGGCCAAGTTGTAGAGGAATCAGTTGCGTAGACTAGACTGAAAGGACGTATTATAGCATCAAGGATCTCTCAACATGCCGTGACCGTGCTGGAGATGCAACGCCTGTGCTTTGTGCTCTGTTTAGTTCATGCTGTAGACTGCTCATTGTAAGACAGACTAGACTGCGCAGGTGAGTTCGCAATGCTCATGCTGCTCCATTGAGTGCTTTCACAAGCTGCTCTGCAGCTCCACTGACATCAATCTGCTCATCAGGTCTGAAGCACCGTCTCAATGTTCGAATCCGTGTCATTTCGTATCCTGCCGAGGTATATACATGCGGACCCCTCGCGCTGGCTATTGCACCGTCTTTTTTCTCGATTTCTAGTTGCTGCGCTGCCCGTTCTTGGCGGCCCTGAGCTCGTCCATCTTGGCCACGCGCACCTTGAACTCCTCGTACTGGCACTTCTCGTAGGTGTGGCGCTCGTTCTGCGTGTGTTAGTCTTCCAATGACAGCTGTCCGTGCTGGGTGCGTACCTCGCACTTCCACGGGAGGTAGTACTCCTCGTGCCGGCAGCGGTTCAGCGGGATCAGCAGGTGTGCGCACGAGTCTCGGTAGGCGAGCGGCAGACGGGCGGCGCTCATCTCCTCGCGGGTGGCCTCTGTGCAGGTTGTCAGTCCTGAGCGTCGAGGAATTGCAGCCAATGGGAGGCGGCGGGTAGTCAGCACGCACTCTGCTCGCCGAGGCCGACGGCATTCTTCAGCGTTTCGGTGACGGTCATGGTGGCTGCGGGCGGGGGGGCGCTGCAATGGCGGGCGAGGTGCGGCGTGCTGGTGAATGTCGTCGGCCGCAAGCTGCGGGCTCCGCTCGGGCGCTCGGGCTTGGCGGCGGGAACGCGTGTGGCAGGAGCGACACGTCGACCCAACTCCACGTCGAACGCGAGAACGCGATATCAGGTGCCCACCACTCGCCCCAGAGCCGGACCGTAACGATGCCCCCGCTGCCCGACGGCAAGGTCTACTCGGCGACGTATAGCAATGTGCCTGTGTACGAGGCGAACGTCAACGGCAACCATGTCATGCGGCGCCGCGCCGACGACTGGATCAACGCGACGCACATCCTCAAGGTCGCCGACTACGACAAGCCCGCGCGCACGCGCATTCTGGAGCGCGAGGTGCAGAAGGGCGTGCACGAGAAGGTGCAGGGCGGCTATGGCAAGTACCAGGGCACCTGGATCCCGCTGGAGGACGGCCGCATGCTGGCCGAGCGCAACGGTGTGCTGGAGAAGATGCGCGCCATCCTCGACTTCGTGCCGGGCGACCGCAGCCCGCCGCCGGCCCCGAAGCATGCGACGGCCGCGTCGAACCGCATGAAGCCCCCGCGCCAGAGCGCCGCTGCTGCGCGCACGGCAAAGCTCAACCAGCAGCGCGCCCAGAGCCAGCACCAGCACAGCCAGCACAGCCAGCACGCCCAGCACGCCCAGAGCAATGTCCACGCTGCGCACAACCCGACACACGTCTACTCGCTCGAGGCCATGCAGACGTTCGTCGGTTCGCAGTCACAGGCTGGCGACGACCCGTACGACGACGGCTCGCAGCTGCAGACGCACATTTTCCGCGACGCCACGCCCGACAATGAGACGGTCGTGTCCGAGTCGATGCTAGGCGACCACGACTTCGACGGCGCCGCGTACTCAATCGACAACCGCAAGCGCAAGCGCGGTCTGGACCAGATGTCGCTGCTCGACCAGCAGCACCAGATCTGGGCCGACCAGCTGCTCGACTACTTCATGCTGCTCGACCACAAAGACGCCTACTCGTGGCCCGAGCCGCCGCCGAGCATCAACCTCGACCGCCCCATCGACGAGAAGGGGCACGCGGCCATGCACTGGGCCGCTGCCATGGGTGACGTGGGTGTTGTGAAAGAGCTGATACACCGCGGCGCACGCATAGACTGCCTGTCCAACAACCTCGAGACGCCGCTCATGCGCGCTGTCATGTTCACCAACAACTTCGACAAGGAGACCATGCCCTCCATGGTCAAGATCTTCCAGCAGACGGTCCACCGCACCGACTGGTTCGGTAGCACCGTCTTCCACCACATCGCCGCCACCACATCCTCGTCCAACAAGTACGTCTGCGCGAGGTGGTACCTCGACTGCATCATCAACAAGCTGTCCGAGACGTGGATCCCCGACGAGGTCACGCGCCTGCTGAACGCCGCCGATCAGAACGGCGACACGGCCATCATGATTGCTGCCCGCAACGGCGCACGGAAGTGCGTCCGCTCCCTCCTCGGCCGCAACGTCAGCGTCGACGTGCCGAATAAGAAGGGCGAGACCGCAGACGACCTCATCCGCGACCTGAACTCCCGGCGCCGCATGCACGGCCGCCCACGGCAGGCATCTTCCTCGCCCTTTGCGCCGCCTCCAGAACATCGTCTCAACGGATTCGGGAGGGATCTGGACGGTGGCCCACTCCTCCCCATCGCGCTGCCGAACAGCCAGCGGACAGAAGAACGAACGTACCGAAGCCAGACCGCCTCCCACCTAATGAACAAAGTCGCGCCTACGCTGTTCGAGAAGTGCGAAGAACTCGCTCTAGCCTATGAGCACGAGCTGCAAGAAAAGGAAGCCGAGTCCTTCGACGCCAGCCGCGTGGTAAAACGGCGACAGGCGGAGCTGGAAGCAGTGCGCAAGCAAGTCAGCGAGCTCGAAAACAGGGGTCTGAGCCTCGACGACGAGTCCATCGATATGCAGCAGGAAGCAGAGCTGCGCGCGCTGGTCGACGAGGCCGAGTCACTCCTCGAAGTCGAGCAGAAAGCCGAGCTACGTCGACTGCTCTCTGAGACAAAATCCCACCCCGCCCAGCAGAACTCGCACTCGGACGACCCCCACGAGATGGTCCGACTCGGTCTGCTGCTGTACCGCGCGCAACTCGAGCGTCGCGAGCTGGTGCGCGCTGTCGTGGCGAATCTGAGTGTAGCCGGCATGAGCGAGAAGCAGGGCGTGTACAAGGGTCTTATCGCCAAGGCGCTGGGCGAGCGAGAGGAGGATGTCGAGTCCATGCTGCCGGAGATTTTGCGGGAGCTGGAGGAGGCGCAGACGCAAGAGCGTGCGGAGGGGCTGGAGGCCAGTCCGCTGTAGTCTTGACGCGATGTGGTTTGGTTCTATGGCGCAGCAATTGCGCGGGCTATGTTGCTTGTAGCATTGATTCCCCCGGTGTTTGTGTTATGGATTGGAGTTCGGGACTGGAATGGTGTAGGGATGCTTTTGCTTAGTTATGACTGTAAGGATAATGCTGATATGCATGTAGTGCCTGCGAGCACACTCAACTGCCGCTTCTTGGATTTGCGTATCCCATGCTGACTGTTGCATCTGTTAGTGATGTTGCGATGGCCAAGACAAGAGGCTGTGTTGAAACGGTAGGTTACTTCCTCCTGGTAAATTCAGGATGGATGCATCAGACATAATTCTCTCCAGACATAGTGCTTTACGCACGTTGAAAGTTTGTGTGTGATGTAAGTTTGCCAGCACATTCATTCGTGACGTTGGTGGTAGGAACGATCGGAATCGTTTCGGAACGAGGTTCGAGCAAACATCTAGAAGCTCCACGACTTCACCACGACACACACACAAGATGCCCGCAACAACAGCGCCTCAAGGGGCGTCTCCGCCGCCGGATGTCAGTAACAAGATTCCAAAACTCATTCCACGCAAGCGGAACTCGATCGCTCGCGAACCGCCTGCTGCCCCTCCCCCGCCAACGCCCGCGCTCGCGCCGCCACCAGACCTCTCCTCGCACACCTACACGCACCCGTCGCGCCGAATTCTAAGCCCTGAGGATCATGAGCTTTTTTTGAAGAGCCCAACATGCAAACTCGTACAAGCGTTCATCTTCAACATCGCCGAGAGCGTGCAAGACCGCGCCGTGTCAAGCGTCAAGGACAGCGACATCACCGACACACTGGGCAAGGTGCTGCGAATCCTGCGAGAGGCAGAAAAGATCCAAGAAGACTGCCCACCCGAGGATACAGGCTCGCGCTTCGGCAACCCTGTCTTCCGCACGTTTCTGGACAAGGTCGAAGAAGCCCTCCCGTCCTGGCACGCAGAGCTGGGTCTCACGGACGCTGCACAGATTGACGAGATATCGACCTACCTCCTCAACTCGTTCGGTAACAAGCGGAGGATCGACTACGGCTCGGGCCACGAGCTGAACTTCTTCCTGTGGATGCTCTGCCTCAACCGGCTCTCGCTGCTGCCGCCCTCAACTTTCCCCGCGCTGGCCCTGGCCGTCCTACCCGCGTACATGCGGCTCATGCGCAAGATCCAGGGCGCATACTACCTGGAGCCCGCAGGCAGCCACGGCGTGTGGGGCCTCGACGACTACCAGTTCCTGCCGTTCCTGTTCGGGGCGGCGCAGCTGCTGCACCACGCCTACATCACGCCAAAGAGCATCCACAACTCGCTCGTGCTCGAGGAGGAGGCGGGCGAGTTCATCTACCTCGACCAGATCCAGTTTGTCAACAGTGTCAAGAATGTCGAGGGCCTGCGGTGGCACAGTCCCATGCTCGACGACATCTCGGCGAGCAAGAACTGGGGCAAGATCGAGGGCGGGATGCGCAAGATGTTTGTCAAGGAGATTCTGGAGAAGCTGCCCGTCATGCAGCATTTCCTGTTCGGGTCGCTGATTCCTGCGGTCGAGGGCATGAGCACAGAGGAAGAGGCGGGGGTGCCGGACGAGGAGGAGGAGCCCGAGGGCGGCGAGGTCAGGGTGTTCACTGATGAGGCGGGCAAGAGACACGTGCACGCGAGCATTGGATGGGGGGACTGCTGTGGGATCAGGGTGCCGGCTGCTATTGGGGCCGAGGGGGAGGAGAGAAAGGCGGGCGGGCGGGGGCTGCGGCGGGTGCCTTTTGACTAGGATGTTTTTATGAGCACGACAATAATGGGATCATGTGGGAGTCGAAGTGTGCTGGGTGTGTTGACTGTCTCGGACACGTTGAGCGTGCATGGTTTCCACGTGACCGTGGCTGGACTACAAAGTTGAAGTCAGGAGTCCTTCGAGGCTCCTTGATCGATACGCCAAGACGAGTACAGAAGCATCTTACCTAACGGCAGCATCTCACAGACTTACAGACGACGACGCAACAAGAAAGCCAAGTCGAGTGCCAAAGCTTGTATCTAACGGCAGACCTGCAGACGACGGGAGCCAAGTCGAGTACCAAAGCATTGTTACCTAACAGGACATTGGAGTACACAGGCAACCAGCGTGCGGGCGCGCACTGCCACTTTCGGACATCCGGGCTTGGGCGCTCGTCAGCCACGCGGCGAGTCAGGGCGCGCAGTCATCTGTACGTACCCCACGGCGGTCGCAGATGACGTGCGCATCAGCAGGGCGCTAGGCGGCTGCCCAGGCTCTAGTGTTATCTGCATGCAGCGGCTGTGAGTGTGTGGAGCGGGAGCGTGGTGCAGTGCAGTGCAGTGCGTGCAGTGCGAGTTGAGTGTGCTGGTGTTGAGCGCGCGCCGTTGAGGGCTGAGGGCTGAGATTAAGGACGGCGCCGCGTCACGGCGGTGGAGAGCGGAAGAGGCCGGGCACTGATTGGACACGCTGCCAGGGGCCGCAGCCGTCGCTTGGCTGTCTTTGATGCCAGATGTCGCGCGGTATCAGCAGCCCCAATTAGCGCAGCCTGCAGCGGTCCCACCTCACAGCTGCCCGCGCATCCAGCCTGGCACCGTATAAAGCCGCCGCGCCCGCGCGATGCCCCAGTCCAAGCCGCTCCGCACGCAGCCCCAGTCCATCCCGCTCCGCACACAGCCCCGAGCCCCCGCGCGCCCGCACGACATCGATGCCAGCGACCTTGCGTGGTCCGACCGAGAGCCTGCGCAATCCGCCCCCGACGCCGACGACGCCTTCGACGACTGGGATGAGCACGACGCCGCGATGCCGTCGGACCTGAGACACTCGCTGGAGCGCGCGCGCGCCGACGGTCACCACGCGCCGCTGCTGGGCCGCAAGAGCGACGACGAGGGCATCGACGGCCCGCCGCGCGCCACGCACCGCTTCCACGAGCGCGACCCGGGCACGCAGGCCGCGCTCGAGACGCGGCGCAAGTACACGTACGCCGCCATCTTCCTGGTGCTGAGCCTGATCAGCTTCACCGTGCAGACCGAGACGGCCGTGTACATCCAGCACGAGCTCAAGTGGGAGAAGCCCTTCTGCATGCTGTACATGACCCACGGCTCGTGGGTGCTGCTGTGGCCCGCCCAGCTGCTGCTGCTGCGCCTGCAGAACCGCGACCAGCCGTGGGCCGTCTTCTGGCGCCGCCACACCCAGCTGCTGCGCCAGACCGCCCTGATGGTCCAGCACCAGACCCTGCACCCGACCCCGCGCCAGGCTCTGGTCAGCCCCGTGCGCTACATGGTGCGCATGACCGCCTTCATCACCTGCGCCCTGACCCTCGCCGGCGGCAGCTGGTACGTCGCCGTCAACCAGACCACCGCGAGCGACCTGACCGCCATCTACAACTGCTCGGCCTTCTTCGCCTACGCCTTCAGCATCCCCATCCTGCACGAGAAGGTGCGCGCCTCCAAGGTCGCCGCCGTCGCCATTGCCGTCGCCGGCGTCTTCGTCGTGGCCTACGGCGACACTGCCCCGGCCAAGCACGGCTCCAAGTCGGGCGGCGGCACGGGCGGCGACAAGGCCCCGCCGTCGCACGAGGCCGAGAACCGCGCCTTTGGCAACCTCGTCATCGGCGTCGGCAGCGTGCTGTACGGCCTGTACGAGGTGCTGTACAAGCGCTTCGCCTGCCCGCCCGACGGCGCCAGCCCCAACAAGGGCATGATCTTCGCCAACACCTTTGGCAGCCTCATCGGCGCCTTCACCCTGTGCGTGCTGTGGATCCCGCTGCCCATCCTGCACTACACGGGCTGGGAGACGTTTGAGCTGCCGCGCGGCGAGCAGGCCTGGATGATGGCCATCAGCGTGCTGGCGAATGCGAGTACGTGTTGACTTTCTCTGCGTTTCTATTGCTGTATATACTGACTGCCCCCAGCGTTCTCCGGCTCCTTCCTCGTCCTCATCTCCCTCACCAGCCCCGTGCTGTCCTCCGTCGCCGCCCTGCTCACAATCTTCATCGTCGCGCTCGTCGACCAGCTGCTCCCGCCGCCGCTCAACTCGCCGCTCACCGGCGCCGCCATTGTCGGCGGCCTGCTCATCATCGGCGCCTTCTTACTACTCTCGTGGGCCACGTACAAGGAAATGGACGAGGAGCGGCGGCATAAGCTCGAGGAGAGCCCGAGCGAGACGGACGACTAGGGAGGGGATATTGGCTGGGTTTGTTTATGGCGTTCAGGGGTGCATGGATCGGTGTGCATACAGACACTAGATGGTGGGCGGCTTCTTGGTGCATATTAGACGGCGTTAGGGTCCAGGTTAGGGTCCAAGGCCCGCCTGGAGGTAGACGAAAGAAGGAATCTAATTCATATTTGTGTCCAGAAGCGCGAGGTCTCGGGCTGCGAGAGTATACTACATCAGCATCGTATCCAACACCGCTAGCACTCCACTCCCCTCGATCTTCCATCTCCCCACCATTTTATCTACGTCTCAAACGCCCCCGCCCCCGCGGCCAGAATAACAGCCAAACAGCCCACAATCAGCGCCCCGGCCACAGCACTCACCAGCACAATACTCCCCCTGCTCGCCGGGAACTTACCCCGGATGACATAGTGCTGCGCCTCAAAGTAGCGGTGGAACCCAATCGCCAGCATCAGGATCGAGATGCCGATGAAGGTGGCGCCGAGCGGCTTGCCCAGGTGGCGCAGGCGGTGCACAGAGGAGGAGTGGGATGCCGTAGAAGAAGAGGAGGAGGCGTGGGACTGCAGCGACGAGTTGAGGCGGAAGAGCTGCGTGATGGCGATGCCGATGGAGGCGAACGAGAGGCTGGTGCGGAGCCAGGCGAGGAACGTGCGTTCTGGGAGGGAGGGGGTTAGTGGGGGGATGTACACTGCATGTGTAGAGAGGTGCACGCACCCAGCGCGAGGTGGTCGCGCGCCACGCTGCCCTTGTTCTCGAGCTCCACGGTGCCCCATTTCTCCCAGAACTGCGCCCAGCGGGTGGGCTGCAGCACGGGGGTTGGGGCGCGCTTGGGCGGGGCGGGGCGGGGGGTGTCGGCGGTGGTGTCGAGCAGAGACGACGCGGATATGGACGCGGATATGGACGCGTAGTCTCTGGCGTGCGCCGAGGACGCAATGGGCGTGGCTTCGGTGGTGCGCAGGCGCGCGCCGTCGGGGGAGGGGCCCATGGCGTCGGTATCAGCAGTGCGGCGGTGCTTGAGGACGGAGCGCAGCGCCGTGTTGCCCGTCTCGTTGGGCGGCTCGTCGCCGAAGATGCTCGTGGGCCGTGAGAGCTCGGCGGCGCTGTCTCGCTCGCGATCGGGGTCGTTCACGCCGTCGCCAATGGCTTCGCGTTCGGGTCGTCGGACTGCCGCGGACATGGGCGCGGTGCTGCTCTTATGCGGATCCCTGGCATGGCGTTATCAGCCGTCGGCGTGCTCGCGTGCTGGGCCGCGATCTTCGAATCTGCAAATCTGCAATCGTGGAGAGCTTGCTAGTGTCGAGTGCGCGATCCCGTGTCTGGTTGACGCAACTTTGGCGCCGGGAGCAGTGGAGCGCACTTGTGGGACGCCCCCCGCTGGACTCCCGCGGAGCCCAACTCCACCCGTCTCTGTGGCCTCGACGTCACGTGCAGCAGGAATGACAATGCATGTTTCTAATTCAACGTCTATCGCTGCTTAATTCTTGCCAGCAAGTCTCAAACTCCGCAACATATCTGACACCGACGCTCGCCGTCGCATAACAAGCTGGATATGGCCCAATATAAACGCCGCCCAATGCCCGCCGAAAGAGATTCTTTCCGTGACATCTCCGTAGACAATCACTCGTTGAAGTGGTATACCTGGCCGCGTTAGTACACTTAACACACATCAGCACGGCAACTTACAAGGTAGTTTGGCAGGCCGTAGCTCTCCCAGTTCAGCCGCGCGGCCATCTTGGCGAAGCCCTCGGTCTCGATCAGGTGGTAGAAGGCAAAGGGAGGGAACATGGCGCCATCGCGGTGCACCTCGGCCTTGACCAGCAGTGTCGCGCCGCCAACTCCGTCGAGCTTGACCTTTGCGCCCGCGTCTGCCGCGGCGTCGTACATGTAGGCCATCAGGCTGCGGTATGTGGCCATCTCGGCGTAGCCCTCGAGCAGGATGTCGTCCTTGCCCATTTTAGCACCCAGCTCCTTGGCGGCGTTGCTGTCGATCCAGTTGTTGAAGTCGTAGGGGCGCTGGTCCAGGGCCTTCTTGTCGTCGTTGTAGTAGCGTTGGAAGCAGTTGGGGGCGATGATGGGCACGTCGTAGGCGGCAAGGTCCTGGATCAGCGTCGGCGGGGTCTCGATGATGTCCGCGTCCATCCAGAGCACCCACGAGGTGGTGGGGCCCATGGTGGTGAACAGCAGCGAGTTGCGGGCCTTGGCCATGGCTGCACGGCGGGCCTTTTGGTTGTGCATCTTGTGGCGCTCGGCCTCGTCCTGCGACTGCAGCGGGACTTCGGTGTCCTGGCGCAGGATGGTGATGGCGGCGAAGCGCTTGCTCTTGGGGCCAGACTGGGTCTTGGCGACCTGGGCCTGCAGGGCGGCGTAGGCGGCGTTGCCCTCCTTGGTCTTGGGGATGATGAAGCCGAGCGAGATGAGGCTGTGGGGGTAGTTGAGCTTCAGCAGGTTGTCCCAGTAGCCGTCGTAGAAGCGGGCCAGGGGCGTGAGGATCAGCACCGTCTCCTCGTTCTCGATGGGGGTGCGCGAGGTGGTGATGTTGTTCATGTAGTAGTGCACGACGGGCGGGGCCTGCTGGGGCGCGTTGGCCTTGGACTTGCGGAAGGGCAGCGAGGGCGGCGACAGCGGACTCGAGGCGGTCTCGGCGGAGCCCGTCTTCCTGGTGAAGGCCGGCCCATCGCTGCCGGAGAAGAAGAAGACGAAGAAGCCGATGCAGAGGATGGCGGCGAGCACAAGGGTGATGGGATTCGAGCGGCGGAACGAGCGTGACATGGTCGGCGAGCGAGAGCGAGAGCTGGGGGCGGACCGCGGTTGGCCAAGGAGGTGCAGGCGTCTACGAGCGGTGCATCAGAAGCAGAGGCGGCGGCGGAGGCTAAGGAGGTGGGCGCGACGGGCGACGGGCGACGGGCGACGGGCGATGGGCGATGGGCGATGTGGGCGCAAGGTGGCCGCTCGGAGACGGGGGCAAGGCTGGGGCAAGGCGGCACTGCGCGCGGGGGGGGACGGCGACGGGAGGGGGCGTTCGGCGTGGGACTGCCTCAACAATTGCGCAGAAGTCAGGAGTGGCTGCTCTTGCGCGCGGCCCTTGCCTGCTGCGTGTCGCACCTCGCGATAAAAGCGCTGACTAAGCCCGCGACGCCGCACTCCGACTGCCCGACCAGTGCTGACCTCATCGTCTGTCACCACGGCAGCACCGCACCGCCGCACCGCCGCAGTAATTGCGCCCGCCCCATGACGCTCTTGGTCGCGAGCCGATGCCGTCTCCTGCGGCTGCCCCACGGGTCCGTCGGCGTCTGGCAGCGTCTGCAGCGGCCGCCCGCCACGACCTCGACACGCGCCATTGCACATGCTGCCGACTCGAGGCCTGCCCATAAGCAACAGAGCCCCAGTGCTCCAACGTCCGCGACCAAAGCCAAGAGATTGCGCCGCGTCGCGCGGATACCGGAGGATTTGTACCGGGCAGAGGACAGGCACCTGCTCACGCCAGATATCAAGGACAGCGAGATCGTGCCAGTCCACAGCGCCATCCTCATCCCTGCATCCATTGCGGCTGTCGTAAGTGTGCCTGCCACTTTGCGCCCGCGCTTGCTCACTCCTCAAGACGCCAGACCACTTCGTCGAGAAGATCGAGCCCATCCAGTCATCCTGGGAGAATGGCCGCTTCGTTGTCTTCCTCACCACCCCATCGTTCGCTCCATGGCTCCTCGATCCCACCGTCTTCTCAGAGAAGGCAATTGGAAAGCTGTACGAGAACTGCCCGCCGGGCACAGTACCAAGCCCGTTGAACGCTCTCTGCGCTGTTGTTGACAGACTTCCCGAGACGCACCTCGCAGGAGATGGTGGCCGCGAGGTTATGCTCAGCGCGTTCAGAGACCGCACACGTCAGCCGCCCGTCGCTGGGACTGGGCACGAGGGTTTTGCCTACGTTGTGCTACCATCCAAAGCACAGTCAAGCCCAGCATTAGACTCCAGTCGCGTTGAAGACGTTGGCTGCTTGGACTTTAGCGCACATACACACACCGATGTCTCGGGCAGGCACTACACTAGACTGCAAGTGCCGTTGGCCAACACCGTCTTCCAGACAGGCCAACCCAGCACCCTGATCAGGACGTCATGGAAATGGTCTCCAGCCGAGAACAAGTTCGCGCTAAAACACCAATCGCAACAGAAGACAGCTGCCGTCAACCTCTCCTCCCAAGATGTACAGAACGGTGAGCTACCCTCGCATTTACATCGGGAGGCTCCGACTTTGAGCGTTCCGTTGCTTCCTCTGACGGTGCCACGCCAGGTCGACGGCTGTATGGGGAACATCATCCGCGGGCTCGTTGGCGCTGGCGAGATCAGAATGACAGCATCAACCGAACTAGAGCAGGCTGTTCCCCGGTACTTCGAGTCACGGGGCGAGCCAGCTCAGGCCACCTCGGCCTGGGCTCTGATTATTCCCAGAAAGACGGCAGATGTAGCCGCCCAAGCTACCCAAAAGCTAGTCTTCCACAATCTGGGTGCCGATCCGAAGAGTTTAAGCTCCGATGCCTACGCGATCTGGGAACAGAAGGGCTTCGAGTCTCTATGGCAGTCACAGCCGCCCCGGTGGAATACGACGGTTCAGGAAGCCATGTCGAGCGGCGCTCGGCTGCACAAAGTCCTCAGTGGCGGTGGTGGATGGGGCAAGAAGGCTGGCTTGCTGTCACTGGATCCCATGCCCATCAGCCCACCCGTTTTCCAGTCACAAGAGGATAGTAAAATGGACGATAAGACGGATGAATACGACAGTGTGCTTGAATTCTCTACCGCACTCAAGCCTGTCGTTGAAGACGGAGATTACGTTCAATTCTTCATCTCTCCCGTACCGGCTCAAGGGGAGGATGATGCTGCTGCATTTCAAAATCTGAAAGAAGCTGAAATAACCAGAAAAGAACATCCATGGAATTGGGAGTTTGGCGTAATTCCAAGCACGATCGACTCCGTACCCGGCGATTCATGGCAACACACGGGGGAATCCAGAGAAATAGCTGTGTTCAGAGGCAGTTTTGGTGCTCTCACTGAGCGAGGCCTGACGTTAACGCACAGCTTAGGTATCCAAGCCAAAACAGGGAAAGCCAGGAAAAACCTGCTTACCACTAAGGTCGATGTGCCATTCTCGCGCTGGTCAGCCATTCGACTACACCCAAAGGAAGGGATCGAAACTGGGAGGGTTGGCGACTTCCACAAGGGAAGGACCGCCCAAGACCTGTTGAGAGAGCAGGTAACCCGTCGCGAAATCGCAAGACTCCGTCGTATATCTAATAAACACATAGTTGATGTATAATACCTCAAATGCAACTGTCGCAGCCCGTTCTTTGAAACGAACATCTTTGCCTTTCGGTGATCAGAGACCACAACACACACATACACATAGCTCGATCTCCAATGCCCTAGGAGCCCGTGCTAAGAGTACCTTCTCTAAACTGAAAAGCATGTATGTCGGAGAGGAAGCTCAACCTGCCTCGCGTACATCAGACAAGCCAACACCACAGCTCACCCAGAAGAAGATCCGCCGAGCTAGTCAAAGACCTGGTCCAATGAAAGCGAGGCGTCTTGCATTACGAAGACGGCAGAAACGTCGGGGTTGCACTCCACGGAGGGTTACTTCGTCTGGGATGATCACAAAGGTACTCGCTCCGCATGTGAGGCATTCAGGCAGGATCCTTGTGAGGATGACGAGGGAGCTCAGACTCCTGACAGGGCTGAAGCTGAGCCAACTAGAAGGGCTCCAGCTGTGGCGGGCGAGGAACAGAATGGAACATCCTGCTTCGTCACTTAGTGGTAGAAAAAGGCCTGTCGTAAGGAAAGTCGGGGTGTCATACTCGGCCAACATGGACAGCTCGTCGGCCGACTTCACTGGAAAGCAAACGAAGGAAAGACCTCTCTACAGAAAAGTCATGCCGAAACCCCAACCTAACGGAGATGAACTACCTCTCATCAGGAAATTCAAGTCGGGACCCGCAGGCCACGTAGAGACCACCCACACCAGCCCCGACCCCCGGAACGTCCGCGCCACCCTCGGAAACCTACACCACACCCTCCGCACCCTCATCGCCCGCATCCGCATCCTCAAAGCCCAGACCGCCGCCCGTCTCCCCAACACCCCCGTCCCCATCACAAAACACAGCAGTCGCATCGCGCCGCGCTCGCGCCTGTCGCGCCGCCCCGACCAGCTCGCGGCCCGCGTGCGCAAGACGACGCCGCTGGTCTCGCTGCCGCTGCGGACGTTCTCCGCTGCGATACGCCCGATGCGCGAGAAGCTGAGGTACAGTGTGGTGAAGAAGGGGGCGCGCGCGCGGCGTGTGTTTGGACAGCCGACGAAGGAGAAGAGGCCGCAGAAGGAGAAGACGCTGGAGGAGGATGTGTGGGCTTGGTTGACGGGTGGGAAAGCGTAGGGGGGTGTTGGGGGGATGGGGGGCTGCATTTGGTCGAGCTGGGTGCGATGATTGTGAGTGGTGTATATATACGTCTGTGGGTTGTTGTTACATCTCAGCAGTGGTGTCTAGAAACCCACCCGCTCCCCCCGACTGCCCGTCGTCTGCCGTATCTAATAAAGCAATCTATAAAATAAACGAGGGCTAAACATGCCGCTCAGAAAGCTCAATGCCACCACTATGCAATTATATAATAAATATATCGCAGCCCGTGTCTCAAGAGGTAACATCCAGCTATCGTACCGCGCCTTCGTGAAATCTCAGTAGTCCTGCCCATTCAGGAAACCCACATCGGTGTACAAGCTGCCCCCTTGCGGTATCCAGCCGCCGTAGTTGTCGTTGATGTCGTTCCACAGATATAGATCGCCGTTTTGAAACGCAGCAGAGAAGTCTCCCATGTCCGGCGCGAAGGCTGTCTGGTCGCTGAGGGGCTCGCTCGAGATGCCACCGGGCGTCCACGAGTACGGGTTAGCGATGGTGAAGTTTGTGCCTTGCTCCGAAGCCGCGTGCTGCGGCTGTAACAATTGACTTGCGAGGTCGCTTCCGGCCTGCGTCTGGACATTGACTTCTTGCAGTGCTTTTGACAGCTGGTTGTCGCCTGCAAGCATTGGCGATCTCGTCTTGCTGGCGTTTGCGGTGCTGTCATCCTGTATCTTCCTCCGTTTCAGATGGCGCCCTTCCTTCCTCCAGTCTAGATACTCATCTCGCCACGTCATCAGCTTCTGCTCGAGAACAAATGTCCAGTGACTTGGCATACGACACTTTTCAGGCTCCATTGCTTTCTTGCTCTTCTTGTGGACGGCTTGGAGGTAGTGGTCGACTTTCAGACTCTGTGAGTCGAGGATCTCGCCCATTTCAGGGTCGGTGCCGACCGCGTAGTCTGCTTTCATGAGGACTACGAGAGCGTATATCGCTCTGACAAAGATCAGGTTTGGAACTTTCTTCAGCGTGTCCGTCGATATCCCCACGAAGCACTCTAGAATGGCCTGTGCTTCGATGATGCATTTGGTCGTAGCGTTGATCTGGAGTGCAGAGCGAGACAGAAGGGACTCGGGCTGAACAGAGTCGTCGTCGAGTGCCGGCAGTGTGAGATGTCTGTTCCTGAACTCTGTCACGTCGTAGCGACCTCCGTCCATGCCGAACTCCCACATCGAGAGCATATCTGCGCGCCAGCTGTTAGTTACCCATCGTTCCAAAGAGCCGGCATTGACTTACTCTGATGGTACTCCATTGTCAGAGTCAAGGTCAATACGTCTTTCGGCACAGACTTCTTCCAATCGTGCATCCTCCGCTCAAAAATACGCAAGATCATCTGCATGCGCAGCTCCGATAGGCTGAAGCTAGTACTTGCATCGTCAAAGCCGAACGCTGTGTTGGCTTCGTCAGCGATGCGTTGCAGTCTAAGCCACGCCAGGGTCCGCTGGTCAGCTTGCAACGGAGACTTCTCAAGCATGCTCAGGCACTCCTCCATCCAGCTGTTGAAAAGCAGTATATTGGGTCGCTTGAGTCTCATAGAAAAACCGGCGCACACAACGTACAAATACAGGACCGTACGGCAATGCTCAAGTAGCTCCTCCGGCGATGAGATCTTCTGCAAAGATCGAATAGCCCGCTTCGGGAGTTGCTGGTGTGTTCGCGGCCTCGACGCAAGGCCTAGCTCCAGAGCCATGCTGGCAGCCATGTTGACCCACTGGTAGATCTGTAGTTGGCCCGGAGTTTTGGGCGGCGAGTAGAAGGCTACTGTGACAAGGAGAGCTTGGATTGTTTGCACAGACTTCTCGCCGTTGATGAATGCCGTCCGAGCATAATAGTATACTGCTTCTTCATGGAGTTTGTCCGAAAGTTCTGAGCCTTTCGAATGCGCCGCCGCCGCCATGATAGCGTGGAACAGGGCGGGCTTCCTTTCCCTGAGTTGTGCCGCGGTCCAGTCTTTTGGAACATAAATCCCCGGGCTCGAAGCGGTCAAATCATTGCGCCAGACGTTGAGCAGTCCCTCTGAAAATTCCTCAGAAATAACACCACGATCGATGAAATCGTCAACAGATCCGAGCATGTCCTTGGGAGCACCAGTGCTGGCAAGGGCATCTCTTGGCGACTTTGGACCGAGAGCGTTTGGCCATGTATGCGTGAATGTTGATGGACTAGTCGTATCACTCCCGTTCCTCTGCGTTTCTGATGGAGTCTCTTCTGCACCATGGTCCCTCTCGGATCCCTCATCCGCAGATTCGTGATCGCTTGTGGCAGGGGGCGAGTGACGACCACCCTTCATCAATGCCGATTGCATTTTCTTGATCTCCTTCTCGAGCTCTGCGACTCGCACATCTGTCCTTTTGCGTTGTCGCCGCTTGACGGGTGCGGCGAAGATACATGTCCTGCCAGCTTTGGCGCATCGTTGGCAAACGTTGGAAGTCGGATCTGAATTGGCTAAACATCGGACTTTTGACGTCCGACAGGCTTCACACGCTCTATTGAGCGCCTGGTCAGGCTTCTTGGATTGATCCCCCTCTGACCTGCTAACGGGCTGGTTGAGCATCGCCAAGAGATTCCCAGCTCCTTCGCGTTCAGGCGATCGGGTGATATCGTGCGACATGTTCCGGTTGGACGAGCACTGAAAGAGAAAGCAGATGCGAGAAGAGGTCTCAGTAATTCACTTGTACTGCGGCTGGATGCGACACAAGATCGTCTCGCTCTTGCCAACCTTGCTTTCACATTGTAGGCCCAGAGAACTGACAGATGTACCGGTCGTGAACGACGTGGCGCTGGGGATGGCAATTATTGGGATTTCGACGACCGGCGAGAGGCTTCAGGTTAAGATTTATAGAACGCGTTCAGAGGGCATGAGGTTGCAAGTCTGGTTGGATGTTGCTGACGGAAGGCATTACGCGGATAATTCAGATCCCCGGCAGCCTAATCAGGCTTGGTCCGGGGATGTGCAACTGCCACCCGCGTACGTTCAGCCTCTCAGATTTCAGGAAAAACGGCGGAGAAGCGACCTTCAAGCTGCCCAGCTTTAATACAAAACTTGTAGCTATTATAATACTAAAAGCCAGAATTTATTAAGTGCAAACTACGCTGTAGGTAGGAAAGCATTCTATAGAGTTTTTGTGCATTCTCCCTACGTTACTGTCGTGTAGTGGAATATCCGGCTCATGTCCTTATTCCGCCGTTTATCCCAGTCATCGTTGCGCCGTACCGTCGAGCGTTGACAGAACGTCGCTCACTCAACCATTCATGATGTTTATTCGGTGCGGGCGTTGTCGACCCGCTCAGACTCGCAGCCAAGCATAGAAACATTTCCGCACCGTCGCTCGCTGCACCTTTGATTCCTACACAATCTGCTAACGTCTACCGCATTCCAGCAGTCAAGCTTACTTGGCACGCTGTATATGTAGAGCCCCTGCAACGCCTTGTGCAGTAGAACCCTAGACTGCTTAGCGTGCAAGCACTAAGGATATTGCTTTGAGCACACCCCATCAAAAACATGTCTCACAGACATCCGCGCGTCTAGAACAGCAATGTATCCTATGGCAAGTTCATGCGTTGGTTGGACCGAGTGTATACGCCTAACGACCATGATCCACATGAGTCACTCATCGGCTTGTACTCTGTAGGGCGTAGGGCGTCCTAGCGCAGAATCTCAATCTGTCACAACAGTACTCCTACGAACCTACACTTTCCGGAAATATCAAATCACATCGACAGAGTCATTCGAATGGTTACAAGTTGCAGCTAACAGTCGTAGTTCAAATATAGATTCATGGATATCGAGCTCGCTACGAAGGGAAACAAAACACATGCCTTTGGCACACAGCTTCTAGCACAACCAGAACCAGAACTTCTCGAGAGCATTCCTAGGGACCTGCTCAGGCCACACTTCAGCATCGAGAGCTGCCTTGCCGGACCAGATATCGGCCTCGGCGGGGTTGACGAACTTTGTGCGCTTGAAGATCTTCCAGAAAGCATACAGGATGAAGAAAATGGGAACACCGACGTAAGCGGTGAAGAAGGAAGTGAGCTGGTCGGAGCCCCAGCCGCCCTTGGTCTGGGTGAAAACCTTGAAGCCGTTGAAGACAATGATCAGGGCGAAGTATACGAAAGCGATCCAGGCGGTGTAGGGTTGCCACTTGCTCTTGAAGACCAGAGTGTCGCGGTCGACACCCTGAGCGATAAGTGCCTTCTGGAAACGGGTGTAGGTGTAACAGACGGAGCACCAGGTGAAGAGCTGGGCAATGGTGGTCAAATTCTGGAACCACAGGAAGACGGTATTGGCACCAGTGGAGACACTCATGTAGGTGAGGAGACTGATGGAGGCGGTGATGAGAACGCAGTACAGTGGGACACCGGTCTTGGTGCACTTCAGGAGGAACTTGGGAGCCTGGCCGTTCTGCGCAAGAGCGAACATGTAACGCGAGCCGGAGTACAAGAAGGCGTTGCCGGATGAGGTGGCTGATGTCAAGATGACAGCGTTGATGATGTGAGGCAGAACCGGGATACCGGCATTCTTCATGGCGATGACCCAGGGAGAGCTCTGAGCACCCTTGGCGTTGTCGTCGGTAAGCGCAGGGTCATTGCTGGACACGGTGACACCAATCATGAAGGAACCAAGGACGTAGAAGAACAGGATACGCCAGAACACGCGACGAACGGCCTTGGGGATGTTCTTGCGGGGGTTGGCGGCCTCACCAGCGGCAACGGCCACCATCTCGACACCGCCGTAGGAGAAGGCAGCGTTGACGAGGGTAGACCACAGACCAGTGAAGCGGCCGGTGCTGCCAGTGCCGACGTACTCCTTCATCGCACCCTCCTTCCAGTATCTGAACCCGCGGCGGTCGTGATCTGGGGCACCACCAAGCATGATGACAAGAGCGACGATGAGGAGGCCGAGGATGGTAATGATCTTGACCGACGCAAAGATGAATTCCGCCTCACCATAGATGCTGACGGCGAAAATGTTGAGCGCGATGATGATGACGATGATGATGGTTATCCAAACAGCAGGCGATACCTTGCCCTCTTGGTCCCAGTAGTTGATGACAAGAGCGGCAGCAGAAATCTCAGCACAAAGAGTGATGGCATTCTGGTACCAGTTGTTCCAGCTACGGTTCGTTAGTCAAAGTAACACACATCTCGAGGGACAGACTTACCCAACAGCGAAGCCAAGAGCGGGATCCGTGTAACGAGCGCAGTACTGAGGAAGAGCACCGGGAAGAGGGAGCCAGGTAGCCATCTCACCAAGACATTGCATCATTCCGAAAACAGCAACACCAGTGATGGTGTAACCAAGTAGGACAGACAGAGGACCGGCGTTGGCGAAAGCACTGGCGATACCGAGGAAGAGACCAGTACCGATAGTACCACCGAGTGCGATGAACTGGATGTGTCGCGACTTGAGGCCACGCTGGACGTATCCGTACTGCTCAGCCGTCTGCACATCGCCGTAGAGATCGGCGGCTTCGCCAATGTTGTTGCCCTTCTCGTGGATAATGTCCTTGATGCCGTGGTTAGGTGACTCGGCACCGTCAATGACATACTGGTCCTTTTCGTTCATGGCTGCCATCTTGGAGGGCCTGAGATGGTGTCAAGGGTGGACCCGAAAAGAGATCTTGAATAGAGAAGGACTGGCGCACACGCGCAAAGTTGAAGTCAAGTCTGATACCCCTTGAAACAAAATCCTGTGGAGGGGGATATGAAGGCTGTCTTATACCTACAGATCGATGTTGGTAACACTGACCTAGACTCCTTGTGTTGCTCTCGATCCTAGACTCGACAAGCGCACGGTGACCATTCACAGCGGCGATTCAAGCTTCCAGACTAGCAGCGGCCGCGCGAACTGGTAGCGCTTAGCTGTGAGGGCCGAGATTGGATGTCTCGAGCAAATGGGTGCTGCCCCAGACACTCGGGTGCGCCAATTCGCACGCAATTCGGCCACCGGTTCCCAAAAGTCGTAAGACCCTCTCTACACGCTTGATAAGGGTGGGCCAACATGGAGTGCATCCAGAGCCAGGGCCACGGTCTACAAGCAACGTGGGGTTTTGAGGCCTCGGACCTCTGCACATGCTTGCTTTCGGTTCCACTTCGTCGCAATCGCATCCTCGTGGAGCCACCGTGCGGTCCTTCCTTGTTCTATTCCGGCCGCATTGAAGTCGAAGGCGCCCTTGCGACCGCCGAACAAAAACTCGCTGCACGCGATCGTCCTACACGCGTTGTGACAGTGGCGGTTCTGCGACCTCGCTAAACAGTGCAATTTGGCATGGAGACAAGCTTCAGTAAGAGTGCGCGGCGGTCTAGTACGGTCTGGGCGTTTTAGGCAGGTGGCAGATCCTCCGAACCAGTTACAATGCACGGGAGACACCTGCCACTATCAATTGGCCCAAGGTTGCATAAACGCGTCGGTCAGTCAGCCTGATAAGGAACCCTTCTGGAATGTCAGGCGGGTGGTTTGTCGGGCCTTGCAGCACGATATCAGCGATACCCTTGGTCATCGGTCACTCGGTGCAGCCGCGATGCAGACGCACCGCGAATCAACAGTGGTTGAAACGATCACGAATACTGATCCGCAAATGGTTGTCCCGCGAGGCGTAGAAAAACGGCTGGGTGCCTCGCTGACAGCCTTTACTTCGCCCCTCTGCGCACCTTGCAGTGAGCGCCTCTAGACACTACCTGCCTTGTTAGGAGCGGGAACAGCAGACCATCGTATAGCTTCACTGTTTTTTCAATCCCTTGGAGAACGCAGGAGCAGCTCCACGGTCCGCGTCTAGCGCCCACGACCTCGCTGAAACGAACGCTGATCCACGGGTGGTCAGACAAACGGAAGATGGTCCATGTCTCCTGCAGAAGATCAACGAGAGCCCATCCACTGCCATTGTAGCATCGCCTGTGGTCGTCACATGTCCGCCACCAAGTCGCCCTTGGAGAACCCAGCTGCGCAGTGTACATTGTGTCCCTTTCAGGATCAGGTATTACTTGTGGACTCGTATCCGTTGCAGACAGCTCTGGCAGGGCCGGGGTCGATAGAAGTTCCAGAACATGCCCAGCTCCAAACAACGAAGAGTGTGGCATCTCTGGAAAGGGCTTTGCAGGTATCCAAGCAATTGGTAAGTACACATCAACTGTTAGTCAACGTAGATCAGCCCTTATCTATCAAGCTGGCACATTCATCAACAGAGCGTGAGTGCACCCTGAAGACACTACGCGTGGCTCCTGCATACGAAATTTCTTACCACTATGCCTTCACGCGCAGCCAATCTCTTACACGCCCATCTTATCTCGGCTGACTCGCTCGTGCTCTCTACCACCCCCATGCTGCAGGGCCCTCGTGCTCATACATTTTCCCAGTCACCTGGGGATTGAATGCGCTTAAAAGGATTTCATTGTCAGCCCTTCCAGTCCAGACGGCCCGATTCCCAAAACACCACCAAAACACTGCGCTCGCACACCATCACGATACAGTACAGCAATACAATCACCCAACTCGAATTAACAGCGCCGTTATCGGCGATCCAGCAATCGCTTCCTGACGTCCTAATCTTGGTGGGTCTCCGGGCGCGCCGACAGCGTCGCATGGGCCTCTGGGGAAGACTCCACCACAGAGTTTTTATGTGTAATAGTGCGCTACAGCGCGCCTGAGCCACGCAACTGGGAACGAGCAGCGCGGTCTGGGGTCTGGGGAAAGAGGAGGACTGATGGGGGCATGGGCGCTGCTCGCATTTTCTTGTGGTTTCGGAGTGGATGAGCTGCGATGAGGTAGGTTCATGTGGTGTGGGTGGCTGCGGATGAAGGTGCGTCGACTCGCGAATACATACGAAGGCTCAGAGGTCGTTGGTAAGGTCGCGATCTGCGTGGAGTGTGTATCGTCGGCAGCATGTCTTCTAGCGCGCGCTCACTGAGCAGCTTGGTAACTCCATAGGCAGTAGACGCCCAGGTCTATTCGGCAACACAGACCGAGCAGAACTTCCAGCGAAGACCTCTGCTCCGTTCGCGTACGCGCCGTGGGTTTAGAAGGTAGTACAGTCCAAGGCCGCCCTGACCTGCTCGGTCCGCTGTCGACGATCCTACAAATGTGCGCTCCGTCGATGCTTTGTCTCCAGGCTTGGAGGTGGTCGGACGTGCTTTGAATGTTACTGGCGCTGAGTCGCGAGTGACAAGCTGCTGTCAAAGCTACCCTGCGCAATTTGAGTCAGGCCACAATTATCCTGCAGTTTCGTAAGCAGCATAATTGCTGATAACGATGTGTGTAAAACATGTATTTGCTGGCTGGGGGCCTGAAGACCGAGATCCAAGATCTGTAGAAATCCCATAACTATAAAACAGACTCGAGTCGTTGAAACAAAGTACAATGCGAGAAAACGGGTATCTCGAGACACAATATACAAAGGCGTGAAACGCGTCGCTCCCACCGACCGTAACGCCCTGTCGTAGTCGTCGAGCTTAGGACACGCTGTGTCCGCCCAGTGGATTAGTTGCGTGAAAAATCAGACCGGAACGCCATTACATGCTACCCAAAAGAAAGAGTCGTAAGTGCATGGCCATGCACCGTCAAGTTGATTGACAACATCCATCAGCACAGGACGAGCAGGTGGAGGTATCCTATAGCTCCATGCGGTCCATGATGCCCTCGCTCATGGTGCGCACACCGCTCCTCTTGCGTTTGTGCATCTCGACAAGACTCTCCACGTCGCTGTCGCCCTCGCTCTCGTAATAGTCGGCGTCCATGCTCATTTCGCGGATGGGCACAAATCGGTCTTGATCCGCATCGACAACATCGCCCGGATGATCGATGACCATGTTATCCAGCTCGTCGCTGTCGCCGTACGCCTCAAGGCCCTTGCGCGCGCGGTCGCCTAGCCAGTACTCAGCCCTTTTACGTGACCCAGCATTAGTACTCGACTCGAAGTTAGACTGCTTAAACTTGCTCATGAGAGACATGGACATGCTCGGGCTGGGCGAGAGGGCGGAGATGCCACGCAGGTAGAAGTATCCCACGCGTTTGCGGTCGCGGTTGTAGAGGAAGAAGTGATGACTCCAGATGGCGCCATCGTCAGCGAACGGATCGTCTGACGGCTCCCAGGCGTAGTATTCGCAGTTGGTCATGTCCATCTCGCTATCCAGCAGCTGCCAGGAACGGGGGCTCCATATCGGCGAGCCGAGGGGTGTGACGGCGCCGGCGGGCAGGCCAGCTGAGTACACCTGTGGTCGCAAATAGTACATAGTCTGGTCGACCTTGTGCATGAAGCTCTGCTGGGTCTCGCGACGGAACTCGTCTGGGTTCAGAGTGTTGGCGAAGTCGTAGTCGATGTGCGTCGCATTCAAAGTAGCGATAAGATAGGCAAACGAGTGCCTGTTCGATGCCTCGTTGAAGCTGCCGAACGGCGTATCCCTTTCGGCGTCAATATCGTCCGCAAACTGCGCTGCGGATTGCTCTGACAAATCTGCGATAGCTGCGAGATGATCCTTGTGCCTGGCCTCGAGCGTGTTCTCGATGCGTTTGTAGAGCTTCTTATCGCTGCCGGCCGCTTTCACGGTCCAGAGATCGCAGCCACCGATGATCGCCGTGTCTTGGGTGTCGAAGTTGAGAGCGAGGTTGACCTCGTGGAGTGCGCACAAATCGAGGTACTGTGGATCGCACGGGTTAGTTACATCATCGCGCGCCTGCATCGGGGGACGCCAGATACGCACCTTCATCGTGCCGGGTTGGGTTTTTTGCTATCGCGGTATGTTATGGGTGATGGTGCGATTGATACTGAGAGGTTCGCGGCTTTGTGTTAGCGTCCTGACGCTGCTGGCTTTGTGAGTGCTCCTTTATCGTGGGGTGGGCCTGCGCGAACCGACGCAACAGATAGCAACAACTCTAGGCTGGCTGCAGAGAGGTGTAGATACTGTTGGAACGGCCAGACAGTTGTCTAGCAGGCGAGGGACATATAGCTGTTATGCGGTGGGGTGATGTGTGAGGCCGATTGCGTCGTACGTCGTCGAAGAGCGGTGTTGCGGAGCTTACTTGGCGTGGCTCGGCTTGATTGGCCCGAATCAGCCGACCGCTGACAACCAATGAACATCTGGTGATGGTCGGAATGGGACGGCAAGAGCCCATGAGTGGTGTCGCAGACTGTTGTTAGTTGATGGGCCGTTGTGGGCTGTGTTGGAGCGATCCATAGCCGGCGCACGGAGTAAAGAGCATGACAACAGGCTACATATAGCATTGGTTGCCTGGTAGCGGACTCTCAAGGAGCCCGGCAACAATGAGATGATTGAGTAGATGCTAGGGTTCTGGGAGAGTGGACCAATATTGATCCGAACCACTTGCTGTCACGTTTGTATTGAGTGCAGTATGCTGAGTTGTAGTCTGTAGCTAGAGGGTTGAGTTTGTTAAAGCAGTGAGAGAAGGAAAAAGGAAGGAAGCCACAGGAGCAATCTCGATAGCATGACATTGTAATCACGTTCGAGTCCCACAGACCGCTAGTGCCAAACCTGCTGGACGGGCCCAATGCCCGCCAGACTGGGGTGTATAGTTGTAGTAGAAAGAGTGCAACCATAGTCATCTGCGTATCACGGCAGGATGACTGATGGTGCGTTCTCCAGTCGCCATGTCCTCTGCGCCGTAAAACTCCGTGCTTGATGCGCCAAACGCCGTGCAATGCTGTCCCTGCGATGCTACAAGATGCCGCTGTCGTGCAGGCGTCCCTTGAAGTCCTCGGCGTCCTGGTGCCGGGGGGCGACACGGTCAGTGATCGTTCGTTCGAGACAGACCGCAATCGACACGCTACATGATCTTCGAGTGGATGTCGTCCTCGGCCTGGACAGTGGCAGGCGAGCGTCAGCCACAGGGCGCCTGGGCGTGTGGGAGAGAACGAAGATCAAGGGCCCAATTCGCTCACCTCCATATCCTCAAGGCTATCCTGCTGCCCAATGCAGCGCAGCACGTTCTTCTTGCTGCTCTCTTGCATCTCGCCGGCCAGCAGCAGCTCGTCGAGGATGAAGTAGGCCTTCTGGAAGTTGAAGATGATGTCAAGCTCGCACACGTTGCCGTAGTACTTGTCCATCTGCTCGACGTAGCGATGGACAATCTCGAGGGCAATCAGCTCATTGTCCTCGGAGTCGCAGCCGGCGATGAAGAAGAGCGAGGCGTATCGGCGATATACGATCTTGGTATCTGGAAGATTGTGTGAGCCTAGCGAAGAGCTACCCCTGCCGGACCCACCTACCTTTGTACTCGAGGAAGTTGCACATGCGCGTGCGGCGGGCGAGGACCAGCTGCGAGACGTCCTTGACGATTTTGGCTTTGTCTTTGGGTGCAAGCGTGGTGAACCACTTGGCTAGACGCTGCGAGCTTCAGCATATGGTCACGGAGTCTGGGGTGAGGCACCAACCACTTTGCCCTGTCGCGAGAGCAGGATGAGATATCTGAAGTACGCTGTCAGCACACACTCCTACTCTCGATCACGTTGCATTGCGGCGCGTGCAGTGGGGGACCTACTTGATCGCCATGGTGGTTGTGTGCTATCTATTCGGCAGTGATGCGGTGTTCTTTGGAGCGTCGCGGGTCGGCGAAGGCGCGGAGAGCCCCGCGAAACGTCAAAGCACGCGCAGCCAACACCCCGCCATTATTGAGACCAACAGCGCTGCTGTGCATTCACTTTGGCTTCAGACGCATAGTGTAAAGACGCAGGCAATCGCTATCACAGCAGCAATTCGTCCACGACTCTAGCAACGTGCACAGCCAGGGAACGTGGCACGAGACGCTAACTAAGCAGCCGCTGACAAACTTCACTGGAGACAAGGAAGAAACCTATAACTTGCAAACACAACCCAGGAGTCAGTCGAGATCCTAGAGCTTCTCACCCGCAATAACGTGTCACTGTCGTCGCCATGAAGCTCATACTATCCACTTCGTATGTCTGCCGTTCCACCGACGGAGACTTGGAAAGCTAACCTTCTCAGTAACATCATGTCCGGGGGACCCTCGGTTGTCCGGCGTCCCTTCTTCGAGAAATCGAACACGGAACTGACCTCGTCACTGCGCGCCAACTTCGCGAACCACCAGTCGTCACCCACACCATCCGGCGCCGACTACAAGTCATGGACAACGCAAGCAGACAGCAGCCTCTACATACCGAGCCACGAACCCTCGCCTCTCACCGAGCCTCGGGAATCATACGATATCACCGTCAAGTTATTCTACCTTCCCAATATACCCGCCGACCGCCGATGCGCCCAGACAAGAGAGGCAATCGAACTGGTCTTGAAGGAGCTGGGCAGCAAGTCAATAGACCTGCTGATCGTCAGTTTCCCAGGAATGTCTTTCGATGCGGATGATGAGGACTCGGATCTGGAAGACCCGCCATCCGCCCCACAGTCGACATCAGAAGGCACCGACGACTCTGAGGTGCCCCCGGAGGACATTGAGACAATGGCTGCAACGTGGAAGACGTTGGAAAAGCTGCACAGTGAGGGCCTGGTGTCGAAGTTGGGTATTGCTGAGTTCGGCGTGGCACGGCTGCAGAAGTTCCTGGAGCACACGACAATCAAGCCAGGCGTCAACCAGATCAATGTTAGGGACTGCTGTGTTGTGCCAAAGCCGTTGATCCTGTACGCAAAGCAGCAACAGATTGAGCTCTTAACGCACAATGACTGCACGAACATCCTGCCGCGGGGGACGTTGAGGCAAATCTTGGGTTCTGGAGAGGATGGTTCGGGAGTGTTGGCGGGCGAATCAAATAAAGATGGTCTGAAGGGTGATGTGTCACCACAGTGGGTCGTAAAATACACTGCCGTGGTCAAGGACAGAGGCGTGGTGGAGAACAAGGGCTACTTCGCGGCTGCTGAATTGCGAGGTGACTGAGGCGCAACGATGACTTTGCGAAACCCGGGCACTTCCGGGCAACAGCAGCACCCTCTGACGAACGAACACACTGTGACTGTCACCAGAGTTCAGTTCTAAATCAGCCACCCTTGCTCGGACAAGACAAATCGAATCCAACATCGAATCTTCAATGGCGCTCTCCACCTTCACGCTGCATTGCAAACTATACCCTCAGCACGCTTCAAGTAAATGACGTTCTTCGAATATCAAGACACTGCCTATATTACAACTGCGCTCAAATTCACACGTGCTCTCCGTCAGTCCGCCTCACTGAAACCGGGCTTACAACTCTACGACCGACAACGCTGCACCCGGTTCTGTCCATACTCAGTGTCTCCACAACGCATCAGCAAACCGCCCCGCCTCCGAGCTATCAAACACTGCTCGCGTCCACAGTCATGACTCAACGCCTTCGGACACTCTGCGCCGTGTCCATGTTCTCAAGACAAGCCACACCGCAGCTCGAGAGCAAGAGATCATCGTGGCTCATCTACAGCATCGAGAAACATTCTGAGCACCGGCTGCAAATGGCTGGTGAAAACTTTCAGCATTCACAACGAACATACTCTAGCCATCAAGTTTGTTAGGCATATACAGTTGTAAGCTATCAGGCATGGTTGTAAAATCACCTCAGAGGCCGTGAAACAGATGGACGAGGGCCAGGAGCTTACGAGTCGATATTTGACTACGCAAGGCAAAGCCGAAGGTCTTTATCCTGGTGACTGCTTCGGGAGACATTTTTGGGCTCGGCTTCGTGTTCGCATACATGCACACGTAGATGAGAGCAAGTTTACCTCTCACTTTGGTCGGTTAAGCATTCTGGTGACGGAAACACAACGCTGTGCGATCTTGAGTCTTCCAGAATTACAATGGTTGGCTCGGCAGGCTCAGAGTCTGCTGACCTGTTTTCTCTATGACTTTGTACACTATCGATATGCTCACCTATCTGTTGCTTCCCTCGCTCCACGATATTTCAGAAGCGGCTGTCCCAGAAGAGCCTTTGACAAGGAAGTAGAAGCATCTAAAGACAAAATCAAATGCGTGTTTCAAGCTCCTGTAACTACCTTCGCCCTGTGCAGTGATCTATCCAGTTACTTGATGTTATGAGTGTTCGTTGCATCCCCAATCAAGCGTACCTCCCTCCCACGAGCCTTCCTGTTCCAAACAGTCAGGCCCCGCAGACTGTAATACGTCACCTTTGACTACTCGCGTCTCCTTGACTTGGTTCGAGAAGGAGCAACCTCTGGATCCACTTCTCGAGTCTGCTGGATATAGCTCCCTTCTCTCTTGGCTTTACAGCATTATCTCACAAACTGCTCGCCGGCCCTCAAAATGGCACACTCTCATTACACACACATGATGCTATCAATTAAATACTGATCGTTTCTACTACACCAGACACCTTGCTGTCAATCCTGCTATGCCGCTGCTAATTTGGCACATCTCATCCCAGCCAAATAACTACTTCCGCCACCTCATCGCCCCAAGCTCTACCATCCGCTGTACTGCCGCGCAGGACGAGTTGTCTTGGATTACTGAAACTTCATACGCAAAGACGGTCACGCTCTGCCTCCGGATGGGTGATCGACCGCGAGATCGAACGATTGAAGTGGGTAGATGGATCATCACCAACCTTCTCGGGTCATCGCGGAGCTCGGTCTTGTGGCTGGACTCGCTCGCTGTCGCCCTCGGGATGCCTTAAAGGCCGAGAGACGAGGAGCCGTGACAAAGTGCGTTCGTCCAAGTGGGCCAGACCATCATTGTGCAGCAGAATCACCGACAACTCCCGCGCAAGCCACTTGGCAAAGCTCTAAAAGAACGGATTGGCGATGAGCCGCCAGGTCAGGAATATGTGTTCACCTCTATTCGTGATTTCAAGCCATGGCAACGACCCGACTCCGGTCTACAGTGAAGTTACGACCAGACTGGACAGTCAGTTATCAACACTGTCTGCAACTGAGGTGTGTGCTTGTAAGATCTGCAGGCACTGGTAACACGAAACATGTCTACAAGCCCTCCGTTGTGGTTGCAACACATCGAGTTTGGGTAATCTTCAATGCAGGGACCTACGATTGTGACGGATCTGTCAAGTCAGTGCTTTCTACTTACCGCTTGCTCAGCAAGGAGAATACTGGGCACAGGGTTGACACCGAGCTGCTCTCAACTCTTCTATCTGACGCGTGAGCACTGCAGTGTCACCTCCAACGCCACTTGTACTCGCCGAGCATCCGCGGCCTGCAAGTCTACTGATGCGTCATCTATAGCACCGCAACTCGACGTTAGGCGTGTGGTAGTGGAACGCCGGGCTCGAGCGCCCTGTTGGTGCAGTAGTTCGCTGTCCGTGTCCGCGTCCGCGGGGCGAACAGCTGTTGAGGACCGGCCCGAACGCTTGCTTCAACGACGGGTACATACAGACTCAAACAGTCGGAGAGTTTTTGACTGGCGACGTGGTCCCGACACAGCGGCCGATGCGTTTGAGTGTTACAGATGCACTTTACGAACCTAATGTCTCCGCAACCTTAAGTCGTACGAGATGGCAAACTGGTCGTTGGGCATTTGTGCGAGATCAGAGACGCCAATACTGCGTATGTTGATCTCCACATTGACGTCGATCTATTATCGTCCAGAGATGCCCCTCATGTAAGATTTTCGAAACTCGACTGCAACTTTATCATTGTTGACGCGCAGTTCATATGATGACAAGGAATCTGACAACGGTCGATGTAACGGTCGCAGGAGTTGTAGCTTAGGAGCGTCTTGGGTCTCCGCGAGCCATGGATGTGCTTGCTGGAGGTGCAGACGGTCGGCGAGAGACATGTACCTTGGAGATAACCGTTGGGCCTCGCTCCTGTGATTTCCCAACAGCATCTCGTCATCTTGAGGCTCGCCAATTCTAGAGCTCGTGTCGGTGTTGTTCTATTTCCAGCATTCGCAAGGTGGATCTACGTCACCTGTCCGGTTGATGTCTGATGTGATACGGCGCGTTGGAAGCCAAATTCCGTAGCGAGTATCCTACTGTACAGTCTAATGAGCCATAATACTTGAAACTACTGCATATGGATTACACCGATAATCTCGTGTTCAGCTCGAGTGATAGTGATCTGACCGATAGCAGGAAATCCCAGTCGCTGTTCTCAGATTTCGAAAGGTTGTGGTGAACCATCTTATTTATAACGTTGGTGTAAGTTGCCATCAACTTTCCAGTGCAAGGAATCTGGCATAGGGGATGTGGTAGGGCTTCCTTAGGTCCCCGAAGATCAGTGTTGCGCATTGGCATTGAGACAGATGCAACATGTGGCACAGTTCGAAACTGATCGCAAGTCGTCAATATGCCAGTACCTCACTGTTTCAGTGCACCTCCAGCAGATACTGGTTTCGCTACGCGCTTTGAATTCGTCAGTATACCCGAACTTACTGCAGCATGGACGTCAGCTGACGTGACGAGGCTTGACGGCCTCTGAAAGGTTGAGCCACTTGGCACCGGTGTTCACCGTCGAACAAAGGACCCGAGGACCGACTTCGCGTAGGTTTGCAAACTCGGGTCGATGGATTGCACCACAGCTCTGCTGCAGGTCTAGCTGGCCGTAGTGCGGATTGCTCCCACACTTTGCATCTCCCGTTAGCTGCTGGATCGAGTGATCGTAGCATTCGGCTCACAACCGATGACAAACTTGCAATGGAGGTGTGCAGAAAGCTGACGGCATCGCTTGACGAGCAATGCTACGTGCTGTGGTAGCTTAGGTTTGCGGGCTTCCAACACGAGCTGAGTTTCGAGCTGTGGAGGCGCCACACACGGTCGTGATACTTGCCAAAGTCGCATTTGGCATTTGCTGTCGCGGCTGTTAACATGCAGCTACTGGATCCTGCGTGGTGACCTTTGGCAGCCCCTGCCCCTCGCTCCTGAGGTCGCATGTGACGCGCAAGGATCTGACGATGTCATGCATAGAGTCCAGATTTTTTTGACCGGTCTCAGCTGCAGGATGCAGCTCAGTCTAGCGCGGAAAGTCTGCGAGGGATCTGGTTGGAGGCTCCCCGCGTCTGGTTCGTGGAGAGCAGCCATCTAACAATCATCCCCTGCCGAGACGAAAGCCAATAGAAGGCTATACACTGCCGGGTAGAGCTGTGAGTGGTGAAGTTAGCCGTAAATGTGTCTTTGTTGGGACGCTGGAATGCTGGGGCGCACTCGTCGTGGCGCATGAGTGGCTGTTAAGGCTGAGGCTCCGCACAGGCGGCGTCGCGGATACATGGACCTGGATTCGCAAGCTACGCGTGTACCGCTACATATCGAGACAGATTGGTGGACAACTTGTAACGTGGCCGCGAGGTAGCTTCTTACTGTCGCATCGAAGAGATTCTATGCAATCTCCGTGACAGTTCAACCCTGTCATAACAACAGGAATGGAAGTGACGGCCAATGGAGCGGTGTTTTGCAGGCAAGACAGCAAATCGTTAGTGACGTCGGAAGCAATTGGCTCGACACAAGGAATGCGCAGTCGTGAGCGGGTTGTCATTGGTTCCGGAGCGCCAAGCCTTTATCATTACCCTTCTCGTTTTGGCACGAGCGAATTCGAGGAGTCGGAGATTGGCAATCTTAGCAACAGAAACAACTCTCGCTGTAGCACGAACTCGAAAGAAGCAACGTAGACAGCAAGCAGTTGCTTGTGGTTTGCCAGCCACATCCGCCTGACAAGTAATTTGCCTGAAAAACGTTGCAAGGGCGGTCAGGGGCCGTGCCATCAACTCTTCTATCAAACTTTGACAGTGACATATGGGTGACAGGTAACGGACACCCGGCGTTGCATTCAGCCAGTAAATCAAAGCCAATTGCGCGCGACGGAGCAATTGCTGAGTGGCTCTTGCAGGTACAAAGACGACCGGCGTACCGTGGTTGTAGCTTGACGCTTGCGCGAAGCAGCGAAGCAACAACTAACGGTCCTTGAAATTGCTCAGCATGGTATAATCATGCTCACCACGTGGGTTATCTCACGAACAGCCACCTGGTTGTGAGATGAAGACGTTCCATTTTTCCGCGTGCCGGCTCGGTAAGAAAGGTCAAAATGTTTGCCGGTGCAAGGCTGCTGTCGGCCGCGCGAAATGGGGCAAATGTAAACCGTTGCTATGCGATTTTCCACGGATCCTCATTGATTTCATAGTGCGTTGTGTGACGCTCGCTCCTGCTACTTTTTCAGGCACGCCGTAACCTCGTACCCGGCTCGCTCTCGGTGCCTGTCATTCTCGTGGGAGACTGGCAATTTCAAGTGGAACCGAGGCAAATAAGGATTTGCGCTGATAATTCTCTGTCTCGGAGTCCGGCCACGCTTTTTGGTCCCTGTAGATCGTCTTCGATGCGGGAGACAGGCCATCCATGTTCGTGACGTCTCAGCATCGCGAACTTCCCGGCGCAGTCGGTAAAGAACCGCGAAAGGGTCACGAGGGCCGGACATGGCCTGGAAGTGTGTAGCAGCATGTCGTGACCGCTGCGAAACTCTCCGGCTAGATTTGCGACGGTAAGACTGCCTGGAGCTTGCCTGCAGCGGTTGGGGCGTTTTCCGAGAGATATCTGCAGTGAGCCTAGATCGGCACGCCAGGGCATTTGAGCGCATTGAGCGCATCAAAAGCAAAAGCGCAGACAATCGGCCCGTACAGTACGTTGTAGAAGGTGAAGAAGTGCAGAGTGCATTGCAGAACGCGTCGTACAGAGAGAACGCAGGCTCTGTTTGGGCAGCCCGAGACATCCAGGGTGCCCGGTGCCGAAGAGGCAGCATCCCGGCTCTCCTGCGAGCGGCCGTTGGCTGGTTACTGCACTGTCGAGGTTGATGCTGTCTGCAGCAAAACAAGAAGCTTCAACACCAAGGCTCTCCAGCATCACCAGAAGAATCTCGATGCACAGGCTGGCCACACTTAGGCGAGGCAGCATCAAGACGGTTGGTTCGAGTCTCCCGCTTCTCCGCATTTCGCTGCCAGGACTATTTATGGTGGCGAGGACGAGCTCCTTTGGTTGACTAATAGGGTAAAGCCTGCTGATAGTGTCGCTGCTCTGGGAAGCAGGGTGCTAACCATGCAGGGGTAAGTCGACGCCGAGGGTTCGATTGGTTCGCCAACTGCGGCATATCAAATACAAACTTGGCCACCAGCTGCAGCTGGAGGACCCACCTCGAACGGTGCGTGTGAAACAGGCTCCTCTTGTGGAGAGGCTGGGACACGAGCCGTGATTTTCCTCGAGAAAACAGGGACGACTGAAGGCAGACTCGGTAGCGGCACTAGACAATAAAACTACACAGCCGTCGCGTCCGAGACGGCAAAGGCAGAGCAAGAGGGCAGCCGGGTTGCGGCAGGACGCCAAGACGATCTGGAGGAGCTGGCGAGGGTGCATATCGCGTGCAGGCAGCTTGAGCGAGTGAGGGCGCACGTTTGAGTGGTGGACGGGTTGCTGACTCGAGCAGATGCTGCATGTTTGCAGACGGTTTTGCACCCGAGTACGCTTTGGTGTAGTCTTCATGCAGACGCAGCGATAAGCTGCAGGTGCTCGGCAGCAATCGCTGTGCCCTGGCGAGCTGCAGTAGGAACAATTAGCTTTGGCAACGGAGCGTTGGACAGACGACGCGCATGGCGGGCACACCAAGGCAACAAACTTGCAGCTGGCCTGTCCGCGGCGGCGCTCGTCATTGTCGACATCATGGGCGCGCACCGAGTGTGGAGTGGCCGCGGTCGACGGGCCAGCTGGTAGTCTGGGAGCCTCGTGATCAATGGAGATCAGGCACAGCCGCGTCCGAAATTGCGCAGACGCTGGCAGCTGGCGGGCGCTGGCAGTCCGCCGGGGCACCCAGCAGCGCTCGCGACGATGCAGCGCTGCTCTGCGTCTGCAGGCCCAATGCCGTGCTGCGTGCGTGCAAAGGCAGAGGCAGAATGCTGGCCAGCAGCGCAATCACGACGCGCCAGTAGGATGGCGGCGGTGCAGGGGTGCGGCCACGATACCCCTACCGTACGCGCGAGTGCGGTGGGCCCGCTGGCTTGACAGTCAGATTGGCATCTGTGCGGCGACTGCTCCCGTCCGTTTCCCAGCGACAAAAGCGTCGGCCGCGCCGCCCTGGCAAACCACGCCCGCTCTATCTACACACGCTCCTCTCCGTGCCCGTCACGGCCTCTCACCACCACACTTGGAGCCCATTGTCGCACTCACCATTCCGAGGCGGCGTGCGGTATCTGTCCGCTCTTTTCTGTCGTTCATTCTTTAATTCTGGGTGTACTGGCTTCACCCTCGCGCCGCAGCAGCATTACCACCGCACTACCAGTCTACCAGCCGCCCCGTCTCCCACCGCACCCATCCGCCCACCGCCACGCCCACTGCACTGCTGCACCGCTGCTCTCGTCCACTGTATGCACCGCGCCGCCAGCCTGCAACCTGCGTGCTGACCGCTGTGGCTCGCTAGTGCTAATCGCGGCGTCTTGTACCTCAACAGCGCTTGTGTCGTCTGCCGCCGTGCCCTCCGCCGTAGTCGCGTGCTACCCTAATTTCACAGTGCCTCACCATGGCTCAGATTGCGCTGCCACGCCATCAGGCTACACAGTCGCAGTCGGCTGCCTCCGGCTCGCCCCTCTACGAGCGCCGCCAGCAGTCCCACGTCGCCATGGTCGAGATGGTCCCCAACCCCGACTTCTCCTTCCCCATGCGCGAGCCCGACGCGTCGCCGACCAAGCCTCGCCCCATGTCCATGCAGTACCCGCCCGCCCGCCGCGGCTCCATGCCGCACGCCCGCCAGAAGTCCGTGAATGCCCTGCCCGCCTTCTCCTTCAACCCGGCAGGCAACGCACCGCCCCCACAGCAGACGTCGCCCGAGTCGTCGCCCGTTCTCGCGCCGACAACCCCGGCAAAGCCCATGCACGGCCACCGCCGCGGGGGCAGCGAGCTCATTGGCGGCAGTGCCCGGACAGGCGCGACATTGCTGAGCAGCAGCCCCACAAAGGACAGCTTATCCCCGCCCACCACCACACTCCAGCCAGGACCACCTGCCGGCCGCCGTGGCCACGCCCATCGCCGCTCCGCCGCCATTTCGTCCCACGACCTGTCTGCCATCATGAGCCCTCCTGTGCCTCCCGTGCCCCCAATGCCCTCCCGAACGGGCAGTGCCCCCAACACTCCTGCCGAGAACCTCAATGATTTCAAGTTTGGACACTCCGTGAACAAGTCCATGTCGCAGCCCTGCCTGCGAAACAGCAACTCGGACGACGACTCGATGCCACGCCCACCTTCGAGGGCGCGTGTTGGCTTTTCTGACAAAGTCGAGTACATTCGACCGCTCTCGACCATCTCGTCGGAGACCGAACCGTCACTCTTCCGTGGACACTCGAATGCGAACAGCCTGTCATCGATCGTTGGCGGCCACACCATTAGCCCACCATTCACGCGCTCAGGCACCCCAACCCTATCTACAGTAGAAGACGAGAGCCGACCCGGCACCGCCGGCGCTATCCTGGACAAGATTCTGAGCAACCCGTTGATTGAGGAGGCTTCCGACCGCAAGCGACCCATGTCTGCTGGACGCTCTCGATCTGCTGGACCAAGCCCCACATCTCCTGACATGCCAACCAAGAGACGAGGCTTCTTTCGTCTGGAATCAAGGATGGGTGAAAAGTCGATCCACCGAAGGTTGCCGCTGAGTATCTCCGACCCAGCTCTGACAACGACTTTCAACACGTCTTCTCTAGCATCGCCTTCGGACGCTGAGCCGGCTGAAGACTCAAAATCGAAATCGAAGAAGTCGAGCCACAGGCCACGGAAAGTGAAGTCCTGGGCAAACTCAATCATCCCGAGGAAGGGCAAAAGCAGCAAAAAATCAAAGCGAAGAGCGTCGACACCTGAACAGCCCGACGCTCTGGTCGAAGGCGAAGACACCGATTCTTCTGATGAGCCTGTCTTCGACCACTTCAGCCCCAACTTTGATGATGACAATTCTGTCACCATTGTCTCGCCTACAGCGGATGCCGCACCTGCTCCGAAAATCAACACCGATTTCGCTTCGTGGCAACCGCGACAGCTGAAACGCGTAGATTCGGATGTCATGAGCCCCATCATTGACATGGATGCGGCACTCGGTCCCTTCAATACTCCAGATGGCGCCGACCCGCGAACGCAGAAACGCGGATTCGCGGCTCATCGACGAGCTATGCATAGTGCTGGCGGCTTCACGCCCAATCACCGCAGGACCGAGAGCGCCCCTGAGTTGGTACCTTTCGAGTTCAGGCCTTCAGCTGCCACCAACACCTCCCCAATGGCCGATGTATTTGAGGAGGAAGAGCCTGAAGAGGAGAAGCCCGAATCGAGGCGGGCATCGGCCTCCACTTCCATTGCGGAGGAACCCGAGACTGAGGAGCCTAAGATCCAGATTGTCGAAACAGATAGCAAGCTGGTCGGACCGGCGATCAACTGGAATTTCAATGATGGTCTTGGCTTGAAGGCGCGTGCTGAGCCACGACACTCGCCCATTCCAGAGGAGCCACTGTCCCCTCATGCTGTTCCTCAATCCTTCTCCAGCGCAGCCTGCCCGCAGGTCGAGGTAGTCGAGGATTATGAGGAACCTCGTACTTCTTCGCTCACGCACTCTTCAGACTCAACCGTCACACCGCAGTCAACACTGGAGGAGTTCAAAGACCACCCATCGACCATGGCTGTACCGGCCCCGCTTGCCCAGCAAAGTCTGATGACGCCTAATACGGTTACCTCCTCCTTCGGCTCGCCAGACTATCGATCGAGCCAAATCTCCTTCGACACCCCTCGTGTGGGCACTGCGGCTTCGTCTGTCACCGACTATCCTGTAATGCCATCACCAAACTTCGGAGAGCCTGGCCCTGAGATGCGCATCTCATCTGATGACGTGCCATCTTTGACGTCGTCGAGGTCAACCATGACAAGCAATCTACAGGGGAGCTTCCCTCTCCCTCCTCCTCGCAGGGCAGGTGATCGCTCGGCCTCGCTCTGCTCCACGCCCAGTGAGATCGAATCGCGCCGCCGCAAGCGCTCTAGCATTGCAAGTCTTTCTCGTCTGATCAATGGATCTTACGGTAGCGAGAAGAGCAAGCTTTCGATTGAGCAACGACCCCAATCTGCTTATCTTGAACCTGTTGCGAAGGAGCACAAGAAGAAGCCCAGACGCTTGAGCAAGCTGAAGTTTTGGAGGTCCTCGAAAGACTCAGCATCCTCCTCCTCGCAAGCGCAATAAATCTGTTACTCTACGAATATCACCTGCCACTTGCATATTATCACGTACCCTAATCCAGCGGACGGCACCTGCTGACGGCATGACATAATGGTCCACACCGATTACTGAGCATATACATATCACCACCTTCTCGCATGACACGGAGTTTATCAGCGAGGCTACGAACTATTAATGGCGCATGCTCTCTTTGCTATCTTGGAACGCGAACCGGAATTTCTTACTCTCGTTGAATCAGCATTTTCCTTTACACAACCATCGCTTGCGGGTACGGGAATCGCGGATCTACGCTTCGAATCTTGATCTGCGGCACCTTGACCAGCCCCATGCGGCGAACCGATCTCTATGGAGACGGTATCTTCTTTGTCTCTCGTTCAGTATATTCAAGGCATGATTGGGTACTCTTTTGCCTGTTGGCAAGACATGCCTTGCGCGCAAAGCGCAACACGACAAATTCCTTCACTTCAAATATTTCATCTAGGGCGGCGCTGATCATTTGCGGTGGATGACGATCTACCAAGGGAGCGACATAGACAGATAGTCGAGCATGGTGAAATGCAATGAACACATACACATCTTCACACAAATCTCCACTTCCGTGTAGTTTCGCGACCTCCCCTGCATTCCTCCAGCCTTGCTCATCTCGCTTCCAACCCGCGACACCTCACTTCATCTCACGTCTCACAGCACCTCACACATCGCTACCCCACGCCGCCCCGCCGCTCATCTACTCTGAAACACGACAGCTCCCCAGTGCACGCAGCACAAGTGCAACGGCCATACGCACGCGCACGATCTACCCGCTGATGCATTGCGCCATACACAAGATTTGGCCCTTGCACAGCAGCCCTGCTCGTGCATTTGGTCCCTGCATATAAGTTATGTCGCAGAGTTGTGCTCATCTCGTGTTTCAAGTTGTGCATTCGAGGATCTGAAGCGGCCTCAGCAATCTCCGCGAACTATCGACGTGGCTGTGCATGGCGAGCGGACGAGCTGGTGGGGTTGGACCGTACGAGAGGGGCGTGCGGTACGAGGGGTAAGCGCTGGGTGCCGATTGGGGAAAGGATAGGCAGGTGCTGGATTTGGATAGGCAGCGGAGATTCCACCTGCGAATAGTACTGACTGATGGAGTTGTCTGTGTCGTGGGTAGCCAAGTTGTGCGATTGTGCTATCGGGCAATATCGAGGACGCGGCTTTGGCAGGGGTCGCGGTCGAGTATCGGACGATATCTGTTCTTGTCGACGCAATAGTCGTCGGGTTATTGTTCTGCAGGTCCTGTATCAGTATCCCGAGCTTTCGGTCCTCCCTTCCTTTGATGTTATCGGACTGTGAGGCTGCACGGTTCTCCTATTAAGTATGCTATCGGCCTTGAACCTAAAGAAGCTGCATATCTATTGGAAAGCAGTAGCCGCAAGTCACTTGCGTTGTGTCTATTTAAGTAGTTCCTCCTACAGGGTGAAGCTTACAAATGGGCGTCAAGTAGCGATCCTTCGCTGGATTATGCTCGATCTGCTAGGTAAAGCGGTACACGATGTTGCCAGTTATACCCGTCGAAGACTTTACTGAAAGCTGGCCAGTATACTGTGCGATATGGCATCATGTGAGGTGGGCACTCGAAGTAAGGTACAGCAGAAGTAATACGTGTCGCTGTTCGAAACGTATTTGTTGGTGCCCAGGTGTTATTCACCGTGCGATCAAGATGAGATATACCCATGGATGAAAGAGCACACGGATATCATCTCTGCAGCTGCCAGTGGTCGATGTCTACTGGGAACTGCCGGCGAAAGAGCACGGCAAGTTTGTGAACGCTCTTACTACCTGCAGGTGTTCTCACAAGACACTGAGAGGTGTACTAGACAAGTAGCGTTGGACCGAAGTCAACACCGGGCCTACATATTAAAGAAATCGTCTGTTCATGGCGATACTCCATTAATCATGAATGTGATATATGTCGACAGTGTCTGCGTTGATGCTGCCAAAGATGACATCGATTCAGTCTCGTCTGTATCAAGCTAGCGCGGTTTGCGGAGGGAAGGTGGCATCGCCGAGCTTACAGCGCGTCACCGCGTGCATCCTAACCCCACAATCTTCGACCTTACATCAACTACCATCAGCATGGCGGACGACGACAAAGAAAAGGCCGAGAAGGTTGCCGCAGCTAAGAAGCGCGTACGTATTCAATTTAATCATCCGTTAGACAAAAAACGATGCCTGTAGCATACATAGCACATCAAGCTAGTGTTATCATGCACCAGCGGTGCATTGCTGGCCTCCCGAGAACTACCTCCGCTGAGATTATTCATGCTAACTAGATGCTTAGTACGAGCAATTGAAGAAGCAGAAGGCCAAGAAAGCTGGCGGCACAAAGAAGAAAGATAAGAAGGAAGAGGCGGAAGCCACCGAGGCTGCTGTTGACGCCGAGGCTGAAGCTCCCGCCACACCTGCGACAGCGGAAGAGACGACCGAAGATGCCGTACCCGAGCCTACTGAGACCGCGGAGCCTACGTCGCCAGACTCCGCCGACGACGACGAGCCCACCGATCTGCCTGTCTCCAAGAAACCTCACGGCCGCAAGCCTTCCGTCGCTATCGAGTCGCGGCAAAGGTCTGAGTCCTTCTATCGTTCAGGCGCTGGGCCCACATCACCAACCGCATTGACACCTGGGGCCGGTGCCTCGAGTGAGATCTACCGCGAGCAGGTTCTCAAGATTGCAGAACTCGAGATGGAGAAAATCAGGTTGATTGCCGAGGTTGAGGAATACAAGACGAAATGGCAAAAAGATGAGGAGGAGTTGGAGGAGTTCAGAGAGGGCAAGGGGGAGGCTGCGATTGCGCTCGAGAAAAGCAAGGAGGCCGACAAGCTGGTATGTACTGTGAACACAGCCAGCAATCGAAGTAGAATGCTGATATATCAAAGAAATCGGAAGTCGAGTCCCTTACGCGCCAGCTATCGCAGCTTCGAACGCAGACCGAAAAGACTACCCGTCGCGCTTCGGCCAATTCTCCCAGCCAAACCGAGTCCATTGACGATCTGAACGCCCAGATTGCCTCTAAATCAGCAACGATCGAGTCTTTGGAGTTGGAGATCTCCAAGGTCAACGCGCAGTTGGCAGAGCAGACGAACAAAAACAACGAGCTGCAATCGAAAGTCTCAGGCCTCGAGTCAGCGCTGCAGAAGGCTGAACAAGAAGGTAGCTCCACAAAGACAGAACTATCCGATTTGAAGGCGAACCTGGACAAGGCGAGCGAGCAGGCAGCGAAGGAGGGTTCAGATCGGGACTCCGCGCAGACACGTATTGCACAGGTCGAGGCAGAGCTCGGTGCTGCTAATCGGAAGGCATCAGATGCGGTCTCGCGAGCTGAACTGCTGGAGAAGAAGATTGAAACTCTTACACAATTGCACCGCGACAATGACACCCGCAACCAAGCACGTCTGCAAGAGCACGCCAAAGTCGAGCGCGAAGCTGCTGAATTACGGACCCGTGTGACGGGCCTCAGCAACGAGAATGCCCGCCTGCGCGAATCCGAGCAGCGCCGTCGGAAGGCAAACCTCGACTCTATCGAAGACACAAGCGTGCAAGAGCTCGAGGATGAAGAGCGCGATAGATTGATGACCAAGGTGCGCGAACTGGAAGAAGAGAACTTTGAGCTTCGTCGCGGCGTGTGGCGCGACCGTCGCGCCGCAATGCAGCCCTCAATGGACGATGCCGATCCCTCTCAACCCTACTCGAACTCTGGCTTCGACGACATCGATCTGAATGGCGCGCCTCCTACACGCCCTGTTGGGCAAAACCACTCTTCTTTCCAAGACGTCATCAAGTCCGGTATATCTGCTTTCACCGGCCAGGCACAACACCCGGCGCATCGACGCAGCGATGCAGCGAATAGAGGAAAACCAAGGACAGAGAGCCTGGCAAGTCTGCCGAGCTTAGACGACTTCGACTTCGATGAAGGCGCGTATCAGAAGGCGCAGGAGGAGGAAGCAAAGAAGAGGCTTGAGCGCATCAGGGAGACCAAGAGAGGGTTAAACGACTGGAAGGGCTGGAGAGTGGATGTGGTCGACATCAGAGTCGGCATGGGTGGCGTTTTCGAGGTCTAAAGCGTTCATCGCCATACAGAACCACGCACGTCACAGTTTCAATTCATCACCCTCGTGTTCGTCAAGGTCGGAAACAGCTTTGTGTCTTTCACATCTCGGAATGAGCCAAAGCAAGAGAGACGCGTGTTGCAACAACTTCGCCACAGTATCTCGCCCCAGCTTCCTCTTAACTCACAGGTCATCTGTCGCCGCTACCAGTCTTCACGGTATGGTCACTCTGCATGTTGGATTATTATGCTAGACGTCGGACTGTTGTGTTGAAAGCGACGATCAAGCATTGCCAAGCGCTGCAGCTGAGCTAATTTCGAGCACATTTAGGGACGCCGTTGCTTTCGAAACATCTGAGCATTACGCTACTACTTTATACCCTCTTTCTGATTCGTTCCTCGGCACAGAAGTTGCAAAATGTGTAAGTGAGCAAGTTTACGTTCCACGGGCGACTAACAATGCAGGGATATCAGAAGTAGTTTCACTGTCACCAGGCCACTTGGGCACGATGGCGAGACAGGGCTGTTTGCTTATCTGTTCTGCAACACGTTCTGGACCTGGCCTGGTATCGCGAAGCAAAGATATATAGAACGTCCTATCTGACACTCTGTTCTGACGTGCCAGCTATTCGCGCTCAGGTAGACAATACTAGCAACGCAGCAATCATGAAGAAAACATGCCTACTTGGTCTTGCACTGTCGAGTACCACATCAGCCTTGATCGGATATGGCAAATCGAGTCAGTAGTCTGCTCCCAAGTCTGTCACCGAGAAGCATACTTACAGATCTAGTGTATGACCCTCCCTGCGCCTTCGCATGCCGCGACATCTTCTCCGGCGCAATGCTCGCCTGCTCTGGCCATGACCATGCCACCGGCGCCCATTCGCACGGGCAAGGCGCGACATCGCCTGAATGCTACGCAAGTGACACTCCCTGGCTGACCACTCTCGCCAATTGCATCAACATGACCTGTACGGATACCGCGCCATGGAAACTTGAGAAATACTGGACAGAGAGGGTTACTGGCCGCTTTACCGGAGTCTTGCCAAATTGGACGTATCAGGAAACATTGGTGCAAATGCAGGGAACGGAGCCACCAAGTAGACTTCTTGAAGAAGACGAGATGCTGAATTTCACCGCGAGTTATGACGAGGAGACTTGGGAGAGCACTAGGGGCGCGTTGCAGTCCTTCGAAGCCATGGAGGTAACGCATTCGAGATATGGGTAAGAGTCGCCATTCGCGAATCTCTTGCAGAGTTGGCCACAAACAAACCTGTAGAAGGCCCATCAAGGCTGTCAGCCCAGCTTGGTCCGCTCTACTTGTTGTCAACTCGGCTTGCAGTGAAGCTCCTGCTCTGGAACAATCCGCTAACGAGGACATAGAATCGTTCTTCTAGTCGTCAGCTTCGCGACTCCGATTGTTACCACCTGCCTCGGCCATCTGCCTTACATGACTTTGTTACTCGACAAACTCAAGCCACGCTTCGTCTGGCCGTCTCTCATGGGCACCTACCATGTCCGCGCCCTCCCCTTCACACTTGGCAATGCGCCCACTATAGGGCAGACATGGTACATTCTCCTCTTTCTCGTCCTCAATATAGCCTTTACTGCTGGAGGCTACCGATCTTTCCAATACCCAGCGAACGCCTGGTTTCCCGACGCCTGGCAGGAGATTATGGCCTACATGTCAAATCGCACAGGTGTTCTTGCCTTTGCGCTTGCCCCTCTCGTCATCCTGTTTTCTGGCCGTAACAACGTACTCCTCTGGCTTACGAGTTGGAGCCACTCAACATATATGTTGCTGCACCGCTGGGTCGCACGTATCTTCACGCTGCAGATAATCTTGCACTCAATACTCGAGCTTATCTTGTACAAAAGAAAAGGCAGCGTGGATGCAGAGCAGAAGGAACCCTACTGGATTTGGGGCATTGTCGCCACCATCGCGAGCGTGATCATGATTGTCATATCGAGCCTGTGGTTTCGAAGAAAGAGCTACGAAATATTCCTCATCATTCACATCATCCTAGCCGTTTTCGTGCTCGCTGGAAGCTGGTACCATGTCGAGCTGCTCTTTAGTCGACGCTGGGGATACGAGTTTTGGATCTACGCTGCATGCGCAGTGTGGTTCTTTGACCGCGGTGCGCGAGTTGCTCGAATCCTGAAGAACGGCATGCGTAGAGCAGAGGTCACCCAAGTCACCCATGACATCGTTCGCATCGATATCAAGGGCGTTCGATGGGACGCAACGCCGGGCAGACACACATATGCCTACTTTCCGAGTGTGAACCCGCTCAGACCATGGGAAAACCACCCATTCAGTATTGTGCCGACTGCACTCCTCCGGTTGCGTCATTACAGTCTAGCTGCGAGTAGTTCTTCATCAAGCTCTGAGCATGAGGCTGCTGTCGACATCGAGAAGTCCGGCACTGCAACTGCCATCAACGCGCGTCTACCCCACTCCTTAGCACCCACAGACACATCTGGTATTTCGCTGTACGTTCGGAAATCTACGGGTATCACGAAGGCACTTGCGGCTCACAAATCACTCCTCACTCTACTGGATGGCCCGTATCCCAATAACTCTACTGCCGCAGTCCTGCGCACCGATCGCTTAGTCCTGATCGCTGGTGGCATCGGTATTTCAGCTGTGCTTCCCTTCATCGCGCAACACCACAACGTCTCTATCCACTGGAGTCTGAAAGCAGCTGATCAAGGGCTCGCCAATGATCTCGCAACATTCATGGACGGGATCAAGGAGAAACACGTGCACGTCGGCGAAAGGTTCGATGTCGGTGCTGTGCTGGGGCGAGAAAAAGGCGAAGGGTGGAACAGGATCGGAGTTGTGGTTTGTGGGCCAGGTGGGATGTGTGATGAGGTGAGGAGCTCTGTGAGTCAACGGGCGAGGGAGTCGTCGAGAACGCGGTGGGAGTTGGATGTCGAGGCATTTTCGTGGTAAACGGGCATGGTGGTACGGATCCAGGGCGCATACATACCGGTATGTAGTACCAAGGCGGATTTTATTGTTGAACCTTGACGTCTAGAAGTTGGTGTATCAAGGTAAGAACACGCATTGGCAGGTCTGTTGCACGTCTCGGCCCTCAGCTCATCAGTCTGGCGTTGAAGACGGTGGCTGGACCTCCGTAAGTCTTCCATCTGCTCTTCAACGCCTTGCAACCACTCTTCAGTCTCTTCTATCCACAATATTCGCGCGGTCCACGGCTAGCAGGGGGCGTGTGACGACAGGCGTGCCTGCCTCATCTTCTTCGGCCCTCGAAAACTTTTCCAGGCAGCAGAGTTCACCTCGCAACACTGTGACACACCCACCACACAAAATGTCGTCACAGCCTTACTACAACAAGGTGTCGGCTGTAGTCACGACTCAGCATGACCTCGAACTCATGATGTTCACAGCCAATGCACCACATGACCGCAACCGATTCCGCCGGTCTGCCGAAAAGGAAGCCGAGAACGATGCCCTCCGAAAGGATATAGCTGCCATGGAAGCCGAGCTGGCTGCCCCGGTAGTCAAACCGAAGTCCGCTTTGCTGGAGGCTGTCGGATCATACATTGATGTTTCACTGGAACTAGAGGAGGCAAACGAGAAGTTGGAGGCGGTCTTGTCGATGGGTGGCATCGATGAGATCAAGAAGCAGATGGAGGCGGTCTTGTCGATGGGTGGCATCGACGAGATTAAGAAGCAGAGGGAGGCGGTCTTGTCGATGGGTGGCATCGACGAGATCAAGAAGCAGATGAATGCGGTCCCATCGGTGGGTGTCATCGATGAGATCACGAAGAATGCGGTCCCGTCGGTGGGTGACATCGACGAGATCACGAAGCAGATGGAGATAGGCAGAATGGTCTCGGCGATAGGTGACACTGACAAGATCAAACAGCATCTGGAAATGGCAAGGGCGATCTTGGTCTTTGGTAACCCGGAGAAGATCCGGACGCACCTGGGGCTCGGCAAGATGCTCGAATCAATAAGTGACCCTGACCCAGCCGTGATCCGGAAGCAGATGGAGGACATAAAGCGTCACGGTGGCCTCGACGCAGCGAACCAGAAACTCACAGAGCACACGAGGCTCATTGCTGCTGTCAGACGAACGTGCAACCGATGCCGTGTCGAGACTTTGGCGGATGTTGACGACTTCGTCAATCAATACACGAAGATTGTAGAAGAAACCTGCACATGGGTTTTGAGCTACACAACTGCCAACAGCCAACAAAATGGCATCGAGGGTGCCACTGAAGACTTGGTCGCCTGTCTCAAATCTGGAGCTCCTACTTGGCTGCCGCAATTCGTCCAGGCACTGTCAAACAAAGAACTGGCTGCTAGTGCACGCGTGCTGGCTCTGGAAGAGCAAGAAAAGAAACTGATGAAGCTCGTAACTGGCTTCCATGCGCAACGAGAGGACCTGCTGCATGAAATACGTACCTGGGAGAAGATCGGGAATGCCATACCGGCTCGCAACTAGACGAATGCCGAAAATGCTGCCTTGCTAGTTACCTGTGCCATTTATCTTTCATAGACTGGTATCAACAAGCACATATACACATGCTCTTCTCTCATTTCGCTAGCTGTTGTCTCAGAGGCTGGCCTGTACTAAGGACGTTGCGGCTAATGTCAGTCAGTGTCGAGCTCTACCATCCAAGCACTAGCCTGATGCAGGCTCAACATGTGGACTGTAAGGCTCAAGAACATGATTCGCGTTGAGTCACGCACCTGTACGTATGCGTCCTCAATCAGCGCAGCTCACGGTGAACTGGCCTAGCGTGACCCGTTAGCCCCACTCTTATAACTCGAGCTTCACCTGCACACTTGCTCCTTCCACACGCACACCATACGTGACACCACAAAAATGTCGCAATACAACAACAACGGGCGGCCGCCCTTCTCAAACAGGCCAAACCGAGGTGGCTACAATGCCAACTTTGGGCAGCGTGGGGGTGCCTGGGGGCGAGGTGCTGGGGGACGAGGTGCGTGGGCTTCCGGCGGTGACGCTGGTAGCTTCACTGGAGGACGAGGTGCCGGAGGACGAGGTGCATGGACTCCCAGCGGTGACGCTGGTAGCTTTCCTGGAAGACGACGTGCCGGAGTATCAGGTGCCCCCACAGGCTCTCGAAGCGACATGCAGAATGCAGCAATTGAAGGTTCTGCCCAAGGCGGCCTCAAGTTTGACCAGGCCTGCTACATGCCACCACCTCACGGCTACCAAGACCAGAGTGAGGTGGCAGCCCGCAAAATGGGCATGGATGAGGCTGCTGCCAACTGCTTGCGCTGCGGTAGATCGAAGGAGGACGGTCATCTGGTGAGAAACAGGTGCAGTCGTCCTTGCTTACGATGCCCATCGACACCGCACGATGAACCAGTATGATCTAATCCTCGACGGCAAGACACGAGCTAACATACGCAGAACTGCCCTAAGCTGTACTGCACCCGCAGCTGGTACAAGAAGCACGGGTTTGACCTGCGCTGCCCCGATCAGCTAGTCAGCAACGGGCAGATGCGCTTTCGCCCAAGCGAGGTAGAGATCACTGGCCTCCTTCGTCTCGGATGCGATTGGGTGCGCGACATTATGCCAGCCTCTGAATTCAACACAGGCACCAAGCAATCTGCCAACGATGCCTTCGGAGAGGAGTCCAACCTCCATGAAGAGATCAAGAGGTTGAACACGATTAACAACAATGCCGTATCGCGCATGAAAGTCGAGATAGGGCTGAGACGGGCGGCTGAAGCGCAAGTGCGAACCTTGCAAGCATCCATTGACCTTCTTCGATGCCAGAACGAAGAGCTGAGGGCCAAGAAAGACGAAACGCCTGCCCCAACTGCCGATTTTGCCGACCGTATGGCGGAGCTGATGGAGGATGTTGCCAGGGTGGAGCGCATGGAGGAGTTTGCGGAGGATGCTGCCACGGTGGAGCGCATGGAGGAGCTATTGGGGGAGGATTTTTGGGTGGACAAGTAAGAGAATACTGTACGGTGACGTTCAGCTTATTCTTGGGGTTAGGTGGATGCAGATGACGTGAACAGTGACGTTCAGCCTCTTCTTAGGTGAGATGGACGAGTCTGTCAAGCGGGATTAGGTGGATGCAGAAGACGTGAACGGTGACGTTCAGCCTCTTCTTGGGTCAGTAGATCTTGATCGAAACCTCTGTTTCAACCGTACTCTGCTTGCTCTGTCTCGTGTAAGCAACTCCATTAGTGCGAAGGATTCCACAGCACTGCGAGGCCAGCACTCGGTCGTGCTCCATAGACACTCGGCCAAAGTGTGCTGCCGCAAAACACGCATAACCACCCACTCCACAATCTTGTAGGGTCCAACTCGTTCTTATTGCCGTCAAAAAGTTGTTTGAACGTAACTGAATGCCTCCGCTGCAATCAGATATATTCCAGGACTAGTGCAGGTCTTCCGTACTGCAGTTGATTCACATCCTAGATGTCAGGTACAGAACAGAGGCTCACCACTTCCACCGAAAGACATCATGCCGCCGTGCTCGATGTGCTCGGTATTGTAGATATGGAAGGCTCCAAGCGCCGTGTCTTCTGTAGACTGGAGGGGCTTAAATGGTCAATACTGTCGGCTAGCAGACTTAGGCCCAGAATAACCCCTGTAGAACATTCGCGCAGATTTGGTCATGGCTGAATCGGGGGAGGACACTGTCGCGGTGGATGGGCTGGAGGAGCTTGCTAACCATCATAGCACCGACATCCTGATTGCCTGGCAAACGCGCATCTGCCCGTGGCTCTGTCCCTCCTCTTGTGTAGCCCTAGCCTCCTTCATCATCCGCTGTCTTATCTTCTGCTTCTCCTCAGCCGCCCTCGCACTACCACAAGGCACGAATGCACAGCTACTCAGCACTTTTGTATAGCACAAGTCGTTCATATGGCAGTCAACATGTCGTTCAAATGCAACTGAACAACTCCGCTCCAGAAATAAATTTGGTGCCGTGTTGCCAAGTGGCTAGTCGGACGTGACTGCCCAGGACTCGGCAATGTTGATGTCATGAGCTGCACACAGACAGAGCATTCGACCGGATGTCTGGCAGTAAGACTCCCAGAGGAGCTACGCGGGCAGTTGCAGGGCTGTACATGCTTGACTACAATGCTCAATACCCAAGCGAGAGCTCGGCCGCGATGCACGAAAGCACTTGTGGCAACACAACACTAGAAACAGGAAAAGATTGCACATCGCGAATGACCTGGCACCCTCCTGGAACTATCGGTGGTGCTCGAGAGACACATCCAGTCCATATCTCCGCTTCGATAGTACGGCTTGCCATATTGACATCGTAGTAATGGATGCTAAATCACCACTCTACAGACCGAGGAAGACATAGATGCATCAAATCTGTTGGTTCGCTATATGATGCACGCCTATCGTCGTCTCCCCAACGAGACTGCCCTGATAACATGGGCATGCAATGTGCTGCGTAATGCTAATGAAAAACCCAGGTGCGTGCCACGCACCATTGAACGCCTGGCTAAGAGATACATGATGTGGTGGTAATGGCAGTTGGGAATGGAAAGTATGTACAGTTGAAGTGAAGTCGTGATGGTGCCCCACTAAATCCTTCGATCGGGCTGAAAGTTGGGTTGAAAACAATGCAAAAGTCTGGGCATCGCGATAGGGCCCAATGCGACTCGCGAACGAGGACATTGCACCCGTCGTCCGGTCACGGCGGGGTCGTATGAGAATCTCGTGATGTCGATGCCTGAGGTGGACCCACTCAACTATTTGCGTGGGAAGTGGTGCGAGCTCGGCCGACATTTACCGCGACGTGGGACTTGGGGGTATTGTTGTAATTGCGAGGAACGAAAGTGCATGGCTTGTGCATCACTCAGAGTTCCATCTCTTCGATGTCCCTCATGACGACTTGTATCGAGGCACGTTTTGCGGCTTCTGCGAGCAGCGCGGCTGAATTGAGGTATGCGGCGGTCTCGTTCCGGGTGGAACCAGCTCCCTGCCTGTTGGGCTGGTACTCGTAGCTAGGATGTCTCTGGAGCTGCAACGGGTGTGGCTGTTGCTGCTGCTGCTGTGGCTGCTGTTGCTGAGGCTGGTTCAAAGAGCCAAACAACTGCTGTTGCTGCTGGGAAGTCGACATGGTGGGCGAGGATAGAGGCGCTGCGGACTGAGGAGAGGGCGAGGTGAGGCTTGAGCTGCTGCTATAGCTGGAGATGTGCGCGCTGGAGGACTGGATGGGGGCAACGGCTGGGCGAGCAGATAATGGCTGCGACATGTTTTTGATATCAACAGGTCTTGGGCTCGGAGGATTTCGAAGATTCTTCTGGGGAAAAGAAGAAGTTTCGAAAGAGTGGAGAGGACTACGGCCTATGTTGTCGCACTGGCGTGCTAGGGGCGGCTGCGTGTGGTCTAAGAGGGTCCGTGGTATCGCCGAGACGTGTGCGAAGCGCGGTAGCAAGGCAATATGGCAACGGCTGCAGTACACGTCTGGGGTATTGGATGTATTGGCCAATATATGTAGAGAGGCTGAATAGCGGACGGGGCGGGCGCAGGATAAAGAGCAGGTGCGGCGACGGATGAAGAGATAGGAAGGCACTATCGGCGGCGATTGAGCCGAGGCAGCCTTCCTGTCTTTGTGGGCGGCACTTGTGAAGACCAGCAATTTCGTCACCACGCCGGAAAATCTACCGAAACGGCTTCTCGGAGTATCGTTCTACTGGTGGCTTCGCATCGAGCACCACAGATCGTCGCGTACAGCACAGGCACATTCACGACCGCGGCGTGCAGCCAGAGCACGACAGACACCAAAAATCTGAAACATGCCTGTAGGAACCCAATGCACCTTCCCTCTGCGTTCCCGCAACTAATGCGCTGCAGCTCGTCCTCATCTCAGGTGCGCTTCCCTTCCGCGTGTGTGCCAAAAACATTTACCTGAATCGGCGCTAGGATATCCGTCCGCGGGGAAGACCACGCGCGCCCTCCAGTTCAAGGAGTACTGTGCGTCCAAGATCGCCGATACCAGTGCCGATGCGCGCGCCAGCCGGCTGAAGGTGCACCTCATCAACGACCAGACGCTGGGAGTCTCGCGCACCGTCTACCACACGGCCAGGGCCGAGAAGGATGCGCGTGCGGAGGAATATTCTGCCGTAAAGCGAGTGCTCTCGCGCGACGACATAGTTATCGCCGATGGCCTGAACTACATCAAGGGCTTCCGCTACCAGCTGTACTGCGAGGCAAAGGCCGTGTCGACGCCGAGCTGCGTGGTCAGTGACTGAACATGCACGCGCTGAGCGACCGTTGCTGACCGCAGAGAGGTGCACATAGGCACGCCCGCCGACAAGTGTCGCGAGATCAACACGGCGCTGCTGGCCGACAAGGACAAGGATGGCGGCTACGAGGAGGACGATTTTGAGAACCTGATCTTCAGGTACGAGGAGCCGAACGGCATGACACGGTGGGACAGTCCGCTGTTCATCGTGGTGCAAGAAGATGAGACTGCTTGGTGCGACCAGGTCTGGGACGCCCTCGTAGGCAGTGACGGGAAGGCCAAAGTTGTCAGACCTCACCAGGCGACGGTGCTGGTACGTACCTCGACACGCCGGGCCACCAGCCATTGCTGACTTTTCAGAAACCTGCAACCGAGCAGAACTATCTCTACGAGCTGGACAAGACCACTTCCGACATCATCGCGCAGATAACGACGTACCAGAAGGACCATGCTGGAGAGGGCGGTGGACAAATTAAGGTGCAAGACGTCGAGCGGCCTCTGGAGCTGCCAGCGACGCCAATGACACTACCGCAGCTGCAGCGCATCCGCCGCCAGTTCATCACCATGAACCGGTCGCACAGCTTGTCAAAAGCACGAATCAGGGAGGTCTTCGTTGACTTTCTCAGCAGCGAATTCCAGCGCTAGACGGCGGCGACTCTCACGAGAACTTGTGCGAACCGGCCCTATTTACAGCACCAGTGCGCTCAGATGCATGGAGCTGCGGATCCTGGATAGATTCTTCCACTCCGCCGAGCAGCCTTACCGCCGTCCACGGTTCGGGCGGTGTGAGGCTCTGCCTGCGCTGCATCCCTGCCGCCGAGACAAGATGCTTGTCATTGTGGATGTAGTTCCCAAGACGACCCGACTTGCTCCGACATTCTGCTACATGCAGCCATAAGGTACATCGTCGATAGCTTCGATTCCACCTCGGCGGCAGTTTCAGCTTCGGACCACAGTGGCGTGACACTTTGTCGGCAGTCTGGTGGCCTTGCATGGAGCGTGTCTAGCCTAGCCGCCACATACAGCCCGTCAGCAAGATGCGGTTCCGCAAGCCCACGATGTGCGTGCAGGCGGCATACACGATTCTGCAATTGGACACACGTCGCATACAATGAGCGTAACAAGCAGCACTACCAATAGAACCAACCATGCGATCGTTTTGCGCGTTGTGGTCGTGACACTTGACGCCGTGAACTTCAACTTCGCGTGCTGCCCCACCACCGACTCACCACGAGAACGCCCTCAAAAGCAGCAACAAACAGCAAACAAAAACATGCATCCGTATCGCCGCGCCGCGTTAAGCCATCGCAAGCTCCCGCTTCGCATGCTTCACACGCGCTTGCTTTCCCCCTTCCTCCCTAACCACTTCATCCCTTGCGTTAGGTATAGCCTCAGATAGGCCACCCCGCAAATCGGCCACGTGCGCCACCGCTCCACACTGGGGTAGCGCTAACCCGCATCAAGACCGGCGTGGGGCGCCGTGGTGGGCACGGGCAAACTTCCGCTGCGCCGAGAGGGAGGTGTCGCGAACACGGTGTGGCGAACTGGAGGGAGATCTGAAAGGCAGGTGCACAACACGAGTCACCCTGTGATCGCGGCGTGGGTTTGCACTGCAAAACTCTAGGTACTAGCAGGCTCGACAGTTTCGGTAGGTGCGAGTCGTGTCCTGGTCGAGGTGCGCGTGCATTCCTCTACCTGTCCGGTTCCACGGATCGTCGTCCGAGAACGGCGATTACGCGGAGGAGTCTATTACTATTTCTCGCCTAGCTGTGACGTGAACAGGGTGTATTGTGCGTCACTGCCCTGCGGGGGTTGGGGCGTCAGAGTAAGCTTTGAGCTGGAGGCGCGGTTCCTGGAATAATACCTGGCGTCATAGTATGTGTGTACTACGTTATAGCAGATCTGCATTTGAGGGAGCTGGGACTGGTTGGGGAGGTGAAGAGTAGAATAGATCAAACCCATGTATTTTGTTGCCGAGTGTATCCAAGAAGATTACGTAGATTAAAAAACACCAGCCCTGTACAGCATTGCATAATATCTCGCTCTTGCGAAGAAAGTGGTATCTCAACTTGAAGCAAACTTGAACCAACATCCCGGTCCAGAAACTCCAGTTCCCCAACTCCAATACAGTCGTCAAATGGTATCGTTGCTTTATAATCCGAAGTTGCCGTCGAGTCCTGCCAGTCCAGTCGGTGTGCTCATGTCGGGTATCACGATGCCAGCGTACATCCTGTCGCTACTCGGTGTGCCTGAATCCCAAGGGTTGCTGCTGAACTCTTCGCCACTGGTCAGACTCTCGTCACTGAAGCTGAGCACACTCTGTGGAGGTGCTGCTGTTCCGTAGCTGTTCCAGTCCCAGGTGTCGGGTGACCAGCTGGCGTTGCTGTCGGTGGTCGTAGCCGTAGAGTGAGGGCCGACGTCGAGTAGAGCCTCAGCCGCTGGGCCACCGTAGATGTTATCGTAGATATTAGTTTGGCCGCCGTCCAGTGAGCCAAGCAGACGTTCCCAATCTGAGGTTGATACTTCAGTCTTAACACTTGTAGGGCCGAGGGTGTAATTCGCCAGAGCCTCATTGCTGAACGCGAGGAAGTCGATGTTACGGGGCGCAGCAGGCTGCGGTGTCAAATTCGGACGACGCTTGTTAGACATCGAGAAGGAAGCGCGGTTGTGGATCGGTGGACTCATGTTGGGCTCAGATCGCGCAATGTGTGGTTCCGACCGGATGGACGAAAGACTGGTAGAGGATGGGTTGCCATGCACACCAACATTGGGCGAGAGGGTCGGCAAAGTGGCGCGTCGAGCCTCATGTACATCGTGGCGGCCAGACCTCGTAGCACCTGTCAAGCGAGCTGCAATGGCTTTGAGTGTCTTCTGGGTGGCACGCAGGGTGTCCATTGGCGCACCCATGCCACCTTCCGAACTGTGTCGAGAAAGTGTAGGTCCCACTCGCGGGACTGTGATCATGGAGCATCCGATACGACTGGACTTGTCAGTAAGGTTGCGCGATGAATATAGTTTCACGTACCGGAACTCCATAGAGCCAGCGGCTCCGCCGCTATCGAGCATGTCCATGACAGAGCAGACGAGACGATTGCAATCCTTGATCAGCTTGCCATCGCGAGCAAGGTTGAGAGTCTGGAAAAGCAGACCGAATCCAGCCTGAACAAGCACCTCGTTGCGGTTAAGGCAGAAGGAAAAGCTAAGCTTGCGCTCGTCGAGCAGCTGCACGATCTGTACAATGTGTTTGCAAGCATCGCCAACGGCAACCAGCGCAGACGAGCCCTTGTCGCCAAGATCGGCGACAACAGTGGGGCGATAAATCAAAGATTGGATGTGGTAGTATGCCAGGGACTGCGGCATGTCAGTAACCACAGCGAAGGACCATCTGGGGTGACGCTTACTAGGATTGGTGCCCTGCTACTCGTCACGTTCGTGCTGGGTTTATCTTGTGCGAACGTTAACCTGAGATGAGGAGCTAGGTTTTTCTGCCACTCTTCAAGCTCGTCCGTCAGGGACGCCACAGTACGGAATGCGATGTCGTGTGCCGACGAGGTCGGGTATAGCTCGGCCAAAGCTCGGGAAAGTATGCGCGACAGGCGGAACAGAGCCAACGCGCTCGAGAGCTTCGTCGACTCTCCGGGCAGGGTCGGCAGGAAACCTTTCTCTGTGACATACTCATCGTCTGCATCGACTGGGTACTCGCAGTGAACATCCTCGTCCCTGATTAGTTTGGGAAGGCCAAGGTGTGCGGCAGACAAGCTAATTGAGTTAGCCATGGAAAGATCACTCGGCGCAAAGAGCCATACCAGTCGACAGTGTACAAGGACCAGAACACCTTCTTCCTTGTCTCGCTAGTAAGTGCGCCGAGTGCGAAGCGCTTCTGAGACTGGTGCAGTCCAAGGCGTTGGGATAGACCAACAGCCAATCCCTTGTACTTGAGCACACGAGAGTAGTCACCTGTGAGGAGGCAGTGGATTTGGGCAAGAACCAGGCACTGTAATGTGGCAAGATCGTTGTCCATCAGGAAAGTATCAACAGCGCTTTGCCATTGAGCCTCAAATGACGCAACGTCCTCGCCATCGCGTGCCTTTTCAGTGTCAGCGAAAGCGATTGCTAGAGCAGGCTGGATACATACGTCACTTGACAGCGCAGCAATACCGAAACAAAGGTTCAGTTGTGCGATGGATTTCTTGTCGGTCAGTTCTTCGGGGCTAGAAACATACTGCTCGTACAAGCCAAGGAAGGTTGGACGATGAAGGACCGGAAACAAGGGCGCCCACTCCTGGAAAAAGATGTTGATCAACTGATCTGACACCAGTCGAGGCGGAGCCTTGAACGATACAGCGCGTTCTGACGAGGATGCAGAGGCCTTGGCCGCTGCGCCAAAGAAGGCATCTGACTTGACATCGGCGCTGAGTCGTCCAGTCTCCTGTGCCTTTTGCTTGAAAGCCTCTGTGGTGAGTTAGTATAGTTACTGGGTAACAGTAGATGCACAACCATACCAACGAAGGTTCGTCCACTTGAGCTGCCGACGAAGTACGAGTCGCAGTTCTCGTCGTCCACGAGCAGCGGAGGCTGTTGCACTCTGAAAGTGTCGTCTTTCTCTTGCGATTCCTCCCTAGCTTCCAAGACGGCTGCTGATGGTAAAGACGGTCGTCGTGCGTGCGAGAATCCTTGTGGAGAATGTGAATGGATTCGCGAGAGCATGTCAATCTTCTCGTCCTTCTCGTCGAGCAGCTCCTTGAGCTCGCGAACCTCCCCCTCCAACAATCGCACTCGCTCCTCGAGAGACTCTGTGTAACCTCGGGGAAACGCTCGGCGGCTGAGCTTGTCGCTAGTCTTGCATTCGAAGCCAACGTTGGTGCATTGTGTGCAGCTGGGGCGAACGCCGTCGCATCGTATCTTCTTGGAGCGACATCGGTCGCATGCTTGTGCAATGCGGGCCTGGCTGCTCGACCCGACCTTGATTACTTTCATGGGTAGTATTCCGGGCATGTTGACGGTGGCTTGGTTTTGCGTCGCTATCGATTGGTTGTGCTACTGCGCGGAGCGGTGCGGGGCCCACAAGGGGATCACAGAAAGAGCGTGTCAGACCGGCAGCATCCGGATCCTTGGGAATGGGTCGACAAGACGTTCGAGTGTGATGTGGTTGACGTGTGGTACAAGTGTCACGGTGTCGGGGCAGGAAGACAGTGGGGAGGGAGGCGACGCGGCGGGTGCGGGTGGATTTAGAAGGCGTGCGGAGGAAGGGACGGCTTGGACAAATGTAAGCCGTTGGTCAGTCTCTGCCCTAAAAGTTAGCGGGTTCTGGGGTCATTGCTGTAATTTGTGGAGACCCCGGCCAACTGGGGGCTCGCAGATCCATCCTAGCCCTGAGCGCACCACTGGCCCGATGCTTTTTCGTCTATTCCCTGCCGCTATTCCCCAAACACGCAATCAATCATTATGCGGGGAAAGATGCGTCGTCTCAGCCTTCATTGTTGCAGCAAAGGGCAGTCGCAAGACTATCGTAGCCACTTGCGGGGTGAGCGCTGCCATGGACGCCAGCCCGAACGCTGTGATTCCCCATGCTGAAAATCATTACCTGCAGTGACTCGATTTCGGTGTCAAGCCTTGACCTGCGCTTGGGACCCGGCCAGCGATCGGTTGCTGGCACTGTTCCCTCGCCCACGCGGGCGACAGAGACATTATGGACTGGGATGCTGGCAATGACCGCAAGGCGAGATCGTCTTGGTTCGCAGGTCGCAAGTCATCAACCAACCTTGTCTCTAATCAGCCCTGGTGCTTCGCGGCTGAGCTCTATTCCTTGTACCGCACCAATCTTCCAAAAGCTGGAACAGTCGAGGCGAAAATCTGGTTGACGTGACATGAGCCAACAATCTGTCATCCCCGTCGAATCAGGGTCCTAATTCGCGGCCAGTGCGCTGATTGGACACAATTCTGATATAGATAGGGCCAAGCCTCAAAACCTGGGGTTGAACGCCGGCATCCGTCATGGAGGCTCGGCCGCTCGGCGAACGCAGTAGATGGGTGTAATTGCAATCACTGAGCTGTATTGAGTTGTACACGGTCGTGTGTCTATCGCGTGCAACTGATGCTTTCCCAATCGAGTTGCAAGTCAGTGCTTGTCGCAATAATAAGCTAGCACGGAGCGACCGAGAGCTGGCAGTCCTTGTGATAAGTTGACAACACCTCTAAGATGTCGGTCGTTGTAGAGGCTCGTGAGAAAGCAATTCGCGCTATTGATTGTAGGCGACGGTTCAATCGTCGCTCTCTAACAACGTGAAATAAGGCCAAAAGAGCCCCTTACACTGTATGCTACTTGTGGACTCAAGTGAAGTCCACCTCTTCATCTTCAACGCCCAATCCCAAGTACTGCTGAACGGCTGATGACTCAAGGAGTCTCGACTTCTGTGGTGAGTGTTAGTGACAATGCGTGGATGTTCCGCGGAGAGTCTGCAGGTCAAGGCTGAACCGAATCTAGCATGCAGACGGACAGTGTTGGATCAGGCCCTGGCCCAAAGGGTGCAGTGCTGAGGTACAAGTGCCCGAGATACATGTAACAACTGGAGATGGGATGCGGAGTACAGGCGATTACTTACCTGGCGTTCAAAGGCTTCCATAGCTCTTTCAAGCATGTTCAGTTCCAAAGCACGCAACCGCTCCGCAAGGCGCCATGGTGTCTCCCGTATCGATGTCTCTCTCTGAGGAGTCCCTACCTTGTTCAAGGTTTCGATTTGCTCTTCCACACGGCCTTGCAGCAGTACTGCTGCTCGCAGCTGGTACACTTCCCACAAAGGATCCTCATGCAAGTATTGCCGGATTTTGCTAGTATCGTGCAGCTCGTCGTCTTTCCAGAGAGCTTGGATCTCACGCTTGCCGTCAACGGTCTGTCTCACTTTGAAGTCGAGCCCGTCCTCCTCGTTCACAATTACGAGCCATATGAAGTCGCTCTCCCATTCAACGTCTCCTGCCTTTTCGAAGAGGCGAAAGCCTGGTGCAGCCGTAGATATGAACATCTTAGCAGGGCGCAGAGGATCGTCGTCTGGTATGTCTAGGTCCAGAAACATGACCCTTGCCGAAGTCATAGAGTCTTCCAGAAAGCCGTAGGAGAAAATGTTCTCACACGCTCCTTTGTCGTCACCGTAACTGCACGCGTGTCAGTTATGCATAGAGGGGAAGGTGAACGAGCTGACGTGATTGATATCTCTCCTTCTCTGCCTATCCTTTTACCCTCCCTCAGCAGGAGCAGGCCATCTCCGTCTTGATCTGTTTCGTAGAGAGCAGCCGTAGCGTCGCCCGAAGCATGATTTGCCATGTCGACACACGGACACATGCAATCACCCACACCTGGGAACTCTAGGGCTCTAGAACGGTACATTGCATCCACACACATCCAGTCATCGAAGGTGACCAGGCCGTTGTCTTCATGCCACCAGTACTTGGCACACCAATCAATGTTTTCAGTAGCCGTTCGTACGAGTTCGAATTCACGCAGCAAGCTGTTCAGCTTCGCACGAACTGCGGGCTGTAGAGTGGTCCCTGTAAGTAGCTCCTGCTCTTCCTCTGACCAGAAGGTCGGTAGAAGCTCGTCAGGGAGATACTTCGTGTATTCGGTCAGAGGGTTCAGAAGGCCTACGTCTTTGATGTGTGGACAGCAGATGGTGGCTTGCACAAGAAGGAAAATCAACACCGCACCTCTGGTCGTCTGCGAGCCGTGTCAGTTGCGGAGAAAGGCATTGCAAGGATTGTCGCACTCTTCCAAAGTCTGCTGTAGCATCGAGAACCTCGCGTAAGTGACGATCAGACTTGGCGAGCAGCTCGATGTTCTGCCGTGAAATAATAAGCTCTTTAGGGACGACGAGCAGAGGCTCCACTTTGCCCCCTTCCAGTTCACGGTCCGCAATGACAGTGGAACCCCTGTCTTCAAAACCCGGCAATGGACCGATCTTGATGCCATTGAAGGAAACGCCATGGAAGGTTGCCCATGTTGGAAGCGTCTCGATTGGTTGCTTGAGCCAACCCTCGGTCCTGCCGGTGCGGATCATGTTGGTGCGACAATGACAAGCCTCGTGACAGGCAACGTGGTGTCAACAACAACGCCTGAGAAGGGTTTGAGTTGGCAAGGCTGATTGGTACTACGTCAGTACACAGTACGCGCGTGAGCTGGCACTGAGAGCCGATGCACTTTCAAAGATCGATGGTGGACCCTGTGATGTCATGTGCGCAGCGAAGGCTCCGCAGCGATGTTGCTGTGGTTCCCCGAGTGACGGCAATCTCCCACGATGCTTGCGCCTGGGTGGAGACGTGCAGTACGAGCGCGTGGATGCAGCAGCAAAATAAACAAAAACAGGTCTTGGGGACAGGGCTGGCCTCACCGCAAACCGTGCGAGAGCTCTAGCCAAGCGCCGCTGTCGCTGTTGTTTTGATGTGTGGTTGTCAAGGCGAGCCGAATCCCCGGTCTAGACTAAGGATCCACCATCCGAAAGTGGTAAGCGCGCAGCTTTGTTATGGGAGCGGACGCCAAGACATCTGGATGTAAACACCGCGGCCCGTACATTACCTCCTCCACCACCACCGCAGGACTCGACATCATTACTGTTATTCATTTCCCGGACCGTTGCAGGACAAGAAGCACTCGGCGACCGCGTTCGCAGCTTCATAACGACTCGACCCCCCGCAATCCCTCTGCGCTGGTCCATTTCGCCCTTTCGTCCCAAGTCGCCATCCCGCGTGTGGTGCCCGACGCTTGCAGCCGCAAGTAGTCCTCGGTCGTTGTCCTTTGCAGCCCCAGCATCAGCAGTGTTCTGTTCATCATGTCTTCGCATTCACGAGTATCAAAGACGCCTCGCGCCAGCGCGACCAGCTATGGTCAGGTCATCGAGGTTAGCACCATAACAAAGCCCAAAACAAAGCTCCCAGGTCGGACGCTAAGGCGCTGTTTCTAGTACATCCAAGACAGACTCTACCTCGCCTCTTACACACACACTCCGGACGCGAACACACCGTTCCCTTACCCCAAGCAGCACGCGTCGCCGTCGAAGCGCTCGTCGCGTGCGCAGGCTGGCCCTACTGTTACTGCCGCTAAATCGCTCCCGCCCGTGTACTTCAGCATCGACAAGACTCTGCTGTACAATGCCTTCCACGGTGACTTCGGTCCGCTTCACATCGGCCACTTGTACCGCTTTGCGGTGCAGCTGCATGAGGTGCTCGGCGACCCTGCCAACGAGGAGCGCGCAGTAGTCTTCTGGAGCGGCGCAGACTCGAGAAGTACGCCAACGCGAGCTGAATGACTCTGATATAGTGCTGACGCGTCTAGGCCGCGCAAACGCCGCGTGCATCCTTGCGTGCTACATGGTTCTCATCCAGTCCTGGCCTCCTCATCTGGCTCTCGCGCCTATTGCGCAAATGGACCCGCCCTGCATGCCGTTCCGTGATGCTGGATACAGCCAGGCTGACTACGTGCTCAACATCCAGGACGTCATCTACGGCGTCTGGAAGGCGAAGGAGGAGGGCCTCTGCGGGCTCAAGGACTTCAGCCTCGAGGAGTACGAGAAGTTCGAACGCGTCGACATGGGCGACTTCAACTGGGTCACTCCCCAATTCCTGGCTTTCGCCTCGCCTCAGCAACAGCCTACTCACGAGATCTCCAAGTCGTCGCCGTCGTACGCAGCAATTCCCTCCAACATTGCCGAGGTCCAAAAATCCAGCTTGCCCGGGCCGTTCAAGAATGTCTTGTCGCACTTCTCCGCGCGCAACATCGGCCTCGTCGTCCGCTTGAATTCTGAGCTCTACTCTTCGACCTACTTCGAGAAGCTGGGCATCAAGCACCTCAACATGATCTTCGACGACGGCACCTGCCCTCCTTTGTCGCTTGTTCGTCAGTTCATCGACCTTGCGCACGAGATGATTACTGTGCGCAAGAAGGGTATCGCTGTGCACTGCAAGGCTGGCCTTGGAAGGACTGGCTGCCTCATCGGTGCCTACCTCATCTACAAGCACGGCTTCACTGCCAATGAGATCATCGCCTACATGCGATTCATGCGTCCTGGCATGGTTGTTGGCCCCCAGCAGCACTGGCTGCACCTCAACCAAATGACCTTCCGTGAATGGTGGCACGAGGACACCATGAAGGCCAAATTCGCTGAGATGATGCCTTCCACTCCCACAGCCTCGCCCCGTAAGCAGCGTTTGGCCAGCAATGGACAGACCTTCACACCACCGAACGGCTCTCAGAGGCGTGCCGCTCTTGGAGAGATTGAGTCAAACGAACAGCGCAGCGCTGCGCCTTCCAATATTGGCGTTCAGGAAGACAATCTCCCCGCCCCAACTCCAGGCCAGCCTCGCAAGACCAGCAAGCTTTATGGCACCGGCAGCGCAAGACACTCTCCATCTCGCATGCATGAGAATGAGCCGTTTAGCAAAACAGCCGATGGCAGGTCAGACCTTACCCGCTACGATGGCGAGTCTGACGAGGAGTACCACATGCGTCAAATCGCACGGAGGACATCGTCTCGATCGCCGGCTCGCACACCAAGCGCGATCAAAGAAAAGACACGTCGCGCGTTCAGCACCACTTCTGTCGTCCACACAATTACGCATACATCATACGGCTTCGGTGATGGCAGCGACGCTGAGAACACCGCACCGGCGACAATCAGTGGCCGCCCAAAGACACCAAAGGACAAGGCCGGTAGCGGTAACGGCATTAGTGTTGGAAAGATCCGATCGAGCCCACAACGAAAGAGCACCGAGGGCAAGACTAGTGTTCGAAAGACCAGCGGGAGAGTCGGCAGTGTCGGCAGCTCCATGGTCCGCCCAAAGTCGTGAGCGATCTTCTTTGCATTTGAATTTCTGCATCTTCAGTGTTCAGGCACGAACGGCGTACGGGTATCATCATCACCGACATCTCTATATCAGCGCGATACCAGCGGCATGAACGGGTATTCCGCATTGTCGATTCGATATTCCACAACAAACAACTTCTGATGAAAGGGCGTTTTGGATCACGCAGGTGTTTGCAAGGATCAGCACCTTGCGGGTTGGGTTTCTACAGTCAGGCGTACGGTGTGCTATTCGAATTTCCCGAGTCTCTTCTCAGTTTCAGCATCGGTCATCACTCAATATTGTCTTGTCTTGTTTCTTTCTGCGGTCTGGAGCTGCGGACGTTCATGACATAACGAAGATAACGAGCACTTAGTGTTAACTCTTTCGCACTTCATTGATGGTTCAATATGTGACTTCGTGCATCGACTGTGTAGCACTGATCTTGCCATGCGTTGGTCGAGCAAGCCAGTGTGTTGCCCCTTCACACCAGTACAATTGGCACAAGCCTCTTCATCGCCTTCGACCATCCAACACTATCCAGTCAGAGTCTGGACCCCTCGCTCTGCCCCAGCCCTTCCAAGAAGCCCACTACCCGCTGCACCAAATCACTAACAACCTCTTCTGGGTCGCCGTCGAGGTTATGATGACCGCCTTCGACGATCCCTCCATGAACCTCGTCCACAGTTCCCCCACCTTGCCGCACAAACCCAGCCCAACGCTCCAACAATCGCACCTTATCCGTGCTCTTGTTCACGAACGGGTCTTCACTGCCAAGCAGAAACATAAGCGGCACCCCGCTCGGCAAGCTGCCAAACGACTCCCTCAGCGTCTCGTCATCAAGATCCGTGGAAAAGTAGTCGTCATCACCGCCTTTGGCTAGCAGCGAGTTAGTGCGGTACGCCGAGATAGCGGCGCCGAGTTCCTTCTGCACGATGTTGTCCTCGCGGAAGACGATTTCCTTCTCCTTGCCCAGGGAGATCAGGCGCTGGGCCTCCGCGAGGACCGCGGCGCAAGACTCCTTCTCGGCTGGGGACTCGAGCAGGAAGTCCCAGGCTTCGCGGTCGCTGACGCCAGCTTGCAGGATGGCGCCATTGATGGGAGGGCGCGTGGAGTGGCCTGGTAGATCAGCTTCGTGGTGAGTTGGTGTGCCGAGAGGGATGGGGGACACACACCCTTGCCGACCAGATACTCCATCACGTCTTGACAGCCCGTGGAGTGGCCCATGAGCACGATTTTCTTGCCGGGGCGCGCGGAGGCGAAGTACGAGACGCATTGCGCGATTTCGTGGACGTCTTTTTGCAGAGACGAGGTGCCCCAGCCGCGATATGATGATGACAGGAGGACTTCTGCGATTGCCCAGTCTGGTGTCAGGGTCGAGGCAATAGTGCATGGGTACCTGGGTTGGTTAGGTCACAGTTGTCATAATAATTCGAGCATGCAGATTAGAAATAGCTGTCAAAGTGTGCTTTGGAGACATCACTTAGTCAACACACTTACTGCACGGTCAACAGCCCATCCCCGAGCCCTCCAATCCACAACAGCGTATGCGGCGCTTGCTCGCCTTGCGTAGAGTGTGTACCTGCATGTTCAAACGCAATGAGCTTTTCCGAGTACTTGTGTGCAGTGCCTGTATGTGCCATTTTGGCATTCGATCAGGCTTGCACGTGAGGTCGTCGGCGTGCTGATGTGAATCTGATCAATCAGATAAGATAGGATGAAGAAGTGAAGGTTGCAGGATCGTTGCCCCTCAACAGCAAGCGTGACGAGCTTTATCGATAGTGGTGGGGTGGCCTGACAACGAAGATGGAGCCAATATGTGACCTCAACAGCGATCAAAAAAGGCGCGGTTAACGTGTCCAAACGTTCAACGCCAACATGAGTGAGACGAGGTGGGAAACGAATGTGGCACTTTCCGAGGTTGCACGAGCTCCCACTTTGAGGACGCCGAATAGGCGACGTGATAGTAAACATATTGAGTGTCGCAGTTACTTAGTGATGCCTTCCTGGCCTTTGGTATCTAGAGTTTCCGTCCTTTCAGCAGCGTGATCCAACGCTTCAAACCCACACCCAACGCCAGCGCAATGTATGTAATCAAACCCCCACAAAGCACCAACTCAGGCTTTGCCATCGTTATCCTCCATAAACCTTGCTTGTACAACCCAGTGCTCGTCAAATTTTATCCCCTTCCCTCCGCTGATTCCAGCATTCCGCCATGGCTTGTTGACACCAATGTCAACCAGCCAAATACTCCATGCCGGATCGCGACCAGCACCGTTCTGTAACGCACGGACCAATCCGCTCCTGGGTGCACCGAGACACACAATGTATTTGGCCCTGACCTCCAGTGGCTCGCCTTCCAGTATGGCGACCTCGCCCGTTGATCCAGCGACACCCGATGGCGTCTCGACAGCAAGTACAGCAGCGCGAGACTTATTTGCCCAGCCGACAATGCTGAGGACAGTAGCCCTGTCGGTCTCGCCAAGGGCGTCAAACTCCTTGTGTCGTCCGAGAAGCGCATCGATGATGAGCTCAGGCGGTGCGTGAAGGCGCTTCAGTGCGCCCTCGGTGTCAGACCAAGCGCGCACCGAGCCGCCAAACTTCTTGAATAGATCCACTTGCCGTCGTACGTCGCGATCCCAGTCTGCGTTGCGCTCGAAGCCGAGCATGGCAACCATGACCTTCGGTCCGCGAGCAAGGAGGTGCCGCGCGGCCGCGATGGCTCGCGCGCCACCACGGTGGTTTCCAGCAAGTACGACAATGACAGGGCGTGCGTTGGGGTTCTCACGAGCAAGGCGCTGACCACCAGGGTTGATAGCCTTGAGGGTGATTTCCGCAATACCGCGCCCGGCGCTCTCAGCAACGAGCTCTTCAGAAAGACCAAACTCGACTTCAGCCATCTCTTCGACTGCAAGCATGCCACCGGGCGTGACGGTATGACATTTGCGGTTGTTTGTAACAAGGCGGAGGCATCCTCTCAGGCTCGAATCGAACAGTGAGTCTGGGGGCGTGGCGATCTTCCCCAGTTTCGGGCTTCCAGTAGCACCGTGTGAGGATGCATACTGAGTACCAATGAGGGAGCGGTTTGTTCGTGGCAGCAGTCCCGAGCCCAGCATCTCTAAATGACTGGCCTGAATGCCACTGCCCTGGCGCGTTGGCGCCTTCTTCGTAGAAACAGAAGCTCGGGACATTGCGCGTCGGGAGTTGCGGCTGCCAAGATCCGAGTCGTCCTCGGAGCTTGTGTTCGTTGTGCTCTTCAGCTTCGCGCTGTCCAACACGTTCTCTGTAGGGTGCAAGTTCTTGCCACCATGTGTTCCTGGTCGGGCGAGTCGATTGAAGCTCACAAGACGGTCTTCGTCTGCGGTCGTGTCTTCGGTTCGAATCTGGTCGAAAACAGTGCGTTTATCGAACTTCGAGAGGTTAGCTTGAAAATCGAATTCAGGCATGTCTTGGACATCGGTAGCATCTTCTGTGGCCCATCCGTTCGTAGCCTCAAGCTCTCTCTGGCGCCGCGACTTGCGCACCGAGGCGTTTGCTGCTTCTAGCCCAACTCTGCCGGCGATCACACCTGGGGTGCGCGTCTGTGGCTCCTCGACGGACTGGAGCATCGGTGTGCTTCTCCAACCATTGCCCTTGGTAGAATTTTCACTGCCATTCCTCCTTTCCTGAGCCGCAAGCTCCTTCTTGCGGGACTTGCCGCCCCTCCTCGTCCTCTTGCCGCCATCATCGTTCTTCTGTGGGCTCACGTCCTCCATAGGCTTGCCGTTCCTAGTCTTGTTGATGCTTGCGCGGCGCACTGTCGGCATGGCTGCCTTTGTCTCGCTGTCGGCCTCCTCCGCATCCGCGATATCGAGGGACGAGAACGGGCCAGCCAGGGTCGCGGCACTTTGCTTTCTGATGCTGCCTCGCTTTGCCTGTCCAGTGAAGGGAGACGAGGTTTTGGCTGGAGGCGCGGCAGTGGTAGCAGTAGCAGGCTTTATGGGTGTGGCAGGCGCTTCTTGAGGCAAGGAAGTCGCAGCGAGGTTGGAGGCTTGAGCCTGTGGCGCTCGCTTTCCCATGCTAAGAATCGCAGGGTCGACAAACGCTGCTGGCTGTGCGCGGGCTATGGGCTGTGGCGCGGGCTGGCGGACACCCTGGGCGGGATGTTGCATAACCGGCTGGCCACCATATTGCTGGGCTGGTGGGCGCGGGGGCTGCTGCACATGGCTCGACGGATACTGAGCATACGACTGGGGGTTCGAGCGAGGCGCAGGATGGTGCTGGGCGGCAGGAACGGGCGTCGGCGCAGGCACGTTGACCTTGATGTCGGCGATGGCGTGGCCCTCGACGTTGTACGAGTTGAGGCGGTGGCCGCTTGCAGGAAAGTACACTAGACGGAACAGTCAGAACAGAGGCGCGTGTGAGGCGACACGGGAACGTACCATCCTGCAGGGTCAAAGTGGCATTCTGCGGGTTAACAGCCGCGACCACGCCGTGTACGAGCGTGTTTGGCGGGTTCTGCAGAGTCACAATGACCGAGATACCGATGAAATCCGACGCCATGGTTGCTAGGGCGTTCGGACGAGAGCTTTGGGGATGCTGGTTTTGACGACCTCTCCGGAACTGGCGGTGGGAGGTGTGGTCGTGCGTCCGAGCGAGACGGGCATCTGCATTTCTCGAACGCGCAGGGATTGTCGAACAATTTCGCCAAGCTTTCTCTAGTCAAGCCACCAACGGCTGTGATGTAACACCGCATGCAACAGATGCTCGACAACCGTAAAAAGTCGGCAATATGCCAGTCTCAAGATCACATACAATTGCTGTATCATGGTTCTAATTACAGCTTTTGATAAGCCTGTAGATAGTTGACGGATGTTGGGGTACAAGACTCGACTCGGCTTTGACTGTTTTACGCGACCATGATATAGAACAAGTGAATCATTAAATCACTACACCTGCGCCGATCACGTGATTCGCTCGAGACTCACACATCTCGCTCTACGCGTGACGGTGTATATAGCTAACGATTTTGAGCGATCTGTGGCCACACATTCATTATGATTATCTATGTCAAACTATGTTAAACTCAGGGTATTCGAATCATCAGCACTATATGCCTCGAGTGCTCCATCAGACCAACTGCCACATACAGATGCCACCGAACTGGCAGCTGTAAGCTGTTTTGTTTTTCCACTGCTCGTAAGTCAAGCCTCTCGCGTCCTTCTTACAGAACTCTGTCACTGCACATACGCTGACCTTCTGACCGGCGCAGCCCAGTTCAGCGCGGGGAACATCGAGCCACCAGACCTGGCCATTGGTGTTGAAGGGCCGATGTTCATCTTTCCGGCCGTCGACTCCGCCGATGGAAAGCAGCATAACGTAAGGCGCGCCCTTTCCGTGTCGAGCATTATCCCAGTGCTCGCAGACGGAAGCAAATTGGAAGCGGACGACGGGAGGTCCATTCGGGTCACGGACTTTGATGTTGAGCAGTGCCGGCTCGAAGGTGCGCTCTCCAAGACCATGGTCAGTCTGTGCGCCTCCATAAACGTGCACTCTGCCACCCGCATCGTCTCTCATAAACTCCTCGTACGACAAAATGCGTCCGTCTTCACGAAATTGCTGAGAGCTGTCTCCAGGGAAGTGTCTCATGCCGAATTCAATGTTGGATGATGCGAACTCCTGAGGGCTGAAGGCTCGCTTGTAGCCTTCATTCTTGAGCTGGCAACCAATGTGGCCAGCACCCCAGCATGGATCAATCAGCTTCCACACACCATTATCGATTCGACAAGCATTCCAGGCATGCGTCATTTGGTAAGGTGGTACAGGATCGTTAGGGCCCATTGGGGCGTGCCCAAAGCCTTTACTCGCGCCCGAGATCACAAGACACTCGAGGCCAGCCTTGAGCGCAAGAGCTGCGAACAGGCTAGCGTAACCTTCGCATACTGCCTAGAAACATGTCAGTTGGGAGGTAGTTGGATGTTCATAGGTTGTGGCACATACAAGACCATTTGTGATCGTTCCTTCAGGCGTCGACGGCTGTATGTTTCCAGCAAAGAAGCTTTGGGTATCGTAATCGACATTATGATGCAACCATGTGAAGATCGCTCTCGCTTTGTCAGTGGCTGACGAGAACGGGCCACAAAGCTGATCAGCGAGGTAGCCGACATTCGATGAGGGTAGCTGTTGTCGAGGAAACTTAGCAGCATGGCTGTCAGGACCCGAAAAGTCGCGACAGATAAGACACTGAGCGACCGCCCCAGCTTTTGGTTTTGATGCCATGATCGCATCTAAATTGGGCCTGGAAGACATCGGGACAGGGGGCGGCACTCCTGCATCTGGACGTGGCGCAGGTCGACTCGAAGGTAGGGGGGGCGGTTCGACTGTAGCCTTGTTGTTGAATCCAAGCGCAAGAGCAGAGCGTTGTGGTGGCGGTACGATGGCCCTCTTTGTTTGGTTCACCACTGCAGGTCGGCCGGGCAGTGCTGGTACTGGCCTCTCAGGCGAGCGTTCGGACGCATTCGTAGATTGTCTGGGTGGCAGCGACGGTCTCGAGGGCAATGCTGGGGCATGTCAGCGGCGTGTTTCATAGTCAAGTTCAGCTGGCTACAACGCAAATGGCCAATGCAATTACACATAGTGGAGGTATCTGAAGAACTTACACGGAGGCGATGGCTTGATCTGAGGCGGCAACTCTCGACTGGAAACAACTCTACGCTTTGAGGTCATGGCCTCTCGTGTCGCACTCTTCTGCTCCTCCTGCTTCTTTGGTGGCAAAGGGGGCAGCTTTGAAGGGTCGTACGCAGGCGCGCGAACCTGGTACAATGTGCTACCATTACTGCCATTTGTCTTGACCGAACCCAGTGATAACGTTGAAACGCCAGAGGCGATTGTGGATATGGACTCAGAGGACTCGCGCCGGGTCACACTGCGGTCGGAGGACTTGCGTGGTGGTAAAGCTGGCGACTTTTGGCTGGTGGTCCGAGGCGGTGGGCGCGGTGGGAGTGCAGGTGAAACCCGTGGAGGGGCCTTCTCTGCGTCGGGCTGGTTGCCAATGTAATGCCTAGAGGCAGACGCGCTGTCGAGAAGTGGAGGGTTGTTCGACGTCTGGGCGCGCAGCTGAGGGGGCCGATTTGCTGGTGGGGGTGGAGGGGCTTTCTTCTTTGCAACGGTGACCGCATCGTAACTGTATGTCGGTCGCGCTCCAGGGGTTGGCGCGTGTACCTTTTCCAGGTTAAGGGCCGCAATGCGCGACTTGATGCTCTGTGGCTCGACTTCAGCCATTTTGTGGAGTGACGATCTGCGCTAGAGAAAGATGTTGGCAGGTGTGGCTGCTGAGTGGGAAAGAGAGACTGCAAGCAACACAAAAGGCAGCGGGCGTAGAGGCCTTCAATCAAGCATGCTTGCGGACCTCGCACAAGGTGGGTGATTCATGGCAGGGCTGACTCCGTTGGGGTGTACAGACGGGATCATTCAGGCAGCCTGCGCCTCATTGGCTAACAGCTAGGCTCCGACGGTGTGGCTGTGCTTGCCCCACTCTGACCCAAGCCGTTCCTGCCGCATCCCCAAGACCGAACCGAGACGAAAATAGATACCACCTCTTGCTACCCGCAACTCAACACCGTTTCAGCCTTGCAGAAGCATATTCTTGTCAGCACCTATGTTGTTGATGAACAGCTTCCGAGCAAAAAGCAAACCATAGAGCGGACATCTCACATGACTGATGAGGTATTTCCTGGAGTGGCACACACTCCACTAAGCCCAATTAGACCCTCGGTTACTGGTCAATAGCTCACCGGTCGCTCGTGCACCACGATCCAGACGTCATTCAATGTTCAGGATTCATTCGATATTGTATCTCAGACTACATATCGCAGCGGTGCAAACTCCGATCCGGTAGGTGAGAGACAAATGAAATGGCCGCCGAAGCACTTTTGCCAATCCGACAATCTTCTCGACCTCGTCCTATACCACCAGCCCTCTACACCCTACTCAATCTTCCCCCTCCGTAGCGTCAATGTAAAGGCAGCCCCGACAGATACAACTCCAACTTGAGACATATTGAGATCAGGTTGTGTAGTGATGCTTTTTTACGAGATAAAAACAAAGCTCCGCTAGCGCTGAACGAGCTATTCAAACAAGCGCAGGATGATGATCTGAGGCAACAAACAGCTGTGCCGTCGATGTGCTAAACGCCAGGTAGGGGCTGGCAAACAAAAGAATGATAGAGCGACGAAACGCTGAGCAGATGCAGTTGTCGTACAGATAGTAATTGATTGCCGTGTCACCTCTTGCGCTTCTTGCTCTTGTCGAGCGCGCTGGCTGTGAGTGCAAAGTGCGAAGCGTCGATGGGCATGCTGTGATGCTCATGCACAGGTGGCGGGCCCATGGAGGTTGAAGCTGGAGTCGTCTTGACGGACACTCCCATGTGGCGTCCATAACGCCCCTTGCGACCGTTGCCTTCGTCCTCGCTGAGGCAGCCCTCAACACCAATGCCAGCATCCTTGCAACGCTGGCAAGGTCTCTGACGATCACAGCCCTTCTTGCTTTTACGGCATCGTTGGCAGCGTGGCTTGGACGAGAGGTCCTCGTCATCAGCACCGAATTGATGCTGGAAGTTGATTGAGGCAGTTGAAGCCTTGCGCGATTGAGAAGGCAGCGAGGTTGGAGACATTGGCGGCTTGCTGTTACCGTTGTTCTTTGACTTTGACTTGGAAGACAGCGAGCGTGGCTTTGTAGGCTTGCCAAATTTGTTTGAGACTGAAGAATGGGCCTTTGGTGCCCCAAACTGGACACGGACATCGTTCTGCTGATCAGGCGAAATCTCGTCGCTCTCGCCTTTGAACGAGTCGTTGTTGTCGTCGTACTCATCGCCACTGCTGAATGCGTTGTCGTAAGCATGGACAGCGTTGTTTGCCCGCTCCATCGTGTATGGTAGAGGAGGGAGCTCGCTGCCATTGTGACTGCCCTCGTCACTCTCATCGCTAGAGGAAGCAGCATCTGCCTTGCCACTGAAGGTGTCGTCCAGAGTGGAAGTAGATGTACGGCCGTGAGTAGAGAAGTTGGAGGCGTCTCCCAAACGCATGAGTTGGCGGGCAACATCTTCGTCGGAAATGACGCTCAAGGTGTGCTCAGGGGTTGGCAAAACTCCACCACTGTTAGAGTAGCGGTGCGTGTACTGGCGCGGCTTGTACCCTGCTGTGCCACTGGACATCGAGTACGGCGTGATGAGTCCATTCGATATGTACGAGCTGTCGCCCGGCCCGTAACTCTGTGGCGAAGGCAGCGGGTGAGCGTACGAGAACGTCTGCTGGTTTGTGGAGTATGGTGAACCAGCCATGTTGCCGCTGATTCGGCGCTGAGGGGAAACGGACGAAATGGAGTTGGCCATAGGGACCTGAGGAGGAACGAAAAGAGGGAGCTCCTGAGCAAGGAGCTAGTGTTAGAAGATGTTCGTAGCAAAGCGAGGCGAGAAATGCTTACCGAGCTGTCAAACTTCGCTCGCTTGCGACGACCACCTTCGACAATGTTGTCGACACTGATATCAGCGCTTGCTAAAGGCTCCTTTCGAGAGCGGCGCGAGCTGGTCACGGAGCCCTCTCCGTCGCTGTCACTGTACTCTCCATGACGTTCAGCGAAGCTGCCGTGGGAGCTATTCCCACGACTCTTGAGAGTTGGGCGGTTGCGACGAGAGTGCGTCGCGGCCGAGACACTCCTCCTACCACGAGGGTGTGGAGACTGGCTTTGACGGCCAGAGCGGGACCCTGCTCTCGAGCCCAGTTGCTGATTGGCTGTGGGAGGGAGCATCTGGAAGCCGTCTTCCAGAAGGTGACGAGAATGTCGAGGAGACACAGTCAGCTGTCGTGGAGCAGGGGAGTAGTCGTCGGCGTCAAGGTCTTCTGCTGATACTCGGACATAGACGATCATGCCGTGGTCGAAGTTCTCATACCTCGCAATAAGGATGTTCCCGTGGTTGTCCTCGAAGATGACGCCCCTGCGCTCATACAGCCCGTAGAAGTTCTTGACCGTTGTGATGATAGAATCAGTCGAATCGTGAGGGAAGATGTTCACCCTCATTGGTAGTCTAGCCCGGTGCTGAGGGGACTGGGGGAGCAGGAGCTCGAAGCTGACCTGCTTGGAGGGCACCTGCTTGGAGGGCGACAGGGAATCGTGCGCCGAGACGGTCTCCGTGCTAGGATAGACGTCCATCATGCCCGAGTCACGTTCCTGTGCGAGCATATCGTAGTCTGGGACCGAATGCCTTGAGTTGTGGTGGGGGCCCGCAGCACGGCCTTCGACGCTCTCCGTGGATCTTGCGCTCGACACCCGAGGCTGCGCAGCGAGGTGGGAGGCTTGCATGTCGCGGCTCCCGATGTCCTGGTCTGGTTCTATAACCCTTGTAGAGACGCTGTTTGTGTATAGACGTGGGCGACGGACCGATACTGCCGGTGTCGCAAGGGCTTCGGGACGAAGAGCGGTCGGGGGGAGGGTAATCGAATAGCGAGTCTGGGAGTTGTCGTGTCAGCAGAAGATCCTCATTGACGGTTTGTATGAAGCTCGGCGCTCCACATGATGGCCCCGGGGGGCTTTGATGGCTCTGATGATATGGCGCGTCGTCACCGCTGCCGGGTGGGCCGCCCTGAGGGCAGCCGGTGACAGCAGGGTTCGACGCCCACGCGGCCGCCATCAGGGCCGGCCGCGTGCGCTGAAGCGGTCGCGCAGGCATATGGAGGAATATACATACCAGTTGTAGTGTATGCGAAGCCAACCCGGCTCTACTGGGGGGTTGCGATGTGTACCGCCGCTGGCTGAGGCACCGGTTAGCGTACAGTGCGCCGGACAAGATTGGGCCGGTATGAGCGCCGGAAGCTCCGTTTGAGCGCTCTGTAGGGCAGGCGAGGGTGCTGTAGACTTACGGGAGTGTGGTGGTGCTGGCTCTGGGAGGTGGTGTGGAGAGGAAGCCCCGAAGACGAGTGCGTTGGGGTCGCTAACACCACGACGCCAGCGACCTGGGAATGCATGGGCAGCAACAACGAGCCTTCCTACGGCCGTCAACCCGGCATATTGCGGGTCGCGTTCACAATGAGAATCAATTCTAGTAGTGTATGCACTGCTATGGGACCGTCGCCGCCCAAGCGCATTCATCCCATCTTCCTGCACCTGCCGCTGCGCCAGACCCAGTTGCCCCCAAGCCCCAGTGTAGGCTCAGTCGGGCCATTATAGCACACAGAGCTTGTAGAATCAAAGATATGGCACTCTACCACCACAAGAACTGTCTCTGGCTTCGCTGGCAAGCAACTTGACGTTACGCAGAGTCCCAGCACGGCACATATACGCCCAGGCGCTGAACCTCAAGAGCCCGTGACTACACAAGCAGAAGCATGCGGAGGGACTGACACACCATCCGAGCAAAGTCATCTGGAAGCCGCTGCCACAGTGCTCGACAACACCTCGGAACTGGCTCTAAGCTGATACGCCGCTTTGGTGGCTCGTTCTCTAGCTCCAATGTGGACAGAACGAGCACCATGATGCGCAATATCACATCCTTCTAAAGTGCTCCAAGAATCCGATATCAGAGTCGCCTCATGATTCGGATAATAATAGGCCGATCAGACACCTCTCATTCCCCAGGCCTAGGGAAGCGCTGGGGCTTCGTTGGCAGCTGATCCTCGGCGCGTGCAACGGACGACCCGAAACCTATTCTGTGGGGGTCGCTCGTTTGGATGACAATTGCCTGCGCAATCGCCTGAACTTCCCGTACACATCAAATGTGTTTGAGCGCATGCGCCCCACTTGCATGTTCTGCACTTGGGCCTGCTGTTGTGGGCGATTCTGTGACACAATGACAGCACGACCCGCTTGTATGAGCACCATACTCTAGCATTTGAAAATGCGACTTCAGCGATCATACCCCCAACAACTGTGCTACTGGACTTTCCGACCCTGCATGCGAGCGAGCGAGCAGCCATGCCAGACGCGAGTAGCGCCGCAGATAGACTTGTAGCTTTGAGGTATAACCGGCCGAGAACGGTGAGGGGTCAATCATAGCCATGGGTGATGATTGTCGCTCTCCCGCACTTTGCGCAAGCCAGCTCAGCGCGGAAGCGCACTTGCGGGACCTTCTGGCACGGCCTTTGACGTGTGGACACGGCGCCGTCTTGTCAGAGCAGCGGACCGCATCGGTAATAAGTCGGTGTGAACGGTGAAGCTGGGCCCACATCAGCGGGGAGACAAAGCACGCGAACGATGCGCAACAACAACGAACCAGCAAGGGCTCCCAGGTAAAGACAAGGCTGGTCGCCATTCACGACGTGATTTAAAGCGATGGCGCCAGTGTGAAATGAGTGCAGAGGGCAGTTTGACACTTGGAGGCTGTGCGCCGGATGGTTGGCTGTCGCTGCGCCTTGTGGGCCTATTCAGCGGAGCGGAGTCGGCGGCGCAACGATCGCAACGACATTTGCGGACTTTCGCGAGTGCGACCACACCATTCTGAAACACATCTGGGCAATAAGGAGCGTTGTCGAAGAGTCAGAGACGAAAAAACGGCGCACGTGATAACGCGGATGAGGGGCGTCAGATTGAGGGTGCTTGGCGCGTCTGTGGCGACTCGAGTCAACAACGATGCGAATCTCAGCGCCAGGGTCAAAAATGTCTTTTGAGATATCAGGGTGACTTCTGAGTGCGTTGTGGGCGTCTGGCACAGGTTATGAAGATTTGATATGTTGTGTGTGGGGTAGCGCATTGATAATGGGATTCTCGTTGTTCTGTCCGCAGACGCGTTTTATGACATCGCGGTTGCTCCGTCGGGAAGGCACGCTAATGCCCCAAGCGGCAAGGCGTGATTAACTGCAGCTCGCATGTTGATTCGCGCACAGGTCTCTGTTTGTTGTTTACCAGAGCTCGATCCGTCTCCATATATACTTTGCTTCCAGCCCGGCTGCTGTTGTCACCACCACGTCTCGTGTCGCCCGACAACCGCTGTTCGAGTATCTCATTGCCGCCAAGTTAGATGGAGAGTTTTGTTTTATCGTCCTCTGTTTCGTAGCGCTTCAACACCTGCGCCGCCCCTATCGAGCTCGTCGCCGACACTCATTCCGTTCGCGATCGCTGCCGAGACCACCATTCGCCCAAGCAGCTATTAACATCAATTGGAAGACACACAGCAAAATGGACGCAAAGGTAAGTGCTCATACCTGCTTCCCTTCACTCTGTCGCTCAGCAAGCGACTATTTTAATGTTTACCGACGACTTGATATTGATATCACGAGTTTGATTTTTCACACCCTGGCAGTCACTAACTCGCTTTCCGTAGCCGCAGCGTCCTCTGCGGGGGCTTCGTGTCCGCGACGAGAACATGCTGCCTCAGTTACCAGCCGGAAAAGCTCTTAGGCAGGGCAAATCTGTGTCTGCGCTGAACGGCCTCTCGATGCCTGCTGGAGCCATTAAGCCGGCCGCTAAGCGGGCCCCTTTTGCAGATGTCAGTAACACTACAAGGCAACTCACCGCGAAAGACGACATCCATCTTGCTGGCAAGAAGAAGGATACCCTAGTGCTCAAGGACCCCGCTGCGACCGCAGTCAAGGAACTCGAGAAGCCCGGCGCATTGCTACGTCCTGCCCAGCGTCCGCCACCGACCACAGCCGCAAAAGCCAACATATCAGTCAACGTCGAAACAACCGAGTCTGTTGTTTCAAAGCAGATCACCATCGATGCCTCAACCAACGCTCGCAAGATTATAGCCAAGAAGCCAACCACCATCTTCCATGAAGCTAAGGCTGAGATTCGGCCTACAGGTACCGCAACTAGCGTCCTGACACGACAAGCATTGACGACCCGGACCAATTCATTTCCCGTTGAGGACCGTGCGCTAGAGCCATCAGCTGTTCGCCCAATCGAGGCCGAGGTCGATATCCCTGCGCAAGAAGAGGATGAGGCGGTGAAGATCAATACAGAAGAGAACTATGAATACCTGGATGCTCTTGAGGAGCAAGCGCGTGTCATTGAGCAGGAGCGCAATGACGAGCTTGCAAAACTCAGCCAAGAGGAGTTCTGGGACGAGGATGAAGACGAAGAGTATTACGACGCCGACGGGTACACAACGGCGCGGTCTCTTCGTTCGCGTGGTGATAACACAACTGGTGGGGTTACATTGGTGCTTGCACCGCGTGTGACAGCAAAGACACAACGTGAGCTCGAGGCCGCGAGACATGCTGTGGAGTTGCACCGATCACCGGAGGATGTCGAGGACGAACAGTGGGACACATCAATGGTTGCCGAATATGGCGACGAGATCTTCGAGTACATGCACTCTCTCGAAGAGAAGATGAAGCCCAACGCCAACTACATGGACAACCAAGCCGAGATTCAATGGTCGATGCGCTCAGTTCTTATGGACTGGCTTGTTCAGGTTCACAATCGCTTCACGCTCTTGCCCGAGACGCTCTTCCTCGCCGTGAACTACGTGGACCGCTTCCTTTCCGCCAAAGTGGTCTCTCTGGGCAAATTGCAGCTTGTCGGCGCCACTGCCCTTTTCGTTGCTGCCAAATACGAGGAGATCAATTGTCCTTCGGTGCAAGAGATTGTCTACATGGTCGATGGGGCCTACACAGCAGACGAAGTCCTCAAGGCTGAGCGATTCATGCTCAGCATGCTACAGTTCGAGCTGGGCTGGCCGGGACCGATGAGCTTCTTGCGCCGAATCAGCAAGGCCGACGACTACGACCTCGAGACACGCACCCTAGCCAAGTACTTCCTTGAAATCACCGTCATGGACGAGCGCTTCGTCAGCTGTGCTCCAAGCTTTGTGGCTGCTGGCGCCCATTGCCTAGCCCGGCTCATGCTGAAGAAAGGCGAATGGGTACGTGGTAATCTACACATTGCTCGAATGTATGCTAACTTTTGCCAGTCGCAAGCTCACGTTCACTACTCTGGCTATACTCTGAGCCAGCTACGACAGCTTGTCTCTTGTATGATGGAGTGCTGCGACAACCCTCAAAAGCACCACGCCGCTGTTTACGAGAAGTACACCGACAAGCGCTACAAGCGCGCATCCGTTTTCGTCGAGACCGAAATCGCAAAGGGGTTCCAGCTTCCGTTCGCCTCAAGAGACAGTCTTGCGGGTCAGACTTGGAGGCGAAAGTGAATACTTCCTCACTTACCTCCTCACCGGCCCTTGACTTTGACACTTGTTCTGACGAGCTTGCAGGTGTCGCATGACAGCGCACTTGATCTCTCACCAGAACGTCACTACCTTCAGTAATCACCAACATGGCCATCATCGAAATCTCCTTCATTCTTGTTTATTGCTTCCCGACAGTAGCACAAGACGTTTTGCCTGCTTCCCGGAACACGGTCACGACCAGCAACATCCACTACCCTTAGGAACTCGACAATCACTTGGCACCTACGGCTTTTCTGTCTGAAAATCTCAGACTGCCCTACAAGCGCTCTCGCCGACCAGCAAAGCGAGCACAGCGCCACCACAGCGCCATCACAGCACCATTTCCCTTTCAAGTATATTTTCAGCATTGCGAGCATGGCGGACGCGTCACGACGACACGAAGTCATGAACATCAGCACAACACACCAGTTTTTAATTCCCCCCACACCATGACGTGGAAAGATTTCCTTAACAAGCTTCTTGGCTTCTTGTCGCATTGGTTCCGGAGGTTTTGGTTTCTTGAGGAGTATAGACAGACATCGCGCTATGTGCGAGTCGTCCGGGGGTCTTAATCTGCTTTGGCGTCATGCAATCGTCCCATGGGCGAGTAGTCGAGAAAAGCTAATTAATGCTTGTATCCTTCAAAACCGCTTGCATTAACACATAATGTTGCTAATTAGGAGTGATTGTACGGTTGACATGCCAACAGTCGCGTCACATTCCCGACCTCTCAGCGGCATACAATGAACAGGATCACAGCAGTGACAACCATGCACAAGATCATCTCGACTCATAGTTTGGCATTGGCTTCCTGGGCTGCTAAACTTAACTGCAGTCGCACTTGATGCTGGCTGGTCGTGTACCAGACCGTCGCCAGGTCAACCAGCCCGCAAGCAGGCCGGCAGAGCGTGCTCAGTGACTCATTGTTCCTAATGCAGCATTCGCATACTGCGTCACCGTATCAACCAGCCCTGTGTTCCAACCCTCGTTTCAGACCACATCCAATCGGGACCAAGGTACTCTGCCTTGCCGTGCGATCGCTCGGGTATCTCAATATAACTGAAAACTGCCGTTTCGTGGTTCTTTGCCTCCTTCATTTCCTTGGCTGAGGTGTTCCGCTTGCGTGGAGGCTCGACTGCCGACTCACTGCGATGCGGCTTCTGCTGGTGCGATCAAGACAACTGAGTCGCCTGCGCCAGGTTAGCTCTGTGTCTAGGTAGTCGAGCGCATCAAAGACTGACCTCGTACGAACAGCATCTCGCTCTGCTTTTTAACCGTCCTGACGCGCGGCTCCTGGTCGTCCTCTTCTTCCTCAGCCACGAATATTGTTTCCTCGACGTCGCCGAGAACGAGGTTGCAATGCGAATCGTATGCCTGTAATGGCTGTTAGCCTCCTGCTGAGTACCAAATCGCAATGAGCAAACATACGTGTAACCTGCCCTTCAATTCGCGATCGCCACGCAATTTGACCACTACGATCTCATCAATGCATAGGCGCACGAGATCGAGCGGCTCGTTGGTCTCTTCCTTGTCGTCCATTGTCGTCTTGGTGTTGCTGGGTTGAGCTGTGGTAGAATGATCACCGAACTTTGGCAACTGCGATCACGGCTTGGCGCGGGGACCTTCCTCGCGAGTACGTGGAGCTAGCCAGATCTATCCACTAGCGCAGTGGATTGCGTCAGGCCTAGGCTCGTGGTGACTTGCTCGATGTCTCAACAACCTCACCACCAGGATACAGCAAAAGCAACACATTATCGCCAGATTCACACACGCCTGATCAACGGCCCAGCTCTACAACGCACTCGTTCACGACAGTTTCTTGGGTTACTAACACCCGCCCCGCTACCATGGCTGAGCTAGGTGGGCAGAAACAGGAAAAGGAAGAGAACCCAATCTTGGGGGCGCGTCCGCCGGTCACTGATCCGATCACATATCTCACCATTGTGGAATATAATCTGACGGAGGAGAATTTGCCAATCTTACATCAGGCCCTGCAGGATCCTGAGTTGACGGCTAACATCGGCTGGGACCTTATCCACCTGCTGCTCCCACTCCTCCCAGCATCTGAAGAGTGTCTGCAGGATATTGCCACGAAGGGCAATCCGAGGGAATGCGTCTTGAAGGTCACAGAGGCACTGCGGCTGCTGGAATTTCAAGATTTGCACGAGGAGACAGATGAGGAAGGACATGAGGATGTCGAGGAGGGCGGGGCAAATCTTAAAGTACCAGACGTAGAGGTGGGGGAATCGAGCACGAGTCCTGCATTCTCACGTACAGTTCTGCCGCCCCTATCGGTACTCAAGTTCGAGATTCTCCTCGACCTGTTGGCCACATTGCATAGGAGGGTGAAGACCAAGCTCCCAAGTCGCTTCCTTTCGACCAGCCTGCAAGCCGTCCTTCTTGCCTTTAACCGGGCAAACATGCACCAAGAAGAGCTCACATTGGCCGCAATTAAGCTCGTCAAGACACTGTCTGGAACTAAGAGGCCACACCTACCATCGAGACGAAGCAGCGGCAACCTTTTGAGCCGTACCAATACGAATGAAGCTCATGCTGACCCAGAGGCACAGGATGAAGCACCGAATGCCGATGAGTCGACGCTGGTTAATCGTTTGCTTCAGTCGTTCATAACGCATATCCTTGAGGACTATGTCCTCTCCTTGACCTCAGACGACGATGTTCCAGGTCTGTCGTGGGCCAGCAGGTTGATGGAGAAGTACGAACCGCGCAGAATACCGAACAAGCCGAATTACCAGAAGTATGCAGATCGATTTGCAGAAGACGAAGATCTGAGGTCTAGAACTGCTATTCTCGGACAGGTGGTAGCTTTGGCGCAGGATCTTGGGCTGAAGACGGAGGAGCTGGTCTCGACCATTCTAGATCCGGAGATCGAGAAACGCGGGATTCCAGGCACCGAGGACGAGCCGCCCGCTACTGCTGCCGACATACCATTATCGAGAACCGGTGCGCTCATCTTATACACTGCACGCAATGTCAAGCAAGAGCTGTATGCGGCGGCTCATGGGGATGAAAGGACCTCGCTTCCCATCTTCCCGGATCACGCGACAATACTCCAGAACTTCGTCGGCGCGCTTGGCCCGCAGACAGTCGGTCTTGAGCCAGAAGCACTTCTCGACATCATACTCGCCCTCGGTCTCGTCGCGCTCGATAACAACAACATCGGTGAGCCCCAAGACGATGAGTCTTTCGCACAGTACCTTCAGACCGTCTCGCTCATCTCCGCCAACACACCCTCCCCCAGCCTGCGAGGGCATGCGCACTACCTCACGACCACCACTCTGCGTTCCCATCCCCATGACCTTGTCCGCCTGACCTTCATCCGGGATACCCTCGAACACTGCCCGTACGAGAACCTCAAGGCAAGCGCAGTGTCATGGCTCAAGGGCGAGACCCTCGAGGCAAACGACCCACGGGCCAATACTGACGACGACACTCCAACGTCCATCTTCGCAACTCCCGTCGCGCTACAGACCGTGGCTCCTTATCTCTGGCCAGACATCAGCGGCCACTATGCCTCGAAGAGCGTCGACATTGGCGATTCATGGATGCAGTTCCGGCAAGAACTCGGGTTCTACGTTGCCGCCCTCAACTTCTACTACCTCTTGCTCCAGGCGCAGCACCTGCATGAGCCCTTGGGCGTCAAGAGTCTCGATGTCACACATTACATTGAGACGTTGAAGAAAGTTGCTGCGAGCTTCCAAAAAGAGTTGGTGGAAGGAGGCGAACTAAGTGCCGTAGTTGAAGAAGGAGAGGCGAAGGAGCAGGCCTTGGCTGATGTAGGGTTACTCCAGAAGGTTATCGAGTGGGTAGAGGGCGGTCAGAAGAAGATGTAATCAAACCTCAGCAGACGCTAGTGTAGTCATGACCTGAATGTAAGAAAGCTCAAGCATCGACGTCGCGTTTGCAAGTGAGGTGAAACTTCGCAAAAACACTGTTCGCACAAAGCGTCACGTGTGTTGGCACTATGCGGGTGAATCACCACGTCTACAGACAAGTATGGCAGGCACGAAGTGAGTGAAGATGTAAAAAGATCCTTGTGATCTAGGTGCCTGTGTAGATGAGAGAGAACCACCACGAGATCTTCTCACGACACGGACAACCCAAAATGTTATCCTTGATAATGGCTGGCTGCTTCACAGTGGGTACGTGTGTATAAAACAAGGCACGCAGTAGATGCAAAGAGTGCAGCTAATAGAGAAGGCTGATCGTGGGAGTGCAAGACAAACGTCGTCCAGTGTTGACGGTTGGGGCTTGTCAGCAGATTCTTGTCAGCCTTGTCAAGCACGACCCTGCCTCTTTCTCTCGTTCAGCTCATTGTGCAATTGTGACGAGTCAAAAAAAGACGCAACGAAAAAAAGATCGACCGATGCAGGACTCGAACCTGCAACCTTGGCCTATTCCAACGTCTGAAGACGGAGTATATAGGAGGGCCACGCGCTACCATTGCGCCAACCGGCCAGTTTTGAAGAGTCTTCAATACTGAGATGAGGTTTCGGCATCCAACAACGATTATAAACTAAGCATCTCAGTAGAGCAATGAGACGCTGAGCAGTCTTCACTGCTTGTGTCCAGGACAATTTCGGCAAAGTGGTTGCGACGTTCTTTGTTCGTCAACGTGTGCCCTCGTCTGGATTGTGTGCTGAGTGGGTCAGGGGCTGGAACTCCATACGGGTCCAGGGATTTCACTCCGACGTGCAGAAAAGGCCCGAGGGTTGATATACAGATATCATGATACCAGCTGCTTCACTATTGTAGTCAGGGATCGCGTTCTCAAGACAGAGCCTCGGAGGTATTGGTGTGCAAGGATTGAGCACGCAATGTTAGAGTCGATTACAAATGTAGCAAGGGCCCCAATCCAGAGCCTCATCTCGTTTAGCAGCGAGTCTACACACAGCCAATTCCACTATCTTCTAGCCTTACTCTTTGCAAGCACTGGCCCTTCGCAAGTCTGAGTTCAAGATTGTGAGTTCGCTGCCAATCAGCTTGCAGACGTCAAGATCTCGGAGGCTCACGGCAAGACCTTCCCACCTGTTACGTTTGTGTTCCACCTTCCAGTCAACCTCACCAAATTTGTGCCGTGTAGCGAAATTTTGGAAGAACCGCGAAAAATGGTATGCGCGCCTCAGAGCTGCGAGTCCTGATGATCAGGATACTGAATACCACGTCAAGGTTCATGCAGACGCGTCTAGTTTTGCAGATGGCTTGACCAAGCAAGAGGTGTACGCGCAGGTTCTGGAGCAGGCCAGGGCGCTGTTCGACGGACAGAGAAACTGGGTATGCGCGGACTAAAGCTTGAGATCGCAAAATGTGCTGACTGACCTCCAGGTCTGGTATGTGAACGGGTTCTCAACAACCACCGCGACAAGCCTCACAGAGGCAATGGCGTTGGCGCGCAAACAAGGACTAACTGCTTCGTAGCAACTTCGCAAACGCAGCTTCCCTCCTGTGGCACGCGTACCACTCCCTGCCTGCTCCGTCATCTAGCGTCAACTGGAGTGGCTTCTACTTCCTCGACCCGTCTAACCCACGGCAACTTCTGCTTGGGCCGTTCCACGGCCAAGTAGCATGCCAGACCATAGCTTTCGGGCGCGGTGTCTGCGGGGCTGCAGCACAGACGAAGCAGACGCAGCTTGTGCCTGATGTGGAAAAATTCCCCGGGCACATTGCTTGCGACGGTGCGAGCAAGAGCGAGATCGTTGTGCCAATCATCAAGGAAGGAAAGGTGAGTCGATGGCTCCCGCGTTGCGATACGTGTGACTAATGCATTCAAGGCCGTTGCTATTATCGACATCGACTGTGCAGAAGAGGATGGATTCACCGAGGAGGACCAAACAGCTCTGGAGGAACTGGCCATTCTGCTCGCCGAGTCCTGCGACTTCTGAGCGTGCATGCAGACGCTTGGGGCAATTGTTAAAAGTATTCGACGACGCAGGGTATGAGGTGGACCTAACATGATCATTAAGACATTACGGTCACCCCCGAGTAGATGTGCACTAGCCTAACATGATCAATAAAGACATCATGGCAGCAAAATCCGACCGTGATTGGAGTATCGAAATAGCGTGCCTTGACGTGAGTGCCTCCAACTGTATCTGACCGTCCAAGCCGCATGTGTTTTTTGCGCAGCCACACGTCACTATCAGTTTTGCTCGGGTATTCCTGATCCATGACGATGTGGCAAAGCCAACATAGGAAGGAGACAGTGTGAGCAGGAGAAGGTGCGCAAATGATGGAGGAAAGTACCGACAGCGTGGCAACGTTCGTTCGGTCTCGACATTGCCACCTTGAAGTTGACCATCGTTGTGGTAGGAAGGACGGGTGCAGCAAGCGTCCAGGAAATGCCTGTCACTCGCAAGTTTGAGAACAGAAGCAGCAGCGTTGGGGATGCAGGAGGTCCCCACACAGGATTAAGAAGCAACTCAGGCTACGACAGACACGATGTACTAGAAAAGGCAGTCGCTGGGAGATGTCCTGCATTCATTTGGTCTTGACTGAACATTGGTATCACCACGTCTAGTTGACTTCGCTGCATACGTTCAAACCCGTGCAGCACACATATCTGCCAGAGCCCTAGTCCCAAGGTCGACAGTTCATGAACTTGTTCCCGCACAGTTGTCCCGAGCGTCCACCGAGGATGTCGAGAACCCAAAACTGTCCCATGACGACTGATGCCCAAGATATCAGGCAGTATAATCCGACCCAGACGTAGAAACCCATCTCTCTAAGCGATTCGCATACACTTGAAGCACAATGCAATATTTGTGTGAGTGGGGAGGTGGTAAAGATGAGTGCCACAGATAGAGCAACGGCTGAGAGCGCGATGAGTGTGTGGTGCATGTTGCTGGTGGAGAGGATCGAAGTCTTCGGGCGTGGGGAAGGTTGAGCGTTCTGGTCTCAGTCCTGTGGAGATTCGTATTTGGTAACTGAAGCTGAATGGGTGAAGTGGACAAGACGTTTCTAGGGGCTCAGCGATATTATATACTTCCTGCGTTTGATCAGGCGAGGGGTCGTTGGTGCCTGCCTCGTCGTTTGCAGCTTCTGTACACGTGGTTGTTTGTTCGCCTGAGGCCCGTTCGTTATTCCTCGACTCGGGAGTGTTCGCGGGCTCTGGGAACATCATAATATAAAGACAGTGAGCAGCATTTTCAGAAATTTCTCCCATGATGGACGTGGAAGTTTGGGTCTCGTTGCTGTGTTGGAAATTATGGTGAGATCTGGCTTCGGCTTTTCGAAGTACACTGAGGTTTTAGGTATACAAGCGAAGGACAATGTGACTGCAAACCCTTCAATAGATCGCAACGTGACAGGTTTCCTCACACTGCTTGTCAATGCCATGATTGTGGCTGAGCCTCGATCACTTTGTGAGGTTGCCAACAATGACAATCATCCATAATGAGTGCACAATCTCAAGGGGGCAAAATACCCTGGTTAACAGTGAAGGAGGCCTCGAGATAGCACCTGATCGAGCCATTCACTCACCCAATGCCGTCTGAAGTAGATTCGATTTTCCGACCCTTCTGCTCTATTAATCCCCCCTCCCCTTCTGTTCTTCTGCACCAACATCAACTACACATCTCGCAACGCAGCCACAATGTCAGACTCTGACAGTGTGTTTCCCAATGTCGCATTCGACCCACGCGAACCGACCCCAAAAGCTGGAGTTACTACCACCATCGCCACACGCGTAGAGGGCATGTCCTTGGAGAACGCTGATCCATCTCTTCATCTGATTCGTCGCAACGACCAGGCCACAGTTCTGAATGACCCCACTTCAACATCCGTATCCTCTCGCACCCATACGGACCCTCTGGCCAATGCCTCGTCTTCAGGCTCACTGACTGTCACAACGGCGAAGCATGGTCGCAGGATCTCGACCACGATCACGCACAACGATGTGGAGAAGTGGATGGATAGAGGTACTTACGGCGACGAGGTGCCAGACAACCAGAATGAGGTCGCTGAGAATGTTGCGTGTATGGACAAGACTGGTGTGAACGCTGGCCAGGTGCAGAAGACTGACACCGAAGACGTGGACGGACTGAGGAAGATTGAGCAAGACTCACACGAGGACCCCAGCCAGGCTGAGAAAGAAATCACTCGTATCACGGTGGAGTCCACTGCAGCCAACTTGCTGGCCGACCAGGAAGTTCAGATGGCCGACTCGATCGTCGTTGGCATGCGGTGCGATCATTGTGGTGGAAAGATCGTTTGGACTAAGGCAGGAGACTATCTGATGGTCTGCCAGAAGTGTAAAGAGCCGCAGTGAGAGACTGGAAGGAGCAGACACGGGTTGGACAAAGTACGCCTTCCACTTTAGTGCATACACTGGGTTACCATCGTCCGAGCATTGCACGCGGCTTGTACTGGCATAAGGATTGATCTTTCACATTACGTACCGTGAATACCATATGTTTCGACAGTTTTCTAGAGTAACAGAGAGACACACAAATCAATGTACTAAGACATTAAAGGGAATAAGTGCTCAATGATCGTGCTTGTCGGTGATGCTCTCCCAAGCGCCTCTCGTTAGACGCTTAGTGTCAGTGTATACCAATCACTAGACCTGACACATCTTTCTGACTGGTGATTGATGCCAGTGTGTAAGGTCTCTTGAAAGTTTGACCTCCAGTTGCACCCTCCATGTTGCATCATACCTTGAGCGCTTTACAGTACCCTCGGGCTTGATTCGTGCGCTTTGACAACTAGAACAGCAATTCTAGACCGAGCCTTAATTGTCTGGCACCAGCCGCTGTTATCAGCGAGGGCCGCGTGGCCAGAGATGAAACATCAGGACCGATATATGTTGCGATGCTGACGCAGTGTTGCTTACCTCTCTCCCCACCACCACCGATGAGTCGACTTCTGATCTGAACTAAGGACTTACGCGCAGTAGAACATGCTGTGCTTCTGCCCAGCGGCTCGAGTACGATTTGTCAAGCGTGCAGCTCACGTGTTTCGCCGCGCTTCATGGCCGGAGATCGTCAAGGCCGTCCCGCCTTCAAAGCTCATTGATCGTGAGCTGGTGAGAGACTTGATGTTGCCGTTGACCTGCTTTCATCGTGGCGACACGTGCGAACAGCGTGGGGGTCTGTACAGCCATGTGTGTGATAAGGTTTAGTCACAAACGAGGCTGCTTCAGATGAAGACGCAGTCTGCAAACTGGAATGGGGCCCTTCACTGAACAAGGAGAGCCTAAATCCCACTCGAAATGTTGCTGGCGACAGGAGCAGTCAAGGTTCTGTTGGGCGAATGCTCCACTGGCTAAGGCGAGGTTGGTCTCCGTTGTTGAGTTCGCCTCTTTCCGCTAAGTGGAGCCGGTGTGGACACTGGGGCGCGGAAATTGAAGGCAGTTCTTGCGACTGGGGTCGCATCCGTCTCGCGATGGCAAGACAATCCTTGTCCTGAACATGTTTTAAACACCTGAGGAGATCGTTCTATCGTGACATCGGCGACGTCACCGAAACAGGGTCTACATGCGTTGTTCAGTCTGGCGAATTAAAGGCCTGGAGATAATTCAAGGGTCTAAGGAGCGGCAGACCACGAGCGTGTTAAGTCGCAACTCCAGAATTTATCGTCTACCGATGCACACCGGGTTGGGTTGTGGAAAGACGGCGACATCATTTCGTATAGCTCTCCACTCAGCGTCTTTGCAGCTCTGACAGTGTGTGCGTCGGGCCGGACACCAGACGTCCATCAAAAGCGCCTGTGAGCAATTGCCGGACAACTGTTTCGGGAAGCGGGCGATCGAAACGCCGAGGCAGGCGACTCAGCGGCTGGCACTCTTGGAAAGCTGCAAGGTCACGGTTACAGTGGTAGTTGGCGCCATCGGGACGGGTGGTGCCCAAGAACCGAGGAATCCAGCCCGTAGTGAATCGGAGTATAGCGACGGAAAGAAGAAAGCGACTAACTGGCAAGCGAAGCTCGGATTCCGTCATATGGTACAGTAACGCACGAAGCGGTTTTCGCAACGACTCAGGAATGCGCCCTTGTAACCTGGTGGTCAAAGGCGCACAGGAAGGTGTTCAGAGCAAGGTGGCCAATAGGCAATCGGCAGGCTCTTGAAGGATGTGGCGAGGTACTTACAATGAACCTTTAGACCAGGATGCATGCCGCTGAGGCAGCTATACGCACAGCCAAGAATTGATGGAGTCAATCGATGGAAAGCTGGGCCGGCGCGTTGTACGTAGGTGCCATTGACCTTTAATCTGAAGACCTACCCAGCGCTCTGTTGACTTTACAACTCTCGAGCCCCGAGCGCTTGCGGCCTGCATGTGTAACATGCTCATGTCAAGCCAGAAGGCTGGTGCAACATAACAACTGCGAACCGTTCGTTCGTGCAGGCCGTTGCAGAGGATTTGTAGGCTCTGCGCTTCTAGACGCGATCAGCACACTTCTTACTTACCGCGGTCTGCCTTACTTCTGCGCGGGATCGAGGTGGAATACTTCGGCTCCTGCGCAGGATGCGCTGATAGGATCAGCGGCTGGAGTGTAGCATGCACAAGCAGTCAAGATACGAGTGGCAAGCGTCTGGGGAAAGGGTGAGGATAGTGGGGCATACGTGCGCCGGGCTACCCATCTAAGTTAAGCACCCAAACAGACAATTGGTTCCGTTGTTGCATGTGTTCGTCAAGCAATGGTACGGACGGCAGAACGCAGACGCTCGTCATCGAGTCTCTGCATAGATTCCGTGTCGGTCGGAACATGTTTGCAGTTTGTATCGTCAACCTTCCGTCCCGAGGGTCGTAAGATGGTGATACGTCATCCGCTGACTGGCAATGGTTAGGTAGTCATGTCGCGAGTACCAGCGCTAGCTGTCGTAGGCACACCATGTACAGCGATACAAGGTACTGCATCATGTGCGCATATACCTCGTAAGTGACATGTTCGGCAACATCTTTGCAGGTATTGGCCGGGCTTCGTCAATGTATCGATTGTGGAAAGAGCCCAACCATTGCGCGACACGGCCGTACCGGCAAGTCAAGTATTGCTAGCAATAAACGTGCTTAGAAGAGTAGCGAGCGGCTCGCCTCTGCGGAAAGTAAAGCCGGTCAGCACATCTTAAAATTCGGCGAGCGATCTTTCGAATTCCATGCCGCAAGGTGGGGCGACAATTGATTGAAGCAGTCAAGTGCAGATCTCAAACGTCAGTTGTTCTGCAACGTGCAAAAGAGTATTCAAGCGGCTCCTGACTTGATTAGCAACCAACATCGAGCCAGCTATTCTGCAGGGCAGTCTGGAGAGCATGTCGCCCAGCCGGGTTGACGTAGTCTGTGGCTTAGCTGGTGAAGTAGAAGAGACGTCGGCGCTGATCTCATGAGCTTAATAGCACGCATGTATTACAATAGCATCAGACCATTCTGCATACGCAAGGACCAACGTCACCTTTTGCGCCAATTTTGGAGCGTGAACATTGGAAGTCGCTGCAAAGCGCCGTGACACTACACAGTGGGCTACCCACTGGCGTTGCAGGAGCTTCAGATGCGGCGAGGAACACTCTGCGACTTTGCAACATCCGCCTAGAATAGTTGTCAAACGCGATGACGTCTCAATGGTGAAGCTAGGAGAACGGCGGAGAATGCTGGATGGCTGGCCGTCGCAGCCTGCGCGAACAGCGCGTTGTCAGGGCCCGCTCTGGAGGGTCATGTGCAGTAAAATAGTACCCACAGATCCATTATTGGCGGGTCTCTGCATTGATACAAGACGTGTACTGGACAGGGTCCTTTGTTTCCGAGTCTTACAGGCTCGTCGAAAATGGCTCTTGTTAGGCTGGCCCAAAGCTGTGGCCCTCCTGTGGCCATATGGTCGACAACGTGCTCCGGCGCAGGCCCAAGAACCTCAATTGAAGGCCGATGCAGAGGCATCTACCTAGCCGAGCAGGAGTCGCAAAGACGGCCCTGATCAGCGTCAGCGAACCGTGGTGTGGCAGCGCTGCAGCGACGGGCCAGGGTCGTGGCCTGGGTCTTCAAAGGAACTGGCAAGCCGTTTCGGAGCAGTCAAGGTGGGCTGTAAGCGGCGCCAATCAAGGGCGCGCTTGGAGTGCGCCGGATCTAAGCTGTTCTGAGACTGTGGGGAAAGCATGCGTCCAGCAGCGGTTGGGCCACTCGACGGCCCCAGTGTGTGTTTCCGCAGCCTCCATTTTTCGCGACTCCAGCTTCCCCAGACTTTTGCGCCCGCGGACGCCCGCGCAGCGCTGACATCGGTGAAGCGGTCCCGTTGCTGCAGAAGTAGGTAAGGGTACGTACTGCGTAGGCGGTTGCGGCCATTATCCTGTTCGGTCGCCCTGTGCAGTCGCCTGGCCGCGTCTTCATGGCGCTTGGCTCTGGTGGCTGTATCTACTGTAGTTCGGCGCTTGTTGATGGCCGTCCACACCTGCTTGTCCTGCGATCGTGAGGGAGTGCGCGCGGCCACGGTTGCATGGTGGGCATCTGTATTCAATATTGCACTAGATACCATCAACTCTGTCCAGACTGAGAACAGGGTTGTGCCGTGTATGTTGAGGCCTTTCATAAAACTCGACCCCGTCCGGGCGTACTTTGATAAACTTCTATGGGCAAGTGACATTGATGCCCGCCGCGAGTTAATTTAGGGCCCGCTACGCGGTGGCACCTGCCAATCTTCCAGCCTGGCGATATTGGGGACCAATTCTATCAGAGCAATCAGGGGCAAAGTGAGAGCGAGCAGCTCCGGACGGTCAGTCTCGACTGTTCGTCTTTGCTGTGCGTGACAACACGAGGCCCACAGCGTTCGCGCTGCTCCTGCACTGGGCCGAGGCCTGCGTCCGCAGACCCCTGTGGCATTGATGTGGCCAAGCAGCGAGGCAGCGACGACTGCGCGCCGTCTGAGGCGCTGCGATGCCTGCCGGCTTCCGAGCGGGTCGTCCAGCGTGAGGATCAGCGAGTGCTGTTCATCGCTGCCGCCTCTAGGAGAAGTGTGCATATTCGGGCCCTTGTCGGACAACGGAGGCAGACCCTGGTCACGCTAAGCGTCGACGGCGAAAGCGCGATACCGTTCTCGATGGCCCTGGTGCTGCAGCAAGCCCTGCTGGAGGCGTCCGCTGCCGAACAGCTCTGGGGTCTAGCTTGGAGCGTTGGTGTGTCATGCAACCGCGCGCGCAGCCTCTGGTTCGCTGCTTTGGCCCTGGACGATCTGCTTACCTGGGGACTTGCGCCGTCTGCTGGACGTTACCTCTGTCTCCGTCGTCACACCTCGTGCGGACGTTGTCGCTGTTATTCTTGACTGTCGTAGTCGCAATCGTTCCTTCTCTGTTTCTCTGAGTGAGGAAGGCGCACACATCCCGGTCAATACCCCAGCTTTCGGCAGCCCCTCCACTGGCTTTCCAGGACTCCCGGCCAATTGCAGTGCCGCGAGCTCGAGAGCTTGCCGATTGCTCTCACTGACGCTGTGACTGCGTTGCATCTTGGGTTTCGCACCACAAACGGCGCGAGTGAGCAGTCTCGCCGTCATTGCGTGCTGTTTGCTGGTCCCCACTCGCAGCCTGCATCGAATCCTGTACATCCGGGCGCTCTACAACTCTGGGACCAGCTACCGGGCCCTTCCGTGAACACACATTCGCACTGCACATTCAGTCAGCGAGCGGGCCGACTAGTCCAAGGACAACTACCGTTCCCGTGGTTCTTTTCAATAATTCATTATCGTCCGACCTCCAGTCCGAGCCGTGCCTGACACTCTTCGCTAGTCCGAGGACCATAATCCACCGTCGGCTCTCACTTCAGCAGCCTCTTTCCACGCCCAATTGGAGCTCCTCAGGCAGCTGGACTGGACTGCATTGTTATCTCTGCATCATTTGGACCGTCTCCTGCCTTGCACTGAAAGACTGGGTCACGGCCCCGGTTATCGGACTCAACACGTCTCAGCGTGCGTTCAACACCCGAACTCGAGTCCAAAAGGTATGGCCTCCCACTCATTTAATTTTGGCAAAGGGACATGTATGACTTACCGACGTTCCCAGATTAGCGGGACCTGAGTATTCCACTCTTTGTCTATTCTTTCTCGGCGAGTTCCCGGATCCGCGAGTTGACCCAACTTAATCCGGCGACCCCAGATCAGCATAGCAGCCTTAGCAGCCTTAGTAGTCCTTCGCCTAGCGACTCGAGACTCTAAGACAGTGCGTGTGTCGCCAGAGAGCTTGCCGTGGGCGTCGAAACAGCTCGACTGTATCAGCAATATTTCAACAATGTCGAACCAGCGAGCGGAGAACAGCCCTACGGGGCCTGTGAACCTACCGAGCGACGAATCAGGAAGCAGTAACGGTGGCAGCAGCAACAGTAAGCCACAACAACCACCGCGACCGGTCATGGCTAACCACATTATTCAACCGCAGATTCCGTACAAACAGCTAAGCCAGAGACCACGCAGCCTCCTGCCTCTACCTTCCCCCCACCAAAGACCGATAAGCCACGGCCGCACGTCTGCACCACCTGCACCCGCTCATTTGCACGACTAGAGCACCTCAAGCGCCACGAGCGATCACATACCAAGGAGAAACCTTTCGAGTGTCCTCAATGCGCAAGATGCTTTGCGCGGCGCGACCTGCTCTTGCGCCATCAGCAGAAGCTGCACCAGCAGGGCGCGACCTCTACAAGACCGCGAAATGCACGACGAGAAAGCACGACCGGTCTGCCACCCAACACTGCCACAAACCGCGTTCGCAAGAACTCCATCTCAAGTAATACTGGCAGTATCATTCCTGGCACTGGAAGCATGCGGCCGCGCGCCAACACCATTGGTGCAATCGATGCCAGCTTCCTTGCACTCCACAACGCAACTATGTCTCCAGGAAATGGGGTCCATCCAGGCCACTCACGCCATGCTAGCATATCTGGGTTCGGTGGGCCGAGTCAGTTCGACTACAGAGGCATGTCCACTGCGGTGGGCTCGCACGGGCAGCATCACGGCTTACCTCGGCTAGACACACATATTGGTTTTGGGGGTATGGGCGGAGGTGGGCTCCGTACTGCGCCAATACAAGGAGCGCCGGGCCCTGATGATATCGAGCTGGAGAAGTTCTTTGGCAGCTCATCCGGCTCCACGATCAACCCCAATCAGTTGCATCACTTCAACGGCAGCCTCGCCCATCCGCAGTCCCCTTTCAGGCAGTTTGCCAACCCTTTCGCTGGCAACAACCCGATTGAAGAGGATGACTTCGCATGGAGTGCAGGTCTGGAAAACCAGATGATGTTTTCGACTGAGAACGCCATTGAGGGATCATCCCCATCCGCTATTAGCACTGCAAGCCAGGGTGCTTTCAATGAGGTTATGCTAGACGGGTCAGGGCAGCCAACCTCTGGCACTATGTGGCACAACCCAATACCGACACACTCACACATCAACCCAATGGCTTTCACCGACGCCATGGCGCCTGTATTTCCGGAACTAATGATCAATACCATAGGAACGCAGGAGCTTGCAGATCCCGCAGCACAAAACGATTTCTACATGGCGTCACCGCCTCCAATTGCAGCAATGAGTCCTTCAGCAGGCATACCGGGTATGCCAAACCAATACTTCCAGGCCCCAATGACCTTTCAATCTGATGCTGGCAGCATATCTTCGGCGTCAATGAACGGCAGCGCAAGACACAGCTCCGTAACCTCTATTTCTACCGAATCCATTACGGAGGCGACAAGGCAGGCCTTGCTTGTCAACCTGCAACAAGCGCTGGCGGTAGGCAACCCGCAGCGACGATTTTCCCAGCCACAGATCAGCTCTCCCTTGTCGCAAAGCCAGAACGCAACGCTGCCAAGCACCATGGACATTCAGCGCTACGTGAACGCATACATACTGTACTTCCACCCACACATGCCATTTCTGCATATTCCGACCCTGTCCTTCGACACTCCAGCCTATACGTACCAGCTTCGCACTACTAACAACTACAATCATGACGGCATGGTTGGTGGTGGCGGCTGCCTCATTCTTGCAATGGCTGCAATCGGCGCTCTGTACGAATTTGAGCAGGTTGTGGCAAAGGAGTTGTTTGAAGCTGCTAAGAAGCTGATTCTCTACTACCTGGACGAGCGCCGTAGGGCTGGGCTGACAGCTGCTGTCAACGGTCCAAGCGCTGCGAGTGAGTCCATAAACAAGCCTCCGCTGTGGTTGGTCCAGGCCATGTTGCTGAACCTGATATTCGGTCATAATTGCGGTGACCGACAGGCAGCTGAAGTTGCAAGTACTCACTGCGCAGCCCTGGTCAGTCTTGCCAAAGCCGCAGGACTAGACAAGCCTGCGGCGCCAGAGACGATGACGCAGAGTCCGCCGTCGCACACTAATGGTGACGATACGTCAATGGCAGACGATTCGAATGGTCACGCAGATTCGCCTGTGGATATGCGTAATGAGTATAGCCAGTGGATCCAATGGAAGAAAGCGGAGGAGAGAAAGCGAACCTACTACGCTGTATTCTCGTTGTCAAGCCTGCTTGTCTCAGCATACGCCCACGCACCACGGATTCTGAATTCCGAGATCCGTCTCGACCTTCCTTGCGAAGAGGATCTCTGGTCAGCTGAAAACGCTCAAGTCTGGATGGCAACGGGGGGTTCGGTGGCTGCACAGTCCAGAAACTTGTCTTTCAACGCCGCCATGACATACCTACTCGAGGCAAGCACTCGCCAAGGCGGCGCTGTTCGTTCACACTATGGTCAGTTTGGAGGCAGCTCGCTTAACGACCAAATGGACAGTGAAATACAACCCAGCACCTTTGGTTGTTACATTCTCATCAACGCACTACACGTCTACATTTGGGAGACTCGACAGAGACACACTGGTCGTCTTTGGAAGACGCAGGAGACAGAGGCTATGCACGCCCAAGTCGAACCCGCGTTGAAAGCCTGGCAGGCTGCCTGGAGAGCCAATCCAAACCACAGTATCGAGCGACCTAGCCCATTCGGCCCATTGTCTGCGGACTGTATACCATTGTTGGATCTGGCCTACGTTCGCCTGTTTGTTAACCTTTCCCGGGCAAAAGAGCTCCTATGGCAGCGGGACTTCGAGGGCATGGCGAACGAGCTCGCGAAGGGCATCGATATTGTAGCCCAGGCCGACGGTACACCGGAGCGGTCTGATCCTGGAAAGTCTGCTTCGCCCGGCCATCTCGCACAACAACTGGACAGTGTCGGGTTTTCGGGATCTTCAGGCATCCAACCGTCTTCGAAACGCGAGAGGCACCTTCGAAAAGCAGCTTTCTACGCCGCCGACTCCCTATCAATGGCGGACAAACTTGGCGCCACGTACGCCGAATTCACCGCTCGAGAGCTGCCGAACTCGTCTGCACTTTGCACATTCGACTGCGCGCAAGTGCTCGCTGAATGGGTTGCGACAGTTCAAGACCGTGTCGGCCGTTATCTTGGTGTGCTTGGAAGAGATGATATTGATTACTCTACAGTTCCTGCGATCATGTGTCTTGAAGAGGAGGATATCAAGTTGTTGCAGAAGATTGCAGACATCTTGCACAATGCAGACATGAAGATGGCTTACGATATTTCCTGCAACAATGTCATCAACTCTGTTCCCGGCATCTCGGGAATGAGTCGTTGTGGCTTTGGTACCAAGTTGTTGATGGTAACTTCCTACATGTTATCAAAAGCCGCCGTCTGGCCTGGTAAGTTGTGTTTGCAGCAACACGTGGAACTACAGCTAAACTGAACAGCAGTTACCCAAGTGCAAGCACGCGCTCTAGAGGCACATGCGCATTGCATCAACCAACGGGCTGAGAACTCGGTCCTCGGCCATGCTTCGTAGAGAATCTCTCTGCTAGCTTGACCTGCCGACAAAATCAGCCTCACAAACGTACCATCATCCACAGCGACGACACGAATTGCACAATATCATGTTCGCAGCATCTGACCTCGATATGCCTTGCACGTTCCAGCACACTACACTCAGCTTGTTATACACCACTGTTGGCATTGAGCAGATGAGCTTCTGGGACACACTGCCATTATCTCGTAACGATATTCTTGTACAGCCTTTACGAAGCTTTGTCACGCAACACCGCGGATAGCTTCAACCTTCTTTCTAGCACGAGCCTATGCTCCGCACATTTGGGATGGGACGGCGTATGGCGTTTCAATTGCCCCGGCGAAGTATGGCATGTATCAAAAGCAACTCTAAGATTTGATTTCAGCAAGGAAATGTGTCTCCTGGGAACTAGCTAGCGAGTGGTTTCGACCATCTTAAGTCGTTCATGTTCACCACGATATCACGATTCATCGATTTTGGGTTCCGGACGGTGTTTGGGTTATTTTGGATTTACGTACACGGCAAGGAACAAAAGTCGATTCAGGTTGCCTGAATTGGCATTTCGCAATCACAATTTACATTGTTATTCAACGTCAGTATTGTGGTTTCACTTTCACGTACTTCGTATCAGAGGATGCATTTCATCGTCGATGCGGAGCCATTCTAAACCGCGCCTCACGCCAGGACTTTCTGATTGAGAGAGCGAGTGACACTGCACTACTGCGATCCAGCCACTCTACGCTTGTGCTAGCGGGAGTGAACGGCCATGTCCGCCACTCAGCCTCTGGGGAAACGCGTCGGAAGTGCCTCCATTAATCCTCGTTTGCTTCTCGCTCTCAGATTCAGGTGACTGCCGCAAAGATGCTTTCGCATGTCAGCGAATGGGCATCTAGGCTGGCCTAGAATACGAAGGCATGGCTATCTGAAGTAACGGACACTACTGTGCTCTGGAGCGCTGTTCTGACTATCAATGATCTACCGATCATGCTCAGGTCTTTGCTTCGATGCTCTAAGCTAACTACACCTCGATTGTGTGCTAATGTTACAGACCACGGGCAACGCTGGCACTGTAGAGAGCTACGGACATAGCTCTGGATTGCGCGTCATCGAACACACATGACGTCCAGCGTAGGCTACCGGCAGTTCCCAGGCTGTGGCGCAACTCCAGCTGCCCAGCATCAACCGCGATCTACTGTACTATGCGACATGTCTTCGCACCCAAGCCCCAAACCATGTGTATCAGATCGACACCCGGCACCGCCAATCCGAGCACGACCCACGTGCAAAGCCTCGTAATGCAGCAAACAAGCTCTGCGAATGCTGCGCGCCGCCCTCGAAACCCCATCATCGATCGGTATCGCATCCCGCCCCGGCGTCGCAGCCAACCGGACACAGCTCCGCCGCGGCTTGCCAGCCCGCGCGCGAACAACAAAGGCCCTGCCCACGCTCCAGCAGCACGCTGCAGGGCCGCTCGGAATCCAGATGCGCCGCGCTGCCATTAGCCTGCGGCGCTGTGGCGGCGAGCGATCGGCTGCCGCGCAGTGCAGCGCAGCGCAGCGCACGCAGTGGCGGGGCGTGGATCGGGCTAGCGCTAGCGAGTGAGGCTGTCGACGCCGTTGCGCTGCGACGTGCGACCGCTGTGTGTATCGCGGCGCTAGCGGGACTTGGGCTCTGGCAGAGTGCCCGGGCGGGCGGTCATGGGATCATGGGCGTGGAGCGCGGGGCCTCCGCGGAGACGGAGTGCGGTGATTCTGGGGGAGGGACCCGGGAGCGTGGTAGCTTGGGAGAACAGAGTTTGGGGCTTGGGAGCTGGGGATTCGGGCTGGGTTGCGTGGTTGCGTGGAAGGTTGGGACGAGGGGCGAGGCGGCGCTGTTTGCGGATACACGGCGGTCTGGCGTTGGGGGGTCTGGCCCGTGGAGGACGGGATGGGAGTGTGAGCTGTATGAGATGCTGGCTGGTACAGACATGCTTTGTCCAATGCTCGAAGTCCAAATGTAGGAACATACGTGTGTGGGATGCTTCATGTGTTTGAATTAGATTGGTATATGCCTGTACGAGTACATATATCATCCGTTTACACCGCTGTTGAAGACCGACGACTTTGCTGTTCTAGCCCTCGCTGAGCAATATACCTGAACCCACGTCAAAATGAGGACCACGCAGGCCCATGTCCCGATCTCGCTGGAACTCCTTCCGTCCCTGAGGACAGGACGTGCATTCTGCCGTCGAGAGCCGGCTTGTTGGAACCTCCAGAACTCTCGACCAGCTGACAACAAGCTTTGAGGTTACCTGCACGGCGGAGCCATACAGCGACCGAGCTGTGCAGTGTAGCAGCCTAGACAGTGCCGCTTGCTCGCCTCCGTGCAACTGCCGTTGCAGACACACGGCAGCGGGCAAGGCAGACACCGTCCACGCTGCATACACGGGCCAGTTCTACAGCGTACATGCTCCATCACGCCGCTGAGAGATTCTAGGGCCGCCAGGACAGAAATGCTGCAGGGAATCGCAGTTCGTGGATCTGATGGAAGCAGGGGTCTGTCTGAGGCCTTGCGTGACCAGAAGGCGAGGCGCAGGTGGTGGTGCAGTGCGGTCGGGTCTGACGTGGCAGTGTTTGCTCGATGTGACGCAGGTCTCACACGGTCGCGAAATCTTGCTCGAGGTGGCTGCGCTTTGCGTGGGGTTAGTGATGACGAGATACCGCTGCCAAGTACTGTCGCTGTGTATTGTTTGCTGGAGTCGCAGCAAAACCTTCTGTTACGGATTGGTGGTGACGCAAATTGCTAGAGCGCTCATTGAGCTTAGCAGTGTTCCATCAGACAAACACTGCCAGGGTCGGCGAGGGCTCTAGCAATTCGCGTCACCACCAAGCATTGCACCATCCACGGATGCAACGTGGGTACAGAAAGGTTTTGTTTGGCTCGTTCCAATGACTGCTGTCATGGCTCTAGTCAAAGTTGAAGAAGGCGTCGTTGAAGGCGGAGTCGCCGCCTTCGGGATTGTCGTAGTCGTCGAGATTGAAAAGATCGTCCAGGTTGTCCGTGGTCATGGTCTCCATAGGCTCGTCGTTGGACGTGTCGTTGCTGTCGACAGTGGGCTTGGTGTCTGCCACCTCCTGGACAGGCTTGGTGTCTTTTGTGTCGTCTACTGGCTTAGGGTCTGGCTTCGCAGGTTGGGCAGGTTCAGCAGGCTTGGGCAGCTCTGCCGCAGGCTTCGCGTCGGTGGTCAAGTCTGGCAGGTCGGACATGGTGAAGTCGAGGTCCGCGTTTGCACCTGCGGCATTGTCGCCGTCGTTGCTCTTGGCGTTCGCAAAGTCCTCCAGCCCGCGCAGCAGCGAGGGGCCCTCGTCCATGGTGAAGTCAATGTCGCCTGACATGTCCATCATGTCGTCGGCGTTGTTGCTGTTGCCGTTGCCAGCTGCGGCCATTGCGTCGCCAAACTCGAAGTCGAAGTCGAACTCCTGCTCCTGGTGGTTCGAGTCGGTCGGCGTGCCGTCGAACAGGGGGTCTGCGGGCGGCGCCTCGGCGGGGTCTGCTGCAGGCGGCGGCGCTGGCGGCTCGTCGACGGTGGCTGCGGGCTCGGGCGTGGCGGCGCGGGCGAGCTGCTCGACCGGGGGCGCGGGCGCAGGCGGTGCGGCGGGCTCGGTGCTCTCAGGCTTGACGGGGGCGGCGGGGTTCGCGGGGACGGCCACGGCCAGACGCGACTCGGCGGCCAGGCGCGCGCGCTCGGCCTCGTGCTGCTTCGCGGCGGCCTCGCGCTCGCGGCGGTGCTGCTTCAGCAGGGCGAGGTCGCGGCGCAGCACGGCCTGGGACAGGCGCACGTCGTTCTCCAGCTCGTCGAGGGCGTCGTGGAAGCGCTCGCTGGCGACGGGCACGGCGCGCTGCAGGCCCTGCTTCATGCGGCCGGTGCCGCCGCCGGCCTGGTGCTCCTTGATGAAGCGGCCGGCGGTCAGGAGCTGCGGTGGTGAGCGCGGTGCAGACGGGGGCGGCAGAGGTACCCACGACCAGGGTCAGCATGCCCTGCAGCACGTCGAGGTTGGGGTTGCCCGGCGTAGGCGCGGGCGCGGGCGCGGGCGCAGACGCCGGCGGTTCTGGCTTGACGGCAGCCATGGGGGGTGCGGGCGCGCGGAGTGTGGGCGCGCGGAGTGCTGGTGGGTGCCGTGCTGGCTGCTGTGGTGCTGGCTGCGGGCAGCGAGGACGCTTGTACGACGCGCAAAGGGTCTCCGTTAGCCTCCCCCATCGTTGCGCGCCGCTAGTGCCAGTGACAGGGCACAGCCAAGGCTCGCTGCAGTCGGCCCACCACAATGCCATTGTCGCATGGCCGCCCGGCGCGCGCTGTCCGCAGGCCGCAGCCCGCAGGCCGTCAGCCCACGCTGCACCCGCCGCGCGCTGCTCACGGCGACGCGCAGGCGGCCGCGCAGGCCCCGGCGCGCCCGTGGCCTCGCACTCGCACCGTTGCTGCAGCACCGCGCTGTAATTGCGGCGGGTGGCTCGCCGCAAGGCTAGACGGCCCGCTGCATCAGGCGCCGGTCTAATCGCTCGCAACCGCCTCGACAGCTTTCTCACTCCTCCACCCCACCGTTGGACGAAGCCCCGAAACTGCTACCTGTCGTTGTTGGCGCCGGGTCCGTTTCTCGTCTTTTCCGCATCTCCTTTTGCCGTCTCCTTTCTCTTCCCTTTCCGTCGCGCCCTCGCCGCTGCCTCGCGCCTGCTCCGTTTCCTTGTCGTGCCACCAGCTGCCACCCCGCCTCACCACCACTTTTCGCCTGCCTGCGCCGCCGCCGACCGCATCGCATCGCCCTGCGCCCCGCCCGCCGCCGCAACCACACAGCTCATCGCGCCCCGCCGCACGCCACCTGTCCCCGCGCATCTGCTCGCACCAGCCATGGCCGACTCTGCACCCCCTGGCACCAACCTGCCGCCTCCGCCGCCCACTGGCCCGCCTGGCTACGATGGCCAGCAGGGCAACCCGCAGCACATGGCGCCCCCTACGCTCGCCCCCGTCATCATCCCGCAGAACACGAACCCCATCCCGACGGCCATCAGCTCGCCCATGTCCGGCGGCGTCATGTCTCCGACCAGCGCTGGAGGCTCCTACACGCCGCGCCGCGCCGCTCCCGAGCCAAACAAGCGCGCCCTGTACGTCGGCGGCCTCGACCCCCGAGTCACCGAGGACGTCCTGCGCCAGATCTTCGAGACCACCGGCCACGTCCAGAGCGTCAAGATCATCCCGGACAAGACTGCCAGCTCGCCAACCGTAAGCTCTCCTGAGACGCAAAGTCCGAGCAGCCTTGTCTGCTCCAGCCTTGCCAGACTAACACGTACATCTGCAGGGCTTCAACTACGGATTCGTCGAGTACGATGACCCTGGTGCGGCCGAACGAGGCATGGCCACTCTCAACGGCCGCCGTATCCACAACAACGTGAGTGTCGTGTGAGGACGTGCACGGGACCGACTTCTGACCCACAGTAGGAAATTCGTGTGAACTGGGCCTACCAGTCCAACAACACCGCCAAGGAGGACACTTCGAACCACTACCACATCTTCGTTGGCGATCTGTCCAACGAGGTCAACGATGAGGTGCTCCTCCAAGCCTTCTCTACCTTTGGCCCTGTGTCCGAGGCCCGCGTCATGTGGGATATGAAGACTGGCAGATCTCGTGGCTACGGCTTCGTTGCCTTCCGTGACCGCCCCGATGCCGAGCGCGCCCTGAGCTCCATGGACGGAGAGTGGCTTGGTTCGCGTGCCATTCGCTGCAACTGGGCCAACCAAAAGGGCCAGCCTTCCATCTCGCAGCAGCAGGCCATGGCCTCGATGGGCATGACCCCAACCACACCCTTCGGTCACCACCACTTCCCCACCCACGGAGTTCAGAGCTACGACATGGTCGTGGCCCAGACTCCTCAGTGGCAGACCACCTGCTATGTCGGCAACCTAACCCCGTACACTTCCCAGTCTGACCTCGTTCCTCTTTTCCAAAACTTTGGCTATGTTACCGAGACTCGTTTCCAGTCTGACCGTGGGTTTGCTTTCATCAAGATGGACACTCACGAGAACGCTGCCATGGCCATCTGCCAACTTAATGGGTACAACGTTAACGGCCGACCTCTGAAGTGCAGCGTAGGTTGAGCCGGTTCCTTTCTTCTCTTTCTGTTGCTTACTCTTGAATCTAGTGGGGCAAAGACCGCCCACCAACCGGCCAGTTCGAAGGCTACTCGCCTGCCGGCCCCAGTCCAGCTTACGCTCAGGCGCCTGGCGCGTTCTTCCCTCAGTACGGTGGCGGACCAGGTGGTCCCATGTCACCTTCAGGTGAGCGGCACCGGAGGAAGCTACAGTACCGAAAAACACAATCTAATGCACGGGCAGGACCCAGCCCTGGTGGACAACCCTTCGCCCAGCAACAAGCCGGCTTTGGGGGTCCTGGCATGAACTACCAGCAGATGCAGCCGCAGCAGATGCAACCGCAGCAGATGCAGCCGCAGCAAATGCAGCCAGGCAGTGCCGGTGGCTACGGTCGTGGCGCTCCCGCTCCTCAGCAACAATGGGGCCAGCCCGGCCAGGGCGGCTTCCAACAAAACGGCTTTGGCGGCTACCAGGGCTAGGCCCTCACCACTCACCTTCGTCATGTTTCGCATCGTCCAGCCTCTGCTTTCGACATGCCTGGTTGTTTACAAGGCTCTTCTTGATTAGCGCCGATCTTTGCATCCTTCTATCTGCTATCTATCATGTCCTTACAAGGAGACTGTCTTTTGTCAAGATGGGCGAACGGTGTGCTATTCTGTCTGGCAGACTCTGTCCTGGTTCCTGGTGCGACTACCCTTTGTACGTTTTTTCACCCTCCAACATGGCGGGCTGTCTTGTTGGGCTTATTCACAACGGGCTGCTGTCGTGGCTCAATGAATTTCCTTACACTGCGTTGCTCTCATTACGATGGGCCAGATGCCTTTCATGATCTCTCTTCTATCTAAGTTGATGTCGATCCTATATTTCGATCTATTCTGATCTTCCTTTGACGTTTGAAAAAGCATGTGGCATCTCTGCATGGCGCCCCGTTGCATACCCATACCTGTTGTCTGAGCGAGTTGTAACGGCCGTACTTCCTTACCAACATGATTCACTTGATTCACTTGATTTCCACGACTTTCCCTGCATTTCACGAGAGACGACCCAAAAGTGTGCGCATGACCTAGACGGTCGATTTCTGGTAACGAGATTGCTTAGAGAGTGCATGCTGCGCTTACGCAAGAAACATTTTGATAACGGTTTTGAGTGGGAGATAATAAGCACGTTGAGAGTACGTTACTCATCAGATTAATGAACGGATGAATCATTCTCCACGCTGCGCTCTCTGTGAAATGCACTTTGTGATGAAGATTGGGCGAAGCACATCGTGTCGAAAAGCAACTGTGCCTCTCACGTTGCAGTATAAACGGCGGAGATATCAAGCCAAGTACACCACACGACAGTAAGGTAGGGAAAATACTAAAAAACTTTGTAGAATACTTTTTACCTACATTACATGTAACATTTAACTAAATTCTAACTTTAGGTATTATAAAAGCTACAAGTCAAGTATTCTGTAGAGTTGGTAAGCTTAGGGTCTTATCCGCCGTTTTTTCTGAAACTTGAGAGCGTGTGTACTTGCGACTGTCTCCTCAGGGTCCAGTCACGTGCGGGACCAGAAATCGCGGGTCGCGTCTACGCGTAGAGTGGGTCCGACCGTCACTCCATGCGCATCCTCGACACTCTCACTTTGCTATTTTCCTTTCTAGTTGCGGCTTTTGTGTGCTGTATGCTTTACGCTTTGACGAGATTGGGTGCGTCGCTACGATTGTTTTCTGCGACAGGGCCGCAGCTTCCACTCCCGCGTGCGCACCTTTCTCGAACACGCCTCTCGCCATTGCCCCGGTGGCCACCGCAGACTCACCCCGCTGCGCGCACTCCCTACGGCTACTTGACTGCCCGTACCTACACGACATCGAGAATGTTCAAGCAGGCCGTACAGAAACACGATGCCGCCGTTGCCACCGCTGTGCCTGCCGCCCCGAACCCCGCGTACAAGCAGCCATCGCTCGCCAACACCCTAAATCACGCATTGCCTGCACAGAGACCAGGGACGCGCCCGACCCCTTTCGGCGCCGAGACCATCGCCAAGAGGAACGCCGCGGGTGCGCAGCGGCGTCCAAGTCAAGTGTCGCACGGGACGAAACGAACGTCGAGTGGGCTTGCAAAGTCATGGAGTTCGCATGAGGAGACTTTCGAATACCCTACGCTCAACATCTCCGAGCTGGAAAAGGAGAATGAGTTTTCTGCCTACCATACCCCGTCCCGGACTAAGAGTGGCGGCCTAGCCACTGCACTGTTTGATGAAGATGACTTCGATAGCGACATAGACCTTGACGTTGAAGACCCTGCGACAAAAGGCACCGTCACATACCCCAAGCTCCCTCCTGTTTCGACCACGGCTACCAGCGAATCTGGATACTCGTCACGTCCGCAATCGATGCAGCCAAAGATCGAGCTGGATAGCAGCCAGCCCATCCCATGGTCATCCTCTCCAGTCGAGCATTTCAAGACACCAACCAAGCCACAACCACTCAAGAGCAAACGACGTGCTCTGCCCTGGTCGCAGCAGCAAAGCCAGCCTAAGCAGCAGCTCACGCCAGAACCAGAGGAGGATCTCGCAACCAACAAGAAACAAAGATTAGGAACGGTCACAACCAACAACACCTTCACACCCCTGCCGAAAGACTCGTCGAAGTCGCAATACCCGTGGAACACCACCGCGAGCGCGATGAAGCTGCAGCAGAAGGCTCTCAAAGAGCAGCACAAGGCGAAAGTCACAGAAAGCTTAGATGACACGGAGAATCTGAAACGGAAAAAGAAGAATGTCATTGCCAAGATGTTCTTGAGTGATGAGCAGAAGAATGTATTGGATCTGGTCATTCAGCACAAGAAGAGTGTCTTCTTCACCGGTTCTGCTGGTAAGTTGTTCTGTAATGATTAAGCAAACGCATGACTAATAATTTCCAGGTACCGGTAAATCGGTCTTACTCCGTGAAATCATCTCGGGGTTGCGGAAAAAGTTCATTCGTGAGCCCGATCGAGTCGCCGTCACAGCCTCCACAGGTCTGGCAGCTTGCAATATTGGTGGTGTCACCATACACAGCTTCTCAGGCATTGGGCTTGGCAAGGAGCCCGCAGAAGATCTCGTCAAAAAGATCAGACGAAATGCTAAGGCTAAGCAGCGGTGGTTGCGCACCAAAGTCCTGATCGTGGATGAGGTGTCGATGGTTGACGGAGACCTTTTCGACAAACTGGAGCAAATCGCTCGCACCATTCGGAACAACGGGAGACCCTTCGGCGGGATTCAATTGGTCATCACAGGAGATTTCTTTCAATTACCACCGGTGCCAGAGTTCGGAAAATCTTCCAAGTTCGCGTTCGATGCTGGGACTTGGAACACATCCATCGAGCACACAATTGGTCTCCACCATGTCTTCCGTCAAAAGGACCCTGTGTTTGCCAATATGCTGAACGAGATGCGTGAAGGTCGCATGTCGGCCGAGTCAATTGCAAACTTCAGGAAACTCGAACGACCACTACCTACCTCGGAAGGCAGTATCGAAGCAACGGAGTTATTCCCTACCCGCATGGAAGTCGATCGTGCAAACAACCTCCGCATGCAGCAGCTGCACGGCGACATGTTCAGCTTCGAAGCGCGGGACGGCGGCACAGTAACGATCAAAGAGCAGCGTGACAGGCTCCTGCAGAACTGCATGGTCCCGGAGGTTGTGCAGCTGAAGAAGGGCGCCCAAGTCATGCTGGTCAAGAACATGGACGATACCCTTGTCAATGGCTCTCTCGGCAAAGTCATTGGCTTCATGACCGAACAGCAGTTCACCTTCTGGAAGGAGAATGAGGAGGACATGCTCGAAGGCAATATCTCGGAAGCCCAGATGAAGGCTGAGATGGCAAAGACCGTCTTGGGGCTCAACACTGCACAGGTCTTTCCCCTCATCCGCTTCGCCATTGCCGATGGTACAACACGAGACTTGCTCTGCAAACGCGAGGACTGGAAGGTCGAGCTGCCTAACGGAGAAGTCCAAGCAAGCCGTTCTCAGATACCGCTCATTCTTGCTTGGGCGCTTTCCATCCACAAGGCACAAGGTCAGACACTGGAGCGTGTACGCGTCGACCTCGGCCGTGTGTTTGAGAAGGGTCAGGCGTATGTTGCGCTTTCAAGAGCAACAAGCATGCTGGGTCTGCAGATCTTGAGGTTCGATCCTCGGAAGATCATGGCACACGAGAAAGTCAGGTCCTTCTACTTGAGCCTGAGTCGCGCGGAGCAGGTCGAGGCCAAGGCGAAGAGTTCGACCGTGCTAGGCAAGATGCAGGCTGCAAGCGAGAAGCAGAAGAAGAAGAGAGATCCTAACGATGAGGACTGATGACAGCCAGGGCGCGGTATAGATCAGGACAAGCATTGTTGGCGTTCAGGCACGGGTAGATGGACTTGAGGCAAACAGCCCGAGCACGCAGCGTTGCGTCCTAACCTAATTTCATAAGAGTAATGACATGATACCGTTGTGCTTCAGTGTCTGTTCACGCTGGACTTTACGGACCATCAATCCTCTTCACCCCATGCACACCCACTCGCCGTGACCGTCTTCTCTCCACCCCCTTCCACCACCTCCCCTCCATACACCTCGCCATCCACCTTCAAAACATCGCACTCCCACGCCAACTCAACCACTCCCTTCAACCCCTCCGGCGTCTCAACCCTCGCCTCAAACCCAAACCCCCCATACCCCTCCTCTATCCGCCACCTAACCCCAAACCGACCCATCGGACTCTCAAACCCCACATCCACACTCCTCACGACCCCATCACTCAACGGCCTAAACCGCCACGCCCTCCACCCCACAATCTCCAACCCGCCAACGCCCCCCGTCAGCCCCACCGTCGGCCCAGTCGACCACCCATGCGCCAGCGACGTATACGCCGCATCGCTCTTGTACCCCGCGTTCCCGCGGTAGTACAGCGACCCGTTCGCGGCCAGCCCCTCGGCCAGCGTGCTGCCCGTCATCAGCGGCGAGTCGAGCAGATACGCCCACAGCGAGCGGGTGAGGGCGAGGGCGCGCGCGGGCCGCCCCGCGGCCAAGTGCGCGAGGACTTCGATCGAGGATATGAAGGGGGAGATTGTGTCCGGGAGTTCCGGGGTGAGGGGGCCGATGGGGCCGTGGAAGGCGGTGAGGGCTGAGGAGAGGGCGGTGGATTGGGAGGCGCTGGTGGTGAGGTTGTAGAGCAGGGCTAGGGCGTTGCCGTCTTGTGGGGAGAGGGCGGTGGTCGTGTTGTCGCGGTAGAGGTTGGTGGGGGCGTCCCAGAGGAGCGTGTTGTAGGCGGATTTCAGGCGGGCGGCGGCGGTGGACCATGTGGATGCTTGGGCGTGGAGGGGGGAGGTGGAGTTTGTGGTGTTGGAAGTGTCTGGGGCGAGGGAGGAGGCGAGGCTGGCGAACGAGGCTAGGGCGTGGTAGTCGAGGGCGTTCAGTGCGCTGTTGTAGCCCCCGCCGCCCTGGCGCGCCCAGTCGTTTGCCCGGGTCTGCTGGTGCAAGCCGACGGAGTTGTTGAGGCCGCGGAGGATGAAGTCCAGTCCTCGCGTCATGTTCGCCCAGTGTGTTTCCACCCACTCCGCGTCTGACGTCCAGGTGGCAAAGTTATACATAGCGATCAGACTCCACGCGTGGTATGTGTCGCTCTCGGCTCCGTTTCTGAAACTTCCAGTCGCCGGACCAGCAAAGGGGAAGCGCCCGGTTGTGGAGTTCTGGTAGTAGAACAGCGTCTCCAACGCATGGTAGACCGACTCCAATCCATCAGCGCCAAGCGCAAGGAAGGCTGTCGTGCCTTGGATTCCCAGATCACCGGGCCAGATGGCTCGGTCCCTCTTCGCGCCGTCAACGAGAATCGGACCGCTTACTCCGATGGTGTTGTTGTAAGCCCAGCCCGGTCGGACTTGCGGGAGCCAGCGTCCGGTGTCTTTGGGGGCAATGTTGGTCTGCACCGTGTAGGCGCCAGCATACCAGGTCCTGACAAGCAGATCGTCGTCGGGCGTGTAGAAGTGCCCGCCATAGTTGCGCAAATCCGGCGTGTTTGGCGCGAAGCCAATTGCGCATGTGACATTGGAGACTCGGACGTGCGCAAGAGCGTTGATTGTCAGGAATCGAAACCCCCCGCGGAATCTCTCTTTCGGCGTTGTATAGAGTACTGTACTTCTAGGAAGTGTGACATTGAGAGCTTGATCCCAATCCTGAGTGATAGCTGCGCCGGTATCGTCGGAGATGGCGCGCACGAATGCTGGAGATTCTGCAAATGCTAGTGATAGGTGCGGTGTAGAAGCGTTTGTGGAGTCGACGGTGCTGGCTCCAAAACTGATCCAACCTCCAACCTCGACGCCGAAATCAAGGCTAATACGGCTACCAGGTGCCAGGTAATGTGTTCCGTTGTAAGTTGAGACATTTCCAAACTGAGAGTGTACCGCAACTGGGCTGACTGTTCGTGACGCTGGACTGTAGTTGTAAGCATGCCATGGCTCCGTTGCGGTAGCGGACGCGAGAAGGAAGATTGGACACAATGTGCAGAGAAGGGAAACTCGAGGACGGATCATTTTGAATGAGGTGTAACACGTGAAGTCGCTATAGTATACCTTTGGCCATTACATATCCTTATGCTGAGACTGGGGTCCCCGCCTATTGTTACCGAAGTGTCCGTATGCTAATGCGGGGTCGTAGGAACAGGCATAGGGCAAATGAAATCTAATCATAATTGTCTAGCGCCTGTACAAATGATGTCAGATCTGCAATGTTCAGCATCGTATCTCGCGTAGAGATCCTCCGGAGAATGCTTGGTACGGAGAATCTCTGGAACCCATCAGAACCACGAGTCATGTCAAAAAGCTGGAACGTCGTGAAGAAGACCGTATGTTTCTAAGGTTATCGACGGATCTTGATCGTATGTACAGTCTACACGTTCAAGTCGTATACACAAACGCCTGGTACTGAAGCCGACATTCAAGATCGTAACTCATCGCAATATCATAACCCGTCTAGGCTTGACTCGAAATCGGTCTGCTGGCTGGCCCTTTCATTGTCGAACGTCGAATTGTATCGGAAACGGTAGCAAACCTACTTACTCAAGTGGGTTAACGTGGGTTGTTTTCACATTGAGCGGTTGAGCAGCGGAATGCTGAGGCGTCGCGGTCCCAGAATTGACGTTGGGTGTCCCAATCCCGGAAAAAGGGCTTACCGCTCCACTAGGAGGTACAGGAATCTTGATGTCCTCGGGGCTACCGGGTACCATGCTTTGTGGGAGGTTAGGGATCTTGATGCGTTTCGCAACGTTGTTGTAGCTCGAGGGAATGATCTTCCGTAACGTTAGCACGAAATCTTGTCAGGCCAACTGCACACTCACCTCGATGATTTCGTCACGTGGGAACTCGAGTTTCGGGATGTCGGCCGCATTGCAAGCCATAAGATATCCGTAGAGCACACGAAGGACCGACTCATGGGCAATGATGAGCAGATCGTTCTCTTCGCGCTCGAGCTCAAGGATGATGGGCTCCATGCGCACAGCAAGATCGTGGTAGGACTGCATGTCATTAGCGCCTTGTCATTGGGGCGTTGAACGATACTCACCTCTGCACGTGGGTATCTGTGGTGGTAAGGGTCTGCCTCATGTTTGGTAACCTCGTCTGGGAGTTCTTCCCGGATCCTCCGCTCTGACATCTTCTCGCATACTCCAGGGTTCATTTGGCTCATCTGTGATCGTTGTCTGACGCGGTAGCCCATCGACGCTAGGTGCTCAGAGGTCTGTACAGTGCGTCGGCGAGTGGACGTCCAGATCGTCAGCGGCTTCAAGGAAGCGTCCGGCGCCCCCTGGTCTATCAGCTTCTGCCGTTCCTCCTCGCGGTATCTCAACAGCACATCGCTCATCTGCTTGGCATATTCGTGGCCTTCTGGCGATAACTCAGCGTCGGCCTTGTACGAGTCCTCCTCTCGTGTGGTTCCGGCACGCGCAAAATACGTCTGTCGAGATTTGATGTGCAGGTTCAGCAGGTAAAAGACAATTCGTTGGGACAGGTAGCCGAAGGCACAATTGTTCACATGGACTCGTTCTCCCGCGTTGATCATCTTGATCCAATGCAGATCTTGCTCCTCCATGGTCTCAAAATGCGGTATTCTTGAGTTGATTCTCGCCAGATAATCTCGAACTGCGTCCTCGTCGTTCCAGCCCTTGTAGTCGGGCGAGGAGATCTTGACTCGGCGAACGTTCTCCTGAATGATACGCTCGTCTGTACATTGGGACTCGATGAAGACAGTTTGGATTCCCTTCTTTGCAAATTCTTTGGCGAGTGATCGTCGGCCCTGACTGATGGCATTCACTGCATCGTAGATGGCTACCTGGCCCTTTTCGTTTTCAAGAAAATGGTAAATATCGTCACGGCACTTCTTCAGAATCTTATTCCGTAGCAGCACTGACTGCGGCTCTGCATTGAGAAAGAAGTAGTCCTCAGGCACGTCCTGATCAGGGCCAAGAGTAGCGCGACGGTAGTCGCCCAAGTGAAACACGTGCGTCTTGACACCCAGCCACCGCAGGTAGCGAGCTACGGCGACCGAGGTGTGTGTCTTTCCTCGAGCTGGCAGGCCAACGGTAGCGATGACAATGCGTCCAGAGTGGAAGAGACGGCCAGACTCTGTGCTGTACAGTTGAGCGGGCGCCATCTCTTCCTTCCCGGGCAAGTCATGGATAGCATCCACGAACGTACTCGACCGCCGCCTGAAGCGGGGCGAGTTGGCATAGATTTCTGCTGTGCTGCACGCTGTGAGCGACCTGTCCGGGCACCTGCAGAGGCGTGCGGCCGCAAGGCCAATGAGGGGTCGGCTACTTACAGTAAAGTGTCCATGATGGCAAATTAAGAGTGACGCGCTGGGCGGCAGAAGGCGAAAGAAAGGACGAACAGGTAGAAATAGCTCACGGGCGGGCAAGAATCAGGTCAATTGGGGCCGCTGCGGTGTTTAAGGTGTGCAGCACGCGTGGACCAGGGTGCCGGAGCTGTCTGCGCGCGCCGAGCAGGGTCAGTGACGACGTGCGACAGCGAGCAACAAGCAACGGAGACGGAGCCACAACGCGGCAGGCAGCGTCGCAGGAGGGTCTGAGGCGGGCAAGGGCAGCGCTGGGGGTGCAGTGTGCAGTTGATCCACGCAGCAGCGCAGGCGCAGAGTGCACCCCAGAGATGGCCAACTGATAGCGATCCGCCGGCCCAAGCGTCGACTAGCATGGTTATGTCATCACAGCTCCTGCGCGAGAAAAGTTGTGTCTGGACGGGCATCACGTACCGTCGTCGACTCGCCATCGCGCATCTCCCCCTCGCGCCCATCTCGTCATCTCATCGCGTGCAGCGCCGCCGGACTCGTTCACCCGCACTCCGCACACACACCGCCCGCCGCCATGGCCGCACCACCGCAGCTCGTCGTCGCCAGCCCGACCAAGGAAGAAGCTATCGCCGGCGTCATCTCTCACAACGGCATCCTGCCCGGCCGGTTAGGCGAGCTGTACCATGCCTTCCAGGAGCGGAGAGAGGCATTGGGGCTGTCCAACCCGGGCACCGTCGAGGGCATTTCGCGCGAGGTGCAGCGCGATGTGTTCCTGAACAACGCCAGCTTCTCGGGCCTGCGCGCCGAGCTCACCAAGGCCTTCAGCGCCGCCCCGCTGTTCCAGGTCGCCCACTCGCTGTCCATGGGCTCGCAGATCCAGCCGCCCTACTCGTACATGGTCCTCTACGGATCGCCGAGGGTGAGTCGCCGTCGTACTCGAGTCTTGCTGCCCGGCTAACATGGCGTAGACATTCATGCAGGGCAACCTCGACAACGAGATGCAGTTCTCCGGACGCTTCAACTGGCGCTGGACCTCGGCCTTTGTGTCCAAGACGGCCGTGCAGCTCACATCGCAGGGCAACATGGTCTCGCTCGAGAACGACTACACCGGCAGCGACTTCTCTGCCTCGCTCAAGGCCGTCAACCCCTCGGTCCTCGACGGTGGCATCACCGGCATGATCATGGCCAGCTACCTCCAGGCCGTCACACCAAAGCTGTCGCTCGGCATTGATGCCTTCTGGAGCCGCCCGGCTGCCGCCTACCCCCCCGAGCTCAATGTCTCGTACGCTGCACGCTACAAGGCCGCCGACTGGATGGCTTGCGGACAGATCATTCCCGACCGCGGCGTGCTGGAGGCCTCCTACTGGCGCAGGCTGAGCGAGAAGGTCGAGACTGGCATCAACTGCAACCTCGCCTTCGCTGGCATCGGTCCTGGTGGCCCAATGGCCGGTCCCCAGAAGGAGGGGCAGGTTACCATCGGCGCCAAGTACGACTTCCGCACGACTTCGTTCAGGGCGCAGGTCGACAACAAGGGCATTGTCGGCTGCTTGTTGGAGAAGATGATCGCACCGCCCATCCGCATCACCTTCTCTGGAGAGATTGACCACAAGACAGTACGTACCACGATCTTTCAACCCCAGTGCACAGCTAACACAGCACAGAGCGCCGCCAAGCTTGGTCTTGCCGTTGCGATAGAAGCACCCGACGAGGCTGTTATGGAGCAACAAGAAATGCCTGGCGCAGCCCAGCAGGCCGGTGCCATCCCCTTTTAAACGACTCTCCTCCGCACACAGTAACAAACGCATTGTACCGACTATAATCCCATAAATTTCCACTTGGCTGTATTACCACCTTTTTTGGAGCGAGCAAGCGGCGCACGTTTTCTCCCATCCCACGATATCCGGTGAGGTCTGTGGGGATTGGATCTAAGGCTTCATCAGCACGTTTGGACGTTTCGAAAAAGCGCATTAATGGCATGTAATGGGTCACGGAGAACGGCTAGACCAGCGAGATGACATGTCCAAGGGCGTTGAGCGCAGAATGTGGTGCAGTCTGCGCGTGTATATATAGAGCATGCGGCATGAACGATCTGTATAACGCCTGTACTGATTTCCAATGCAATGCACAGCAGTCGTTTTCACCGTCAATCCACGAGCCTTGTCCTATGACGCAATACATTATGAGTCGAGAAATATTGTACAGATCGTGATAATGCAAATGCGCGTTCCGTGCGGCCGCGCTGAATCCTATGTGCACAGCGTATCGTATCCCCTCGTCTCTCCGTCGCCGTGTCCCTTCCATAATAAAACAGGTGTGAAGATTCTCACGCCGACCGAACCTCATCATCGATGTGTAAGCGCGACTGCGCCTGCCATCAGGCCAGTTGTAGTCGCACTCTACAACGCGGGCTTCGCATCGTTGGCACCAGGAGCCATAAACTACCTGTTGTCAGCATGCACTCGCGCTATCAAGATCATCGCCCCGCCACATCAACGTACCTCGTTCTGCGCGCGCTGGTTCATCATCTCGGCGCGCTCCTGCTCGACAATCATCTGCTCCTCGCTGTACGCCAGGGCCCAGGGCACGCCGAGCAGCAGCGCGCTCGTGCTGATGACCCACAGCGTCTTGCCGCCAAACAGCAGCCCGCTCTTTGTCCAGCTCGTCACCGTGTCGTATTTGGACTGCAGCGAGCGCCGGGTTGACGCCGGGACGATGTCCTTGAGCGCCGTGATGCGCTCGTACAGTGTCTCGTCGGCGACGAAGGAGTTTTCGGACTCGAGATCGGACTCTGGGGCGGTGTAAGTATGCGGGTTGCCGGGATGGGGGTTTCACCCTCTACAATGCGTGGACGCAGAGGTTGAGAAAGTGGCGGTCCTGCGCGTACCGGAGTCTGTGTCCCATTCGTCTTCGTCATGGGGGCCCTCCTGTTCGCGGACGAACTCCTCGTCCATGACTTCTTCGAGCTTGACCATCTTGGCGGTGGTGTGGTATTAAACGGGTGAAGAGCGAAAGGGCGATTGAGAGATGGGCGGGTTGGGGTGGTTGCGATGCGCGGTGTGATGTTGCGAGGTGCGCGTGCCGATGATGATGAGCTTTCAGATTTCTTGAGCTTGGGCCACGCAGCAAAGGAACGCCGCGGTGATGCAACGCAACACCTCGCGAGCTGGAGTTTGTTTCCTAACATCTGCCAGAATGATAAAGTGCACTGTATCTTTTGACGATCTATAGTAGACTGCAACCGTGCAACTCAGGTCCTGGGGTACAGTCAACTGCAGCACACGCTCACCACCACCAGAGAATGCCCTCCGAAAATACATCGTTGATGACATCTTCAGGTACTACGGAGCCCGAGTATTTATGATTCGAAATTTCTGGATCTATAGAAATTGATCTTCCATAGGAGTTGCATCTCATATGAAACGAAAGGACTAATGGGGCCAGACAGACTGGCAGACCGGTCAAGTGTTGCAACAGAAGCACGAACCCCAACCACAGTACTTCCCTTCGAACCTACATATTTCATTGCTCGCGAGGATCAATTTGCAAATAGCATGGCATACCTCACTCAAGAAGAGGTGTGAAACAAGACCTATCAGGCAGCTGGCTTACAAACAGAAGCTCCGCATGCAGACTATACAACCCTGGTACGTGGATGGGAACTACGACGAGACATGTGTGCGGATCATATCAATTCACAAACTAGCTTTTGGAACCGAAACTTGATTGGATAAGCTTCGCAGCGTTGCTCGCTGTATGGTGGACAGCATGAATTCCGATCTCGCTGCTCTGCAGAAGTGAGTATTTGGTGAGTATGTGTGTAATAGGGCTGTCAGTAACACGCATGTGAACGCACGAGGCGATTATAAGACACAGCACCCTGCCTCGCATGCGGAGACACACGTTTCAGTGGGCAATTGTGTCCAATGTATTGCTAATGTGTGTATGAGACCGCTTCGATCGCCGGTGGGGAAGGACACCGAATACGTCATTGGTCCCCTACTTATTAGTAACCCCCAATGACGACTGAACACTTATAAACACTCAAGAGCTGAGAGTTGCTCAAGCTTTTCAAACTTCAGACCCAGTCCCGAAAAGCTAATAGTCGAACATACCGAGCCACAATCACACACACATCACCATGTCCAGCATCAAGCCCCTCATCCTCCACGCACACGCCTCGGGGCCGAACCCAATCAAGCTAGCAATCGCCCTTGAGCTCCTCTCTCTGCAGTATGAGGTCAAGATGTGGGACTTCGGTGAAGACCCCAACAAAGGCGTAAAAGGCGCCGCGTTCCTGAAGATCAACGAGAATGGCCGCGTCCCCGCACTCGACGACCCCAACACAGGCGTCGTCAGCTGGGAGAGCGGAGCATGCATGAACTACCTGCGGAGGCAGTACGATGCAGACGGCAAGAAACTGGGTCCGCGTGCAAAGGACGGAGGGGCGCCGGGATTGCAGGACGTGGTCGACTTTGAGAAGTGGGAGTACTTCTTGCTGACCACGCTGGGACCGATGACGGGGCAGACGAACTGGTACCGGTATGTTTTCACTCTAATCATAAACCTTCTTCGTTCAGAACGCAGCTAATCGGGATATAGTCACTACAACTCCACTCGCAACGAGGATGCGCTGGATCGCTACGTCGAGCAAACTGATCGGTGCTACTCTGTCCTGGACGGCCAGCTGAAGAAGACGAACGGCGAGAGTGTCTTGCCCGGCGGCTTGACGGCTGTCGACGCGCACTACGAGCCGTGGGTGAGGCAGCATGCGTTCGCGCAGGTGTCAATCGAGAAGTATTCGCATGTGAAGAAGTGGCTGGAGAAGATGAAGGGGCTGGATGAGGTGAAGAAGGCGTATGCGAAGATCGAGCAGGCACCGAAGCCATGAAAGTCGTGAAGGTGCTGTAGTGTGCACAGGATCTAGCTACCTGACAAAAAAGTCACATTGTTTACAGCAAAGACGGTTCCTTCCTTCTCTGCAGTGTGCGGACTGATTAGACTTCCTGAGCCAAGGCAAGCGGGGGCAGTTACCCGTACCTTAGCATTCTTGTCCACACAAGGCAACGCTTCCGTCAAATCAAAACGGACTCCGCATTGAGCTCGGTGAAGCTCCGATGTTTGCGGGGCCCCGGAGTTATGTGAATATACGCACTAGCTGCTTTGAGCAGGTACTTGTTGATCCTTCTATATTGTCGCATCAACTACGCTTCTTACATCAAGTTCGCCGTCAGTATAGCTCGTATCCAGCATGAACTGTGTTCTATCACTGTCATTTGACTGTCAGTGACGCAGAATTATACGAGTAGTAAGTCCCCATGTCTCTTAGTAGGCTGTAGCGTACCGCTCTTACCAGGGCGATCAGCTTCATGGCTCGTTCCTGCCCTCGAATTCTCTGCATCGTACCAACCACAGAGAGCTCTTTACGTCTCGTTTTCTACTACATCTCTTTAACCAATCCTGTTCCGATTATCGCAATGCCTGGCTCCGTCAAGCCCGCATGCATGAACACGAGGACGCAGAAGCTATCTCACCAATAGCTTCACATAACAGCACAGTAAACGAGGATGCAAATTAGCTGCGGGGACCCACGTCGCAAGACAGACACCATAATAGTCAAGCGAAGACTAAACCTTTACTAGACCAATCCTTCATCATCTACTATTGCCCAATTGGGATAGTTACGGGCGGATCTCAAGCTGGATAATCCTCCGGGCTGTCAGACTGGAGAACTATCGAGACTGGCTTCACAGATGATACTATAAGAACAGCTCATCGTGCTGTTCAAGCATTCAGCACATATCTGCCCCTTTCTATCTTTCTCTAACACAATGGTCGGCCCCAATCTCGCTCTCCTCTCGCTCTCGAGCGCAGCGCTCGTTACCGCACAATCCTTCCAGTCCACGCCCGTGCTCGGCTGGAACTCATACAATCAGGTTGCATGCAGCCCGACGCAAGACGGCATCACCAAGGCCATCAACGCGCTTGCAGATCGCGGATTCGTTGCCGCAGGCTACAACTACTTCCAGATTGATTGTGGATGGGCTTCTCATGACGGCCAGCGTAATGCGTCCACTGGTGCGCTGAAGATCGATTTACAGGTCTTTCCGAATGGACTAAAGCCCTTGAGTGATTTGGCGAGGAGCAAAGGCATGAAGTGGTCCATGTATTCAGATGCGGGCGTGAGGATGTGTGATACCACGGTGCCCAGTCCTGTACTAGGATCGTTGGGACACGAGGCTGTGGATGCCGATCTCTTCAAGAGCCTGAACACAGAATATGTCAAGTGTAAGCTGTCGAATTTTCGTGATGAGCAAATATCACTGACCCTTGACAGACGACAACTGCTATATCGACGGCCCCAACAGCAACCAAAACGCACCAAAGGACCCAAGAACCGACTTCCCGTCGCGCTTCAATGCTATGTGGAAGGAGCTGCAGCGAGTCGGTATTTCGGGTATGTTGATCTGCCAGTGGGGAACTCCATACTCTTCTTCCGGAGGTCTTCAAGGACCCAAGGATTGGACCAAGGGGATCTCGACATCGTTCCGTCTGTCAGACGATATTGCTCAAGGCTGGGGCAACGTATACCGCATCTACAATCAGGCTGTCCACATTGCTGCGTCTGGCGCTATTGGACCCGGCCACCTCGCCGACGCCGATTTGCTCGAGGTTGGTAATCAAGGCATGACTTTTGATGAGCAGGCTACGCATTTCGCAGCGTGGGCTATGCTGAAGTCCGCTCTTATGATCTCGACTGACGTGGCGGCCCTATCGAGCGATGCTGTTAAGGTTCTGCAGAACAGAGACTTGCTGGCCATCAATCAAGACTCAGCCGTGAAGCCTATCACGCTGAAGCAGCGCTGGACCTCAGACCGCGATCTCTGGAGTGGCGATCTTGCGAATGGCGACGTAGCCGTCCTTGCCGTAGACCTCAGCAACGCACGCCGTACCCTCACAGTCCAGCTTTCCTCCCTGGGCATCGAATCTGCAACAATCAAAGACCTGTGGTCTGGCACAACAACCCAAAATGCCGGCTCTTACTCCAAGCAAGTAAATGCCCGCGGCTCTCTCGCCCTACGCTTGTCCAACATCAAGCGCGCCTCCAACACCCCACAATACAACTACGTATCTGCTTCAACCGGCTCCCTCGCCTCCGGTGCAAACATCCAGTCCTGCTCGGGTTGCACTTCCACAAACAAGGTCGGGAACGTCGGTGGCGCATCGAACGGTGCGCTCACTCTGTCCAACATCCGCACTAGCCAGGCCACTCAGGTTGTGCGCTTCGACTACATCAATTGCGAGGTCGGTTATCTAGGTGGCAGCAACAACGAGCGCTTGGCATCGATTAGTGTCAATGGTGGTGCAGCGAAGACAGTCAGTTTCCCGCTCACGGGCTATAACTGGGACAAGGATATATTGAAGAGCTATGCCGTTGAGTTGAGTGGATTTAGCACCACTGGAACAAACAGCATTGTGATCAAGGGTGTCGGAAGTGCATATGCGCCTGATTTCGATAGGGTGGGTATTGTTGCATAGACTTTAAGTCGCTGAATGAAATGCCGAGCGTCTTCTGGTCTCGCAGTCAACTCATACGTCTTCAGCTTTTATACATCTCTTCTCTTGACCTTCGGGACTAATACCCAAGACATTCCAGTAGCAACAATCAAGCCAACCAAGATAGGCTGCATGACTCTCACACCAGCACGGCTCGCTACGATTCCGGTGATGGCAGGAAAGAATGAGCCGCCTGCCTGAGCCAGGACAAATACAAGCCCCAGAGCCGTCGGCTGCTCGTCCTTTGTGAAAAGCTTCGACCCTACAGACATGCCAGTCGCAAACAGAGGCCCGAAGAAGAAGCCCAAGAGGCAAAGAGTAACTGCACTGCTGATGAGATTTGGTACAAGCCAGAACACCAGCTCCAGAGCTAGCATGATTACGCAATAAGCGAGCGTCATGCGTCGTTCACCGAAACGATATGTTGGCTCGGCAAGGACAATCCGTCCTAGGAAAATACCACCTGCAAGAGCTGCAGGTACGTAGCCTACCTCTGGTAGCTTGCCGTTGCGTGCTTCGATGAGGTATTCGACTACCCAGCCACTCGCCGTGATCCCAGCACCCAGCATGAAGAAGTAGAACATTGAGAGAAGGTAGACTGGTGGTGACTTCAATGCGGCCACCAGATCATGATTGGCCTGTTTCCTCCTGCTTGGAGCAGCTGCCTGTTGGCCATCACCGGAGGTCGGGCTGGCATGCATACTGAGGCTGTCACGGAACAAGACTGCCACAGCGAGCATGTTTATGCCCCCAATACCGATGAGGTAGATATAAAACAGCGCCCAACGAGTAGGTGTAGCCGTTGCAATACCTGTGGCGACAAATGGCGATACCAGCGTCCCCAGAGCATACATTGCGTGTATGAATCCAAGAGGCCGGTGGGAATTTTGCAGTGATGCAACAAAGGAATTGGCGTGAGATTCATTGTAGGCCATGCCAGCTGCTTGGATGAAGAATGTAATGACGAATAGGGGGAAGGGTGGCGTCCAGGCTCGTAGCGCATGAGCAGCGACTTGAATAGCGGCACCCAGCGTGAGGATCATTCCAAGTCCTAAGTAGCGGGACATGTGGCTGTTGGTAGCTGCTGCAAACAGCCAACCAAGGAAGGCGGCTCCATAGATCAAGGCAATGTATTCAGTGCCAACGTTGTAGGTTCGCAGGATGTATGGTGTCAGAGCACCTAGACTGCCGTCATTGTTGCCAGCAAAGAAGAATCCCATACTGGCTGCGAGGACTTTGAATATGGTCTTGTTTCCTGTGCCCGTGAGTTGGTTCGCATCTTCTGCTGCCAATCGAGGAGGGCCTGCGCTTTCAGTGCTACGGATGGGTTGAAGCTCAATCTGCCCCAGGGATGCGGGGGGCTCAGTGGTGAGCATCACTGTCGTTTTCGAAGCCATGGCTCGTGAGGTTCTGGGAAATGTGCAGTCACATTGAACTTCGCGAGCAGCAATTGCTCAAATACCTAAGTAGCTTTGTGGACAGGATAATCGCAACAAGAGCGATGCCAGAGTCCTTCGCAGTTCTTCGCTCTTTCAGGCCACTCCCTTCAAGATCGGCAAGACGGTCCGCGCGCCGCCTTGTACCGGATCTACCGCCGAACATTAACCTTGTTGTACTGAGCTACCCAAGTGTAGGTAGTATTCGGCAGTGAATACGGTGCAAATCCAGTGGATGGTGCAAGCCGTTATGCGGATCGAACTTTGCAGACAGACTTCGGGTTATGGAAGGAGTGTATATAAATGGCATGGGTTGGACACATCTTATCCATCGGCGATGACGTCATCATCCGCGCATACTTTGCAGTGTTCGCACAGTTCGCTCGATGTTGAACATAACACTGCTCCTAGCATATACACGTAGCTCCAGTTTTTCAACTGCATATATGGTAAGATATGAACCTTCGAGGCTAAGTGTGAACAAACCATACGCTATCTCGTCCGTCGTCGCCCGCAACGCCAGCGTCACCCGGTTGCGGTCTATAAAGTAAGAACGAGGCCTCATTGAGGGCGGTCACCTCATGTACTATTCCTTGGGAAAGCGTGCCTGATCATACCGCAATAGCATACTGCATGTTGCCCAGGTGTCCTCGAGCTTGGGTAATCTACACGATGAATTGACGAAACCATCATCAATTGTGGTTTTGGTTCAACTGCACGAGTGCAAGCCTCAAGGAAGCGCTCAGCCTGTACCTGAAAAGCTGCAGGTTCTCTTTCGCTGTGACTAAGCAAATATTCTCAGCTTATCGAGACCACCGCAGGGCGCCTTGTTATTAGCGTGTTGAGCTTCATTGCACGTGCAAGTATTCCATTGTCTCACTCCACATCAGCATACAACAACCCACGTACTCAACAAGTCTTCCACCTTCATACTTTATCTTCAGCATATACTGTGCATGTTATTACATCAAAATCTCCGATGCCACACTCTACTTCGAAGCAGTCTGACGCAGTTCTGGAGTTTCTTTGCGATCGGCGATTCCACCAGCAATTCACCTACGTCCACGAGAATGAAAGACGCCGCGTAACCTATTCTGACTATGGAGATTCCACCAGTAAATCTGTCATACTCTTTTTCGGTGGCCTGATGGGTGCCCGCTTCAGCTACTCACCTCTGGACCAACTGGCCAGGAAACACAACGTGCGAATCATTCATCCCGATCGACCCGGCGTTGGTGGCAGCGATCCAACTACGATCGAGAATCGGATACCCACATACATTGACATGGTCCCTCGTCTACTCAGCCATCTTGGGATCGAACATGTTGCCCTGGCAAGTCACTCTTTTGGCACGATCTATCTGCTCAACACAATGCTGGCGTATCCTCACCTCTTGCATCCGCGGAAACCATATGTAGCCTTCTTCGCACCATGGGTGCATCCCGAGCATACTGGGATTAGACATCTCCAAGCTGCAGAGATGCTGCCTGGAAGTCTGATCGGAAAATTTTCGTCCCTGGCGCAATTTGTCAACGATAGTATCCTACCTCTGACTGGGATGAGTGCTGGGCTTAGTAGTGCTGTGGTGAACAGTGTCAGAAGCTCGCTGCCGCAGTCGATCGCTCCTGATGTCCAAATACCACTCGCCACCCAAACCGATGGAACACGACAGATCGATAACAACGGTCTGAATGAGATTGATCTGAACAATCAGGCCGTAGTGAACGAGCTGAGAGAGCTGATCCCTACCTTCCTTTTTGCGGAGGGTGTGGCTGGCGCAGGCCAAGACACGCAACTTTGCCTCCGCAAGCCACGTTCCATCCCCTGGTGCACACCACTGCGGCATTGGGATGATCATGACGATGCAGTACGTCAGCTTCGGCAAATCATCAGCACGGAAGAGCTTGAGAACGAAGAGAGGAGGGCGTGGCAGATCGAAACGTTTCACGCGGAGACGGACAGCTTAGTAGGGAAGAATGGACAGACGTGGTTCGACGGCGCTTGGACAGGAGAGGAGATAACGGAATCTCGTCACCCAGATGCCATAAGGTACAGCAGTCGTATCGTGAAGGGCTCAGATCATGACTTCATCTTGGATCCCGCGTTTGGCGCAAGCGAGACATGGTTGAAGCAAGTCAGTGAGTCCTTCACGTCTTGTCAGCTCGACGAAGGCCTGCCAGGGTCTGGGCGATGACTGTTGATCAAGGACAAGATCGAGAGAAGGAGGCTCATCCTCTCAAAGTAAAGATGGGTTGTCAATTCGATATGAAGCGCTATTATCAATATATGGGAAAGTGATATGAAATGGGTATCCAGTGGTAAGGTGGTTGATGGTGTGAGAAGAGAGTTGGAGCATGTTCTCAAAAACACGTGAACCAAGCACGCTCAGTGTCGCGTGAGAAGATCGCAAGGGCAAAAAAGAAACTCCCCCGGAAAGGCTCGAACTTTCAACCTCCTGATGTGCCATCAAGCGGGTACGGATAACAGTCAGACGCGCTAGCCAATTGCGCCACGGAGGATTTGATCGAAGTGATCAGTGGCAACTGTTGTTGTTTGCTTTGATGGAAACTGGCCCGGATACAGCTTAGATATTGCGACACAAATCATCAACGACATGCTTCTGACCGCTTCAACAGGAGCGCTTCTTCGTTGATGTGCACACATATGCCATGCTCGCTTATGTGGCCAATCACCGTTGACCATGGGCAATCAAGACATGCCTTGCAAGTATGCTTGTAAAAAACACTGGCAGCATTGCCTGCACTACTAAATTCACAGATTCGCGGGACAAAAACATGTTAAACAGCATGTTGCTGATGCTAAGCGCCTGCTGTCTGTTATTATGTTGATTGAGATGCGCCGCTCGCTATGCTTCGTAAATAATAGTCGTCACAACGTGAAAGATGTGCCGAAGTCTACCAGTTGCTTCAGGCAGTTTTTCTGGGCCCTTTCTTCCTGGTTGGCCCTGCATGCTTCGCTTTGATTCTGAATTCATCCCCGCCGAGGTCGATTCTTCCACGGAGGATGCTGGTGGTCACTAGATCCTTGTGGTAGCATGCCTCGCCATCCTGGATCATTCTCTCTGCGTCCGGGTCGTCTTCTTCCATCGCAAGCACGATGTTGTTCTTGTTCTTGCTAGGCCGCTTCGCTGTCACCTCCGCACCAACAGTCTGGCACACCCTTTCCATCTCGCGAAAGTTGGTGTACGTCTTCTTGAGAGCAGGCGTAAAGTAGATGCAATAGCCCTTGAACGGGGTCTGCGCTGTACCCCACACCTTCTCGAGACTAAAACCCCACTCTTTCTCCTGCTGGACGACCGCGGGCTTGTAAGAAGACAGATCAAGGAAACTTTCGGCCTTGGCTGAATCGGTCAACCATTTGTCAGTGACGATGGGAATGCCGAGAGCTATGGCTTGAAAGACTTTCATAGTCTTTGCTAGGCCTCCATCACGGACGCTGGCTACTGTCAGCCTTCAATGAACTAGGGAGATGTACTGAGAACCATACCATAAGATGTTGCACCTCTCTCCAACGGTTGTAAGAAATGTACCACCATGCTTTCGCAGAAACTTCAACGCAGTGCTTCCCTCCTTAATGGCAGAGTTACTGGTAGCGACCCGGGGAAGATCACCTTCATATGCTATAGCTGTCGTTGCCGTTCCAGAGCGCTGTGAGCTTCTCGAAGACTTCGTGGGTGTTGCCTCTGAGTTGACCTTCGATCGACCCTTGCCCTTCGTGGAATGGGTTGCGTTGTCGGGATCGACTGTAGCAGAAGTCAAAGGACTGGCATGATCAATGCCATCTCCATGTTTTCCTGCGGTTGGTGCTTTCTTAGCGCGCTTTACGGGTCGATCTCCAGTGGAGTGTTCGTCCTCAAGACCTGGCGACGGATTTGTACCTGTTCTCTTTCTTGTGCGCGGGGCGTTGATTCTGACTTCAGGAGATCCCTGTGGCCGCTGCCCACCTGTCGTGCTCTCCCCATCAACGGAGTCTTGTTGAACACTTTTGGGTGAGTAGCCAGTCCGAGCTGTGGAGAACGTCTCCGTGGCAACGATTGGTATTGTACGCATGGCAGATATGTGCTGATCTTCGTTTGAAGGAACGGACTGGTATCGTTCTACGCTTGCCATACGAATCGTAGTCGGCGTTTCCTGCACAACGTCCGACTTGTCTCTGGGGAGATGTGGGGTTGCAGACGGTTGCAAATATGATGGCTGCGTAATCGTCTGGGTGACGGGAACCTCAGTAACAGTACCATTTGAGGCAACTTCATCTTCGGTTTCATCTTCGAGCGCATCTTCGGCGCTGACCAGCTTCCCAGATTTATCATCTTTTGCGTGTTCAGCGGCTGATGAATTCACCTGCACCTCGGAAGCACGGGATACGCATGTCACACTGTCTGTAGCATCTGGAGATGTGATAGTGTCTCCGTGCCTGAGAAGAAGAATCTCAACTCGAAGATCCGAAGCTGGCTCGAGTTGGTACCTGTCTGTCGCCAACGAATTCGAGGGCAGAACGTATAACGTTTGTATGGCCTGCAGTTTGGCGCCACCAGGTACGAGGACTAGTCGCATCAGCATAAGATATAAACAAGAACTGGCTTTAGAACAAGCGTACCAATGTGTCCGAGCTTGTCCTCCTCATTACAGGCAAGACGATGCTCCGGCGCAAACGTGATTTTGCCATGCTTTCGAACCAGATAAGTCGAGGCATGTGGTGAAAGAGGGGCGGTGAATCCCAGGCAAACTCCTGAAGTACGCTGCTCTAGATCCATCGTCGTGGGGTGAGTTGTTGATCTCAACGCGCTGTGGCGGACGCTCATACTAGAAGGCGGCGATTCGCGTCTCCAGGTCGCGTCGGCGCGTGGTCACGTTACCAAGCTAGCGTTACACTAGCCATATCAAGGCATGCGCACTTTCCTCTCTTCCATCACCTATCGCGTTCCAATTTGTCCGGCTGTCTGTCTCAATCATGTGATGAACCTCGCCGTCTGCTCGCGTCAGCCTTACAAGGATCCAGGCGAGAAGTCTCGAATGCTTGGCCTCTGCGCAACAGAAAACAATAGTAAGCTCCACCACGCTAGTGTGTACTCGCGGTTTGAGCCAAAAACAGCGTCTCTTGTACCGGACTCTGGCCACGCCGGCTACCGTTGCACGCTTCCGCGAGACAAGAACTATATGTTTCCCATAGCATTGGGTGCGCACCGCCTCAAGGTGTTTACCGTGAGCTGAGCTCTTCGCTCCAGGAAGTGAAGATGATCGAAGAACAATAGTAACGTCTGAAAATGTCTGAAGTGAATGTGATGGCAATGGTACAGTCTCGCAGAAGTACACCGGTACAGTCATATACGCACAGTTTGACTGCAGTAGCTGTCGCTACTATTATCGTCTTACTATCACTTCTGCCGACAATACTTAGCGGAAAGCTCAAGATAGACGCACTGTATATGTGTACATCGTGCCCACGACTATTTCTTCTCAAGCTTCTTTTCCTTGATTTACGTTACCATCTTCTTTCCTTGGTTACCAGCTTCCGATCTGTTTGCTCCTCTCAGCAAACCATTCGGTGTCAAAAGCGGTTCCCTTTGTTCCAAGATCAAGCTATTCCTGTCCCTGCTAGGACTCCTACCTCTAGCTTCTGTCTCCCAACCACATCCTCGAACTTACCAACTTCATACAGTCACCCTCGACATGGCAGAGGTAGCACCAGCACCACCGGCACCATTCGATCCCACGACTTTCGACCCATGGCTCCAGAATGTTACGATGTACGCCCCAGATGGCAGCATCTTGGTCGTCAACATGGAGATGGTCAACTTCTACCGACTCTATACTGCTCGTCGTGGTATCAGCTTTGGTTCTCAGATCGGGTCGTCGTTCATGCTGTTGCTTGTGCTGGTCCTACTTACTCGAACTGAGAAGAGGAAGTCTTTGATCTTCATTCTCAACGCCCTTTGCCTTTTCACAAACACTGCACGTACCATCTTCTCGGCCTGCTACCTCACTGGCAACATTATGCACCCGTACGGTCTGTTATCAGGGGCCTTCCGCGCTACTACCACCGACCTTGCCGTCTCCATCACCACCAACACCTTGAGCTTCATTGTATTGGCCCTTGTCATGGGATCACTCAGCCTCCAAGTTTGGGTGGCATGTGTCACGACTGGACCCATACAGCGCGTTGTTATTATGGGCGCCACGACCGCAATGGCACTGATTTCCCTCGGGTTCAAGTTTGCGTTCATGGTCGCCACACACATTGCGACTGTACAGTTGGTCGACCGTGGTCAAGACAGACTCAGCGCTTGGTCATGGATCACACAAGCAGTGGCCATTCTGCTCTACAGCTGCGTTTTCACATGGAAGCTGGGCTGTGCCATCGTACAGCGTCGCCGTCTCAACATGCTGCAGTTCGGACCAATGCAGATAGTCTTCATCATGGGGTGTCAAACCATGTTTATTCCAGGTAAGCTCTTTCACTCACGAGATGGCAACGTCACTTACATTTAATAGCTCTCATCTCGGTCATCCAGTTCTACGAGCCTCTTCAAGAGAAAGTTCCCGAATTCGGCAACATGGTGCTCACCGTTGTGTGCATCTTCCTTCCTCTGTCGGCCATCTGGGCGGGAGTCGCGAACGATTCTCCTGTCGCTGACCGAAGCCGTGACGCCCACCATCGCTTGATCAACAGCGAATTTGGTCGAGGCTCTTCGCCAAATACAACAGTGAACAGCACCGCCACTTTCGAGAAGAGCCGCCAGATGAGCTGTTCCACTTGCGCATACACCAAGAAGGGCGATGGTCTCGATACACTGAGGTCCAACCCTGCTGGAACGCACAGCAAGGTCGAAGACGATGTCATTCTTGTCGATCACGAGTATGCTGTTCACCGCGAGGCGATTCCAATGGACCGTGTCTGAAGCAGCTTATCCATCAAATGGATGCGCACTTTGATTAATCTTCAGTATTTGGCATTTGCTCTTTCGTAGCCCTCTCAGGCTGATCTTGTAACCATTTCCCCTTTCTCATGTGCTGCAACCAATGCGGAAGATGGCAATGCTCAGCGCACATGACACATCGGACATTAGCGTGGCTTTCACATAGCATTTTGATATCCCACTGTACCTTAAGCAAGTCTCCTGATTATTTCCCCACTAGTTGTTCCTTTTGATGTTTTGGTGTTGAAAATTACCCCCAGAATGACCCTTCATACATACATCATACCACCACAGTACGTACTCACCCAGTCTATGTAAAGAAACGGGGCTGCACTCCAACCTCGTCACCATAATCCCTTACAAAGCTGAAGCACAAGGAATTGGCGACAGTACCATAACTTTCTCAGGCAGAGCTGACGTCACAATGCGGGGCACCATGTTTGAAGATGCGGGGCAAGCAGTCAATTTCGTCCAACGAAGCAGCGTGATGCGACCTCACCAACTGCCGATACGACTAATACCCCAAGCCCTTGCAAAACCACGGCTCGGACCGATAATAGCGATGCCCGGTAACATAAGTGCTATGGGCCGATGGAAGCTCCGATAGCTTCAGGACCTCTGTCTCCCCCAGAAGCCGACGAATCTTATACTCAGCAACGGCGTCCGTGTTTACTGTACAGGCTACAACGCAGCCATCGCGACCCATGTCTTTCTCCCTTCACCGCAGCCCGCCGTTCCGTGCTGAACACTTGGGCTCGCTCAAGCGTCCACAGTCGTTGCTCGATGCACGCTACAAAGAGCACAAATCTGCTTCCGAACTCGCTCCCCTTGAGGATCGCGCCATCGAGGACATTGTCAAGATACAGCTCGATCTCGGTTTCTGCGGCATAAGCGATGGCGAGTACCGCAGACACATGTTCTGGGGCACCTTCTGGCCCACCCTGGAAGGCATGGAAGAGGTCCAGAATCCGCCGCTCGAAACCTTCAGGACTTACGTGCCTGACATTGCGGCTTTCTTGGAGAGCGGACATCAGCCGGGCGAAAGTGTTTACTGCGTTGGTAAGATCAAGCACACCGGAGAGAGTACGTACGTATCTCAAGTGGAGTACTTGAAGACGCTGTTGCCAAAGGAAAGGTGGGGCGATATGAAGCTGACGCTTGCCGCGCCCAACTGGTACCATCTCAGATATGTCGATGGGAAGGCATACCCAAAGAACGTCTACAAAAATGACAAGGAGTACTTCGCGGATGTCGCAAAAGCGTATCAAGTCGAACTTGACATCCTCTACAAGGCCGGACTACGGAACGTGCAGTTCGACGATCCGAACCTGGCTTGTAAGTTCACTCTTGACCCTATGTGGCCGTTGTTTCTCATTCTCGACAGACTTTTGCTCTGAAAAGATGCTCGATGGCTGGAAAGAAGATAAGACTAACACGGTTTCCGCCGACGAACTGCTCGATCTGTACATCCAGCTCTACAATGACTGTATCAGCCAGGTACCGTCTGACATGCACATTGGCGTGCATCTCTGCAGAGGCAACTTTGTCAACTCGCGTCACTTCAGCGAAGGCGGCTACGACCGCATCGCAACGAAGCTCTTCCAGCACATGAACGTCCAGACTTATTACCTGGAGTACGACACTCCGCGGGCCGGCGGCTTCGAGCCGCTTGCGCATTTGCCAAAAAATAAGAACGTCATTCTGGGAGTTGTGACGAGCAAGTTCCCAGAGCTGGAGGATAAGGAAGAGCTGAAGAAGAGGATCTATGCAGCAGCAGATGTCATGGCGAAGGGACAGGGGGAGAGTAGAGAGGACGCCTTAAAGAGATGCGGTGTCAGCCCGCAGTGCGGTTTTGCGAGCCATGCTGAGGGAAATTTGATTGACATTGAAGGGATGAAGAAGAAACTGCAGTTGGTACGAGAGGTTGCAGATGAAGTGTGGCCAGGTGAGGCATAACCTTCCTTGAATTGGAAATACACTGCTTTGTAGAACAGGAATGTCGCGTGCATGGAATGTACCGTTCGATCTGCCAATTAATCAGATATGTATACATCTAAGCTAGACCTGACTGAGCGCGTTGCACACAGGTAGTAGCCAGAGAAGTTGCTTTTACACTGTAACTTCTACAACGAGAATAAACATATCATCTACATGTCGCATTTCGGTTCTGATGCCAAGCCTGGATTTGTTGGCTGTACAACATGGGTGAATCGAAAGACCAGAGGGCCGTCGCTGGACGCCATGATGGCTAGTATCAGTTCCGTTTCCTTTCAGAGTGAGGCTCCTGATGACTGCAGGCATTACATGTTTGTTGCCGTATCTTGAGCGAGACAGTAGTACCTTGATACGGAGGAAACCTTAAGCGCCGGCAGAAGCCTTTCCGACACAAAAATCACCGGTCTTGGCCGTCAGCCTCGACGCCAAAACAGGCAATATCATGGCAATCAACGATCTACCAGATGTACCAGATCCGTCGTCAATAAGCCTCGACATTCCATCGGTGTATTTGCGGAGCTCATCCTCATCTCCGTGCTTCCGAGATCAACCAGATGTCGTCAGCCATACGAACAACGGGAGAATCCAGATCGCAGCACGGACGGTGCGACGATCATTGTCTCGTGCCCTCGACGGTTTAGGAGCGCTGTGTTGGGCAGAATGAAGCTGCATCGTTGTCGTGATCTGCCAATGAATAGTCTCGCCCGAATTGCCGCATCGGGGAAAAACTGGCAGTTGCCGAGAAGCGAACACGGCAGACAGATGGCACGACAAGACCTCGTGCATGACAGGACGTTCAGCGGGACTTTGCGAATCTTGTACAAGCCGGGCTTTACAGAAGAGGACGGGTGCAGCGGATAGATGATCTACGTGCGCTTTCATCCGTGGGTCGAGCCGAGCAAGATTGATACGATGTCCAGTTACCTCGGCTTCGCGTTCGGATCTTGCTCCGGGCGAGACTCGCAAAAGATGTTCGATCTGTATGCCTGGGCTCTAGGGGATTTTAGGCGATTGACAGCACGGAATCGATCTTGCGGGTTGAGCCGTTGTGTGGGTGAGAGCCTGTGCGTGGAAGATAGCCAAGTTCGTGCTCGCACTTCCTTTTTGGATAGCTATTGACGCAGGGCCGCGACCTAGAGGAGATGAGCAACCACCACAATTGTTTTGGGTGTCCGCACACCGGGGATGCAGAATCCGTTGCCCAGAACTCTGGGGTCGACGATATCATCCTTGTGTAGCTGCTGATCGTGACTGGAGCTTGCCCCCGCCTCCTGTTACCTGGTGTGCGTCCAGCTCATCAATCCTTCGCACGCAGCCCAGACCACGATCTGCAGGAGTGCTAGAAAAAGTAAACAGTAGTTGCGGGTAGTGGCACAACGAAAGACATCCGGTTGTGGCAGCGACGGCGGCAGGGCGTGCATGGAAAAAGCGATTTGGGCGCAAACCGCTTTGCGGGCGTTCCGCATTGGGTGAAACGAAGTGTTCTGCACTGGGGCAATGGGGCAGACTCTGGGGATGATTTTGATGGTAGACACATATCGCGCATTGCCAGACGTGCATACTAGATCGCTTGCTACAACACTAACGCAGCACAGCATGTCTGTAGCAGCACGAAGATCATGTCTCGAATCGGAGACAAGCTTGGATACAGGTTGCAGGCAGCCGTTCAAAGCGGAAGCAGGCCATGTCACAGCATTTCAAGGATTTGTCAGGAATAAGGACGGCGAGTACATACATACGTAGGAGCAGCCCAATAGAGCACGAGAGTCTTAACCCTAGTGAACAAAAAGTACAGCGTGTCGGAAGGTTAGGTAGTAGTAACTTGAGTATAATGCAGCCTGCCGGTTTGCAAGAAAGGTCATGTCATGGCCTACAAAGCTTCAAAGAGATGCTCTGTAGAGTTAGCGGCGATTCGTACATAATGGAATGGGAAACTCGAAAATTGCATAGAGTAGTGTTCGGCCAACCAGTATGCTTCCGTAGAAGCACATACAGTGTACTGTTTGCACCCTCCGGCACATCCGCTCGTCGCTAATCATCGGATTAATGTCTCCGCAAGTGTTATCATTGACAGGGGAACAGTCATACGCACTAGAAATGTGGAGTCAACTGCATCAGGTCGGTGTCATTTGCACGAGCTATGGTCCCAGTCCTAGACGCGCGACCTGCCGCCTCGAGAAAGGTGGGAACGATGCACCTGTTTGTTGGTCGGAAAATTCCAAGATGAGCTCCTTGTGACGCAGCGGCACAGTTCACTTGCTGTGCCGTGTTCTGAGCAGACGGCAGCATCCTGAGCCCGCTCTTTGGCCACTCAGGCAGGTAGTGCACCTTTCGATTTGGGGCATACGAAAAGAGAGACGGCCAACGCATCTGTAAACCAGTGTGGTGCTTCGCTCCAATGTGGGTACTCTGCTGTGCTCGCTAAAGCCTAATACGGGTCAGCAGAGAATAAAAGGGGAATTGTCGATGAAGATCATCTGGCACCAGCGTCCAAAAGAATTCTGGCTATGCTCGTCTTGTTCATTATTGCCTGGACCCTGAATGCTGGTAAAAAAACGATATCTCTTTTCCTTGTGCCGCGCGCGAAGATCATCGCGCCTCGAAATTGCAACATCCGTAGCATAACGGTCGCGGGTACGAAGATCTTGTCTGGAAAGGCGCCACAGTAATCGAGACAGCATTGCCTACCCTTGTATATGCAAAGTCATGAAACACTTTCGAACGGACAATCGGCTCACTGAAGGTAGTCGCACGACACAGCCATTGCGTGTCAACTGAACTGTCAGCCAGGCACTGTCTGCGGCCCGGGATTACAAAAGTTTCGGTCGTTACCCACTGCCGATTACCCAGGATTGGGTTCCTTGCAGAGTATTCATGTATTAAGATCGAGATGTCTTCCAGGCGGGGGTGGCAGATGCCAATCCCCGTCGAGCCTTGTCAGCCATAAGCATCGACGCTGTTCAGGTAGATGAGTAAATCAAACTGCTCCTGTGTGTTCCAAGACTAGTCGACTACGCCGTATCTTCATGCACTCATGTGCATGCGTTTTCATGTGAAGGAACAAGCTTGCCCCTATCGGATACACCGATGTTCCAGGCTACCCGGGAACAAGGGACCGTATTGCTCAGGCCACCTTTAATAGCCAGACGCACATGTGTGAGGCTATGCTGCTCAGCAGCTTGACGGAAACTTTGAGAAAGACAGTGCCGCGGGCGGACGCCACGCGTTGACCACATCGTTCCAAAATGCTCCGCGGACTTTGCATTCACCGCTGTGGGCCAGTGTTCTGCGGTCTCTTATGCCTGGGGATGGTATATGTACAAAGCTAAAACAGAACTTTAACAGAGATCAAGTCGGTCTCTGAAATACCGCTCCCGGAGACCGCTTGAATGATCATTCTGGTCGGTAGAGTCTGCGTCATCTCAGCAGGCATACTACACAAGGCTTGACACTCATGTCCGCTGCGTGGCAGACTACACTCTGATAATACCATACCACTTTACTATGGAACGACATGCGTGGTCGTGATTTCGACCATGCGCCGATTCCTTGCCTACAAAGGGTGAATGCGACGTGAAGCTCGTATCCTGAAACACTTAATGTCAGGACATTTCGCAAAGAGAATCTGGCTCCGGTCCACTGAGGTGGAGTCCTGCACGACACCCGGACGACAGCCTCTATCAGGTACGATGAGGCCGTGGACGTAAGATCGACTTGAGTTAGAATTGCGCAAGCGATACGATCCCGAACTCTTTCGGTGTTCACATATGGAACCGCCTTGTTAAACACGGTGCCATGTTGTGTGTACGCGCAGCTTTTGGCTGCGCGACAGAGTCGACGCTCCTTCCGATAGGCGGTCACTCACCGCGTGCACGATATGGCAACCCCACACCACAGAGCGTATCGGAATCATGAGCAGCGCGAAGAGTGTTAGCGAGAATAGCAGTGCCACCAAAAGATCCATGCAGGTTCCACGTTGAAAGCCACAGATCTAGCGCCAATGCTTCTGACATGTTCTTGACATGAACAGCTGCCAGTCTTGTGGCACTCCGGGTGAAGGCCTCGTGAGATCAGACCAGCTCACATCGATGTGGCAGCGATGCAGCGAGCGGTCAGTCATGTTGTCCGTTGTGGTTGTGACTGAATGTGTGTCGCACAAGATGGTATTGTGCAACGGAGAGCCTGGAGGCTACTGCTGTTTCAAAGAAACAAGAAAACCGAGTGTCAACGTCAATGAGCCTGTGTGCAAAGGATCATCTGAGCGGCCACATGGACGTCCGTGTTGTGAATGTGGGCCCGGTCCAACGTTGATATTGGGTATCGCGATAATCTAAACGGTGAGTGGAAATATGACTCGGCGACCTCAAAATTCGATATCTTGACGTTGCACTCTGTCAGTAGCGTGAATGCAGCTAAATCGTGCAAGAGGCTTGTCGGGAGCATGGCACGATCGCTGGGTCGGTACCACTTGGTTCACGTTCCAAGGCGGTCTGACAGGGCTCCGCGCAGCCGAGCGCAGGAATGGAGCGCGATCTATGATGGACACTTTGTCCAGCAGTGTTCCAGATGCTGGGGAGATGTCAACTGGGACCGCGCGAAATGTTGGACCAAAACCGACGGCTACGGCGAGCCACATGTGATGGACTGACGTAGCCGAGCGGTTCCACAGCTTTGGGGACGCATTAAGAAGCCCTGGTAAAAGTGGCCTGACACACTCGCTTGGACAACGATAGCGGAGCTGGGGCCACGACTCGGGCAGCTCGCAAAAGGGTTCGGTATCAACGACGAATGGCCGGCCCATCGTCCGCCGCCCCCGCTGACGTTGATCTTGATCGTGCCGCACGATTCAGGCCTGGCAGGACCGCTGCACATGGAGATATCCGATAGCGCCGGCTTGTGGGCTCGCAAATCTGGCTAGACGAGGTACCGCGTATTAGCGGTTGCTGCCCAACGTGCGGTGGCTGCCGTAGCCTGTCTCGTCTGGTGCTGCGCTGCTGTGCCCGCGAAAATCAGCGGCCCTGCACAGGTGGCGCTGGCAGCCTTCTCATGCCCTGCCGTGGCCAAGCGAAGGATGACAGACGAACGTGGATGCAAACCCCCCGTAATGCAGTGGTGGGGCGCTCGGCTGCCATCTCGATCGCACCTCCCGTTGATTCGTCCCGCGTCATCGGGCTGGTCCTCATTCGGCATAGGCGAATCTCTCCTCGTGTCCGCGGCGTCACTACTGGCGCGGATGCAGCCAACGATGCCCACCCCTGGCCGCAACGGCGTCGGATCGAGAGAAAAAGAACGTGAGCAAACGCAAATTACGCACCAGAAGCTGGTGGCGGAGAGGTGTCCGCAGCAAGTGTGCAGCAAGTGTCATGACTGTGCACGAGGGGCGCACTCATGCAGTTGCAGAGGCGCTGATCTCACGCCAAAGAAAGCGTGCTGTGCTGCATTGAGGGGCGAATGCGACCGATGAAGCTAGGACTCGCAAGGGCAGATTCGCGTGCCGCATATCCTTGCCCTCTTACTCGACGCTTTAGGGAGCCTGCTGGAGCTGTGGAGAATCATTGCCCAGTAGGCAGTGCTGGCCGCCCATATGGCGCCGGGGGCAAACATCAGATTGCTGGTGTCGAGCACATCCTTGCCTCTCACTGCAGAGGCTCGTCACACTTTGCGATTACTCGCTGCCGGCACGGTTCATCTCCGATTGCATCTGCTTTAGCCGTCGATGCCCCCAGCATTACTCGTTTCCCTCTCACACCATGCTTGCAGGCGAAACGAGGCGCTGAGATCCGAATCGACACATCGACCACACTGTCAGATCAGATCACGGGACCACCTGCTGTCGCCGCCTTTGCCCTGGTAGCACCTGTCGAACGCTTTCCCACACCACTTGACATCCCGTCGCCCACAGGACCTGGCTGCGCATTGTAAGAGAAGGATTCCCAAAAGTACCGTCGTCTCGTGCATCTTGCCCCAAACGACCCCTCCACGCCGCTGTCTGCCACCCCACGTCAGCCACCGACATTCGACGCCGAAAGGAGCAACAGCGACAGTCATCATACCACCCATCAACGTTTCCCACGCTGCAGCGTATGCGATAGAAAGAGGACGCCGTGACCCACAAGGAATAAAATCGCTTTTTCGCCGCCGTTTGCTGGACTGGAGAATACGACAGCGATACTTCGAGGCGGATTGGGAGGAAGTTGCTTGGTTGTGTTGTTGTTTGCTGAAGGGTTCGTCGATCAGTTGTGATTCAGTCGCGGGAAGGCACGTACCCGCATTTCTGCAGCGGCTCGGATCCATCTCGACATTGTAACAACACCAGAAGAGTGCCGTCGCTCACATCTTTCTTGTGATGGAGGCATCAGACCTCGCAAGGCAAAGGTAAGCTTGCTGCTGTTGTACTTGTCCCAGTTTCTGCTTACTGACTGCACATTCGCAGCGTTGGCCTCCCCTCGATAAATCACATGGATGCCAGCAGGTTCAAGCGGGAAGAAAGTGACTACCAGCGAAAACTCTCGACACCTGCCATGATCAGTCCGTTGCACCCTTCGTATCTACACGGTACCCACCAATCGCCGCCCGCCAGCGCAGTACCCGGCTCGCTTGCCGGTCTACTATCACCTCCGGAATCACGCAGGACATCTGGCGACGAGAAGGACGTCTACAAATCAGCGCCACGACAATCACTTCCATCGATATCCGAAGCTTTGGGAGCAGAGCAATCGCTTCCATACCCTGGACCTGTCCCACCACCACCCACTGCACCGACGCCGACCTCCCATCATCAAGCGACGACCACTTCCCCGTCCGATTCACGAAAAAGACCTTTCGAACCGGATTCTTACAGCGCCCAAGGACCGCCGAATCCGTTCTCACACCCTCGCAGCCCTTTCGTCAGCGCCGCCGCTCAGGTACCACCCCCGCCACCACCACCGCACAACCAAGTCGATTCGACACACCGACTACCATATGATCCACGCCCTCCATATTCGACATCGCACCACAACCCAAGGTTGCCAGCATTGCACCCCATCAAGACTGCGCAGTCCCCAACGCCACCTGCCGCTCGACCAAACTTGCCATACTCTTCGTACCCGCCAGCGCCGTCACCAGCTTACGAACCTGCTGCTCCTCAGCCACCCGAACCCATGAATCACCAGTACGGCTACTCGCAAGCACAACATGCATCCTATCGGCAGTCGGCACCTACCTCAAGCGGACTGCCTGCGGCCTACCCTCCTTCAAACTCGAACTACTCTGCGCCACCCCGATACTACCCTACGTCTTTGCGTGACAACAACGAAGCCCGTCTGGAAGAGAAAAGGCTCAATCGTGCTAGTCTTGCGCCGTACGGGGAGTCCGTGAAACGCCACCTTGACAGCTTCGACCTTGAAGCATCATTGAATGAGGCATGTATTCCCAAAACTCTACATCGTAATAGATATTAACCTTACCAGATGGCCGATGGATGTGGGCGTATCTCGGAGTTTTCTAAAGCTTATCGTCACAGACCGCATGAAGCCCAGCGCATTGGCATGACACCACAGTCGATACCACGACTTGAGGAAATTGATGATATGATCAAGCAAGGTGAAAGGGTTCAGATATCTCTTCAACGCATGCGAGATGTGGTCTTCAATCATCAGCAAGCCAGTATGGCCGAGCCGCCTCGAGAAGCTCACTACCGACGTGCAAATGGATACGACCATGAAACATCCAGTAGCTACGGCGACGACATGAAAAGCAACAGTGCATTTGCCGGCGCTGACAACAAGACACGTAAACGAGGTGTAAGTTCTCAAGTCACGTTGGCGCACACTCGCGTTCTAACCTTGTCATAGCGAGCTGCCCCTCCTGGTCGATGCCACAGCTGCAATCGTGCTGAAACACCAGAGTGGCGCAGAGGTCCTGACGGTGCTCGGACTCTGTGCAATGCCTGTGGTCTTCGTAAGTTATATACCGCTGCTTTCTTACCACATACTGATGCGTCTCAGACTACGCAAAGTTGACCAGGAAGATTGGCAAGGATGCCATGACTAGCTCGAATCTCCGCCCGAAATCGATCGACCATGGTTCCCCTGCTGTATGAGCAAGGACACCCTATCATACGTTGCCGTTCAAGCGAACTAAAGTCCTTTCTCTTGGGAACCCTACTTGCCGTCCCACATAGGTCGACTTTTCGACGATCCACCCCCGGACAGACTGGTACACCCCTAGTTATCAGTTCTTCTTTGCATCTTTCGAAAGCATTCGAAGTCTATCTTGCTTTTTATTGGAGCGTCGGCGCAAGGACATCTATGTTTGCATTTACATATTGTCTTATCAGAGACAACGCCATCGTATTTTAATGACCGGAGTATATTATTCGCCTCCCACGCCGTTGCACGCAAGCTCAGGAACGCGAGAGCACCCATGGTGTATTTAGCTGACCGGCCCGGGTTCTGTCTATGGACACGAGGCACAATCAGTACTCGAAACGGTTCTGTGCTTACGACGATGCCGAGGTCAGGTCTGCCAAAACTGGCCATGATCATCGCGCGGGAGTTTTTCTTTTGACTGTTTTATACCCGCGATAGTTGCATTGTGGCACACGCGCAGGGCTATTAGGCCCCACGACTGGTCAACGGCGTTCTTCACACCCGATCCCCTATCAGGGCGGATTCATCATTTGCTGGCGTTAGGGTCGAAAAACTTGCTCTCGAGGGAGAGAACTTTGTTATATGGCATCTTTGTACGGTCCGCACTTTATCAGAAGTGCCGAGCGCCAGTCAGTTAGAGATTTTGAAGAGATATCACCCGGCTTTTAGGCCCAGCAACATAAATGCTACAGTCAACCGAGATCACACACACGATCTTTCGCACTTTGCTCACGATTCACAGGGAGAGCCTGCCAGCAGATTACACCGAGTCAAGACACTACATTCACATGTCTCGGCAACCCGTATGCGCATGGCCAAACTACTCTAGCAGGTTTCGCGGCCGGCGACACAGGAACGAAGCTGTCAGACCACTTCCAGAACGCATTGTATCACGGCAGGAGATCTGACCAAGAAAGTTTGCACAACCCTGGTTTTGTGTTTCTCCTCAACCCTGCAAGGTGCCCGATTCGGCGAGCGCACGATAACTGCGCAATCCCGTCGTTCACCTAAACACGACACAACAGCTCCACGCACCGAAGGGTCACAGCATTCGCCAGCGCGAAGTGGGCGACTGTGAGACACAAGGCTAGGCTGATGCGGTGTACAAGCCGATCGTCAATATTCCGGGGTGATGGAGACGGATATTGTTGTAACGAAGCAAGCAGATCTCAGATCGCGAATCAAGATTCCAGCACAAATGGGGTGGTACAGAACGAGCGCACGCTGCATGCTAATGACACACCATCGCCTTCGCTGTCCTCCATTCCGCGGACGCTGCAGTCAAGCAGCCGTCATGTGGAAGTCATCCGTCTCGGAAGCCGCTCGGTACTGGAGGCATGGAGAGCGCAGTGGCGCCGTGCATCGACGGGCCGCAACGCTGATTGATAACGGCGAGGCATACCCGGGGCGGGGTGATGCATGTCAACAGTTTTGTGCGGCCGCGCGTTGTAGCTTCGGAGAATGTCAGGGTTGCGCCTTTGAGCCGGGGGCTGTGATGTGAGGGGTGAGTGGCGACGGCTCCCCTCGATGGCTCAGGGAACATGCGTTCGTGCGGCTTTAGCTGCATGGAGGGACCTGTACACGTGGGCAAATCGAAAGAAGGCGGGAAGAACGTTGAAAGGTTAATATAAACGGGCATGCTGAGCATGTGTAAAGACCGTTTTAGGATCCCGGCTCTTGCACACAAGAGAAGCAGCCATCCGGCACTTTCCAAATACCCCTGCAGTCGACAACAATACAAAATCTCTTTTAGTTCTAAAAACACCCACGACTGATTCCCGGCGTCCTGCGGACGCCGGGAACTCTTAACACGTCTAATATAGGCTGCGTGGGGCTGCGGAGGTGCGGTGAGCTAGTTTCACGGTCTTTTGCGGACAAGAGTCCCCCGTACTCTCGTGTGGACTAGTCGGTAGAAGGCAGGCAGTTCAGTCTTTGCGGTTAAGTTCTGATGCCCGTGCCATTTGAGATGCGGCCCGAGTTTTCGAAACAGAAAGCCCTTGTAGCTTGCAGTGCCGTTTTCTCGTATTACTTCGTGCTTGTTAAGATAAAACGTGTACTAGGACAACGAGCTGCATGAGATCCGCACGTGAACTAATGAAGACTTATTCAGACAGCTTGCCTTTCCCAATTCGTTTCGCTGGTGAAAAATTCAGTGTGCATTTGTCTGCCCTGACAGCGTGACAGTGTCGACAATGATGATGTTGCTGTGATGGTATTCTTCGAACTCCACATTCGGCTAATGAGTTGTCCGGTTCGTCGCTACCATCTCGGAGCGCCGGCCAACCTCACATTTGTCAGCTAAACCACCAGCTCCAGCTGATTTTCTCCTGACATCTGATATTGGCGTCTCAGGTTCTCGCCAGCATAATTCTTGCGTCCTCGAGGATCTTGCGCCCACTGGAAAACCAGCCTTGTCTTGTTGTTTGTTGCTGATATCCCACTCGTTCGCACAAACCCTGCCCCACTAATCCTAGATCTGTCGAGCTTCGGAAGTGCCAACCCCGCCACCGTGCAAAACCACTTAGCACTGTTTAACGCACCTATCCGGACCGCTGTTTTCTCCGAAGAAGGCTGAATTTGTAGGGCTGTGACGGAATGGGTCTACTGTGAGACATGTGCCATCAGCTTCGGTCAAAAGTGCTAATGCGGCTGAAGTGCCATTGGAACGCCGCTTGAATGGCCCGAGGCCAAGAAGGTTGCCAGCCATGTGAGATCATGGGGTATCGAAGTAGGCATGAGCTAGTCTTTCGAGATAACGTTGATGCTAACACGGGTTGAAGCAACTACTGGCGATTTGGCGCGACTACAAGGGCAAAGAAAGAGATGCACTGCTGTGGGGCGATGAGGTAAACACACACTGAGAAAAACCAGATCGCGATCGCTGACAGGCTTCAAGATCGAGTATCTGGTGGTCTGCTATGATCAGAATAATCGCAAGGTCCGACTGTCTCTCCGACAGGCAGATATCCTTGCGGCGCTAGCCACCGATGAGAAGCTTCTCGCCGAAGGTGGTGGTGTCCCTGATGTGCAGACTGGTGACACAAGGTGAGTGGATTTGAATGGGGTTGAAAGTATTTCACTGATCATAGCAGAGGTATTGCGAACCCTGCGCCAGTCTTTCACCCTGAGTTTGGACGCTTCATGCTCGAAGCAACCCCTGGAAAACCATGGGGAATTGGGTTCAAAGATCTCTTGGACGTAGAGCCGAACATGAAGTGGAGGTACGGTATCGAGTAGGATCTTGTTGCACGTATACTGACACGTTTGGCGCAGACGGAAAATTGCAAAGGAGCACATGGAGGCATCTGAGTTTCCCATTACATTGACAACTTTCCCCCGACTTGGTAACAAGGATTGCTTGATCCCAGACTATCCGCCGTCGGGACCAAAGCTGCGGTCTCAATTCGTGCCGGATGAGATTGCCAACCCTCACATCCGGTTCCCCACGCTAGCGGCAAACATTCGTTCGCGGCGAGGCAGAAAGGTGCAAGTCAACGTACCGGTCTTCAAGGACGTAAATACCCCTTGGCCGTGGAAGGACCCTACCGTCAACTATGACCTGCACAATTGGCCCGAGGACGATGATGTCCGCAACGGTGCTGCCCCCGACAACTTTATCCACATGGATGCCATGGCTTTCGGGATGGGTAGCTGTTGTCTGCAAATTACGTTCCAGGCCAAGAATGTTGAGGAAGGGCGAACAATGTATGATCAGCTGAGCCCATTGGGACCCATTTTGCTCGCATTGACTGCAGCCACACCTATCTACAAGGGTTTCCTAGCAGATACAGACGTGCGCTGGAACCAGATCAGTCGCGCAGTTGACGACCGCACACCAGAGGAGCTGGGAGAGAAAGTAGGTGTCAATTTTTGCTATTCTAGACCGCAACTGACTTCCGAGCTAGCCACTCAAGAACGACCGTTGGCGACTGCCCAAGTCTCGCTACGCGTCCAATTCAACCTACATCTCACAAGACCCTCGATTGCGAAAAGAGTACCTGGATCCTGACCTTATTGTGGATCAAGATCTCAAAAAGCGTTTGATCGAGGGTGGTATGGATGATGCTTTGGCAACTCACTTTGCACATCTTTTCATCCGCGATCCCATTGTTGTCTTCAACGAGGATCTCGATGAACTCGACCTCAACAAGGCCGATCACTTCGAGAATCTTCAGTCAACCAACTGGCAGCACATGCGCTTCAAGCCGCCACCCGTTGGCTCGGACATTGGCTGGCGTGTTGAATTCAGGCCGATGGAGATCCAGATCACTGACTTCGAGAATGCTGCTTTCTCGATCTTCATTGTTCTCATCACCCGCGCCATCTTGTCCTTCAATCTGAACTTCTACATCCCTATCACACGCGTATCGGAGAACATGGAGACAGCTCACATCCGCGACGCTGTGTCGACCCAGAAATTCTGGTTCCGCAAATCGCCTTTCCCAGCATATCCCTCGAGCCGCACAAATGGGCCTGGCACATCGACACCCGCCAATATGCCGAGCCGCCCACCGACACCAGGCCCCGTTGAGGACGAATACGAGCAGATGAGTGTCAACGAGATCATCAACGGACAGCAGACCGACGGCGGCTTCCCTGGCCTCATCCCTCTCGTCGAATCATACCTCAACAGTATGAACGTCGATGTCGAGACAAGATGCGACTTGGCGACGTATCTAGACCTCATCAGGAAAAGGGCGAACGGCACGTATTGGACAGCAGCGAAGTGGATAAGAAACTTTGTGCAGACGCACCCGGAGTACAAGAAGGACAGCGTGGTCAGTGACGAAATCACATACGATCTTGTCAAGGCCGCGGAGCAGATCACGAAAGAAGAGGGGCGTGACGGCATGGGCAAGGAGATGTTGGGTTCACGACGGTAATGCAGTAGCATTAGATGGCGGGTTGGACTGACAGCGATGGCGTACATAAGATCGGCGTTGCATAGAAGCATACATTGCGTTGTTTCGTTTACGGGCTCTGTGCTCGGCTATGACGGTTCAAAGTGTAAAAAGTGCTCGACGACGTGCTCCGACCACCTGGGCTGCTGTCGGCATTGCATCAGAGCGTAGATCGCGTTGCTTCGTCCCTGCGCTCAGCACTTGGCTGTGTGGAAATTGCCCGGCGACGAGCTGCGGCTAGCCTGCCATCCGTATTGCTCGTGTCTTTGTCTCGTTGCCCGCGTTCGTCGATGGCTGCCTCGCCGCAGCCTCGACGCAGCCTCGACCAGCCTCGACGAGTACTCACGTGATGCGCGCACCAAAGAGTGGTAGCCGTCGCCGCCAGTGTCGCAGTTTTCAAATTGACATGCGGCTACCACGGTTCGACTCCTCCGCTAGCTGCAATGCAGGTCCCCACACGGGAGATCGCCCGTCGCGATGCCATGTGCGAGCCGGAGAGAGGGCCGACAGCATCGCTATCGATAGGGGTTCGCATTGCGTCTGTGAATGTGCGTGTGCATGCATTTGCAGGCGACGTCGACGGCAGAGACGCGGCGATCATGACGAGGATCACGACGAGGATCACGACGAGGATCACGACGAGGATCAGGCCTGCACGCAGAATTGCCCGGCGACACGGCAGTTCTCGGGCACGCAGGCCGGACGCGGCTAATGGTGCGGTCGCTCAGGCCGGCCAAGGCGCGCGCAAGACAGGCCGCTGGTGTTTCTCTCCCCTCTGGACGACGTCGATTGCTTTTTCCCCACAATCTGAATCCAGAGGCCGCCTGTCTCAGCGCGCGTGGTGCAGCATCTCACAACTCGTCCAGCTCGTTTGGCGGCGACCTCCCGCCGACTCTGGCCCCTGGCCCCTGCTCCATTAGGCGGACTGCCTCAACATCGTACGACATAGGCGGCGCCTTCCCCTGCCGTGGCCTCGAAGAATCAGCCCATACCCACCGCACAACTGCAGCTGCTTCCACAGAATCGACTGGATTCGAGCTCAGTCCCCTGCAAACAGGCCATTTGTGCATAGCAGTCACAGCACGCTGGCCCGTTCGTGTCCGTCCGTAACCCCAAGCAGCTTGCAGCGACCCTTGAGCGCTGCCCGCTGCCCGCTCCGCAGTTTCGTGTGCATGGTGACCTGACCTGTGGTCCTTTCACGGTAAGACGGCGCCGCTCTCCTTCTACACACCCTCTAGGCAATCTGTTGTTGTGGTGCCGGCGCAGTGCTGAGAGCCGTGTTTTCGTTGTTGTTGTCCGCACATGTCCCCGTCGCAGTAGAGTTCGCTCGCCGCCTCTGCCTGCCCCCACCCCCATGGCTACTGACGCCTATGGCAGCCCCGACGACGGGCTAGAGCTCGAGAGAATTGCCGTGCGTGCTGCTGCCGCCGCCCGCCCGCCGTCACTGGATCGCTGTGCTAACATGGCGCCCGCAGGTTGGCCCGTATTGCGTTGCAGACTTTGGTGTCAACGCCAGTCCCCGCCAGCAGCAGACCAGTCGCCCCGAGCCCCCGCCGCTGCCCAGGTCCGCGACCGACAGTAGCATGGAAGACCCGATGATGTCGAGCGACTTTCCCTTCGGCGGTATGCGCGGCCCTTGGCTGACCACGGCCGGCGACGAAATGACGCTGCCCGCTCCGGCCGACGACCTCACCAGCTGGAACGAATGGATGCAGTACAATCCTGCAGCCGCCCCGCAGAACCCTTCGCAGTCCCAGCCGCAGCCGCAGCCCTCCCAGATGACCTCCGCGCCTGCTGCCGTGCCGACGTCCGCTCCCATGTATTCGCAACCCGGCGTGCCCTTCACCTTCGGCGGCGCGGTCGACATGCCCGCTGCCTTTGACTTCAATGGCAACGCGCTGAGCTCGCCCTCGGCCGCCGACTCCCAGCAGACGGGCTTCTACTCGCCGCCCATGTGGCAGCAACATGCCCACTCGCAGCAACAGCTCTACACGCCCTCCACGTTCGCCCAGCCCGGCCCGCCAGCTTCGACACCCAGCCTCCACCACAGCCCCAGCTCCCTCAACAATGGCACCTCCTCGTCGCACTCCTCACCCGAGCCCGCTACTAATCTCAAGAAGAGGAAGTCCACAGACGACATTGACGACTTCGACGATCCGCCTTCAAGCAAGAAGGGTGGATCTCAGCCGCCCAAGAAGACAGCGCACAACATGATTGAGAAGCGCTACCGAACCAATTTGAACGACAAAATTGCTGCTCTGCGCGACAGTGTTCCCAGTCTACGTGTCATGTCCCGACCTAATGGTACCGAGGAGGACGACGACCCGGAAGACCTCGAGGGTCTCACACCGGCACACAAGCTGAACAAGGCCACTGTGCTCTCCAAGGCCACTGAGTATATCCGCCATCTAGAAAAGCGCAACAAGCGCCTGACAGACGAGGTTACAACATTAAAGGGCCGAATTGAGAGCTACGAGAAGATGGCCATCTCCGGACCTATGACCCTGCATGGCACCGTCAGCACCCCTGACGGTAGCAGATTCCAGGAGGATCCATTTGCGCACCACATGCCAATGTCTGGACCTCCACAAGGAATGATACCTGTGCCGGAAAACATCCGCGCTCTGCAGCAAGGACTGCCACCGCAGCAGCACTACGCCCATGCTTATCCCCAATACCCTGGCCAGGGCCGTCCGGTTCAAGGACCGCCCATGGTTAACGGACGCCGAAGCAGCGCAATGATGGGCAAGCTCATGGTCGGATCTCTCGCTGGTCTGATGATTCTCGAAGGCATCTCCACCAAAGAGCAGTCGCAGGACGAACCATCTGGCCGCGGGCTCTTCGCACTTCCCATCAACCTCGCGTCCATTCTATCTCCCACCACATCTTTCGGCAGCACGACCGCACAGATACCCATCGCAAAGCTCCTCCTTGTCTTTGGCGCGTTCTTCTACATCATCGCTCCCCTGTTTGAGTCGAAGCCAAAGCAGAAGAAGAAATCTCTCCCGGCCTTTATGTTGGCACCTGCGCCATCTCTCGCTTCTCCAGTTGAGGTGCGTCGCAAGGCGTGGCTTACTGCAATCCAGACCGTTTGGGTACCCCAGCACAACTTCGTTCTCGAACTCGCAGCCCTTGCCCTGAAGATGTTGAAACTCAGCACACGCAAGATCATTGGCTGGGACGGATATGCTTACCTCACTGGCACAACGAAGGATCAGGAAGTTGCCCGAGTCAAGGCCTGGAACATTGCGTTGGACGCTCAGCTTACGGGTGGCGACGCAGAGATCAGCAAGAGCCGACTTGTACTGAGCTTGATGGCCTCAGGAACGCTTCCAGATACACCGGCACGACTCATGCTCAAGGCTCTTCACATTCGTGTACTGCTTTGGGAGTGTCCATCTGATACGTATGTTGGATGGTGGGTGATGGACGAACTGAGCGCCAATCTAGCTCGCAGCTATTGGAATGCTGCTCGCAGCGAACACCGCATTGCCTGTAACTCGAAGACTCCGGATGCAGAGCCGCTTCCTGACCACCTGGCCGCTCTCATTGAAAGAGAGTGTGACGAGGTGCTTGTTGCACCAATCATCCAGCGCGCCTACAACCTTGCCTGGAACCGGTCTAACGCCGAGGATACTGTCGTTGACCCTTCCATGGACGGTGTCGTTGAGGACTTTGCCATCAGCTCGCCGCTCGATGCACTTGCAGCATGGTATTCCAGCCTTGTTTTGAACAGGGGCCTTGCTACTTACCTCGCGACGAAGAAGTCCGACTCGACTTCCGATCTCGACCTCGCCCTTCAGACTGCACCTGCCAACTCGCAGGCTCAGATGCGAGCTCTGGTCGCCGATGCCGTTGTCTTCGATGAGGACCGCGACGCACGTATTGCCAAGGCACTGGAGGCCTTGCCTAAGCCACCGTCTTCCAAGGCAAGCGAGGCCGGTCTGAACCTCGTTGGCGACGGCACTGTTGCAGTGGATGTTCGCAAGGCACTTACTTTGGCGAAATGCCTTTCCCTTGTCGAGTCTTCACACCGAGGTGCACACAAGCGCGCCGTCTTTGTCGTCAACAACACGTTCCTCCCCGAATGTACCACGACATTACTCAGCTTTGTCGCTGGCCACAAGGTCCTTACACGCTTTATGGAGGACGCCTCGCTGCAAGCTCAGACGAGCTCCGGTCTAGAACGCATCGCTTCTGCGCTGCGCACATGGGCTGGACGCGAGACTGGTCGTCGCCGTGGCCTGTCGAACAAAGCGAGAACCAAGATCGTCGAGTACTGCCTCAAGACGAGCAAGACGCTTGTCGGGTTAGCAGACGTCGACGATGGGTACGTGAGTGCGAGCGTGAACGACGACGAAACTTCATCGTAATTTTTTATTCTTTTCGATTTTGGATGTAGGGACCAAGTAAGCTGTATGGATCACTGGCGTTATAGGAGGCACACTTGGCTGGTACGGCTACTTTCACTTTGGGATTGGGACTGCCCATTGCGGCTTTGACTGTCTTTTTTTGATTTCTGGCTGTATATGCACAGCGACGTAGATACCACAATGTCATCTCTGCAGTCACTATAGTGACGCTTCCACTACAAACTCAGACTGTGCGTGTGCTTCATCTCTGCAGTCACTACAGTGGCGCTTCCACTATAAACTCAGACTGTGCGGGTGCTTCAATCGCTACACGTGCTCCCGTTCCGAAATCTCGACTGAGGAATGAGGAGTATATGAAGAATGGGGCATGCAAGCAAGAAATATAAGTAGGTAGTAATAAGTGAGGTTGTCTCGTAATATAAGAGGATCCAATGCCGAGGAGCGCTCATGTGAAGAAGTAAAAAGTGAGCAAAATACAAAAAAGGTAGTTTCCCTCCCTTCCCCCCTTCCAAATAAACGCCGCTGTGTATGCAAGACTTGCGAGTACGCCGGGTATATGCAGATACATGTGTACATATCGCCATGGCGTCATATCAAGTAAATCAGTTATCCTTGCGGCCGCGCGGGGTGCGCTCGCGACTCGCGCTCTTGCGGCGCTTCTTGGGCGCGTCGAGGAAGCCCTCGGGCAGGTCGTTCCAGTTCTTGGTGGCGGGGAGGGCGCGGGTCTGGGTGGTGATGCGGCGGTCGGCGGGCAGCTCGTCGCTGGAGTCTTCGTACGAAGACGGCAGGGCGTCGTCGTCGTCGGAGATATAGTTGTACTCGTCGAATTTCTTCTTGGCGGGCAGCGGCTGCAGCGGCACGTCGCCGTCGGCGTACATGCCCTGTTCGCGGCCGAGGATCTGGTCGGCTTTGTTGGGGCTGCGGCGGCCGTCGCGGTGCGGGGTGGTGCTGAGGTACTGCGGTTGGTCGGCGTGGCGGTAGGAGACGCGCGGGGACGGGGGCTGTTTGTAGCCGCCGGGCTGCCAGCCCTGGGCCACGCGGCCAACGCGGCGGAATTCTGCTTCGGTGGGGGTGTCGAGGCCCCAGCCGGCAGCGCGCTCGCGCTGCTTCTGCTGCTGCTCTTCCCGCTCGCGGTCGTCGCGGATGCGGTCGCGCGCGGCGATCCACTTGGAGCTTGGCTCCCACGACCAGCCGTCGCCTGTGGTGCTGACGAGGGGGATGAACCACTTGATCGGCGAGGGGCCGAAGACGTGGGCGATGTTGCGTCTCCACCCTAGATCAAATGCATTCGGAAGCTGCTCGTTGTCGCGCTCGTCGAGGTAGTTGTCGTAGCGGTCCTGGTTCTGCTGGCGTTCGCGGTACTCGTATGAGTTGTGGGCCGGGTGCGAGTAGCCGTTGCCCTGCGCGTTGGACGGCGCCGGCGAGCGCGCGGGCGTCTCGCCCTCTTCGGGCCGGGTGACGCCGGGGAGGGCGTTCGCGTGGATCTCGCGCAGCTGGTCGCCGATGCTGAGGCGGCCGTTGGCCTGGGCGTCGACGTAGTTGCGGTCGTTGAGGCTGTGCTTCATGGCGTGGCGCAGCGGCGACAGGTAGCGTGTCTTCTCCAGGCTCTCGATGGTGGTCTGGCCCCTGAACACCAGCCACAGGTGCCACGAGGTGAAGCCGGTGATGACAATGCCGATGATGCCGGACAGCACGGCCAGCAGCACGTCGTTGATGGGCATGAGCGAGTCGGTGTACGTGTTGTCGCTCAGGATCTCGCTCCACACCCACGTGGCGGAGACGGCGAAGCACACCCAGCAGAACAGCGTCAGGTAGACCAGGAACAGCAGGAAGGCCTTGTAGTTGCGCAGGCCGACGCACGTGGCCAGCCACGGGCAGTGGTGGTCCATCTTCAGCACGCAGCGCTTGCAGGTCGAGCAGTGGTGGGCGCGGTCGGGCTTGTGGGTCTGGCACTTGTTGCAGAAGCGCACGCCGCCATCCGAGGCCTTGACGGTGAAGGACGTGTACTGCATGGCGCCGCCCTCCTGCTGCGGCAGGTTGCTGTAGCCATTGCGGAGGCTGAGCGGCGACCCGGGGTCGGTGAAGACGGCGGCGGTGTAGCTCCAGTTGAGCAGGCAGTAGAGGGCGAAGCCGAGCGCGGACGTGAAGTGGCCTGGCGGGTCAGCGGATCAGCGGTGTCTCGCGGGAGAGGGCGGACGCACCAGTCCAGGCGTTCTTCGCAGGCACGAGGCCGATGCCGACCTCGACCCATGCGGCCCACGAGGTCAGGCCGTAGACGAACAGCAGCGGGAAGTAGGTGATGGTGTTGCAGCAGTAGCGCTCGACCTTGCGGGCCCAGGCGCGCGGGCGCATGGCGCGGGACGGCGACGACGGGGGGGAGGGCGAGCCCAGCGTGGCCATTTCGGGGCTCTCGTTACCGGCGCAGCGCGAGACAGAGCATGAGGGCGGAGGCACTGGGAGTGGACGGGTTCGACGCAGCTCGATGGGGCCACTAGCGCCGGCCATTCATTCGAGAAGAACGTGTAGAAGCCCACGGCGCGACGGCGCCGCGGGAGCCTGAGCTGGGCCTGTTGCACTGCAGTTTCAGCCCGCAGCCACCGGCACACCCGCAGCGGCGCGAAGGGCGGCCAGCACGAGCGCGGCGACAGTGCAGTGCAGCGCAGTCTGCTACCCCGGAGTCGCGCAGCACTGGCGGAGGCTCCCAGCGGTCCCTGGCGCCGCCGCCGCAGATCTGGTCCACGGAACCTGCCCACGTGACTGCCCGGCCGCTCCTCGCCCTGCAATTAGCGACTCGCAACGCAGACCGCAGACCGCAGACCGCAGACACTGCCAGACAGCATGACAGCACGGCGCGCCTCCTCGATATATTGGCACCGCCGCCGCCCTGGCTGCGCCTGCGCGTGCCGGGCTGTCGCACCGCTCCCTCGATGCTTGGATCAGCTGTCTGGCCCTTGGCTACACTATGTAACAGTCGCACCTATGTACGCGTCGTCTCCAGTGTCTCCACTGCTCAAATTAAACGTAGCTTGACACAACTGATACAAGCCGCTGATCGACCTGCACATCCCTGTCCAACATGGCTGCACGACGAGCCATCTTAAACGTCGACCTGCCCATTCGGTCCTGCCTGCAATTGCAAGTCCTGTCGCCGCCCGCTCCTTCTCTGTCGCCGCCCGCTCCTTCTCTGTCGCCGCCCGCTCCTTCTCTGTCGCCGCCTCGTGCCCTGCCCTCTCGCTCTGCGCCATGCACTGATCCACTCCTTTGAAAAAGTCTCGCTCGTTCCCCAGCTGCCATGCTTGCGACGAGAAAGCGGCCGCTGCCGCTGCTGGCTGCCCTTGCGCTCGTTCTCGTCATCGTCTTCTACCATCGGGACCGTGCCGACCGTCTGTACCAGCAATGGTCGACCTCCATCGAGTCGCACCCCATGAAGCTGCCTGCGAACAGCACGCTTGGCTTTGGTGCTGTTGTCGTCGTCTCGCAGGAGAGCTCTGAACGCCGCCATGCCCTGCTGCAAGCTGCCAACGTCACCGACGTGGACCTCACCATTCCAGCGCAGCCGCAGTGGACCGAGGGCGATGTTGAACGCTTCATCAACGGTCAAGACAACGTTCAAAGAGGCTCAATACTAGCGTGGTTGGGTCACCACAACGCTCTCCGCTGGTAAGCTCCCTTCTGCAGGCACTTCTTGGCTGCAGCCTCGTGCTCCATTCCACGGAGCCGCAGCTGATTCGCTATCGCAGGTTCTTAGACTCTGGACTCGAGACTGCACTCATTCTCGAAGATGACGTCGACTGGGACGTTCGTCTTCGCAGCGTTCAGATTCCGCTAGCCGCAAGCGCCGCCCGCCAGCTTCTGCCACCACAGCGATCGTATCATCCGTTCGCGAACTTTGGCAGTAAGCACGTGCAGTATTGGGGCAATCACGATGAGTGGGATCTACTCTATCTAGGCCATTGCGGTGATTATTTCGACGAAATCACCGAGGACGGACCAAAAACAACGAACAAGCGCTACAACCTGACTGACACACCTCACGTGTTGTACAAGGACTACACGCTGCCTATGCGATCCGACCTGCACCCTTTCACGCAAGCTCTGTTTGGCGCACTACAGATGCCTGCGCACTCGCGCATCTTCCACCGATCCAAATTTCCGCTCTGCTCGTTCGGCTATGCTGTGACGCGCCCGTCCGCTGAGCGTCTGCTTAGTGATCTCGCACCGCCGAAGCTCCGTAAGAAGGGACCTCGTGCGTTTGACGTCTCGCTCCTGCACGCGTGCAACAAAGGGTCTAAGACACCCTCACCCACCGTAAGATGGAACAATCCCAAGCCACACCCCGACCCAAATCTACGACACAGGTACGCAAGTCCGGGTCTCCGCTGCTGGACATTCAACTCTGAGCTGTTTCACCACATGCCAGGCCAGAGCGAGATTGCAGAAATCGGCGCAAGAGCTGGAGAAGAAGAGGCTGGAATTCCACCTGTCGATCTGGCTGGCCAAGCACAGGTCCTCTACCGAAACGAAACGACCAATATCGACTGCGGATTTTGGAGCGGCGCATTCGCGTTTGACAACACCAACACCGACGAACTGCGCACCTTGCAACAGAAAGTCGGCAGAGAAGGCAGATGTCTGAAAGAAGGGCGACGAGAAACCGACGATGCACTCCAGAAGCTCATGGACTAGAGGCCCGGAGCCGAGCAGTGGTCACGGCCGCAAGCTCATTGACTGAGCTATAACATCAACTGTATATATAACATACCAGCAGCATTTCTTAGCGATCGATAGCGGCGTCACCAGGGAGTTCACGGCGTCCATTGGGCATGGCATGTCCACATGATGATTCCCGGATACCAAGCAGCAAGACTGCACATATGGCGCATATAGGTTTTTTTGGTTTCGCTCGGATCTTGGATTCGAACTGCACTTCAGAGCAGAAGCATGAACACACACAGCCGCATTGATACCACAGTAGATTTAGAGTTTTAACAATCAAGTACCCACATCTGTCACTCACGCGCACCGCTTCTCCAGGCGTTGGTGAAACGCACCTGCACATCACTGCCACGGACATGCCTGCGCGCCCTGCCCCAACTGTTTACAGTACAGCACCTGTTGATTCCCACCACGATGCGCATGCACTCCAGTCCCAGCCTCGCAGCAAACACATTTGCGACCCACATCCCCATTTCGCCCTCCACCCTCCACCACGCAAAAACCCTAGACCCGTTCCCCCCAACCCGCAGCGATCGCCTGTCACACGCACACACCCCGCCCTAGCGCCCTTCCGAAACACGCCCGTTGCGTAACCGCGGATGCTCCCTCTCCGAGCACCCTCGCGCGCCTCTCGCGCAGCGCCGCCGAGAGGCTGTGGACCCGCGTCGCCGGAGCCCGTCGCGCCGAGAGAATCTCCGGCCGTGGATCCCCTGGCACTGTTCTGCGCCGGCACGGCCGGAGTGACGTGAGTGACGTGAGTCTGGAAATTGGCTGCGTGGGCGTGTGCGTCGGTGGGTGGGGGTGTGGAATGTGCGATGGGCGGTGTGAGTGGTTGGACGATGAGGAGCGAGGGCTAAGCTTTTGAAACGTGGGCTAAGCTTTTGGGACAGCTGGTCTGCATTCTGGTTTGTGCTAGGGGGGAGTGGGGACGGTGGTCTGGGTGAGAGGACGCGTGCTGGGCCGCGCAGGCTGAAGGCGCAGGCGCGACAAATGATAACCGTGTAACAATCTCAAGCTCACAGCCATGATACAACTGGCAACGTGGATGGAAACGAGGGTCAAGTCGATTTTGGATTTGTCTATAAAGTGTAAAATGCAGAGATACTACTGCCATGGGGTATGCGCTGAACCGTCAGACCTTGTTGCTCCAAATGCTAGAAACTCCCGAGATTTGGGTGATGCTGAAACATCCCATAATTCTCAATGTTGAAATACGCCATGCTTGAGTGCTGAAAGATGTGTTGAAATGCAGAAGGGTCACTCGAACCGATCAGACCTTAAAGTTGTCGAGCCAGTGCTTGACAACAACCCGTCCCTCGTCGAAGGACTTCTTGTCCATACGCACGATGATGGCTGCGTGCGAGTGACGGTGGTTGTGGATATAGACCGGGAACTTCTTGAAGCCAACGTTGTCGAGAGCCTCGATCATGCTGAACTGATCCTGCCGCAAAGCAAGGGCTGGGAAGTGGGAAAGAGACCCTGGCTTGGCTTCCTGGGTGGCTTCGATGTCGGCAATTGGGTTCTTGTCCTCAAATCTGGGAGAAGTAGGCTGGGTAGGTGAGGCGAACTCCTCACTGTCCACTCCCAGATACTCTTGCTCGTGAGCATTGTTGACGTTTTCAAACATGTCCTCAACCTCCTTGCGGGCAGCGTTGAGCATGAGAGGGACACGGTAGCGGTCTGTCTCAATGCCAGCTGCCCCCGCCTCGTGCAAGCGGATGCGCTGCTGACTGCGGACAGACTGGATCGCAGAGTTGCATAGGAAGAGCGTAGTACCGACGGGGATAAATACGACGAGGAAAGCAAAGAGAGGAACCCGAGTGAGTGCAACTCGCGTGGAAGCAGTCAAGCGTCGCATGAGGGCCTGTGGAGGCTCCTGCTGTTTTGGCAGGACCGGCTTCTCGCCGTCGATAATGACATCCTCATAACCTGGAACGTAATTCATCTGCACGTCATCTGGCTTCACATACGGGTCGGTCTGGGATATACCGGCGGTATAGTAAGTCACTGTACGGTCGTTGACGATGTTCGCGTACAAGCTTCGGGTCTCGAACTGCGCCAGAGCTTTGATGAAGATCGCACTGGGGTCTGCCAGTACTGCCAGGATGGGCCTACCAGTATCTCGAAACTCATCGATTGCGAACAACTGTCTGCCGCTCGTAGAGAGGGTCCTGGCTCCCAGAACGTTCCATACATGGCTGGTATATCCTTTCAAGGGAGTCCGGACACCAAGATGGGGCGTCGCAAAAGTCGTGAAGTTCTATAAGCTGATCAGTCACATTCAATTGCCAATTATTTGGCAAGAGCATACCACTGGCTGGATCTGCTCAAAGACGCCTTTGTGGTACAGCAGTCCAATGGCGTATCTGGCGACGAGGCCTCCAAGCGAATATCCAGTGATGCTGAACTTTTCGATAGTGTGCCCTTCTTGCTTCAGCTCCTCGAGTCTAGTCTCGACCTCGTCTGCAACGCGCTCGCCACCAAGCTCGATGCCATCGTAAGTGAAGCTGCCAGAGTTGTTTTTGGGAACAAGAACGTCGAGATCAGGATACCGCTCTCGGATGCTGTCAGTGAGGTATTTGAGATGGGCTGGGTTGCCCCAGAGACTTGAAATCGTTAGCCAAAGATGTTTGCCTGGTGAGAAGCGAGAGGCGAGAGTCGCCCCATGACGCTAAACTCACCCATGAACAAGAACCACGAGGTGTGTAACGTTACGTGAAGTGTTAGTCGATGTCGAGGTAGCCATCGCTTTGTGTGTGAGGTGAGAGGAAGTGATTCAGTATTTCAGGCAGGAAGGGGCGAAGCGGTTGTTATTGTAGCTATCGGCTCCCATATCTCGTCCGGCTGGCGGTCTTATCGGACGTGAGCTCGGAACGCAGTCGCGACACGACTTGGCGTTACACCAATCAAAGTGAACAGGTGGAATGATGCGGATATATACGCTGACTGTACTTCGTATTTCCTCCGAGATGGAGAAGTGCTGGTGAGTCTTTTGCAACCGTGCGACAAGTTAAAGATGTCCAGCGCGCATCAAAACGTCATGGCTGGAGCGAGGTGAGTCCAGCCGGGGTCGTCGCGACCCTGCAGCTTGGCGATCTAGCGTTCGGCCTGCCGCGTGCGCCACAGCTCCCTCTCACTTCGAGCCAACACCGCGCGACGTGGCTCATCACTGTGGAAGCTTCGCGCGCTAGGCGAGCCTCGGTGAAAGTAGTAAAGGGACATGTAAGAGTAGCGACTCTTTTTACCTCTTGGCTTTGACGCTCTTTATAGCTCCCTTCTTATGAGTACAAACTTTCCACATCATCGTTCAGCAGCGCCACTCTATCTTTCACGCGACCTGCTCACACGGTATGTTTGGGTGTGATCGAGTTTATTACCTTCCCTGCTCACCACATTCAAGTGTCTGGCTGTAGACCAGTAATACACAATGTGGCCAGCAGTACCCGCATTCAGAAGCTTTGGCAACATCGCGTGCCCTGCGGGTACCAAGTGTGAGCTCCCCTACTGCATCTTCAGCCATGATGCTGTCAAACAAGAGACCACGCCGTCCAACGTGGTCGCCCGTAATGCATTTGCAAACGAGCCAGCCGCGAAGCGACAGAAGCTCAGCGATACCCAGGACGATACTCCAAGTGTAACACCAAGGGCAGTCTTTACTGGCTTGTCAGCGAGCAAAGATAAGGCCGTTGTATCAAGCAAGGGCTCAGAATGTGCTCCAAAAGCATCATCAAAGCCGACAAATGATAAGAGTGACGCCGACGCTCTACCACAGTCGGCGACACGGCCAGTATCACCGCCGCCAAAGGCATCTGTGGCAGCAGCTACTCCCGCATCTGCAGGTCCAGTTGCGTTGATGCCACGCAAATTAGTAAAGGAGCCAGCCATCTTCACCCGGCGACTGACACTGTTGAAGATGCTGCATAGCTTCATGAAGCCGCTGAACGACAAGATTGCAAAGGCTGTGAAGGCCGAGATCAAGGCAGTACATATGGACCCGAATCAACTCAACAAGCTAGCGGTGGACGAAGAAGAGCGGATCGCCAAAGCGAACCCCGCAGTCTACGAAAACGTGCTGAAGCAACGACTGTTCAAACTGAAGAAGATGACACCAGAGGAGTGGGTCAAAGAAAGGTTTGAGGCAAGGGCAAAAGAGCGTGGACTGCCTCCAAAGAAGCCCCCGCCGAAGAGAGTTGACACTGGTCTCACGCCGAAGCAAGAAGTCGTTTTCCTTTCTACTCTGATATGCCCACAAGACGGCTTGGACGCACATGGCTATGTCACAACGCTGCCCACGACAGAGGAATTGAACGAAGCCAGATCAGCACAGGCCTCAGCAGATTTCTGGGAGGTATGTGATCGTTGTAACACTCGCTTCCAAGTTTTCCCTGAGCGCAGGGAGGAAGATGGTGCACTCACTACGGGTGGGCAGTGCACTCACCACTGGGGCAAGCGTATATATCCGAAAAGGTCGAAGAACGCTGGCCCGGAGCCTACGACTTTCTCCTGCTGTAACGAACCTGTAGGCTCACCAGGCTGCACTTCATACGAGACTCATGTTTACAAGATATCGGGTCCGAAGCGTCTATCACTAGTCATGCCATTCATCGAGACCTCGGTGAATGACCTGGCACCGACAGATATTGCAGTCTGCTTCGACTGCGAGATGGGGTACACAACTCACGGCCTCGAGCTTATGCGACTCACAGCCATCTCCTGGCCACACCACAAGCCACTAGTCGATGTGCTTGTTCGCCCGATCGGCCATCTCCTAGATGTGAACACACGATTCTCTGGTATCACGACAGAGCAATTCCTCAACGCGAAACCTTACGATCCAGCGGACCCTAAGCCCAAGCGAAATGATCTTCGTATTGTAGAGTCGCCTTACGCAGCAAGGGATTTGTTCCTCGCTCACGTCACAACCACCACACCCGTACTCGGCCATGCGCTTGAGAACGATCTCAATACCCTCAGAGTCATCCATCCAAACATCATCGATACTGTGCTACTCTTCCCGCATAGACGAGGTCTACCTCTTCGCCATGGCCTGCGCGCTCTTGCTAAGGAAAAGCTCGACCTTGATATCCAGCAAGGCGGTGCTGCCGGGCACGACAGTTTTGAAGATGCAAAGACGACTGGCGAGTTAATCCGCTTCAAGGTAGCTGAGAAGTGGAGGCAGCTGAAGCACGATGGCTGGGAGGTTCGGGACAGTGGTGTCTACCCACCGATGCCACCTGGCACACCACCGCCTCAGATGCTTCCTGCGCCACCAATGATGCCACTGGCTCCGATGATGGCGCCGGACGGCAATTCAGGCCTGAAAAGGAAGTTGGAAAAGGAAGACGGAGCAGCCGTTGAAGACGAACCTTTGGCGAAGAAGCAAGCGTAAATCTTGATCTCTCCGCAGCCAACTCGGTGGATCCACCGAAAGCAGCTCAGCGCTACTCTACTGGAGGCGCAACCTAGCATTGAAATCTGTAGCATAGCATGCCTAACTCTGGGTATCTTCTGCCTCTCTGGGGCCGACCTATATGCCCTCACGCCTCATTGTGCATTGCCTCCTCCTGTTGCCCATAGCCTCACGTCCAGCCGGTACATCCTCAGCCAGACCTAGGAAAATATTGTTCCATTTTCATCCTATGACTCCGGTCACGAGCCAAGTCTCCTCACTCTTCACCCTCGTCCTTCCTGTCCATTGACAACTAAGCCCTGCACGCCCTCCAAGCTCTCCGTCACTGGCTCATACAACACATCAACATCCAAGTCCTTCATGACCCCGATGACCACGCCCATGCTCTCAAAGAAGCCGTTCACAGCTACACGCAGCATGCGGTTTGTCGTCGCAGCATAGTTTACGACAAGGATATTCTGCTCTTTATCACCACCAATACTGAACGAGCGACGTACGAGGGGTGAGAGTTCGGCATCGACAGAGAGCACGCGCAGGGCGGTTGAAGCGTAGTGGCCGGAGGGGAAAGGGATGTTGAGTTGCCTATGCGTGTCAGCGGCCCGCAAGAGAAGAGGAGAAGATGATGTACAGTGTGCAAGGAAAGTCCTCGGGCTTCCACGTCGTTGTATCCGCCATGACTTCGTAAGTGCGCTTCATGCGTCTCGTCTGCTGTTGCGGGCGTGAAAACTATCGTTATCGATAGAGTTGAGGCTCGCGAGCCGACCGCAAGGCTGCCCCGCGGCGTCCCCACATTCACACCACTAGCGCGGGAGCTATGGCATCTCAGCTACGCTTCTCTGACATCATCACATCTACCTCGCGACGTACAAACGCATCATGTCTAATCCGCATCGTCTCGCACCGGCCCAGCGCTCTTTTGCACCTCTCCTTCTTCACGCACAACCCACATAACCCCCAATTGCTTCCTTGAGCAAGCACAACACCACAACACTACAACACCACAACTATGCTCCGCTCCCACGCAGCCAGGTCAACGCGCACTCTCCGCCTCGCCGCGCGCCCCTTCTCCGTCTCCGCCACCCGCCACGCCGACAAATTGTCTACCAATAGCAAGACGAAGACCGACGCATACCCCGACGATGAGCACAGCGTGAACAAGGCGAAGAAGGGTGACCACAACGACATCCAGACGAGCAACCTGAAAGACGGACTCGAGTAAGTCACCCGGAAATATGCTTGGCAGAGGAACACTAACAAGCCTGTAGCAGTGCAAAGCAGGGGACTGGCGGCCACGCGACGGAGAGACGCGACTCAGCGGGCGGGAAGGAGAAGGCGAAGCAGGAGTTCCCCGAGGCGCCGGATCCAGCGATTGGGATGCAGGATGAGCGGGGTGGGAGGGGTGCTTGAGGGGGAATACAGAAGAGGAATGAAGAGGGGGAGGGAGATGTAGTGGTGGTGTATGATACCAACTGAAAAACGATTTACCAAAACCCATGTAGTCAATGTTACGGTGCGGCAAGAAATGATCAAATGGAGGAATCCATGTCTGGCTTAGCTCACTCAAATCGAGTGGCATGTGCGAGGCTTAGGTATGTTGGGCTATATAAGTAACGTCTTCCTACCTGTTCTCCTTCTTACTCACTCAACATCAGTGAAATCATCTCTCGAAAACGTTTAGTTACGTTACATGTCTGCCGTGGCTCTGAGCATCAAAACCTCTCTCGTGAATGAATATGTCTGTTTCCGTGCGCCAGACCTCTAAATTGAGAGAGGCCATGTTCTTCCAGTTGAATTCAACACAAACACCATGGATGCCTCGCTGCCCTGGCGAGATCAAACATAAAGAACCCCAGTAGTGTGTCTATTCTGGCAACAAAATGCGACAACACGCTTGTCATGGCCCTTGCTCCCCCCCTGCCTGAAAGCCTGAGCTCGACTTCTGGTGGGCCCAAATGCCGTGTGCTTTCACCCTTGTCCAAACTCTTAAAATCTGGAAATCGAGAATGGATTTACTGCTCCTCACATGTTCTCTGTCGTTCAACTCTGGAATTCAAGCACGCACGAATCGAAAGAGTTTCAGCATTTCAATATGGACTGCTGCCTGGATGCTGGCGCATGATTCATCGAGTACAAATTGTTTCACGGCTCACGAATGTTCTGTTCTTCTGAAATGTAGCCTGTAACAACTGATGTGTTGTTGCTGCTTGTTTCAAATCATCAACCGCTTTCGTTATGTCTGCCAAATCTTCAGCCACAAGGCGTATGTTCCTTAAGTCTCCTCAACTGCTTGGGTAGATATATCCTGGCTCATTCAGAACCTTTGTTCTTCTCAAATCTGCCATGACAGCTTTGGTGACGTGATTATACTCCGATAGCGCTGCAAATATGTGCGCTTGTCCTTTCTGGTGTCGGAAATGAGCCCCAGATCTGCTTCATCTGCGAAAGGATAAATGGACCTGGCACATGTGCGGTCCGGGTCAGATGTCGACTTGAGTAGGCCCTGTTTTCCTAAAGTAGTTGTCACTCGTCCTCATGGTCTCTGTACCTGCGTCAAGCAAATCACACTGGCGAAGGAAGTGAGTCCAATCTCTTGGCACACATGTGTGGAATTAATTGCAGGAGGATAGAACGAGTTCTATTATCAAGTCCATGACCGAGTCTTTATGTCGTGCTCTTCGCAGGCGATCCAATCGCTAGCCCATGATATCCAATCAAAACCTCGAAATCCTGTCTTCACCAAGTATACCCAAGTCAGAGGCGGAAAGCGGATTCCGCAACTCTCTAGTCCAGCTCAGCAGAAAGGAGAAGTGCCATAGCCGCACTTAGCCTCGCACTCGTCCTGCTCGCTGACCTGGCAGTCGCACGTCTTCTCGCACCATTCCTTGTCGTCCTTGTACTTCTTGCAGCCCTGTCGTGCGCGTCAGTGAGATGCATCTGAATGCAGGGATATTTTGGAACGTACGCCCATGCAGCTGTTGTACCCATCGCGGCACAAATCACAGAGGGAGGGCTTGCCCGAGCCAGCTGCAACGGTGGCGACGAGAACGGCGAGCATGAAGCCGATGAGGATGGCGATACGCATGTTGTTGGTTGAGGGCTTTGTAGTAATGAGTAGCTGAAAGGTGGTATCTTGTATTTGTGGCGTGTTCGTGGTGAAGAGAGGTATGGTGAAGTCGGTAAGGAATTTATATAGTCGTAGCCGAAGAAATGAGGTGAATTTGAGTGAACGCACAAGAGGATTTTGAGCTAACGCACAACAAACGGCGTCTCTACATTCAATAAAACCGATCACCGCGAATTGAATACAGCCCTCTAGTCTGACTTAGCACTTGTAAGTCTCAGCTCCATATCCACAGTTGGTCCAGCAAGTATCGTCTATGCCAACTCCACACTTGCACATGTTCGCACACCAGCCCCTCTCTCTGTTTTGAACGTCGTGGCACCTCTGTTATATGTGTCAGTGCTGGACTCGGACATGAAGAAAGGATTCGGGACGTACCTTGATGCAGCGTCCGGTCATGTCGCGGCACTGCAAGCAGTATTTAGGTTTTTCTGAGCCAGCAGCAACGTTGGCGGTGAGGAACGCGAGTGCAAAGCTGAAGAGAATGGCGAAATGCATCTTGTTGGTCGACGGGTGATGTGAGAGTATGTTTTCAGACTGCTGTTGATGATGAGGCTTGCAGCTGCGTTCAGGTAGCGTGGAGGGGTGAAGAATTGAGGAGGATGTCTAGTCGTCTGGGGTGAGAGCAAGGAAGGCACGAACCTGCCAGATAGAATCCTAGACCGACTTGCCACACGTGCATTCTCTCAATTGGAAAGTGCAGACGCTGCGCATTGAATCAAGGAAACGGCATCCTTGAATGTTCGTCGTTCGTCCATTCAACGTCCACCCAGTCTCGATTCGCACAGGCGAGTCACTGATCATGCAGGTGATGTATCAATCAGTAATATTGCAAGGAATCAGTGAATATGTTCAACCCCAGAGGATGTAAGTGAGATGTCGACGCACATGTCGTTCACAACGCGCATATGCCAAAGTCCTTACAATTCAGAACAGGCAGATTCCAATGCACCAACGAAGACATTCTCATCCCGCGGGTCAACCAGGAAAGTCCTGTCAGCCTAACCGATACCACTCAATGCCCTCATGTCTTCTAAAACCAGGATCCCAACCTGATTAGCCACTCAATAGAAGCACAACGAACCAGCGCCTCCGATACTGCAAGAATTGCGACAGAATTTATCCTTGCCGACCTCGCAGACGCACGTGTGCTGAGCGCAGAGCGCGTACGCAGTAGGATCCTTGTAGAAATCCTCGCAGACCTGCGGTTTGTCAGTTAGGATGGCGAAAGAGGTCTTTAGGGGGCTACACGCACCTTTTCGCACTTGTGCAAGGAGGTTTTGCAGCTATCGCAGCTGCGCTTCTTCCTGCCAGCCATGGCGGTGCTGAAGAAAGTGGCTGCCACGAGGAAGCTGAGGATGATAGTGGGGCGGAATAGGAACATGGTTGGGAAGTTGAGTTGGTACCAAAGGACGATGATCAAGTCTTGTGAGATGTCTGTGTAAAGAAGAGGAGCGCTTTTGCAGGCGGAGCACTGTGTGAAGTGCCTGTGGTGCAAGGTCTGATTGATACAAACGGAAGTGAGAGAGACGATCGGCCCCAGGTGACATAGCTATCTTCGGAGCGCGATTACATGATGGAGTGACCGAAATTACATGCTCGTAAGCCTCGTTGTATGATTGGAATTCACTCAGCGATTGCAGGTCTTGCACTCGATAATACCACTTTGTTCGTTTTGCTGAATTACACAATTTACAGAAGGTGGGTATCTGCGCAGCGTGGTATCTTGACTTCCTCGTCGTGGTAGCCTAGTGTCATCTTGGGGCCAGACAATTGTGTTTCTTGCTCCAATCTCGCTGTCGAGGGTGTCTTCTGGAAGTTCAAGGCCGGCCAGGTCGGATCACCTCTGAACTGTAATCTATCTCAGTCGTTCTGGCGGCTCTTATGTCTTAGGAAGGGACAATTGGTTTCTGATCAATGCAATCCATGGAGTCAAATTAATATGTCTTACTATAATACGTACTGAAGTTTATCCGAACTCAAGAAACAACGGGTGTGTTGGATTTCCGTCCCCAGAACCTCCAACTCTTTGTTGTCTCGCGCTTCTGCGAATTGCCAATGACCTTTCCCTCAACGGGCTGCTTCATCTGATCCAGCTTATAGTTTTTCAGACATAGAGACAGAGGTAGGATTGGTACAGCTGCGCAGATCGCGCCAATAAGCATGTACCGCATAGTCTCTTGGTATGCTCTGTTGATGGCGATGCGCTCGGGGGTGCCGACAGGGTAAAGTGTGTAGTTGGAGGCGACAGTGAGATCTCCATAGATAGTGGCGTAATTCGGAGCAAGATCAGACGGGAGGTACTGCTGAAGTTTTGATGGAACATACGAGCTCCAAATGGCACCAGAGACTGCTGAACCGACAGCACCTCCGACCTCGAGGATGGTAAGGAACACAGTGGTAGCAGCAGCGACCTGCTGATGCGACGCAGAAGCTTGAACTGCGAGCTGGGCCGGGACATTGAGAAACCCTCCGCCGATTCCGACGGCTACCTGAGTGCCAATTATAGTCCATGTTGAGGCATTCTCAGTACGGTAGGCGATCATGAGTCCGCTACAGGCTGTTAGCTCACAATTTTCGTGTACGATGGAGCACAACTCACAAGCCCATAATGTAGATGCATGCTCCAGCTGTGACGAAGTACTTGTAGTGTCCAGTGTACTTGATGAACAGAGACACCACGATAGAGGACACAGTCGAAGCGAACGTGAAGACACGGGTGATGTAGCCTGCAGTAACCAGGGACTGTCTCTGAACAATGAGCAAGTACGAAAAGAAGTACGGGAATACGCTCATGTAGAAGGCCACTGCAAGGTGTTAGTATGTGGAGTGTAGCCTGAGAGTTCATTGACTTACTGAAATAGAAGAAGGCGATCGCGACACCTGCAACGACTGTCCTATTCTTGAAGAGATTTGGTGGAAAGAAAGCTTTTGGCGCAAGCTTCTTACTCCTCTCCCAGAACGGAAAGATGATGCAAACAACGCCACCAATGACCAGCATAGCGATCATACTGGCGTTCCGCCATTGTCCACTTGCATTTGGAGCGAGCGTGAGCGGAATCAGAATCAACGAAATACCGGTTGCCAGTAGGAGGAGCCCAAAGACGTCAAGGTCGTACCAGAGGTTCTTGAAGACAAGGCCTACTGTTTTTCCTTTGAAGGGGCTTGGTATTTCCAAACCGAGCGATTTTGCGCGACGTTGGTTCATGAACAGGCTCAGAGCGAGAGGGATAAAGCAGACAGGGAGAACGATAGCCCAGATTCCATAACCCCAACGCCAGGTCGAATTAGCGAGAATGCTGGCCGCGACCTCAGGTCCTGCCCACGTCGTCCAGAGGAAAGGTAAGTCGAAGATGGTCGAGAAAAGAGCGCGGTTGAGCAAGTCCGTTGTATCAGCAACGAAGATCTGTTGCAAAACCTGGAGTCCGTTGAAGCCGGCAGCCCAGAAGACCTGAGCACCGGCGTAGGTCTGAACGCTGTTTGATGCAGCCTGTTGAATGTAGCCTAGGGTGTAGAATAGAATAGAAAGACTGAATGATTCTAGGCGACCGAATACATCAGCAATCTTGCCCATGGGAGGCTTGATAACGGCTGGTAATAAGTCAGGTTGAATCATCCAGAAGTAGGCAGGGCTTGTGTTGGAACTGACCGCTTACAACGCTCTGTACAACGGCGACTGTAGAAACTAAAGAATGTGCGCGGAATGAGCTAGTTGCGTAGGCAGTTAGATTAGAGGTGACTTGAATCTCCAAGGACGTGATATTTGCAAGAAGCATAAGCCTAGTCGAGCATTAGAGCCTCTCTCAATATATCATGTGATCCAATGGCAGAACATACGTGACATAGGCAATTGTTAAACTGGTCACAGTCCAGGCCTTGCTCACAGCTTCGATGCGCTTGACACCTGCTTGAGCTTCTTCGCTGCTACGGCCACTGTCCAAGTCGTCGCCGGACGGAGACTCAGAAGGTCGATTAACATCATAAGCCTTCTCGTCTTCGTCGTGAGGATGTCTATCATCCGGTCTCATTGACGTTCTCATATTTGCTGTCTTGAACACTCTGGGAGAACGCAATATAAAGAAGAGAGATTCGGAAAGGCTGAGACATGGCGACGATCACTTTTATCTGATCGGCGTTGGTTGCTCTCAGCTGTTCACGGCCGGTAGCCTCTAGGCTGCTCTGGGGAAGGCGCTGCTAGCCAAGAGCGGTGGTTGCATGGCGAGAGCGCTTCGATACCAGTGACTCGAGCTCCGGGTGCCGTGTGACGATGTGCGACTGCAGCGGGGGGCCTTGTAAACTGCGCTATTGGGCCCAAATGTCACCGCTGAATTTCGCCTTGGTGTGAAAAACTGATCTGATAAACTGATGATGGTGGCATTGGCGAAGGCTTGGGCGATGTCATCATGCTCCGGAGTCGCCGACAACAATCAACGTCTATCAACAACTTACTGCTGGTGTCCTCAGATATCGCGCAAGGAAAAAAACATCCATCTCAAACTGGTACTAATTTGTGTAATCGTCCTGCTGTTGAATGGTGGTGCTGCATGAGGTGAGCGCGAAGATGGTCAGTTCGAGACTGAAAACGGTTGGCGGTCGCATTCCTCGGAGCACCAGGATGATTGGGACAATGCAGGGCCAGGACCCTTACAGAACACCAAAAAGCCACTTTAGGTACAAGAGTTGGCATTCAAATGCCGTGTCGGGCATGTCAGACTTTCAACGTCATGTTACAACGGTTCGCGCGACATGACCAGGGAACTGTACTGGGTTGAATTTGGAGCTATCAGCGAAAGAAGATTGGTATTATGTTGTAGAAGGAGCATGTAAAGAAAATCCCCTCAGGACGATCGCCAACCCGCTGCACACCAGCAGCAGTACTGCGACCCCCGGACGCCATCATGCGAGCAAGGCTATTCGTTAAAGCAGATGACAGCTCTCACCAGCCCATCATGATGCACACAAGTACTGGTACTTCATGTATAGTGCGACATGTAGAAGTCCACTACTATATCTGTTCAGGGATGTGTCGTTCTCCGTTGCAAACTCGACAGTAGCGGCGGCGACTGCCAAAGGAGCGTGTTTCCCCAGTCACGCAATACCTTGGGCGGGCATTGATAACCCACAGGCCAAGTTAATCGGGCCAGATGGAGTACTGCTTTCGAATCGTGCTTGAATCACCTTGGCCCGGTACCTGCATAAACCGGAAGCCTTTGAAAGAGCCAGCGTCACGAGACTGTCAGTCAACGGACTGGAGTTTCTTCATGGTGCTAGATGTGACGGCAATAGCTTGTTGACTTCATCAAGCTTAAGGGATCCACAGAAGTAGTGAGGCGAGTGGTTTGTGTGGAGTTCGAGTTCAAGAGTTGTGAGATGAACCTTACACTTGTGGTTCCGTGGTTTTGCATCGCCGATTTAGTTTGTGCAATAGTTCCCCACAAGGAGGTCTTGCATGTAATGCTAAGTCATATCTGTGTTTGGCGTCTTGACGGAGCGTCTATGCTGCTGTGCCCGGGAGGCATTGAAGGCTCCAGTGAAATCCCTTTTTGAATGTCCTGAACAGCCCAAAGTGTCCGGAAGGGCGAATATCCGAATTCTGTGATACGGTATAGTCAGGCTGTCTACAAGAGGCTATAGCACATAAATTCATGCATATGCTATAGATGCACAGGCGAGCCAGAGGGGCGAGATCGTGATAAAAGACAGCCAATCCCACACGTACCTACGGTCACGCTTTATAAGTTGTTGGCCTTCTTGCACCAGACATAATGTTCAAGTCCGGAGGCTGGAGCAACTTGACTTGTCACCACTCGTATTGGTCAGGTGAATTGACCCAAAGGTGTCGCACTGCAGGAAACCCGAGCCACGTTGCGCCTATCCAAGAGAATTCTTGTTTGCCGAGATAACTTGATATGTCAGCTACCTAGGACTTCTGAACGATGTATTCTGCTGTACTTGTCGAACCAATTCTTATATTGCACAACGCCTAGAACGCCTGTCAATGCTCTTCGCCAAGACTGTCATCCACCTCTTTTAGGATCGTACTCTACGCGGCCTGTGCGGCCTGTGCTGCCTTCCACTTCTTCATCCTCTTCTTGATGTCCGGCTCTGTCTGCTGCATAGGGTTGAGTTTCCTGTCTCGTGCCATTTTGCCGTAATCCTCGCCGTACTTGTTCGCCAGCCTCTCTAACCACTCTGCCTCCCTCTCGCTCTGTTTCCTTGGCTCCTTGCGAGCACCATTCCTGGCGGCCTCCTCCAGCTCACTGATTACTGGGTTTTGCGCTTCGTTCGCCCTGCGCTCGGGAACCATGGCAAATCCATTCCACTCCATGCCATCGTCGTTATCTAGCTCGTTCAGGGGGTCGTTGAGCGGGTTGAACTTTTCTTCCGACTGCCCTATTACGCGCAGAATGGCGCCGGTCTCTGGGTCGCGCTCGACTTCAAGTTCCTCGATCTCGACGGCCCGAACAGGCTGCTTAGAGACGATGTTCAGACGGTTTGCGGTGCTGTCGGCGGCGGTATCGGCACGCGAGGACTTGGGGTCGTTGAGGCCGAGAAGCTTGATTGTCTTCTCTGTACCACCGGTTGCGTGGTTGAGACGCGACGTAAGGCCAAGTCGGCGGTAGTTCTGGGACAGCGTCTCCTTCTGATCCCTGAGAGCAAGTCAGCAACATGAAGTGTGCAGAGGAACCTGTCTGGGTGCGTACCAATGCTTTGCGATGATAGGGTTGCTCAGAACCTTCTTCTTGGAGGGGCCATTCTGGCGCTTCTTCGGGAGCGACGACTTGTTCTTCTTCTTCTGGAGTTCGCGACCCATTTTGTATGATTTCCGAGGGGTTTGAAAGTAATGTGTGTAGTGAAGATTGAAAGTTGTCGCCGTCCCACTCGATTCGCCGGGTTCCCCAAAAATTTAGTCCAGTCGCGCTAGCGCCCGCTTATCTTAGCGTGCCTTTCTTATCGTGAAGGTGTTCACTCCCTGGAGCTCTCAATCCAACCCTGGCCAGAATACAGCTAGTGAGTACGTGTCCATCATGGTGTCGCGTCGCAACCAGACACTTCTGTCGCTATCAATTTTCTTGGGGGTTCTCGCCTGGAATGTCGCTGCCGCTGCTGTCAAAGGCGAAACTGGAGGCGTGCCAGTGGGGCAATTGAGTGTTCACGAGATTGAGGAGCAGTTGCAGGTATGTCCATTCTGTGTGCAATTGAGAAGCGTTGTCCTCATCGTCTTCATCATTCGCAATACGTGAGAGCGTTGGAGCCGAGCACCATGATGTCGCGTGCTCACATCAAGCTAACTTCCACAGGAATGCCCACTGGTTCAAGCTCTCAATGAGCACAAGATTGCGACCAACCCCACCACGTCATCTCTGAGCTCTCAGATCTTTGCTGTGCTCTTCCCAGGCACTCCGGCCGTCAATGCCCTTCTCGCTACCCTCTACATCTCTGGGCCGCCGAACTTCCTCCTCGCACTATGCCCGCCCAACATCGACCCCTCCTCCCTCTCCGTCATGGTCGCCTTCGCTGTTGGTGGGCTGCTGGGCGACACACTGTTCCATCTCCTGCCCGAGATCTTCCTGGGTGAAGATGAGCCTGGGAATGTCAAATTTGTGATGGTGGAGCCAAACAAGAACCTGCTACTGGGTGTGGCTATCATGGTCGGCTTCATCACATTCGTGGCCATGGACAAGGCGCTGAGGATTGCGACGGGTGGAGCAGGTGGCCACGATCATTCTCACGGACACTCCCATGAGAAGGTCGAGGTCACGGCCAAGTCCACTGGCGTTGATACGGGTGCGAAGGACGGTGTGCGTGCTCGTAAGCCTGCTGCCAACGACGCTGTCGTCGCTACCGAGAAGGAGAAGGAGATCAACGCCAGCGTCAAGCTTGGTGGTTACCTCAACCTCATCGCCGACTTCACCCACAATATCACCGATGGCCTCGCCCTCAGCTCATCGTTCTATGCATCCCCCACCATTGGCGCCACCACCACCGTCGCTGTGTTCTTCCATGAAATCCCTCACGAGGTCGGCGACTTTGCTCTGCTCATCCAGTCAGGCTTCAGCAAGCGGGCAGCGATGGGCGCACAGTTTGTGACGGCTGTGGGCGCTTTCCTTGGCACCTGTATTGGCATCGCAGTACAAGAACTTGGTGGCAGCGCAGCCACAGTTGATGCCCATGTTACTGGCCTTTGGGGGACGAGCCTGCAGTGGGGTGACATGCTTTTGCCTTTTACTGCAGGCACCTTCTTGTATGTCGGCACAGTGGCTGTCATTCCTGAGCTGCTTGAAACAGGCCCAAACAAGAGCGAGGAGCTCAAGAAGACCCTCACCCAGTTCGCTGCTATGTTCTTGGGTGCGGGCATCATGCTTGCGTATGTGACGCTGTTGCACACGCGAATTTCTTCTGCTAACACGTACGCAGCATCTCTTGGTCCTAAATCCGAGGCCACCAGCAATGCTGGTATCGCTTTCCTATCTAGGCTCCACTCTCGACGCCATGTGTATCACGCGGCACAATTATTACTCCACCATTTCCTGATGATCAAAAGCATTTCGTCGAGAGAACCGAGTAGATTAGATTTAGACAGGCGCCAACGCGCCTGCGCACGCGATATCAAAATATATCACTCACGATGCGTACATCACGCAGTCATACACAATAGTGTACCAAATGCTTTCCGAATGCGGCCGGGATTTCGTTGGTTTCAGTTTGAGCTTCACTTTACTGCAAACCAGAGGTTCCACGCGGGCTGACTCCATCTTATTAACAAAATTTACACGATCCCGCACGGCTCTGCAATTTTCTACAAATTGTGCAGATTACTTACGCCCGGCGCTTTTGTTACATCGCAAGGCCGAAGTGCAGGCCAAGCGAACTGGTATCGAGCATGAGCCGCAGCATAAGCCCGCAATAGCAACAGATCTCCATGCACTGGCCCCCAAAGTACCTCACCGTAAGCCTACTTCTCTCGGATCCTTTGATGACGGGCTGTGCGCCTCGAGTCATCACTATTTTGAGACGTCAGCGCTCGAGCCTTACACCGGTATCAACACCGAGCCTTAACAACGGTCCGACAGGAAACTTTCAGCCCTTCCCGCAGCTCACATCGTACACAGAGAACGGCAAAGCAACACGTTGTCTGATATCCTCCATCCGTGAAAAGTTTGGACTGAGCAAACAACGTGACAGCTTGACAGGGATTCGCCGATTTGGGAGCATGGGTCACAGAGTTGATGCTGCATCGGTGTATCACACCTCGGAGTTGCGCTAGCGCTGCCGCATTACCGTATACCTGGCATGCTTAGATGTGTTGTCCGGTGCGTAGGCTTATACCCACAATGAACCCCGAAAGGGTCTTCGCGATACTTGACCGTTGCGTCTGTCCCCGACTTTGCTCTATAAGTTGCCGCACACCCTGTACTATACAACACTTGGTATCATTTCCCCAAGGTTTTGACTTGCAGCTCAGCCGCACCATCTCACCGAGCCCAAGCCTACCTTCCCCGCATTCGGACCAACGATCGCTATATTAAACTCTATCCTCTGCGTCTACTCGAACTGCGATCTCAGAAACAAATAGATATGTTCAAGATGGAGATGTACAGAGGAGTCCGCCCATCCTCAACACGGTCACGCCCACGGGCGCTACTCGTCACCCTACTTTTCGCCCTTTGCGTACCAATCTTCCTCTACCAACTAGTACCTGCATTCACACAGTCGACGGATACCTTGATTGACAAGATTCTCGCCCATTTCGAGGACTTTCATTGTACAGCGGACATCGGGGATGCCCAGTGTTGCGCTCTCTTCATGAAAGCAACTCCTTGTGTCGAAGAATGCAGGACCCAGTTCATCGACCGAGAGACATTCACTGCTACAATCGAGTACGATGAGTGCGCCGACACGTGTCTGCGCGACTGGGCAGGCTGCAACGGCATTACAAAGACCACATGAGCCGACCTCCACGAAGCAACGATCGAGCCTTCATTGAATCCAAATCGCCTCTGGGAGGCACGACAATCTACATCGACGTCGCAGTGGCTGGTATCAAGGCGCAGCACACTCGCCAAGCCTCAGGACGGCAGTCGGCCGGATAGCACGGAAGGACTGCACGGAAGGACTGCACGCCACGCATGCCTAGTCAGCATGACAATCTACCGTGAACGACACGGCGAAGTATCGGAACTTCGCGGCGATGCGTCGCATGGGCAACCAGGGCCTCACGAGCGGAGCCCGGCGGGGCTGGGCGCCTACAAACCTGTGGAGTTGACATGGGTGTGAATGATCCCGGAGATTTCCCAAGATGCTGGATGTCGGTGCGCCCAGCACATCGCATCAAAAGGGGAGGAACCTCGCACGAGCGACTCGTGAACCAACGGACGATGTCTTGGACGAGGAGATTGACGGAGATGATGGTGAATAGGAGAGAAATCCGTGCTCTTGCGGGTCGATATATTAAGCGAGGTCCGCAACGAAGATCATGAGCCAAGATAGATTTAGAATTGGATGCCTATACACACCCGCCATAATTGAATTATGTGCAGAGTTTTGCTCAGAGTTTGCTTTATCGTGAGGCTGCAGAGCCAGCAAACACTCATAAGTATCCCCGCGAGAGAGGTCACGGTCGAAAAATGACGTCACGCGGCATTCACGCGATTGCCAAACCAACGTCGTGCCACTTGCACTTCATTGCCGGACGATGTCCTCCATCTGCGCTTGTTCACGGTGACTAACGCTGCCGCGATGAGGTCTTCGCCTCAGCAATCACTCACACACGCAATTGCCGCTATGCAAAGCACTGATGAAGAATATCAAGCCGAGTACCACATCGCTAGATGGTGTTCACGGCAGCAACCGGACCATGCTTTGAATAGGGGACTGGGTGAACTCCATTGCGTTTAGATTCTGGAACAAAGGAGACAAAGCGGTTCTTGACTTACCACAGGAGCAGTCGGGTAGAGCACTGGGGCCGCTTGGCGAGTCGTACGAAGACACGGCTGGTCTGCTTGCTCAGTAAAACATGACTCCAGGACCTCAATCGAGACTGCTTGCCATATGGTAACAGCAATTGCTTCCTCGACTCTCCACATGAACCATCCTTCTTTCACTCACGCAATCCCGGCGTGGGGCCATCCATGTTTATAATGCATACCTAACCGCGTCCTGCGACCACCGAGTAGCTCTCACCATGATTCACCCCGGTAAATGTGAGCACACGAGTGCTGCAACTCCCGTAGACGAGGGTGCCACACCGGTGAAGCGTCCAAGGCGGGCGAGCGAGGTAAAGAATAGTACCACGTGTCACGGAAACTGTCAAAGTCGAGGCGGCGGATGCAAAGACAGAAGACGTGGGCCTGGGGGCTATGGAGACGAAGGCCGAGGAACGAGTGGTGAAGCAGGAACCCACGCAGGCGCAAGACGCTCTTGCTGAATCTGACTCGGGTGCGTGTTCAAACGGCAGTCGCGACTGCAGACTAACACGTTGATATGGATTTGGACAGACGGCTGCGAGAAGACGATGGAACAAGTTACTGGAACCTCGTCAGGCGAGGCGAGATGCTATGCGCGACGAACAGCTAGCTGAGTACCAACGTAAGCCTTTCTACTCTCACCGGTATCGAGAGGAGCGGATATTGAGACGTGCCCGTGAGAGTGACAGCACAAGCAGCAAGAAGGAGCAAGGGAAGGAGCAAGGGAAGGAGCGGGTTGAAGACGCGTCGGAAGACACACAAGGAGCTGAAATAAAAGCGAAGGAAATCGTCAAGCGATGATATTGGTGTTATGTCTACTGAACATTTTGGGTTCGAAATCGAGCCAGGGTGAGGCAGAATTGCCGTCACACATAGAATCCACCATAACGCCAGCGATTCGTTCAGTCCGAGCTCATCAATCAAGCGGACAGTCTCAGGATCTCCAGTTTATCGAAGCGCCCAATCGTCCCGAGCCATCCGAGTCCGTCAAGCCTCCCCGTGAGGCAAGTGAGGCATTCCGGGGACCGAGGGCGAGGAGCGAGGTATTCCGGGAACTTTGGATGAGGGAAGGAGAGGGATCGCGGGGATCCTGGGCGGGGGAGCGACATTGCTACCAGCACATTGCTCATTGAACTTGCAGCGCTCTCCACAGAACTTGTCCTTCATGTTGGCGCAGCAGGAGCCCTTGCAGAAGAACTCGGCCCAGTCACCGCTGACATCGCTGTTAAGCAGGCAAGTCTATGTTTTGTTAGTATGATCTGCTACTGATTGGTGTGAGAAATGGAGCCAGTGGCGGTGTACCCCGATGCATTTGTCGAACTCCTTGATGCACGGATCGCAGTTGACTTTGCGCCCGCCACCGGCCGTAACGAAGGTGACAAGCAGGGTCAGCATGAAGCCGAGGAAGAGAGTGAGGCGCAAGGCCAGCATGTCTGTACTTGAGTGCGGTTGTGCTTGTTGCAAGTGAAGTGTTTTGACGGAGGAGTGAAGGTGGGGTGGGGGGCAGCTGCCTTTTATACAGCAGTTGCACAGTGAGCCATCAGCACGTCATAGAATTGACCATAGTTTACAGTGTCATTTCGCCCAAGCCCATGAAATACATGAAAAACTCCAGCATCTCCAGTTCATCGAACATCTGATCACTCTGAATGATCCTCGTCCGTCAAGCCTGCCCGTCAAATGACGAGATGAGACTTTGGGAAGGGATATCTAGGTCTTGCATTGCTTTTTGAAGCCGCAATATCCATTGCAGGTCTTGTCACGCACTTCGATGCAGCAATAGTCGCTGCACCAGGGGACTGCCCAGTCCTTGTTGCCGTTCTTCTCGTCCTTGCTGGCCATGCAGATCTGCGTTTTGTCAGTATGGTCTGATTTTGCTAGGTGGGTGAGAAATCGAGTCAATGGCAGCGTACCTCGTGGCAGTGGGTATATCTCTGGTGGCACGGCTTGCAGATCCTGTCGTAGCTTCCGCCTCTGTTGGCTGTGGTGAAGGTGACGAGAAGCATCAGCATGAGGCCCAAGAAAGGAGTGAGGCGCAAGGCCATCGTGGTTGTGCTTGAGTGCGGTTGTTCTTGTTGAGGGTGAGGTGTGTTGATGAAGAGAAGGCTCGGAGCGGGAGAAGTTGCCTCTTGAACTGTAGCTGCACAGTGACCTACCGATCCGCGCCGCGCGTCGCAGGTGAGAGACTCTTCAATGCAGCACTGTAAACGGGAAACACTTCACTGCAGCGTCACAGGTGACAGACGCTCCACTGCGCCAATGAGACGCCACAATCACAACCTGCCTCCTCGCCACAAGCCCAGCAAGACTTCGCATTTCCTATGCAGCCGCTCATGCTACAACTTCAGCAACACACTCACAGCCTCAAACTCTAATCACTCACGCGCCGAACATCCAAAGCCTGCCCCGCCTGTCCTCGCAGTCCAAACCGCACTTCTCGCGACAGAACTGATTCGCCCCCGCAAGCGCACACGCGCACGCAACCGTGCACCCGAACTGCAGGTCCCGGCCGTGCCTGGCCTCACACTCCTAAATACATCAGCAGGACGAGATTCACGAGATTAAGGGTGCGCACCTGGGCGCATGTGTGGACGGTGTCGATGCACGGGCGGCAGGCCGGCGAGGACTTGTCGCTGCCAGCGAGGGTGATGGTGAGAACAGCGCTGAGAGCGGGGAGGAGGATGAAAACAGGGCGTTGTGGAAGCATTGGGCGGATGTGTAGGGAGGCTGGTGGTGGGGGTTTGGGAGGAATTGTGGTCGTAGGTGGTAAGTGCAGGAAGCCTTCTTGGTAAAACTACATGTGTTGTGCAGTGTGGTAAGGAACAGTTACTTAGCTTTGGCAGTATATCCCCCCGTTTTCCATGCGAGGGCCGAATAAATATATGTCGCTAATCAGGTTCGCTACATCGATTTCGTGGACAGGGTCCGCAGATCCTGACCAGCACCAACAACCGACTGCTCAACCAGAGTTACGTGGTCCTCAAGCCCAACAGAACAAAAACTCTGCTCAGGATGATCGGATGCATGACGCAAGTAACCGTGGCTGAACCTCACTTCGCCCCCATTTACCAGTGCCGCCAATATAAAACCCATCTGCCTCCCCCTTCCTCCTCACCAAAATCAAACCAAATCCCACAAGAAAATCACAAACCACCAATAACCAATAATCAACCATGCGTCCCTCAACTAACCCAACCCGGCTCCTCGCCGCCCTCCTCGCCCTCACCACCCTGACCACCGCGTTCAGCGAGCGCAAGCAGGACCCCGTGTGCGAGTCGTGCGACAACATGCTCAGGAAGTGCTCTAACGATGTACGTTTACCCCCAGCCAACCTTCACCCACCACCAGTCCCCCACCCGCACCCGACCCCTTACTAACACATCCCAGGGCTGCATCGGCACGCGCTTCGAGGGCGAAGACGACGTGCAGCAGTACTCGTGCATGAACGCATGCATGTGCGCGCTGTCGGCGCAGTTCGAGGACTGCCGCGTCGAGTGCATGTACAACTGCGAAGAGACGTCTCCGTCGTGGTTTGGGCCCGAGACGTGGGGGCCGCTGATTCTGCACGGGGATGAGGCGAAGGAGAAGAGGAGGAAGGAGGAGGAGAGGAAGAAGAAGGAGGAAGAGGAGAAGAAGGCGAAGGAGGACGAGAAGGCTAGGCAGGAGTTGGAGAAGGTTAAGGAGGAGTTGGAGAAGGCTAAGCAGGAGTTGGAGAAGGCTGAGCAGGAGAAGGCTAAGGAGGAGGAGGCGAAGGCGAAGGCGAAGGAGGAGAAAAGGAAGAGCAGGCTCGGTTGAGCTTGATACCCCCGGTATGTCCCAGTCATCTGCATGGGTAGGTCTGTCAAAGTACTAACACCATCACAGCACTTCTCCGCACCACTGCGCCGTGAGCACTATAGGATCACGGGATGGGTGGCATAACGCATATCACTGTCCGCTTGACTGTCCGTAGTTTCCGACACCGTTGATACCCTAGCTGTAGGCCCCAAAAGTATCGTAATAGAACTGCTTTCCCACAATACTCTGACTTGACCCTCCCTTCATTCGCCCTATCTCTCCTCTCCAGCCTCCCCAACAGCCTCCCCCCCTACCCCCTCCGTCTCCTCCCACTCACCACCCTCCCCCACCCCCGCCGGCCAATCCCCTTTACAATCAAATGCGCACCCCTCCCCACAAAAGGCGATGTTCTTGGCGACCTGGCACTCGCACGCAATCGCGCACGCAATCGGATGCCGCGCGTGCTTGGAGTCCTTGCACGACTGGCGGGCGTTAGATATGTTTCACTCTTGTGGGGCTACGTACAGGCGTGCATGCCCGCATCGCGGGGAGGCAGGTGTTGTCGCATGTCTGCGGCGGGTGGGGCTTTTTGTGGCTGTTTGCAGAGGCGGTAAGGGAGAGGGCGAGGAAGACGGTGAGGAGGGTTGTGAGGTGGGGTTGGAGCATTGCGGTTGGTGGTCAGGGTGCTGGGTTGGGATTGCAGGGATGTCGTGTGCGTGGCGTGGTCTTGTAGATGGCGAGTGCTCGGATCGTCTCTGTAGTGAGTGGTAGGCGTTGAGGATAGGTTAATAAGGGAGATAGATGAAGTATCGAGGTTGTCAGGAGTGAGGATATAGAGCACTGAGGATAGATAAGCCACTGGAGACGAGGAAGGCACGGGTTATGGAAGGCGCCACGAGGCATACCACACCATCAATTCAGACCATAAATTCATACCTCATTTCATGCCATCGTTACAACATTCATCATCCTCAACACAACACCTACTCCCCCCCAACCCTCTCATAACTCCCGCGCCCCACCGCCTCCCCATCCGCCAAAACCCTCGCATCCTCTCTCCCCCTCTGCACATCCAACATCCACAGCAACGGCGCCGGCAACACCACCAGCACCGCGAGAAAGATAAACGCGGGTCGAATGCTCCCCGCGTGGTCCACGATCCAGCCCACCAGCGCCGGCCCCACCGCACTACTCCCCTTATCCGTGACCGCATACAGCGCGAAGAACGCGGCCTCGCGGCCCTCCGGAATCAGCGGCGCGAACACGGCGCGCGCGTACGCGCTGATGCCGCCCATGACCAGCCCGTGGATGACGGCCACGGGGTAGATCTCCCACGCCTGCTGCAGCCCGATGACGCCGAGGCGCTGGAAGGCGGGCACGAAGCCGAGGAGGCCGTAGAGCGGGATGAGTTCCATGCCCGCGACGCAGAGGAGCAGGATGGCTTTCGGGGAGAGGCCGTAGTGCGCGGCGACGCGCGGCCAGGCGAAGGCGCCCAGGATGCCGGAGCCGATCGATGTGATGCTCAGGAGTGCGATGGCGATGGTGCTCATGCGCAGCTCGGTGCGGGCGAAGAGCACGGCGGTGCCGGAGATGGTGGCGACGGCGTCAGAGAGGAGGAACCACGCGGCGAGGAAGAGGAGCGTTTGGCGCAGGCGCAGCGCGCGGCGGAGCGTGCTCCAGAAGGAGCGCAGCGAGAAGCTGAGGTAGTACAAGAAGCGCCGCGTGCGGGAGGGTGTGGCGGACGTGTCGTCGACGGGCAGGGGAGGGCCGGGGCGCGGGCGCAGCCAGAGCAGGGTCGGGATGGTGAAGAGCGCCCACCAGACGCCGACGACGAACAGGATGACGCGGATGGAGAAGCTGGGGTGCGCCTTGCCGAACGCGGTCTTGCTGAACAGGAAGAGGATGCCGATGGCGATGACCTGCACGAACACGGCCGCGATGTAGCCATACCCCACGCCCTTACTCGAGATACCCGCAGAGCGCTTGAGGTCCTTGGCCAGCTTGTCCGGGTGCGCCCGCCGCCTGTCGCCGTTCGGAATGAAGCTCTCCAGCTCCTGATCTACATCCTCCTCGGACGCGACCGACTTCAGCTCGTCCTCCGCCGGATGATTCGCGACCAGCAGCGGCAAAAACGCATTCAGCAGCACAAACGAGAACCCGAGACTCGCGACCCCGGCAATGACAAGTATTGGCGCGAGATAAAACACCCGGGGCGAGACAAACATGAACAGCATGCTCACGACTGCCCCCGTGTACGCACACGCCAGCAGCATCTTCTTGCGATACGGCCCTACATCGTAGTATTAGTATCTCCCCCACGATATATGAGAGGACGCACCGTAGTCCGCAAACGAGCTGAACAGCACCAACACAATCGCCTGCCCTAGCACCGCCGCCGAGAAGGTGTACAGCGAGAAACTGCTCGTCGAGAGCTCGCGCCCGAGCAGGGTGACCATGCACTGCTCCTGCAGTCCAGCGGTGCCATTTCCAGCAGGGCCGTTGCCCGCAGTACTGTTCCCAGACGAGCCATTACTGGTGCCGTGCTCCAGACACGAGCGCCCGGCATCGGAGAACAGATGCCCGTTTTCGCGCGCGAGCTGCTCAAGGACGACGGGGAGGAAGGCGCCTGATCAGCCAGTCAGTCATTTGTCCAGACCATGAATGTAGACATGCAAGTGTAGACATGCAAGTAGACGTCCAAGTGTAGACATGCAAGTAGACACCCAAGCGTAGACGTCCAAGCGCAAGTGTCCAGACGTAAATGCCCAGATGCAGATCTTGAAGTGTGAATGTCCAAGTGCAATGCCCACCCCCCCTTGATACAACCCTCAAACCCAAACATCCAAGTGCAAACCCCAAATCAAAGAAAGGACGACGACGAGTACAAACAGAAAAAAGAAGAGACAACCCACCAACAGCGACAACAGCAAAAACCTCGGCCGCCACCGGATACGCATACCACCCGCGCAGCTCGCGCGCCGTCGTGGGCTGCGTGTCTTCGCCGTCGTAGCGCACGCGGGGCCCGGGGGAGGCGGGCGTGTCGTCTTGGTAGGAGGGGTGGTGGTCTTGGTAGGCCATCGTGGGTGGTTGTGCGACGTGAGACCGGGGGACGGGGATGTGGTGCCGTGGGCGTGGTACGGGCGTGAGTGGACGCAGGGCGTGGGAGTGGACTACAAGCCGCGGTGTGTGTGGCTGTAGAGTGTAGCACAACGCAGATACCGCACGCCCGGGACCGTGAGACCGCAGAGCTGGCGACGGGACCGTGTAACAAACCACCAGATATCCAATTTCGCGCAGCACGACCGCAGTACCCAGGTGATAGTATACCCAAGAGTATACCCAAGTAGTAGTATCCTTAGACCCGACCGTAACCGTCACAACCAACCGACCGACCGTACGACCCTAGGTAGTGTTCAGGATGCGCTCAGGTATGCAGTAAGCGCAGAGATCTTGCACTTTTCTCCAGTCGAAACCTCACCTCACTCAAGAAATCTGAAATCCCAATCCCGATGACATACCCGCCCCACCCAGCCGTGCTGATCCGGAAGTGGAGCACGGCGCGGTCGTGTGCGGCTAGCAGCGAGACTATTGTAGCAGTGCGGCTAGCCGTGAGGCTGAGCTAGACCGAATCGGGCTCGGGATCGGGAATGTATAGTTCGCGGGACGTGCTTGGGATTGCTGCTGGGTGCGCTGGGTCGCGCTGGGTTGGAGGCAGAGTGCAGTGGGCGGTATGCGGTGGGCGGTATGCGGTGGGCGGTATGCGGTGGGCGTGCGGTGGGCGTGCGGTGGAGGAGAGAGTGGTAACAATGTACTGAAGTACTGAAGTATCGAAGTATCAATGTCTAGAGGCACGGTGAGACGGGTCTCACAACAACGACGAACCAAGCAGCCGCAGAGCCCCGGGCAACGGCGCGGGAGACCAACCGGCAAGCAGGACTGACTACTCGCAGACACCCCAATGCACCACAGGAGCACGATTTCTTTTTTTTTTTTTTTTGAAAAACCTGCACAGTACAGTAGAGAAACCTCTCGAAACCGTGTCCACGCGCCCCGGTAATCCGAGCTTTTGCCGTCACAAAGCTTCAGACTTTTGAGTTTCGAGCTTCAGACTGTGAGTTTCGAGCTTCAGACTGTGAGTTTCGAGCTTCAGACTGTGAGTTTCGAGCTTCAGACTGTGAGTTTCGAGCTTCGAGCTTCGAGCTTCAGACTCCAAAGCACCGCGCGATGACGTCACCTCACCTCACCTCACACCACGCCTTACCACGCCTTGTCGCAGACCTCCCTTTCAATTACTAAGTATTATTACTATCAGCACCACCCAAGCACCTACCAGACCACGATGCCGTCCTCCAATTCGCGCTACTATTCCGCGCAGGCGCGCTGATGAAGATGATTCAACTAACTGCGTACTTAGAATTAAGCATTGTGGTCTGAGAACCCGCAGACACGGTCTGAGAACGCGGTCTAAGAGCAGGGTCTGAGAACACGGTCTAAGAACCGCAGTCTAAGAACACGAACACAGCCTGCCACTGCAAACACCGCTTCCCAGCTTCCTCTCGCGTCTTCGCGGACGGGCTGGTGGAGGTGTGCATGGACACGCAGCGTGGAAGCGGTTGCACTGCCGTCTGCTGCTTTACTCCGCTGCGTTACTCCGCTGCGCGCTGGCGGTCTGGTTGGGGGCTCGGACTGGCTGGTTCTGTGCTGGGCTGTGGGTGCGGTGCTGTGCTGGCCTGGTTGACAGTGTGCTGCTCAGACTAGTGCTGTGCGTGCTCGGGTGTTGAGAACGTACTGTGGTGTGGTGTGCTGTGCGTGCTTAGGTGCCTCGAGGCATGCTTGCTGTGCTGTGCTGCTCTGCTCTGCTGTACCGTCTGTACTGTGCCGAACCGTCTGCTGTGCTGTGCTGCTGTGCCGTACGGCTCTACCCTACCGTCTGTGCTGTGCCGTGCCTGCTGTCCATCATGCCCACCGCGCACAAATCTCGCGGCTCCGGAGTCGCGTACACGGTATAGTTTAGGCGAGGCGCGGGAGCCGGACGACGGGTGGAATCTCAGGCCTTTAGACGACATGGCGCCGAAGCGCGGACGAGCTGGACGAGAGCAGACCGCCATCCACAGCATGACACCCGCGCGTCTTCCTTGTATCGCGCCTCACACCCTCGGCCTCTTACCGCCGCCCTCGCGCTCCTCGCCGCCCCTCTTCCTCTCACCCAACGGCCCAGCATTCGCCCCACTCGGGCCCTCCGCATTCCTATCCCTCCCCCCATCCCCGCGAAACCGCTCATCGAGCCCCCACTCCTCCCTGCCCCTGCCCCCACCGCGCCGCTCGTCCCCGAACTCCCCCCACCTGCCTGTGTCCTCGGCGCGCATGTCGCGGTACCGCGTCCCGCCCTTCTTGCCCAGCTTGGTCAGGTCGCGGATCTGCATGTACTCGGGCAGCGCACTGCGGTCCGTCTGGTCCTCGAAGCGCGCGCCGACCAAATCCCGCTTATCCAACCCCAACTCCGCGAGCTCCTCGGCGAAGAAGGCGCCCTTGTGGTAGTACTTCTGCATGAACTGGGCCTTGGGGCGGTTCTCGCGCTCGCCTTCTTGTGCAGCTATGTGCGCGGCGTCTTCGGCGGCGCGGTCGGCGGCGGATAGGTTGCGGCGGCGCTCGAGCTCGGCGAGGGCGGCCTCGGCGGCCTCGATGGCGGCGCGGGCGCGCTTGATGCGCGTGAGTTCGCGCAGCTTCCAGGCGAGGTATTCGGCGGCCGGGTCGGTGCGGTCGGTGTCGTCGATGGCGTTGAGGTCGGTTTCCTCGATGTCGTCGTCCCAGTCGCGCTTCGCGGCGGCGCGCTCGGCGAGGCGGGCTTCGACTTGCTGCTGCACCAGCGCGCGGGTGGCTTCCTCGCGGCGGGCGGCGTCGGCGGCGGCGAGCTGGTCGGGGGTGTGTGCGGGGGCGGTGGCGCGGGCGTTTTTCTTGATGAAGACGGGGCGGAGGAGTTTGCGCGGCGCTTCGTCTTCGCTGGACTCGTCTTCCTCGCTGGACTCCTCCTCGCTCGAGCTCTC